>NW_023270377.1:91676207-92276207 GCF_011800145.1 Mirounga leonina | reverse complement strand
CAGAACAGATCAATGAAACTGGAGCTGGTTCTTTGAAAGAAGATCGATAACCTCTGGCCAGACTTACCAAAAAGAAAAGAGAAAGGACCAAAATTAACAAAATTGTGAATGAAAGAGGAGAGATCACAACCAACACTTTAGAAATACAAACAATTATAAGAACATACTATGAGCAACTATATGCCAACAAATTAGGAAATCTAGAAGAAACGGATGCATTCCTAGAAACATATAAACCACCAGAACTTAAGGACGAAGAAGACGAAAACTTGAACAGACCCATAACCAGCACGGAAATTGAAGCAGTAATCAAAAATCTCCCAAAAAGGGGCGCCTGGGTGGCTCAGTCGTTAAGCGTCTGCCTTCGGCTCAGGTCATGATCTCAGAGTCCTGGGATCGAGCCCCGCATCGGGCTCCTCGCTCTGCAGGAGGCCTGCTTCTCCCTCTCCCACTCCCCCTGCTTGTGTTCCCTCTCTCGCTGTGTCTATCTCTGTCAAATGAATAAAAAAAAAAAAAAAATCTTAAAAAAAAAAAAATCTCCCAAAAAAACAAGAGTCCGGGGCTGGATGGCTTCCCAGGGGAATTCTACCAAACATTTAAAGAAGAATTAATACCTATTCTTCTGAACCTGTTTCAAAAAGTAGAAATAGAAGGCAAACTTCAAAACTCTTTCGGCAAGACCAGCATTACTTTGATCTCAAAACCAGACAAAGACCCCATCAAAAAGGAGAATTACAGACCAACATCCCTGATGAACATGGATGCAAATATTCTCACCAAAATACTAGCCAATAGGATCCAACAGTACATTAAAAGGACTATTCACCACAACCAAGTGGGATTTATTAGTGGGCTGCAAGAGTAGTTCAGTATCCGCAAATCAATGTGATACACTATATTAATAAAAGAAAGGACAAAAATCATATGATCCTCTCAATAGATGCAGAAAAAGCATTTGACAAAGTACAGCATCCTTTCTTGATTAAGACTCTTCACAGTGTAGGGATAGAGGGAACATATCTAAAAGCCATCTACAAAAAGTCCACAGCAAATACCATTCTCAATGGGAAAAAACTGAGAGCTTTTCCCCTAAGGTCAGGAACACGGCAAGGATGTCCACTATTACCACTGTTGTTCATCACAGTACTAGAAGTCCTAGCCTTAGCAATCAGACAAGAAGAAGAAATAAAAGGCATCTGAACTGGCAAAGAAGTCAAACTCTCACTTTTCACAGATGACATGAAACTCTATGTGTAAAACCCAAAAGACTCCACCCAAAATTGCTAGAACTCATACAGGAATTCAGCAAAGTGGCAGGATATAAAAACAATGCACAGAAATCAGGTGCTTTTCTATATACTAACAATTAGAAGAAAGAGAAATTAAGGAGTTGATCCCATTTACAACTACACCCAAAACCATAAGATACCTAGGAAAAACCTAACCAAAGAGGCAAAGGATCTGTACTCAGAAAACTATAGAACACTCATGAAAGAAATTGAGGAAGACACAAAGAAATGGAAAAACCTTCCATGCTCATGGATAGGAAGAACAAATATTGTGAAAATGTCTATGCAGCCTAGTGCAATCTATACATTCAATGAGATCCCTATCAAAATACCATCAGCTTTTTTCACAGAGCTGGAACAAATAATCCTAAAATTTGTACGGAACCACAAAAGACCCCAAATAGCCAAAGGAATGTTGAAAAAGAGAACAAAACTGATGGCATCTCAATGCCGGACTTCAAGCTCTATTACAAAGCTGTAATCATCAAGACAGTATGGTAATGGCACAAAAACAGATACACAGATCAATGGAACAGAATAGAGAACCCAGAAATGAACCCTCAACTCTACAGTCAACTAATCTTTGACAAAGCAGGAAAAAATATCCCATCGGAAAAAGACAGTCTCTTCAACAAATGGTGTTAGGAAAACTGGACAGGCACATGCAGAAGAATGAAACTGGACCATTTCTTTAAACCATACACAAAAATAGACTCAAAATGGATGAAAGACCTAACTGCGAGACAGGAATCCATCAAAATCCTAGAGGAGAACATAGGCAGCATACCACCTCACACCAGTCAGAATGGCTAAAATTAACAAGTCAGGAAATGACAGATGTTGGCAAGGATGCGGAGAAAGGGGAACCCTCTTACACAGTTGGTGGAAATGCAAGTGGAAAAGCAGCCACTCTGGAAAACAGTATGGAGGTTCCTCAAAAAGTTGAAAACAGAGATACTCTACAATCCAGCAATGCCCTACTAGGAATTTACCCCAAAGATACAAATGTAGTGATCTGAAAGGCACCTGCACCCCAGTGTTTATAGCAGCAATGTCCACAATAGCCAAACTATGGAAAGTGCCCAGATGTCCATTGACAGATGAATGGATAAAGAAGATGTGGTACAATGGAATACTACTCAGCCACTAAAAAACATGAAATCTTGCCATTTGCAACGATGTGGATGTAAAGTAGAGGGTATTATGCTAAGTGAAATAAGTCCATCAGAGAAAGATAATTATCATATGATCTCAGTCATATATGGAATTTAAGAAACAAAACAGAAGATCATAGGGGAAGGGAGGGAAAAATAAAACAAGACAAAATCAGAGAGGGAGACAAACCATAAGAGACTCTTAATCATAGGAAATAAACTGAGGGTTGCTGGAGGGGAGGGCTGTGGGGGGATGGGTTACTGGGAGATGGACATTAAGGAGGGCATGTGATGTAATGAGCACTGGGTATTATATAAGACTTTTAAATCACTGAACTCTACCTCTGAAACTAATAATACAGTATATGTTAATTAACTGAATTTAAATAGAAAAAGAAATATTTACAAGTGCCTAAAAATACATGAAATGACTAGAGCAAATCTAGCAAAATGTATTCAATGAAACTGGAAAACATGGCTGGGAGAAATGAAAGAAGACATTCCTACCATGGATCAGGAAATTCAATACTATTAAGAAGTCAATTCTTCCAAACGAATTTATAGATTCAACACAATTCCAATCAAAAGTGTACATACTTAACAAGCTAATTATAAACCACATAAGGAAAAGCAAAGGACCTATAACAGACAGAATGATTTTGAAATAAAGTAGGAGTGAACACCATGTGATTTCAAGCTTTATTAGAAAGGTACCGTAACCAGATACTTTAGAATTCTGTCAAATGAGATGTAATGGTCAGTGAAACAGACCACAGTTCAGAAGAAGATCCACACATATATAACCAAATGATTTTTTATGAAGGGCTAAGGTGAATCAATGAGAGAAAAATGGTTTCCAATAACGAGTATCAATTGAAAATTGAAAATCCATAAGCAAAACAAATAATCAAACAAAAGCTACTCAAACCAAAACAAAGTAACTAAATCTCTATCCTTAACTTTGTACCACATAAAAAAAATTAACTCAAAATAGTTCTTGACCTACCTATATAACCTAAGGATATAGCACTTTTAGAAGAAAACACAGTAGAAGATCTTTGGGAACTTGGAATAAACAAAAATTAATTAGGACTCAATAGCAGAATACATGAAAGAAAAAATAAAAACTGGACTGTTCCAAAATTCAAAACTTCTGTTCTTTTAAAGACAATGTCAGGAAAATAAAATGGAATATATAGACTTGAAAGAAAATTTTGGAAAAGACTTATATGTTAAAGGACTTGTTTCTAAAATATATAAAGAGCTCTGGGGTGCCTGATTGGCTATCAGTTGAGCACCTGATTCTTGATTTCAGCTCAGGTCATGATTTCAGAGTCGTGGGATCAAGCTCCATGTCGGGCTCCGCGCTCAGCTTGAGATTCTCTCTCCCACTCCCTTTGCCCCCTCCACTACCCACCCCCTGCTCTCTTTCTTCCTAAAATAAATAAATAAATCTTAAAAAAAAAAAAAAAAAAAAAAAACCTCTTATAATCCAATATAAATATGGGCTTGCCATTATTTTTATATATAAAAATATATATATTTTACATATATATGACAGATATATGATGTATATTATGGATACAAACACATAAAAATATGCTATCATTAGACATTAGGAGAAGGCAAATGAAAATGATAATGAGATATCAGTACATACCCTGGAAAACAGCTAAAATTAAAAAGACTGAAAATACCAAGTGCTGACAAAGATGCAGAACCACTGGAACACTCATACGTTGTTACAAGGAATGCAAAATGATACAGTACTTAAAAAAAAATTTGGCAGCTTTTTATAAAATTTAATCTGTGTCTTCCATATGACCCAATAGTCCCACTCCCAGATATTTACTCAAGGAAAATGAAAATCTGTCCATACAAAGACCTGTACATGAATGATTCTAACAGTTTTACTCATAATGGCCCAAACTGATAAGATCCCAAATGGCCATTAACTGGTGGAGGGAAAAAAGTTGTTATATATCTATACACTGGAACATTACTCAGATATAACAATGAAGAAACTAATGACATATGCAAAACATGGATCAATATTCAAAAGCTTTATGGTATATGAAAGAAGCCAGACACAAGGCTACATACTGTATGTTCTGTTTTTGGAACATTCAGGAAAATGCAAAACTATAGTTGTAGAAAGTAGATCTGTTGACTGCTGAGGTGCAGAGGGCAGGTGTGAGGGAGATAACTACAAAGGCGTATCAGGAAACTTTTTGGGCAAATGGAAATATTCTTTATCTTGATTGTACTGATGATTTACTCAATGTATTTGTCAAGCCTCATCAAGCTATGTATTTTAAAAGGACAAATTTCACTGAATGTGAATTATACCTCAATATACCTCACTTAAAAAATTATCTTATATAAAAAAATTTCAGAATTGGAAAGGAGTAACACTCATTAGCATGTCTAAGTTCTACCATGCTAGTAAAAACAAGAACGTGTGATGAATCTACTTTATATTCACACTGAGATTTAAAAACTAACACCTCTACTTTGCACTCTTAGACAAACAGAATATGAGCACATCTATCTCTGTAGGGAACTAGAAACATAATACCAATTAAAAATGATTGACTTAAATAAACATTATTTGTAGCAATTATGTAGCAAAAACCACGGAAAAATCTGATGACAAAGATGAATATATGTATGTCCTTTAAATGAGAACGTGTAAAGCATGTTATATTCCCTCATCAAAGTGTACCCATATACTGGAAAAGATCAATATATGCAAAGATATAATGGTGTCCATTATATCATTGTTTCTTTGAATATATCTGAATTTTTCAATATCAGAGTTAAAGAATTAAATGGCAAAGACATGTTACAGTATGCAAATAAGCTGCTTAAATAAAAGCATTAAAATACATTAAATAATTTGTATCAAGAGAAACATATGCTGTCCCAGCAATGAGTACCTTGGCAATAGCAGTTTGTTTAAACATGCGGGTAATCAACCCCATGACAGTCTCGGTGGCACCTGAATTTGGAGCTCTCATTAATTTTTCCCACTCTTCAAAGCTGGTATTCAATTCCTATGTGGGAGAAAATAACAATGCTTAGAAATGTGGCATAAAGAACAGAAGAACAGTCAAGCATCTGACTCGATTTCAGCTCAGGTCACGATCTCAGGCTTATGAGATACAGCTCCAAGTCAGGCTCGGCACTCAGTGGGAAGTCAGCTTGGGATTCTTTCCCTCTCCTTTTACCTGCCCCTCTGCTCCTCCCCCAGTTCGTGCTATCTCTCAACTAACTAACTAAATTAATTAATTAAATCTTAAAAAAAAAAGAACAGAAGAACAATTAATGCAATAATTTATTTTGTCCTACTTGTTTTCTTTTTTCTTTGTAAAGATATGAAAACAAATTCCCAAAGATACCAATGTGTTTACTGAAAAACATCAATATGGAGATAGGTCAGTCACATGTTCACACAAAAGACAGAAACCAATGAAAAGCTGTGGGTGAAAGCCAAGCCCTTTGCTAACATCATCATTAATCAAACAATTAGAGCTTCCCCTTAAGAAAAAACATTTTGTGGGGTGCCTGGGTGGCTCAGACTTGGTTAAGCATCTGCCTTCGGCTCAGGTCATGATCCCAGGGTCCTGGGATTGAGCCCTGCATCGGGCAGCCTGCTTCTTCCTTTCCCTCTGCCTGCTGCTTCCCCTGCTTGTACACTCTCGCTCTCTGTCAAAAATAAATAAAATCTTTAAAAAAAAAAAAAAGAAAAAACATTTTGTAAAGTAAAAATAAAAATTTACATACATAAGAAAGGAAACAGTGAAAATGTGTATGATAGCAAAGTATTTTCATAACAAGATATGATTTCATTTAAATAAGCATGAGGAATATTAGCTAAATAAAAATATAATGTAATCATATACTCTTTTATTTTTCTTTCTAATGCTAAAATGGTGGATAAAGAAAATCATTATTCCTATTTACCAATAACATATTGCCAATGTTTATAAAATGTCTCCTCAATCTTTCAAGATAAAACAATGCAATAAATAGTCTGTCAACAAAGTCCTATCCAGATTTAAAGAAATTTCAGAGAAAATATAAGCACTGTACTCCCTAAAAGTATATGTAGATAAGGATTAGGTAAAATACAATTTGACTTTCTAATATATAGACCTTCACCTCTTCCAACATGATCATAGAGTTTTCAGATCTCAAGAAGAAGGCTAAATCCAAGTTATTCTAGAAGATAGCTCATACTTCAAAAAAATTCTAGAGCAAGAAACACAACTTCGCATCCTAATTATTGGGCTTTACACCCTACAGGTATTTAGAATTCTTAATAGTAAATCTTCATTGCAGTTGAAGTGTTTTCATTCTATATCGAGCAGAAGTATTTTTTCTAAATCAGTAGGATACTGAATCTTTTCACATTTGATGACTAAAGTTAAATTCTTCCTGTTCTCTTCTTGAAATGATACAAAGCCAATCCATATGTTCTATTAATTAATCCTATTTTAAGAAAACAGACTTTGCCTTCTATGAAAAATCAGTATGTGCAATCTTTCATTAAAATGACTTAAAGTAAGACTTCGAATGAAACAAGCATTCTCACCTTGGCAGCTGCTGATGGAAGATCAAAGGGAATACGCTGTCTGACTTTAGGGGGCAGCTGGGTTAAAACATCAGTCTTCAATCTTCTGATCATTATGTCACTTAATAGCTGATGAAGTTCATTCAAATTTGATGCCCCTCTACAATCCCACTGAGGCCTTTTACCAAAAAATCTGTTAATATGAAGAAAAACCATGTAGCAAAGCTGAATGTTAGGAATGAAAAAAATCCAGTGTTTTCCTTTTAATAAGGAGCCATCACATTGTTTTTACTGTTACTTCTGAATGCAAATCAGTTTCCAAAAGCTCAGCCTGAGAAAGAGTAATGAGTAAGATTACAAATTACTCTCAGTCATAGAAAATGTTAATTGTCTAACATACTGTTTACGACGAGTTAATGCAAGGTTAGAATGAACTGATAACTCTAAGTACCATTGGCATTTTGGGCAGGCTCAGAAATGGCAATGTGCTTAGCAGATCTAGCCCCAACTAGGCACTAACTGCCAGGACACCAGCTAGTCTACATAATAGCCAAACTACCTAAAATATCTGCCATATCCTCTAAGAGGAACTATCTCCCACTGAGCTGTTAAGCATAGCAGATTCATCAGTTGGTGATCACTTGGCCTTTGAAAACACTGGACAGACAGTAAAGGAATTAAAAAAAAAAAAAAAGGACAGAAACTCACTATGAAAGAGAGAATGGGAAAGAAAACATAGGATAAAAAATTTCAACAAATGTTTAGAAGTCAATGCTGACAGATAAGTGATAGCTGACTTGGCAAAAGAAAAGAAGCCACAATGTAAAATGCTTGCAAAAGTGAGTATGTCCTCTAGACCTTTGAGAAGATTGGGAGTTGGAAGCACCAAGCACTGACGGCAGGTATAAAGACAAGGGTTGGAATCTACTGGCCTACTAATATCCCCCTAACATTGTGACAACCCAAAAACTACTCACAAAATTCCCAATCATCTTCTAGGAGCCCATGCTATTGAAGCTAGCTGGTGGAGAATAATTAACAGGAAAACTCTTACTAGGTTGTAACATGATTACTGATATTAATAATTAAATGACTATCCATTTTAATGGGATTTGTGTGGTATCTTAGCATAATAGTATCAATTTGAGAAATTTGAAACTTGTTAACATTAATTTTTTTAATTAAACATATTTTGATAACAAACACACAAGAATAGTACAGACAACATTAAAAACATGCACTTGGGGGCACCTGGGTGGCTTAGTCAGTTAAGGGTCTGCTTTCAGCTCAGGCCATGATCCCAGGGTCCTGGGATTGACCCTCACATTGGGCTCCCTGCTCAGTGGGGAGTCTGCTTCTCTCTCTCTCTCTGCCTTTCCCCCTCCAGCTTGCACTCTCTCTGTCAGTCTCAAATAAATAAATGAAATAAAAAAAAAAAACAACCATGCACTTGCATGTAGAATCAATTAGAAAAGTTGAGTGAACAGATCCAACTACTGTCTGATAAAATGATAGACACTGCTCAGTTGTGGTCAAAAATAAATTCAATTCTTGTTTAAAAAAAAAGCTAAGTGCTGGGGCGCCTGGGTGGCTCAGTAGTTAAGCGTCTGCCTTCGGCTCAGGTCATGATCCCAGGGTCCTGGAATCGAGCCCCGCATTGAGCTCCCTGCTCTGCGGGTAGCCTGCTTCTCCCTCTCTGACTCCCCTTGCTTGTGTTCCCTCTCTGGCTGTGTCTCTCTGTCAAATAAATAAATAAAATCTTAAAAAAAAAAAAGCTAAGTGCTGGCATTGTAAAAAAAGATTTACTAGATTTATTTATATTTGCCATAAATTATATTACAGAGAGTTGACTTCCTTTAATGTTTTTTTTTTTTTAAGATTTTATTTATTTATTTGACAGAGACACAGCGAGAGAGGGAACACAAGCAGGGGGAGTGGGAGAGGGAGAAGCAGGCTCCACGCAGAGCAGGGAGCCCGATGTGGGACTCGATCCCAGGACCCTGGGATCATGACCTGAGCCCAAGGGAGACGCTTAACCGACTGAGCCACCCAGGCACCCAAAAATGGAAAAATAACTTGCCAATACACAATTATGTCACCATTTTGTCCATTCACAATCATATACTTAGGTTCATTTTGACCTTATGGTAAAAAAAAAAAAAAAAAATCTAACGTTCAGAACTACCAATGATGGGAAAAAGGGGTTGGATCTTTTGTTTTTTTGTGAATGAAACGTTTACAATTAAAGTGAATTATTTAGCACACTCTCCACCTATGCAATACATTCTGCAGGAATACAACGTGCTAGGTGCAAGCCTTCTGGCACAATTGTTCCACACAGATGTCTTCAGACAGGCCAACCACACAGGCTGCACTGGCCTCCTTCAGAGCACCAATATTTGTGCTCTGAAAGGGCATGTCTGTTTAGAAGTCAGAGCAATCTAATTTCAGATGCCACTGTACTTGTAACAGGCTTGTGACAAAAAGGTTATTTCACTCCTCCAGGAGAGGATGAACTACTGAAAGAAGCTTTTGTAGCCAGTTGCCTCCTGGGTGCTTTACCACTGATTGATTACAAGCCCTATGCTTGGTATGAGCCATGGTTTAGAGAAATCCTTTCTCCCAACACCCTTCTCTTTAGGCTGGAGTCAGAGTGCAGGTTGCAATGACCCTAAAGAATACTGGCAGGGGACACCTGGGTGGCTCAGTTGGTTGGGCGTCTGCCTTCAGCTCGGGTCATGATCCCAGGGTCCTGGGATCAAGTCCCTCATCGGGCCCCTTGCTCAGAGGGGAGTCTGCTTCTCCCTCTGCCTGTCCCTTCCCCTGCTTGTACTCTCTCTCTCTGAGAAATAAAATCTTAAAAAAACTAAAAAAAAAAAAAAAAAAAAGTACTGGCAGGACAATATGCTGCTGAATCTCCTGCTTCAAGTTTGGGGTGCAAAGGGGAAATGAGATGGGGAGGGAAGGCTAAAAGAAATGTCACCTATAAATGTCTGGTCCCTTCCTGATAAATTTGATAACTATATATACTTTTGGAGTAGCCTATTCTTTTATTTAAGCAGCTTTATTGAGATGTAATTCATAATGCCATAGAATTCACCCACTTAAAATATACAATTCAATGGTTTCTCATATACTCTCAGATATGTGCAACCATCACCACAGTAAATGTTAGAACGTTTTCAACATCTCAAGAAGGAACCCCATAATCTTTAGCTATCACTCCCTTAATCACTGTCCTGCCTCCCAGCCCCAAGCAACCATTAATCTATTTTCTATCTCAAAAGATTTCCCTAAACTTTCATATACACAGACTCATATAATAGTCTTTTGTGACTATCTCTTCTCACTTTTCTTCTTTCATAGTGTTTTCAAGGTTCACCCATGCTGCAGCATGTATTCATTCTTTTTTAAGGCCAAATAATATTCCACTGTACAGAGAAACCACTATTATTTATCCATTTATCTGTTGACAGACATTTTTGGTTGTTTCCAACTTTTGGCTTTTACAAATA
Source organism: Mirounga leonina (assembly GCF_011800145.1). Lineage (NCBI taxonomy): Eukaryota > Metazoa > Chordata > Mammalia > Carnivora > Phocidae > Mirounga > Mirounga leonina. The sequence continues at coordinate 92,265,673 of NW_023270377.1, read as the reverse complement.
AACTGCTGAAAACATTCATGTACAAGTTTTTGTTTGGACATATATTTTTTTCATTCCTCTTGGGTATATACTTAGGTGTTGAGTAGCAGAGTCATACGGTAATACTACATTTAATTATTTGAGGAAATGCCAGATTGTTTTCCAAAGCAGCAGTACCAGTTTACATTCCCACCAGCACTGTTCAAGGATTCCAATTTTTCCAAAGTCTCACCAACACTTGTTATTTGACTTTTTGATTGTAGTCATACTGTTTGATTTGCATTTCCCTGATGTTTAATGATGAGAAACATTTTTTTCATGTGTTTGTTGGCCATTTGCTATCATTTTTGGAGAATTGTCTATGCAAATCCTTTGCCCATTTTTGAATTGGGTCGTCTTTTTACTATTGAATTGTATGAGTTCTTTTTTTTTTATCAAAAAGTTTAATTATGGTTCAGAAAAAAATGAGTGAATAACTTTCTCTGAAAAAATATACTGAATCTGTGTAGACTGCAGTTATTTTGGGAGGGGGCTAGTAAGTTAAACTGCCCTATTTTCTATTCTGAAAATCATAAAAAGTCCCATTTCCAGTCTGATTATAGAGATGCATGTGCCCAAAATGGCTGAGACTAAAAACAACAAGAAAGGCAAAAGCTGCAAAGCTAAGGGCATGCAACAGACTCTAAGAGAACATCTCAGAAATACCCAAAGTGGCAACAAGGAAAGTCTGGCTAGAATTTGAAGTTCTTTTCAGTCATCTCTGTCTTTTGCTCCGTGTTTAAGGATGCGCGTGAACTCAATATAATTGAAATTTCCCTTTTTGTTGATAGGCGCTTCTCTGTACAGCTCATCCACTTCTTCATCTGTAAACCGATCTCCCATGGTTGTCAGCAGCTCTCTCAGGTAATCTTCCTGGATGGTGCCAGTTGCTTCTTCATCAAAGCAAGCTAAAGCATTTCTGATGACATCTTCCAGATCTGTGCCATTTAACTTTTCACCAAACATAGTGAGAAACATGGTAAAATTTATGGGCCTGGGAGCCTCATTCATCATGGCATCCAGATACTCATCAGTTGGATTTTCCCCTAGGGAGGCAAGCATGTCATGCAAATCTTGTCAATGAAACCATCTCTGTTCTAATCATTCATGTTGAAGGCTTCTTTGAACTCCTGAATCTGTGACTGGTCAAACATGGCGAACATGTTGGATGTTGCGTGCTGGGGGCGCTTCTTGGTAGTCTTGGTCTTTGCCCTTTTGCTCGACATGGTGGCATTTAAATCCCTGCACAGCCGGGAGAATCCAAGCACTTTGGTAACCCCCTCACTGCCCTGGCTGCTACTATCAACACCCTTCTACTCCCAGAGCCCCCTAAAACCAGTACTTCCATCCTCCACTTAGCAAACCATTAGTCACCATTGTTGGAATTATATGAGTTCTTAACACATTCTAGACATGAGTCACTTATTAAATATATGCTTTCCCTATATTTTCTACCATTCTGTGGGTTGTCTTCATTTTCTTCATGGTGTCCTTTGAAGTACAGAAGTTATTAATCTTGATAAGGTTCAATTTGTCTAGTTGGTATTTTGTTGCTCATGGTTTCAAAGTCATATTTAAGAATCCCTTGCCAAAACCAAGGAATAAATTTACCCCTATGCTTTCTTCTAATAGTTTTATAGTTTCTGGTTTTACATTTAGGTCTTTGATCCATTTTGAGTTGATTTTTGTATATGGAATGAGTTCAAAGTCCAATTTCATTCTTTTGCATATGGCTATCCCTGTACCATTTATTGAAAAGACTATTCTTTTCCCCATTCAATGGTCTTAGTTTCTTGTTAAAAATCAATTAACTGTATATATATGAGTTTATTTCTGGGCTATTGATTCTCTTGTTGATCTAGATATTTATCCTTGTTACTATGTCCTGATTACATTGTCATGATTACCTTCTAATCAGCAGAGATACTGATAGACTCTTGAGTCTATAGAAAAGTTTGAGGAGTATTGCCACCTTAACAGTGTTGGGTCTTTTTGATATATGAATATGGGATGTTTTTATAGTAATTTAGATCTTCTTAAATTTCTTTCAATGTTTTGTAGCTTTCAGAGTATTAGTTTTACACATCTTTTGTTAAATTTATTCTTAAGTATTTTATTCTTTTTGATGCTATTGTCAACAGAATTAACTTAATTTTCAGATTGTTCATTGCAAGTGTATAGAAATACAATTGATTTTTGTACAATGATATATCCTGCAACAATGCAGAAATCATTTATTAGTTCTAATGGTTTTTTAGTGGATTTCTTAGGATTTTCTATATACAAGATCAAGGCATCTGAAAATAGAGATAGTTTTACTTCTTCCTTTCCAATCTTATTGCAATTATTATTTTATTTTCCTATCTAATTGTTCTGGCTAGCATTTCCAGTACAAAGTTGAATGGAAGTGGCAAGAACAGATAACACTGTCTTAAGGAAAGCATTCAGTCTTTGACCAATTAAGTATGGTGTTAGCTTTGGGTTATTTGTAAATAAATGCCCTTAACCAGGTTGAAAAAAATGGTAATTATATTTTTGATAGTGAAAATTACCCTTACAATGGTTTTTCAGAAATAAAATACCTTCCACGGGCAGATAAAAACTGAGTTGATGTGGTTCAAGCTAATGATAAGAAGGATCTGAACTGAGACTGTAGCTGTGAGAAAGAGTACGGTACACATTCAAGAAAGGTTAAAGCAGTAGAGTCTATAGGATGTGAAAAACGAATGGATATCAACAGTAAGCCACAGGCAACAGTTAAGTTGACTTCTAGGTTTTAACTAACATATGATTGAATCTTAACCAACCAAGATTGAATCCACTGGATGAAGAGCAATTTTCAGGGATGAAGCACAGTTTTTAATATCCTGACTTTTATGTGCTGATGGCATATAGATACACTGAAGATGCCTACTAGTTTAACACTGGATGTAGCAGTTTGGAAATCAGGAGAATAGAGTAAGTTGGAGATGTAGATACCACATGAATTTTAGAGGTAAAGCCAGAAAGGTGGTTGAAATTGGTCAGTGACAGAAAAAAAAAAAAGGAAAAGGAAAGATGGCCATTTTGTTTATCTTACCCTAGAAAATAGTTCTTTTATTTCCTGTATCAAACTTTTCTCCATATCACTGGCCTCTTTTAATATAAGGAATTGGCATAGCACCACTGGAATTCATGAGTTCTAATGCATGCTGAGATTAAAGAGAGCAAAAAACAGTTCTACAAAATCATTTTTAAAATACACTTATATTCAATAAAGATGCCACAAATATAGACAAATTACCAAAAAGATATACAATAAACCAGTGATAGATGACAGTCACTTGTAAAAACTGTACATGTCAATTTGTTATTTCTTTTTAAGATTTTATTTATTTATTTGACAGAGAGAGAGAGAGAGAGATCACAGGCAGAGTGGCAGGCAGAGGGAGAAGGAGAAGCAGACTCCCCGCTGAGCAGGGAGCCCGATGCGGGGCTCGATCCCAGGACCCTGGGATCATGACCTGAACCGAAGGCAGACGCTTAACTAACTGAGCCACCCAGGTGCCCCACAATTTGTTATTTCTTAAAGGCAGATTATTACTTACAAGAATAAGTGCATATATATGTTTAGCATTACACTATATGCATGTAAAATCTATATATATTTTATCAGGAAAATATGACTAATGATGACTACTTCCCCCCCATACTATAAACTTGTATGGTTTTAAAGTGTTCTTAAAAACTCAGCTGTCCTACACCAAGTATTCTATTATGCTTTATCAATTTTATGAGATTAGACAGTAGTCATAAAATTTCACTAAATAAGCAAAATTAGTTAACAGTTTCTCTTCCTAATAACTCATACTCTCTCAATCTTCAACCCCATGAAGCTTATGAATATATGCTCTTTTATTATCTCTTTGTTTCTATTAACTCTTTTGTTTGCTTATCTCAGATGTTAAGTCCTAATATTATTATTATTATTTTTTAAAGATTTTATTTATTTATTTGAGAGAGACAATGAGATAGAGAGAGCATGAGAGGGGGGAGGGTCAGAGGGAGAAGCAGACTCCCTGCCGAGCAGGGAGCCCGATGCGGGACTCGATCCTGGGACTCCAGGATCATGACCTGAGCCGAAGGCAGTCGCTTAACCAACTGAGCCACCCAGGTGCCCCCAAGTCCTAATATTATTTAATTTGTTTTAAATACTATTAGAAGTAGGTCCTAATAACATGTGATTTCATGTTGGGAAGAATGAGGCATATTGTTTAAAAAAAAAAAAAAAAAAAGCTGACCAATCTTTCCCGACTAGGATCTGTTTACCATCTACTTTCATTGTAGCCACATGAACTTACTTTTGACTAGAAAGCTGCCTATAGCATTAAGCTGCTGTTTTTCAAATTTCAAACCTGTATTTTTAAATAATATTTTTATTGAAGTAATACATGCACAAGGTTTAAAAAAAAAACCAAAACTTTCAAACAATTTTGATCAGTAAGTCCAGGTTTTGATATATCCTCAAACTCAAGATAAATAATATTCAGAGAAAACAAAAAGCCACATTTGGGGACAAAGAAGATAAATGTCTCTGTAGCCTAGAAACAGAACAAAAATGTAAAGAAGAGAACAGGGTTGAAGATATCAATCTGCTTGTTTTAAGTCTAAGAGCAGACAGTGAGATCCAAGAACCAGGGATATAGAGACAAAGTATTTTCTCTACAGTTTTAATATACAATAAATTTTCCAAGAACCACATGTATGCTGTTAATTCCACAGAATACTGTATATTTTTTTTGTTTGAAATTTAACCCTGAGTTGCTTGCCAATTTGGAAAACCCATGCTGTTAACACCATGACTGTGATAGCTGACCTGCAAACACACCAGATGTATTAGCTTACATTTCTAGAGCAAGTGCTCATGATGATTCTACACATATATCAAATTTCATTAATTAAATGATTCATACTTTGCCCCTTTAATATCTCTGATATTCACACATATGTATCAGTCTAGTTGGAGCAGTTTTTCTCTTAGTGGTGTGTAAAATAATAGTATATATTATAATCAAGGCAGTCTTGGATTCATAAAAATATGTATTTTGCTCTTATTTTAAATTGGCTTCTACTGTGGTCATTCATACCTATTTACATCCTAAAGTACATATTATTTTGTTATAGTTTGTATAATTTTTATTTCTCCTCTATGTTATACTGGGGTTTTATTAGTTTTTTTTTTTGAACATACATGAAGACAGATATTACTGTAACTATGAATTTTATTTCAGTATAATAAGGGGAGCATTATATAGCATTTATTATAAAAAAGTGGACATTAGGTCGATAAAGGTGGAAAAACACTGCTCTATAATATAACCACTTCCCTGTTCTCATTATGGTCATTTATAGCTATTATGCAATTAATACATGAGACTAAGTTCTGAGGAAGAACAGTGTGTGTGTGTGTGTATTTCATGTGCTTCAATCTTTAACACAAAGTAAATTTTAAAAAGCCCCCAAAGAGCAATAAAGACAGAAAAAAAACCCACAACATTTTAAGAAGATGAATGTATAAAATTTTCAATGTCATAAGCTAGAAAACTACAAGTATTCTGAAGGTCAGTGTGACTTGACATGCAAGATTACTTTGCTACAAAGATGCAAGAATGGTATAAACTTGTTGAATCAGTATATTGTACACCTGAAACTAACGTAACATTGGTGTGTCAACTAAAGACAGAATGGTGACTCTCATGACCATAAATAAAATGTAAAGAAGTATTTTGTAAGATAAAAAAGACAATAAATGGAACTCGTCAAGTCAAATTGTCTTCAGTGGAATAAATATATCCCAGGGTATGTTGGTAGCTATGAATTACACTATCTCCGACCATTCTAATCTCTCCTACATAATACTAAGATAAACTTTCTAAAATGTAAATTATCTTGCTTAAAAACCTTCAACAGAAGACTTCTGGTTTCCAGTCCACCATGTAAAGAGCTTAGAAGTTACCACTCCATCCTAACAACAAGTAAAAATCTAAAAACTCTTCTAAGATTTGTCAGAGAAGTGAGGTCACGAAGTAAACCACTGCCCCCCAAACTAGAAAGACAGTGGATACAGAAAATCACAATGGACCAGGGCAGAATCCATGGGCAAAAACTTCCACGGAAACCAGTGCCAGAAGAGGCAAATCTGAACTGTAACTGATGAATTGCTAGAGGCTCAATGGGAGCACTCTGAGTTAAAAACTCTAGGGGGGTCCAGTTGCACGGGGCCCCCAGACTTGCTTGAGTTTTACCTACAGGAGCTCTACTGGTCCTTATAGTGAATATAAGAGAAAAGTCCTCTGATGCTTCTGGCATGGAGAAAAGAAAAGGATCGATTTTGAAATATTTCAGACATTCTGTTTAACTAGGCCTGTATTTAAGAAAAAGTATTTTATTGGAGCTTAATCTGCTAGGATTTTATTAGAGCCCGACTGCTCTAGAAGAAGGGAAATACCCAACTCCAGTCCCCACTAGCCATCCTTTCCCGACTAAGGGGGGAAAAGCCACTGAGAAGCACTGATTTATTTCACAGCCCAGGGTCATGAGTTTAACACAAGATTGAGACCTATAGACGACAGAAGGCTTCCCCTCACTCTACAGCTTACACCACTACATTATTAGAAGCCATTTACTGAAGTTCTTTTCACTCAGTTAATCACATCCACCTTTCAAAAAAAAAAAAAATTACAAGGCATCCTGAAAGGTAAAAACAGTCTGAAGAGACTGAACAAGCATCAGAATCAGAGTTATATATGGCAAGAATGCTAGAATTTTTTAAAAAATATGATAAAAATGATAAAGGTATTGATGGGAAAATTAAACAAGCAAGAATAGATGTATAATATATACAGAGACAGGAAATTCGAAGAAAGAATAAAAGGGAAATGCTAAAGACCATAAACACTGTAACATAAATGAAGAATGTCTTTGATGGTCCCATTAATAGGCATGGCTGACAAGAGACTCTCTAAACTTCAGGGTATGGTAAAAGAAAATTTCCAAACTGAAAAACAAAAGGAAAAAAGACTGAAAAAAAAAAAAAACATTAAAAAAATCCAAAACGTGTGGGAAAAACTATAAAAAGTGTAATGTACATGTAATTGGAATACTAGACAGATAAGAAAGAGAGATTGGGACAGAAGAAACATTTGAAATAATAATGACTGAGAATTTTTCTAATTAATGTCAAGATACCAAAACACAGAACCAGTAAGTTCAGGGAACATCTAGCAGGATAAATGCCCAAAACACCATACCTAGGCATATCATATCCAAACTTCAGAAAATCAAAGAAAGTCAAGGGAAAAAAACATTGTGCCTATATAGAAGCAAAAGTAAGAATTACATACAACTTCATCTCAGAAGCCATTAAAACAAGAATAGAGTGGAGAGAAATATTTAGTGTTCAAAGAAAAAACTCACCAATCTAGAATTCTGTACTCTGTGAAATTAGTTTTCTTTCTTTTTAATTAATTTAATTTAATTTATTTATTTGCCAGAGAGAGACTGAAAGAGCACAAGCGGTGGGGAGGGGCAAAGGGAGAAGCAGGCTCCCCGCTGAGCAAGGAGCCTGATGCAGGACTCAATCCCAGGACCCTGGGATAATGACCTGAGCCTAAGGCAGATGCTTAACTGATGAGCCACTTACGTGTCCCTCTGTGAAATTAGTTTTTAAAAGTCAAGGAGAAATTAAGACTTTCTCAAACAAACAAAAATTAAGGAAATTTGTTGCTAAAAGACTGGCTTTGCAAGAAATACTAAAAGAAGTTCTTTAGAGAGAAGGAACATGATATAGGTCAGAAAATCGGATGTATATAAGGAAGGGAAGAACACTAGAGAATGAATAAGTGAAGGTAAAATAAAAACTTTTATTTTTCTTATTCTTAATTATCTAACAAAAAACAGTTTGCTCAAAATAATAATAGCAACAATGTATGACATCATATTCTTTCTAACTATGCTTATAGTAAGTAAAATGAATGATAGTGATCTATGTTTATTCATAAGTGAAATGAATGACAGCAATGATACAAGGGATTGCAGGGAGGAATCAGGATTATTTTGATATTATAGGTACCTGCACTACCACTGAAGTAGTATAGTGTTACTGACCATGGTTTGGCAATGACATCTGAGATACAATACCAAAGGCACAATCTATGAAAGAAATAATTTGATGAGTGGGACTTCATTAAAATAAAAACATTCTGCTCTATGAAAGACAATATCGAGAGAATGATAAGATAAGCCACAGTTTGGGAAAAATATTTGCAAAAGATATATCTAGGAAGGACTATTTTCCAAAATATAAAAAGAATTCTTAAAACAGTAAGAAAAATGAACAACCTGATTTAAAAAAATGGCAAAAGATGTAGATGTAAACAGGCATCTCACCAAAGAAGATACACAGATTCCAAGAAAGCATATGAAATGATGTACAACATCATAAATCATTAGGGAATTGTAACATAAAACAACCATGAGATACCCATATAAACCTATTAGAATGGCTTATGTCTTAAACATTAACAATACCAAATGCTGACAAGGATGTGGAACAACAAGAAATCTCATTTATTGATAGAGGAAATGTAAAATGGTAAAGCCACTTTGGAAGATTGTCAGTTTCTTATAAAACTAAATATAGTCTTACCATACATACAGCAGTTATGCTCCTTGGTATTTACCCAAAGGATTTGAGAACTTATGTCTAAACAATAAACTGCACATGAATGCTTACAGCCAAACTGCCAAAACTTGGAAGGAACCAAGATATCCATCAGCAGGTGAATGGGTAAGCAGTGGTATATCCCAGCAGTGGAATATTATTAGGCACTAAACAAGAATGAGCCATGAAAAGACATGGAGGAAACTTAAATACATATTACTAAGTCAAAGAAGCCAATCTGAAAAAGCTATATACTATGTGATTCCAACTATTAAATGGTCTCAAAAAGGCAAAACTATGGAAATAAAAAGATAAATGGTTGCCAGAAGTTACAGAGGAAGGAGGGATGAATAGGCAAAGCATAGAAAAATTTTAAGGCAGTTAAACTATTCCATATGCTACTACAATAGTAGATAAAAGGGAAATGCTAAAGGCCATAAACACTGTAACATAAATGACAATATACCTTTGTCAAAACCCATAGAATGTGCAATACCAAGAGTGAACTGAAATGTAAACTATGGACACAAGGTAATAATGATGTGTCAATGAATGTTCACTGACTATAACAAATGTACCACTGTGGTGCAGAATTTCATAGTGAGAGAGGTTTTACATTTGTGAGGACAGCGGGTATATGGAAACTCCCTGTACTTTCCCCACTCAATTTTGCTGTGAACCCACATGTGCTCTTAAAAAATAGTTTATTAATTAAAAAAAAGTGGTGGGGGAGGGTTGCATATATCAATCTCTGTCCTCCATATTCTCCAAATTCCCTTCCCAAAGCCCACTGAGTCTATGGATCTTCTTAGCTAAGAATGCCTATGCTGATGTCAGATTGCTTAGGATCTTGAGCTGAAGGCCTTTTAAGTGCCCAGTGCCCAAGAATTTAAAATCCTATTTTAAAAATAGGAGAAATAGGGGCACCTGGGTAGCTCAGTAGGTTAAGTGTCTGCCTCCGGCTCAGGTCATGATTCTGGGATCCAGAGATTGAGCCCTGCTTTGGGCTCCCTGCTCAGTGGGGAGTCTCCTTCTCCCTCTCCCTTTACCCCTTCCCCCACTCTGTCTCTCTTAATAAAAATCTTTAAAAAATATATAAAAATAGGAGAAATAAAGTAAAAAAACCCAAAAAATCCCCCTAATTAGCTCCAAACATCAATAACATCAATTCCAAAGATAAAAGTATAATCAAGTGTACTCTATGAAGTAATTCATTAAACCCTCACAACTCTGTAAGATAGGTAAAGTACCAGTATCATCTCTATTTTATGAACAAGGAAACAGTATGGAAAGGTTGAAGAATTTGTCCAAGCTCTCAAAGATCGTAACAGCAGTACTAGGATAAAAGCTTGGCAGTCAGAACCCAAAGTCCTGCTTGAATAAAACCCATCTTTGATATAATAATATGAAAATCATATTTAATATGGAACTTGGGATTATTTTGCTATGCCTGAGTTCATTTGTGTGTGTGTTTTGGAGGGGAATGTGTACAAAAGCCAGGAGATTCCAAGACTAGGAAGCATTCCTGACTTGAGGTCAGGTCTTGCACTTTTCTTTCCTAACTCTCAATTTCCAAAATGTATGAAACAGGAAGGTCTTCTATTTCAGACAAATGATTGAATAAAATGCAGGTTGTACCAAATATGGACTATTAAGCAACTATTCATAAGAACCAAGCATGGGTTGGAGAGAATAGGAGAAGAATTTTGCAAATCATATTTCCAATATGGGATTAATATCCAAAATACATAAAGAACTCATATAACCTAACAACAACAAAACAACCTGGTTTAAAAATGGGCAGAGGATCTAAGCAGACATTTTTCCAAAGAAGACATACAGATGGCCAAAAGGCACATGAAATGATGTTCACCATCACTAATTATTAGGGAAATGCAAATCAAAACCACAATGAGATAGCATCTCATACCTTTGGTATGGCTATTATCACAAAGACCAGAAATAGGAAGTGTTAAAGAGAATGTAGAGAAAAGAGAACCCTCACACTCTGTTTGTGGGAATGTATATTGGTGTAGCTACTACAGGATACAGTATGGAGATTCCTCAAAAAATTAAGACTAGAACCACCATATTATCTAGCTATTCTACTTCTGGGTATTTATGTAAAGAATACTAAAATGCTGATTCAAAAAGATATATACACTTCTATGTTAACTGCAGCATTATTTAAAATAGCCAAGAAATGGCTATGTCCACTGATGGAAGAATGGATAAAGATGTGGTACACACACACAAACACACACAATGGTATACTACTCAGCGACAAAAAATAATGAAACCTTGCCATTTGTGACAACATGGATTGATTTTCAGGGTATTATGCTAAGTGAAATAAGTCACACAGGGAAGGGCCATGGCAGGTGGAAAAATGGGTGAAGGGGATCAATTGTATGGTGATGGATGGTAGCAAGACTTTTTGTGGTGATCCCTGTATAAAGAGGTCTAATATAATGCTGTACACTTGAAACTTACCTAATGTTATATACCAATTCTACCTTTTTAAAATATTTCCACATGTCTCCAAATCCAGGAAAATAACACATTTTTATTAATTAACCACTGGACACATATTTATAATGCCTTTTCTACATTTTCTACTGCTTATACTTTGATTGCCTCTTCACGGGACAACTTTATATTATTTTTTACAAAGAAATAGGATAATTCAGACTCAAACCAAGCACGGATGACCAAATTCTGTTTTTTATCATTCTTACTTTTCAGAAGTCTCTTTCAGGCTTGTAACTTATTATCAGCATGTTGTATAAAATTACTTTTGAATTGTCAAATGTGAAAAATCTTCTATCAAGTTTCTGCCATAATCAGCTCTACGAATTCGAAGAATTATTCACAGATTAATCCTCTGGCCCTGTACATTTCAATTTTGCTTCTCCATGATTCATATCCTTCCAGCACCAGGTACCAAGGACAAGTTCACAAAGCAGTACCTCTGCCATCTCTGCTCTAGGAGTATTCCTGGAAGCCATTCCCTCATTGAGTTGACTATCAAAAACCTAACTATACATGGAAATTACTGAGAACTACAAAAATATAGCCCACTAAACTCAAACTAAATGTACCTTCAATATACTTTCCTCTTACCCTGATCCCCAAAATGCTTGCTGATACTCCAATACCAGGACACAATATAAATACCCATATAATATATAGATATTACATTATACACACACACACACCCCAAAATTGAACTAGAAAGAGATCTTTCAATCTATTAATATTAAAATAGCCTACTTCTATAAATGTGACAGGGACACAAGACCCGGTGTAAGTTGCCAAAGCCCTTGCTAGAGCCTTGAAATGGGCTTATATAAATGGGGGATTCTGTAAGGTTCATTAGTTTTAGGGCAAAGAAAGAAAATTATACAAGTTTATAAGTGCAATAGCAAAGAGGTAGGGTATATAGATGAAAGAGGAAAGGTATAAGTAAATAATAAAAAAAATATTTTTTAAAGGACAAAATAGCAGCAGAATGGTTTAAGGTGTAATTAAACATAAAGGAAACTCAATTCCTAACAACCTAAAATTAACAACAACAAAATTTCTAATGTCTCTATACAAGTTATGAAACATGAATCTTAAAAACTACTTTGAGATTAACATAGCCATTTTCTTATTCAGATTTACAGAGTAAAATTTCATTTTTCCTTTTCTAAGTAAGAATAAATACAAACTTATTTTTCTTTCTGATAATATATAAATTTAAAAAAGGCATTTCTCAATAGGCACAAATTACTAGCTCATGATGGTGAAACAGTAAGTTTATGGCCAAGAACACACATGCTTATCTATCTATGTTCCTAGAAACACACACTCAGACACATGAACACATAAAAGCACACATACAGAATTAACAGTGGAATTTGGAAATTACCCTCTGATTTTTTTTTTTTAATGTAAGTTCCTTTATGTCCCTTAATAGAAATCCTTTTCTTTAACCCCTACCTCCTGGGAAAAACTAATCCGTTTCTGCCCCTAAAGTTTTGCACGTTCCAGAATGGTATATAAATACAATCATATGGTGTGTAGCCTTTTAAATCTGATTTCTTTCACTTACCATATGCATTTGAAATTCATCTATGTTGTTGTATGTATTTGTAGTTAATTTCTTTTCTGATGTGTAATATATTCCACTGTATGGATATATCATAACTTGTTTATATATTCACCAGTTGAAGACATCTGGATTGTTTCAAGTTTTAGGTGACTATAAAAAACTGCTGTGAACATTTTGCATACAGATTTTTGGGTGAACATACGTTTTCATTTATCTTGACTAAACACCCTAATTGGGATCCTTGAGTTATACGGTAGGGGTATGTTTAAGTTCATAAGAAATTGGCATGATGTTTTCCAAAGTTCCTATACCATTTTGCATTCCCACCAGCAATATACGTTAAGTTCCATTGTTCAGCATTGTTGCCATCATTTGGTATTATCAGTGTGTAAAATATTACCTATTCTAATGCATGTGGACTGGTATCTCACTGTAGTTTCAACTACCAACTGTCTAATATCTAATAATGTTGAGCATCTTTTGAAGTGCTCATATGAATTCCCTATATCTTCTTACATGAAGTCCCTAACCTAATGATTTAACATTTTTTGTTTTATTATTGAGTTTTGAGAGATTTAATATACTCTTATAAATCCTTTTGTATATTTTAAAATGTGTATATATATAAACATAGATTGTTTATCAAATATGTGCTTTACAAATATTTTTCTTAGCCTGTGGCTTGTCCATTCATTCTCTTAATAGTGTTTTTAGAAAAGATTTTTTCAATTTTAAAGAAGTAAAATTCATCGTTTGTCTTTTATAGCTCATGTTTTTTATATCCTATATAATAAAACATACTTGCATAACCTAAGGTCACAAAGATTTTCTCCTTTATTTCCTTTGAGTAATTTTAAGTTTAGAATTCATTTTTAATTGATTTTAATTACACATAACATAAAATTCGTCATCTTAATCATTTCTAATTGTACAGTTCAGCAGCATCAAATAACTCATAAAAGTGTATAACCCTATCACCATTAATCTCCATAACTCTTTTTATCTCATAAAACTGAAACTCTGTATCCATTAAACAGTAACTCCTCATTCACCAATACTTTCAGGCCCTGGCAATCTCCATTCTACTTTACCTCCCTATGATTTGACTACTCTAAGTACCCCATATAAGAGGAATCATACGGTATTTGTCTTTTGGAGATTGGCTTATTACATTCAGCATAATGTCCTCAAGGTTCATCCATGTTGCAACATATGTCAGAATATCCTTTCTTCTTAAGGTTGAATACTATACACATTTTGCTTATCTAGTCATCCATTAAAGGACACAGGGGTTGATTCCACATTTTCACTACTGTGAATAATGCTGTTATGAATCAGGTGTAAAAATAATCTCATCAAGACCCTGCTTTCAATTCTTTGGAATATATCCCAGAAGTAAAATTGCTGGATCATATGGTAATTCAGCCCACTGACTTCTGCCCTCCAAAGTTTCTGATAAGATATCTGCTGAAAATCTTTTTGAGGATCTCTTATATGGGAGGAGTTGTTTATCACTTGCTGCTTTCAAGATTTTCTTTGTCTTTAGAATGTTTGATTATACTTTATTTCCATGTTGGTCTCTATGAGTTCATCTTAGAGTTCATTAAGCTTTTAGATGTATATAATCATGTCTCATCAAATTTAGAATGTCTTCAGTCACCTTCTTTCTTCAAATATTCTCTCAGCCCCTTTCTTTCTCTCTTCTGGGACTTCTACAATGTACATGTTTATCTATTTGATGGTTCAGGTCCCTTAGGTTCTGTTCACTTTTCTTTTCTTTTTTTTTTTTTTGTTCACTTTTCTTCATACTTTTTTCTTTCTGTTCCTCAGACTCAAAAATTTCTGTTGCCCTATCTTCAAGGTCTTTGATTCTTAACTTCTGCCTGCTCAGATCTGTCTCTGAAACCCTCAATTAAGTTTTCATTTCAGTTCCTACACTTTTCAGCTCCAGAATTTCTTTTTGGTTTCTTTTTTTAGGTTTTCTACATCTTTATTTTTTGTTCAAATATCATTTTCTTGACTTTTTCCACATCTTCTTTAGTTCTTTGAGTATCTTTATGGAAGTTGTTTTACTCTTTGTCTAGATGTGTCATTAGGTCTTTTTCAGGGACTGTTTCTGTTGACTTATTTTTGTCCTTTCAATGGGTCATACTTTACTGTTGCTTTATATCCATTAAGATTTTTTTGTTGAAAACTAAATGTTCAGGTCTAATAATGTGGTAACTATATAAATCAAATTCTCCCCCTCCTCCTTGTTCTACTGTGGTTTTGTTGTTGTTATTCCTTTTGATTAATTATTCATTTATTTTTTTAACTTTTGTAAGCCAAGGATAAGCCTGAGGTATAAATTTGAGGTCCTCTCCGTTCTCTTCTGACCCCGTTCCTTTCCCTGGGTGTGCACAGTCACTTACAAATTTAACCCATATATGCAGTTGTATATGGATGTTTTAATCTTTAATGACTGGTTCCCAAAAGGAGAAAAAAAAAGAAAAACTGGGGAATAGCACCAGCCCCTTAAATCCTCTAGAAGTCACTTTAGCCAAAAGTTGGGGGGGGAGGGATTGCAATGGGGACAGGTGCAACAACAATGGATGCTCCCAATTCATCTGCACCTTTATGATGAGAAGCAGCAATCAGTTATCAGAGAAGAGATCTTTGATATTTGGAGAATGTGGTCATTTTTGCCCATCCTGGCTCCCACAAGTTGTGTGCAACTTGCTCTAGGAAGGTCAATGAAGCTGTCTGTCATGAAGCTGTAGGTGGAGGATGGTAACTATTACTTTGGTAAGAGCTGGAATTAACTGAAATTAACCACAATTTACTGTCCAGGCCTTCCCCTGGAAGTTGCAAATCTTCAATATACTCCAGAGTTCCAAAATTGTGATATCAAAGATTCTGAGTGTCAACTGCTGTCTAGATGGGAAGACAGGGGGTGCCTGGGTGGCTCAGTCATTAAGTGCCTTCAGCTCAGGTCATTATCCCAGGGTTCTGGGATCGAGCCCCACATCGGGCTCCCTGCTCCACGGGAAGCCTGCTTCTCCCTTTCCCACTCCCCCTGCTTGTGTTCCCTCTCTCGCTGTGTCTCTCTCTGTCAAATAAATAAATAAAATCTTAAAAAAAAAAACTGATGGGAAGACAGATTCCTGATGATTCCTACTCTGGCATCTTCCCAGCATCCTCTATCATTCATTTCAGTTAAATTTTTTTTTTTTTTTGAGCTGGAATTTTCTTTTTTTTTTTTAATTTTTATTCTTATGTTAATCCCCATACATTACATCATTAGTTTTAGATGTAGTGTTCCATGATTCATTGTTTGTGCATAACACCCAGTGCTCCATGCAGAATGTGCCCTCCTCAATACCCATCACCAGGCTAACCCATCCTCCCACCCCCCTCCCCTCTTAAATGACACACTGGACCAAATGGACTTCACAGACATATTCAGAACATTCCATCCCAAAGCAACGGAATACACATTTCAGTTAAATTTTACATATGGTGTGAGATATGAATTGAGCTGCTGTTTCTGCTTTTCTTCTCTCTCTCTCTGTCTCTTTGTTTCTGCTTATGGATATCTAATTATTCCAGGAACATTTGGTGAAAAGACACCTTTCCACATAGAACTGCCTTGCATCTTTCTAAAAAATCAGTTGACCATAGAGTTTCCTAATTGGTGAACATATGGGAGATGTGGGGGAGAGTGGAGTGACTAGAGAGGGCATGAAATCTCCACACCCCTTCCCTATACCTTGCCCTATGCATTTCTTACCTGGCTGTTCTTGAGCATTGAGGATAAAACTGGAATTTCTGGCAAGACCAAAGAGGACCAGGAAAGAAAATTAATGACAAAGGGGTTAGAGGCCCAGAGCTGAATATTCATATAGATGGAAATAATGCTTTATGTTTCTTTAGCAAAGCAAATATTAAGATGTATTTGAACTATCAGATAGTGATCAGGACCAAAAGAAGCTGATTTAACTGAAGCAAACTATTCACGTAAACAAAGCATTACCTGTATCTCAATTACAGAGATAAGTAAACATGAATCCAAGAACTATTTTTCTAGCTATTTAGATACATTTGGAAGCAAGTTAAAAATTCATTCAGATCTATCAAAACATATTACTTGGGCGCCTGGGTGGCTCAGTTGGTTGAGCGACTGCCTTCGGCTCAGGTCATGATCCTGGAGTCCTGGGATCGAGTCCCTCATCGGGCTCCCTGCTCGGCAGGGAGTCTGCTTCTCCATCTGACCCTCCTCCCTCTCATGCTCTCTGTCTCTCATTCTCTCTGTCTCAAATAAATAAATAAAATCTTTAAAAAAAAAACATATTACTTCATGAAATATCTCAAAGTTATATTGTGACTTTGCAGCTCTTATGAAAACCTGAGTTAGAATTGCGAATATCCTAAGTGTAAGCTTAATGGCAAAGACCATGTCTTTGTATTCCTGGCACCTAGTATGATGCCTGACATATAATAAGTAGTTTATGAATTAATGAACAAATGGATGAGGTGACTAATGAATACACCCCAGAGTTCTTGAGAAAAGAAATATGTGAGGAAGCAAAAACTAAAGCAATAACTGGAGTTTGCAGAGGGACATAAAATTAAGCATACAAAATTAATCATATTTATCAATTATTTCTATGGAAAACCTTCCAACATGAGAAGAAATGAATATAAAAGCTATTAAATAATAAGACCAAAGAGAACGAGAGAAGAAATAGTGGGTAAGCAATTTCAAAAAATTATAGTAAAGAGAAGGTATGTAGAGGCGATATTCTGGTTAAAACTCTTAACTATAAGAAACAAACAAAGGGTTGCTAGAGGGAAAGTAGGTGGGGTGGATGGGATAACTGGGTGATGGGCATTAAGGAGGGCACTTGATATAACGAGCACTGGGTGTTACGTACAACTTATGAATCACTAAATTCTACCCCTGAAACTAATAATACACTATATGTTAACTAACTTGAATTTAAATAAAATCTTAAAAAAAACCATGTGAGTAAACAAATACATTTATCCTCAATCAAAATGAATACAAAGCAATACGAATGTGTTAACTGACCAGGACAAAGATAATGGAAAACAAAAACAAGAACAGAAACACCAAAAACCACAACAGGCAACAATATGAACATATTCTAGAAGCAAAAAACAAAATAAAAAAAACAACTGAAGAAGCTAACAAAACCAAGAAAGCTAAATACTAACAACTAAAAGAGGACTGTCCACAAACTCCTGGACTCTCTCAGAAACTAAAAGCATCAGGTACCTTAGAAGGTGGAAGTATGACATGGTAGCTAAAACCAGGGACACTGGTTTAAAGTTTGTATAAGGAATGCTTAAATGCCCAGATTCTCTAGCCATTCTGATGTCATCATGTTACTATCCCACCCCCACAAGACCATGGTTTTATTCTATAAAGAAAGTGAACTAGTGTTCAAACCTAAAAGACTAAGAATAGTCTTTGGGGGGGGGGTGCGGAATGGTGCCATATGGAACCAAGACAGATTGAGAAAAGTCTACATACTGAGAATTGACAACATTATTCTGCTTCCTTTGTTTATGCCACAAAGATGGTAGCTATGTTTAAACATCCACATACAGCACAAGAATGGAGGATACCTTTTTCTCTCAAAAATTTTAAAAGGTCACAAAGAAGACATACAAATGGCTAATAGACACATGAAAAAATGCTCAACATCACTCAGCATCAGGGAAATACAAATCAAAACCACAATGAGATACTGCCTCCACACCGGTCAGGATGGCTAAAATTAACAACACAGGAAACAACAGATGTTGGTGAGGATGCAGAGAAAGCGGAAACTCTTAACACTGTTGGTGGGAATGCAAACTGGTGCAGCCACTCTGGAAAACAGTATGGAGGGTCCTCAAAAAGTTAAAAACAGAACTACCCTATGACCCAGCAATTGCACTACTAGGTATTTATCAAAGGATACAAAAATAGTGATTCAAAGGGGCACATGCACCACATGTTTATAGCAGCAATGTCCACAATAGCCAAAACATGGAAAGAACCTAGATGGCCATCGACAGATGAATGGGTGAAGAAGATGTGGTATATATATATACACACACATATATATACAATGGAATATTACCCAACCATCAAAAAAAAATGAAATCTTGCCATTCACAATGATGTGGATGGAACTAGAGGGTATTATGCTAAGCAAAATAAGTCAGTCAGAGAAAGACAAATACCATATGATTTCACTCATATGTGTAATTTAAGAAACAAAACATATGAGCATAGGGGAAGGGAAGGAAACATAAAATAAGATAAAAACAGAGAGGGAGGCAAACCATAGGAGACTCTTAACTCTAGGAAACAAACTGAGGGTTGCTGGAGAGGGGGTAGAGAAGGGTATGGGATAGTTGGGTGATGGGCATTAAGGAGGGCACTTAATGTAATGAGCACTGGGTGTTTTATGCAACTGATGAATCACTAAATTCTACCCATGAAACTAATAATACCCTATATATTAACTAAATTGAATTTAAATAATTTTTTTTAATTTTTATTTTTTTAAGATTTTGTAATATATTTTTAAATTTTTTTATTAACATAAATGTATTTGTTTCAAGGGTACAGGTCTGTGATTCATCAGTCTTACACAATTCACAGCGCTCACCATAGTACTTACCCTCCCCAATGTCCATCACCCAGCCACCCCATCCCTCCCACCCTCCTAAATAAAAAATTTTTAAAAAAATTTTAAGAGGTCACAAAAAGACCTCCATATATTAACATTTAGGGATTTCCCAGGGAAAAGCCCATACTTTTCTAGTCAAAAAGCTTTCCTAATCAACTTTTTATATTTTCAATCTTAAAATATGAATGGACATTCACAGATCAATAGGCATTGAAGAGAAGTATCCAATATGAACAACAGAGATGAAAACAAAATGAAAAGAAATTTAGAGTAAACATACAATGCAGCAAACAGAAGAAAATTAAGAACAAAAAATAAAACAAAATAATAACAAAAACCTGAGCAGCAACAAGCATCCCAAAACAATAAGCATCCCCAAACACAGGAGGCTATGAAAGAAAGAAAGAAAAGCGACTAAAGGTATAAAGAGTAAAAAAAAAAAAAAAAAAAAAAAAGATTAAAAATCTATAACATTTTAGCAATTTTCTTTAGTTAAATACAAAAATGCAACAGAAGACCTGGGTGATTAAGGAAGAAATGTCCCAAAAAGTAAAACAAAAACATCAGAAATTCAATTAATAATAGAAGTTCCAGAAAGATACGCTGAAGGAAAGGAGAAAGTTAAAAATGAGTAATTTCCAGACATAAGCACTCAAATTACCATGTTGAAAGAGAATACCTACTGTCTATCAATAGAATAAAAAAAAAAAACTAAACAAAGGCATATTTTTATAAAATTAAAGATTAACCAAAATAAAGGACAAGCTCAGAAGCTTCCAGAATGGGGAGACATATAAATATATATGAGACATGCAAAGGGTCAAAAATGAGAATGGAGTTGTGATCCTTTTTTTTTTTTTTTTTTAAGATCCATTCATTTATTTGAGAGAGAGAGAGAACACCTGGGGTGGGTGGGGAGAGGTAGAGGGAGAGGAAGACAAGCAGACTGTCTAATGAGCCAGGAAACTGGACGCAGGGCTCAATCCCAGGACCCTGAGATCATGACCTGAGCCGAAATCAAGAGTCAGATGCTTAACCAACTGAGCCACCCAGGCGCCCCAGATTGGCTTTAAATATTGGGCGGTTGCCTAAGCAACTGATACTCATTTACAACCTCTATAGCTAAAACCACCTAGGCTAAAACCATGACTGAGCCACCCAGGCATAAAAGCGTTGTGATTCTTAATAGCAACCTTGGTAATAGAGGCAATGAAGAACTAACCTCAAAACTCTAAGGAAAAATGATTTTCAACACAGAAATATAAAATTATCAATTTAGAGATTATCTAGAAGCAGTCATATAAAAATTCAAAGTTTACTTTCTATGCACTATTCTTTTTTTTTTTTTTTTTAAGATTTATTTATTTATTTGAGAGAGCGAGAATGAGAGACAGAGAGCATGAGAGGGAGGAGGGTCAGAGGGAGAAGCAGACTCCCTGCCGAGCAGGGAGCCCGATGCGGGACTCGATCCCAGGACTCCAGGATCATGACCTGAGCCGAAGGCAGTCGCTCAACCAACTGAGCCACCCAGGCGCCCCTAAATAAATAAAATCTTAAAAAAAAAAAAAAAAAAAGAATTGTCAAAAAACTGAAGTCCCAAGGTCTAAATACTATTATAGAAATAAGAGAACAGAGGAACATGTTAAACTTCATGGGGATGGAAGCAGCAAAATCCAGATTACAGTAATAAATTATTTTCTTCAACAGATTAAAAATAAAGAAATAAGACAAAAGAGGGAAACCCTAGAGATTAAGAGAGACTTCACTAGAGATTAAGGGAAATATCTAACATTTGTCAAGTGTGAGCCTTTCGGTACTGATTTAAACTGTGGGAGAAAGAATTTTAAAAACCTGCGATATTATATTAAAAAGATAACTGAAAATTTGAACATTTATTGGATTTTTTTTTTTACTTTAAAGATTGGCTATTGTTTATTTTAATTTTTATGTATGATAATGGGATTCTAATTACTTGATTTTTGTGGAGTCCTTACTCTTTACAGACACACTGTGAAATATTTTTAGCTAAAAGGAGATGTGTAGGGGCGCCTGGGTGGCTCAGTCATTAAGTGGCTGCCTTTGGCTCAGGTCATGATCCCAGAGTCCTGGGATCGAGCCCCACATCAGGCTCCTTGCTCCGTGGGAAGCCTGCTTCTCCCTCTCCTACTCCCCCTGCTTGTGTTCCCTCTCTCGCTGTGTTTTCTCTCTGTCAAATAAATAAATAAAATCTTAAAAAAAGGCGGGGGGGCATGTGTAGGCTTTCTTTCAACATAACGTGGTGAAGTTACATGGGAATACAGGCATAATCTGCAGATCCTGAGGGTCTGGTTCCAGGCCACCAAAATAAAGGGAAATTGCAATAAAGAGAGTCAAACAAATTTTTCAGTTTTCTAGTGCATGTAAAAGTTATGTTAACAGTATTCCCTAGTTTATTAAATGTGCAAAAGTAATGCATCTAAAAAACAACAACATATATAGTTTAATTTTAAAATACTTTATTGCCAAAAATTGCTAACCATCATCTGAGTTTTCAGCAAGTCATAACCTTTTTGCTGGTGGAGGATCTTCCTTCAGTGATTATGGCTGCTGACTGATCAGGATGGTGGTTGCTGAAGGCTTGGTGGCTGTGGCAATTTCTTAAAATAAGACAACAATAAAGTTTGCCACATTGATTCACTCTTCCTTTCACAAATGATTTCTCAGTAGCATGTGACGCTGTCTAATAGCATTTTACCCACAGAACTTCTTTCAAAATTGGAGTCAATCGTTTCAAACTCTGCTGCTGCTTTAGCAACTAAATTTACATAATATTCTAAATCTTTTGTTGTCATTTCAACAATCTTCACAGCATCTTCACTAGTAGATATCATCTCAAGAAATCACTTTCTTCATTCATCCATAAGAAGAAAATCCTCATCCATTAAAACTGTATGTGATTGTAGCAATTCATATCTTCTGGCTCCACTTCTTTTTTTTTGTGTGTGTGTGTGTACACATTTAGTTTTATTGTAACAAAGCAACTTGTACACTTTTAACGTTTAAAACTGAGCATCATCTTTCCTTTCCAGTGAAACAAAAAGAAAATTTAAAAATAAACAGGAACAAAATTACAATAGAGAATGTCAATTCCAAATAAGATCCTACAGGTTCTGCTGATTCTCCCATCGAGTGGCAGGGCTCAAGTCATCATTAGGAGAGAGTTTTATTTTAAAAGTGTCATCTTAAACTGCAAGGATGTCCATTAAACATCACAATTAAACATGCCAAAGGAGAAGCCATGTTGTCAAAATGCCCACTTAACCCACCCAAACATCTCAAACCCACCCTTCGCTGTCCTTCTATAACCCCATTTTTTTAAGTTTTTTTTTCTTTTTTTTAAACAAGAGAAAGTAGACAGGTACATGTTGGTAAATGCTAACTGTCCATATTCACATAGAGACACAGTGTAATCTCTGAGCCCAATATACAGAGAAAGGAGGAAAAAAGCTAGAATTCTATGCACTACTACACAGGGGCCTAGCACCCTCCAGCTTCCAGCAGAGCTAAGGGAGCAGAAGGTTTTTCTTTTTTCCCACAGAGCACGGTGGTGTTGATTCCATAAAGTTTTTGTTGAGACAGGAAGGGATAAAAATGAATTTGGAACAGAAAGGGGTAGAGATTCTTTTCCCACTGTATTCTGCTCAAGGTATGTCCCCCCAAAATAAGTTGAGAACCATGGTATAAAGGGAGAGAAAAGAGACTTCAAAAAACAGGGCGAATGAGCACAAGAGGAGAAAAAAAAAAAAAAAAAAGACTGCAACTTGCTCCCAGGGACTGAAGAAAATTAAAAAAAGGAAGGTTGGAATCCATCAGTGTTCCATTAGTCATCTTCTCCTTCATCCTCCTCTCCTTCCTCCCCCTCATCATCATCTTCATCACCTTCATC
Organism: Mirounga leonina; assembly: GCF_011800145.1. Classification (NCBI taxonomy): domain Eukaryota; kingdom Metazoa; phylum Chordata; class Mammalia; order Carnivora; family Phocidae; genus Mirounga; species Mirounga leonina. The sequence continues at coordinate 92,242,247 of NW_023270377.1, read as the reverse complement.
TTCATCTCCTTCTTCATCGATATCTTCCAATCCTTCTTCTTCTTCATCATCATCATCATCTTCTTCTTCTCCTTCCCCTTCTTCATCATCCATATCGGGAACCAAGTAGCACTGTAATGGATTTGGCCAAATATTATCTTTGATGACCTCTCCTAACTCATCTGCACCTGCATCAGAATGGTCAGTAAACCAGGTGAAGAAACTCTCTGGTTCCTCATGCTGTCTCTTCCTGCTGGCTTTATTCTGTGTTTGACTTGAACGTTTCGTCAAATCCTTTCCAGATTTCCATTTGATTTCGGGTGGACTTTGAAGATGGATCACCACTCTCATTCAGATGAAATTCTTTGGAGAGAACTTTATTTTCGAAGTAAGGGTTTTCATCAAAATAAAAATCTATTCTGTAACCTGATTTAATATCTTCAAATTCTGTCACTTCCACTCTTGTCAAATAATGCAGCGCCTCTTCATCCTCCTCCCCAAGCAGTGCAGACACTTGTGGATGGTTGACAAATGTTGTTACCCAAAAATTGGGGATTTTGGTGATCAATTCCGACCTCTTCTGAAAAAATGGTTGGTGGAGTTTGTTATATTTCTGTTCTACTTTCAAAATCTCCTCACTGGCTTGTTCATTAAGTCTGTCTATTTCATTTTGTACTTCATCAATATGTTCAATTGCTTCTTGCTGTTCTTTTTCTCCCTTAGGCAAGTGCTGAGGTGTCGACGTCTCCTGCGGCTTGGGGGCAGGAGGTAGTCTTGGTTTCTTCGTTTGAGGCGGGAGCGAAGACTGGCGTTTGGGGGCCATGCTGTGAGGAAACTCCACGAAACCAGGAGAGAGGAACGTCTGGAAAAAGCCCGCTTGCTCTTCTGGCTCCACTTCTAATTCTAGTTCTCTTGCTGTTTCCACCACATCTGTGGTTACTTCTTCCAATGAAGTCTTGAACGCTTCAAAGACATTCATAAGGATTGGAATCAATTTCTTACAAATTCCTGTTCATACTGATATTGCAAACTCTTCCCATGAATCATGAATGTTCTTAATGTCATCTCGAATGGTGAATACTCTCCAGAAGGTTTTCAATTGACTGCTCAGATCCATCAGAGGAAATACTGTCCATGACAGCAATACCCTTACAAAATGTGTTTCTTAAATAATAAGACTTCAATGTCAAAATTACTCCTTGACCCATGGGCTGCAGGATGGATGTTGTGTTAGCAGGCAAGAAAACAACATTCATCTCATTGTCCCTTTCTTTCCATCAGAGCTCCTGGGGAGCCAGGTGCATTGTCAGTGAGCAGTGATATTTTGAGATGCATCTCTTTCTCTGAGTAGTAGGTCTCAAGAGTGGGCTTAAAATAGTCAGCTAACCATGTGGTAATCAGATGTGCTGTCATCCAGGCTTTTTTGTTCCATTTGTAGAATGCAGGCAGAGTAGATTGAGCATAATTCTTAAAGGCCGTAGGATTTTTGGAATGTAAATGAGCCCTGGATTCAACTTAAAGCCACCAGCCATACTAGCCCCTACCCAGAAACTCAGCCTGTCCTTTGAAGCTTTCAAGCCAGTCATTGACTTCTCCTCTCTAGCTATGAAGTCCTGGATGGCATCTTCTTTCAATAGAAGGCTCTTTCGTTTACACTGAAAATCTGTTGTTTACACTAAACAACAGCCTTGTTGTTTAGTGTAGCCCCTTCATTAATGTTCCTAGCTAGATTTTCTGGAGAATTTGCTGCAGCTTCTACATCAGCATTTGTGACCTCCCCTTGCACTTTTATGTTCTGAAGACAGCTTTTGAACCAGCCTCTGCTAGCTTCAGACTTTTCTTCTGAGGCTTCCTCACCTCTCAGCCTTCACAGAATTGAAGAGAGTTAGGGCCTTGCTCTGGATTAAGCTTTGGTTAAGGGAATGTTGTGGCTGGCTTGCTCTTCAATCCAGACCATTGAAACCTTCTCCACATCAGTAACAAGGCTGTTGTGGGGCGTGTGGGTGGCTTAGTTGGTTAAGTGTCTGCCTTCGGCTCAGGTCATGATCCCAGGGTCCTGGGATGGAGCCCCATCTGCTCAGCAGGGAGTCTGCTTCTCCCTCTCCCTCTGACCCTCCTTCCTGCTCATGTTCTCTCTATCTCTCTGTCAAAAAAATAAATAAAACCTTAAAAAAAAAGTAATAAGGCTATTCTGATTTCTTATCACTCGTGTGTTCCCTGGAGTCACACTTTTTTTTTTTTAAGATTTTATTTATTTATTCATGGGAGACAGAGAGAGAGACAGAGGCAGAGGGAGAAGCAGGCTCCCCGCGGAGCCTGATGCGGGACTCGATCCCAGGACCCTGGGATCATGACCTGAGCCGAAGGCAGACGCTTAACCGACTGAGCCACCCAGGCGTCTCGTGGAGTCACACTTTTAATGTCTTTCAAGAATATTTCCTTTGCATTCACAACTTGGCCAACTGTTTGGTGCAAGAGGCCCAGCTTTTAGCCTTTCTCAGCTTTTGACATAGCTTCCTCACTAAGCTTAATCATTTCTAGCTTTTGATTTAAAGTGAGAGACGTGAAACTCTTCCTTTCACATGAACACTTAGAGGCCATGGTAGGGTTGTTAATTGGCCTAATTTCAGTATTATTGTGTCTCAGGGAGTAGAGAGGCCCAAGGAGAGGGAGATAGATGCGGGAACAGCTTGTCATTGGAATAGTCAGAACACACACAACATTTATCAATCCCTTGCCATCTTATATGAGCGTGGTTTGTGGTGCCTCAAAACAATTACGATAGTAACGTGAAAGATCCCTAATCATAGATCACCATAAACAAATATAATTATAATGAAAAAGTTTGAAATATTAAGAGAATTACGAAAATGTGACACAGACACAAGATGTGAGCAAAATGCTATTTAAAAAATGGCACTGATAGACTTTCTAGACACAGGGTTGTCAAAAACCTTCAATTTGTAAAAACTGCACTATCCGTGAAGCAAAATAAAGCAAAGCACGATAATATGAGGCATGCCTGTATAGCTAAAGCAAGACTGGCTATGAACTGATAAATACCCAAGCTGATGAAGAGCACATGGGGAGTTCATTATACTATTCTACTTCTGTATATATTGAATTTTTTCCATAATAAAATATTAAAAAGAGGACCAGAAAATAAAGGAAAAAACAAAAGTCATAGAATCCAGGAATTCTGGGATGCAGTACAGTAGAATGGCAAAAGAAAATTCAGGATGACACCTGTGCACCTATGTGCAAAGATAAAGCAGTTGGAAATTAGAGCAGAACAGAAGGCTGTGAGAAGGCAGCCTCCAGGAATATGAAAAAAAAAAAAAGATTATTTTATGTGCTCATCTGACATTTTGGAAGTTGATAGATCTGTTGGAGTCTTTGAATAAAAAAATTGTGATGGCTTTATCAAAAACCAGAAGATGGAAAAAGGAAATAATTAATTATAAGATAAAAAGTTGACTAAGAAATAGTCAACTACTTGATCTTTTAGAGAACAATATTTAATTTATTTAGCCCATTTTTTCTATTTATTTAGTGACTCATATAGACATGGACACTGAATTACCAAATAATTCAAACACCGGAAAGAGAATGGAAGAAAAATGGTGACAATGGGTATTTAAATTACTGCTTTATCACTTTTTAGTTTTGTGATTTGAACAAGGGACTTAATCTTTCCAAAATTTCAGTTTACTCATCTATAAAATGGACATATCATCATCCTTGTAGAATTGTTGAAAGAATTAAAGATAATATATCTAAAATATATAGCTTATGTACAAAATATAATATGCAGCTAATAAAAATGATATATTTTAGTTATTGATGTAGAAAGCTATTCTAAAAATAGTGTTCAATGAAAAAGCACAATACCGAAGAGTATGTATAATATGGCTCTATTTATTTAAAATTGCCTACCTATCTATCTCCCTCTTTCTCTCTGTCCTTATTGACCTAAGCAGAGAATTATCTAAAGGGAAAGTTATCAAAACTTTGTATGGTTATTTCTACATAGTGAGAGTTCAGTTAATTTTTACTTACTTAAAAAACTTTTCTTGTTTGATCTGTTAAAATAATCATTTTTCCAAAGCAATACACTATCTTTAAATTTTAAAGGACAATAAAACAACCGAGAAAGACAAGTTAAAGCATGGGACGGGTGATGTTAAATGAAATTAGCAGATGATAGCATTACATACAGGCTATAAAGAAAAAATGAAAACAATTTACTTGTTAGTATACTTGATTATAGTATTTTTTGTTCCAGTTTTATTATATAGTATTACATGATTTTTTGTCATATCACATGTATGTGTAAATTCTTACTCACATTAAACCTAAATCTACCACCCTATTAAGTTTCATTCATTGATAACAGTTTTGCCCCCTAAGGCCACAAAGACAAAAGTCTAATTCCTTTAAAACATGACAGATCTTTAAATATTTAAAGACTTGCTCCCCCCAAGCCCTCTGTTTTTCAAATTCCTATAGGCTTCATAAGATCAAGCACTATGTCTTGCTCATCTTTATATTGCCGGCAGGTCTGAAATAATGTCTTAAATATAGTAGGCCATCAATAATATAGGCATTTGTAGAGACGAATATGAAATACTCTCACTATTCTTGTCACCCTTTCCCAGCTATGTTTTCATTTGTTAACATGCTTCCTACAATATGACTTTTAGTTCCCTCTCAGTTCCTCACATTCCTTATCTCCAGTGACCTTCTAAAACTCTCCTCCAACCTTTCCATTCCCAGGACTATAACCAGTCCTGAAAAACAGCTCTAAGTGGTAAATTCAGACATTCCATTCTGTACTGCCCCACTCTTCTTGCCCACTTGTTCACTTGTACCCATTGTATCTTCACTATCACATCAGGACCTTTCCATCAACTGACCGCTCCACTTTGACCATATCCACAACATCCTTCCTGTCTTCATGTCTTTCCTCACCTTGTGTGGATTTCCCAGGCCATACATTACCTTTCCTTTTATCAATATTGCATAATTTCCTTGGCCCTCAGTCCATGCATCACAAGCTGGTAACAAAAATCTTGAACAGATCCAACCAAAAGCCTTTCCTAAGACCGTACCCACACTGCTAGCTGCTGCTGGGGAAATCGTACATTTGAGAGCACTGGTTAAACCTAAATTTCTGTTCTCAAATGGTTACTTGGTGCTGCTGTCAATTCAATCACACTAATCTCATGCTCTCACTCTCCCTTTCAGCAATATTTCACACTGTGTCGACACTCATCAAACATTCAATTCTCTACTTTTCCATTTCTCTAAACACATAACTGTCTTTCCCATTCCCTGAAAAAAACAAAAGTCACCATATGCAAACTCCCTCAACTTCTTGTCACCCCAGAAACTATGGATATTCTCAATAATACCATGCAGCCATAAAAAAAAAGGATGAAATTATTTACATATACAAAAAAAGGACAAATAAGTAAAAAACACTGTGTATGTTTACACTATCTAGTATCTGGGTAAAAAAACATGAATTCCCTTGAAAATGCACACAATTTTTGTGGAAAAATTAAAAACTACCTAGAGTTTCCAGAAAAAAAAGTGAGTGAAAGGGAGATTTCTCAAAGTATATACTCTTATATAGATTGAGAAGGCTGAACAATGTGAAAATGTTGTCTTAAAAAATAATAAACCAAACTTGTACACCTAGTCATGTTTGTGCCTTTTACGCTTTAAAACCCCACAATGCAGGGGTTAGGGGGGCAGGAGAAATGGAGAGTTACTGTTTAATGTTTGGGGTGATGAATAAGTTCTGGAGATGGATGGTAGCGATATTTGCACAACAATGTGAATGTACTTAATATAAATGAACTATAAACTCAAAAGTGGTTAAAATAGTAAATTTTGTTATGTATATTTTACTAACAAAAAAATCCTATAGCACTAATAAGTAAAAAGGAAAAAACACCTTCCAGTGCCTTCTTACTGCTATTCTGATGAAGAAAAAGACCCCATATAATATGACCCATGCCTAACTCTATTTTGTCTTGAGACTCTCTTCTATTAGTTCAACAATATTTATATGACCTGGACTACTTTTAGTTCCTCAAAGGCCTAGCAGTCTCTCTGGCTCTCAGGCTTAGCACATAAAATTCTTCTTCCTGGAATGCAAATAGATATCACTTACTCACAGGATACCCCTTCTGTCCTTTCTGACTTGATAGTTCACTCTGTTAAACTCCGCCATAACATCCTTTACTTCCCTTTTACGACACTCATCACAAACGTTATTATTTGGTTAGTGTTTGACTTGAGAACTCGGTGAAGGTTGGAACCATGTAGGTCTTGTTCTCTAATGCATATATGATGCTTAACACAAGGCACGGCAAATAACAGATACCCTTTAAATATTTTTGAATGAATGGATTAATCAAAATTAAACCATATTCCAGATGTAGTCTAATCAATGAGTGGAGTAGAACCATCCCTTACTCTGAATGTTAATCTGAATAATACGTCCCAATATTACTTTATTTTTATTAGTTATGACAGACAGTTGGCTTCAATTTAGCCTAGGGTTATTCAAAACCAGAAGTCTTTTTGAACTAAACTAGTGATAATAGGTGATGATTTCTCAAATCCCTTCCACACAAAGCAGACTTTCTAAGCATAAGTGCAGGATTTGTCCTATTAATTTTTATCTAATTATTTTTCACACTTATCTTTGCCATCCAGTATATTAACTATTTCTCTCAGATTTGAGCCATTTGCAAATGGAATAGACCTGACCTCTATTTAGCCCATGGTTAAGAACATTAAATGTGACAATGCTGAGGACAAAGTACAGTGCAATTCCATAAGAGACATTTCTTGAAGCTGACATGACCTATTAATTAACACTTTTGGAAAATGGCTATAAATATGTTTAATATGTACTATCATTCAGCATTTTCCCTCTCACAAAAATTTAGACAACTATTTCTCCTAAGAGGTGGAAATGGCACAAAATATCAGCAGTAAAGAAGGTTTAGAAAATTTGATAAGTTTTCGTAAAAATATGCTGAGATATTCTTAATCTTTAACCATGCCATCAGGGAGGACAAATTTGTCTTCCCATAGCGTGCCTTTTGAAAATGGCTGCTGATAACAGAATGCTTCACTGGATTATCTATGTGTCCTCTTTTTCTGTGTAAAAGAACTTTATTAAAGTTGCCATTCCTGAGGTCTTTCTTACTGTCAGGAAACGTGAAAAAAAAATGCAAGATGAAGTCAAATACTAGGCAAGCCATTTAATGTTGCCAGGTAATAAAGTGACAGAGGGGGACTGGGTGATCCGTAAAGTCTTTTCTAGCTCTAATGTGCTAATGGTTGACAACTGAATGTGCTGCCTTATCCAAATCATATTTGCATTTATAGTGTCCTCTAAATACAATGCAGTAGAGTGAGTGATGTAAAGGGCTGTGAATATGGGATATTCTGGTTGAGTAATACTTTTTCTGTGACTCTCAAATCAAACCAGATAAGTAGTCATCTATACCTAGACTTCTCATCGCCAAACCACATTTGTATTAGTATACTTCTGTTTGTGATCATATATGTATCTAATAAACTTTACAAAGATAAAGTTGTATTTTTGCTCAAGCTTCATTTAACTTAACTTGAATACAGTCATGATATTTCAAATATAAAATATGGGTCTAGAACTGAGTAACTAACCATAATTTGCTTTCTGCAAAATTATAGTGTGAAATTGACATCTTCATGAAAGCAAAACATTATGGAAAAAATTTAACATTCCAAACTAACTTAAAATGCCAGGAGGTGCCTTGATCTGAATCAGAGTCTATGACAGCATACTGGTTTCAAGGTAATAAAGAAAAGGAATAACATAAAAATTTTTAAATGGAATCTGGAAGAAAATGTCTTTTGAGAAGCATAATAATCTTAAAATGGCTTTCTCTAGTAAAAAGAAAAGAACACAATCTCCCCAATCATAAAGCATTTCCAAAATATAAACTTTTCTTTGAAACAGCATGTATTAATAATCAAGAAAGGGACAGTTATACACTTTTGTTGTCATATGAAAGTCCTGATAATCAGAAAAGATGGAATATTTCTGACCATTTAGGATTTCCTAGTCCCCCAAAGATAAATGCAATTAATATGTCTGTTTTTATGTAAGCAAAATTTTGGCATTTATAGTCTGCAATAATTGTGACAAAGAGTTTCCTAACAATTTTGTAGTATCATGTCTATTTCTCATTATATATTAAAACTATTTATTATTATTTATGTATTTAAGACAACTGATTTTTTAAATAGTAACTTTGTGCTAGAACATCTTAATAAATTCTCTTTTGTGCATTTTTGAGCTGATCCCCTCAGGTTTTCCAAGTAAATAATATCAGCTACAAATAATGATAATTTTGCCTTTTTCTTTCTAATTTTTACCTTTTTTGGGGGTAATTAAACTGATTAGTGCTGCCCGAATAAAGTAAACTGTGATGTCAGTGAACATCCTTGCTCCGGATTTAAAGTTTCATATGATACAGTGGCTTTGAGTATAGAACACATACACACATATACATTAAGATTATTAAAAACCACATATTCATGGATTGAAAGAATTAATCTTGTTATAATGTACACACTAACCAAAGCAATCTACAGAATCAATGCAATCCCTACTATAATACTAATGACATTTTTCACAGGACTAGAATAATCCTAAAATTCATATGGAACTACAAAAGACCTCGAATAGCCACAGCAATCTTGAAAAAAAAGAACAAAGCCAGAGGGATATATCACAATACCTGATTTCAAGCTATAATACAAAGACACAGTATTCATAGAATATGGCACTGGCACAAAAACAAACACATAGATTAATGGAATGGGATAGAGAGCCCAGAAATAAACCCACACTTACATGGTCAATTAATTTACAAAAAAAGGGGGCAAGAATATATGATGGGGCTACAGACAGTTTTTTCAATAAATGGTGTTATGAAAACTGGAGAGTTACATGCAAAAAAAATGAAAATGGACCACTTTCTTATACCACACACAAAAATAAAATTAAAATGGATTAAAGATCTAAATGTGAGAACTTAAACCATAAAATTCATAGAAGAAAATATATGCAGTAATCTCTTAGACATCACCCTTAGCAACATATTTATGGACTGTCTCCTCAGGCAAGGGAAACAAAAGCGAAAATAAACTATTAGGACTATATCAAACTAAAAAACTTTTGCAAAGCAAAGGAAACTATCAACAAAATAAAAAGGCAACCTAGAGAATGGGGAAAGATATTTGCCAGTGATATATCCAATAAAGGGTTAATATCCAAAATATATTAGGACTTATAAAACTCAACACCAAAAAAGCAAACAATGTGATTAAAAGATGGGCAGAGGATCTGAATAGACATTTTCCCAAAGAAGAAATACAGATAGCCAATAGACACATGGAAAGATGCTCAATCAACATTGCTAATCATCAAGGAAATGCAAACCTGAATGTGCTGCCTTCTCCAAATCATATTTGTATTTACAGCTTCCTCTAAATATAACCCAGTCAGAATGGCTAGTATCAAAAGAAATAACAAGTGTTGGGCGCCTGGGTGGCTCAGTCGGTTAAGCGTCTGCCTTGGGCTCAGGTCATGATCCCAGGGTCCTGGGATCAAGCCCCGCATCGGGCTCCCTGCTTGGCGGGAAGCCTGCTTCTCCCTCTCCCACTCTCCCTGCTTGTGTTCCCTCTCTTGCTGTGTCTCTGTCAAATAAATAAGTACAATCTTTAAAAAAAAAAAAAAAGAAATAGCAAGTGTTGTCAAGGATGTGGAGAAAAAGAATCTCTTGTGCACTGTTACTGGGAATGTAAATTGGTACAACCACTGTGGAAAACAATATGGAAGTTCCTCAAAAAATTAACAAGAGAAATACAATTTGATCCAGTAATTCCACTAGTGGGTATTTACTCAAAGAAAACAAAAACACTAATTCAAAATATACATGCACCCCTGTGTTTATAGTAGCATCATTTACAATAGCCAAATTATCAAAGCAGCCCAAGTGTCCACTGATAGATGAATGGATAAAGAAGATGTGATATATAAATACAAAAAATAACCATCAGCCATAAAAAGGAATGATATCTTGCCATTTAAGACAACATGGATGGACCTAGAAGGTATTATGCTAAGTGAAATAAGACAGAGACAAACACCATATGCTCTAACTTACATATGGAACCTAAAAAACAAAATAAATGAACAAACAAACAAACTAAACATACTCTTAAACGCAGGGAACAAACTGGTAGTTGCCAGAGGGGAGTGGAGGTGGGTAGCTGGGTAAAATAGGTAAAAGGGATTAGGAGGTACAATCTTCCAGTTATAGAATAAATAAAACATGGAGATGAAAAGTACAGTACATGGAATAAATTCAGTAACATTGTAATAATGTTGTATGGTGACAGATGGTCACTATACTTACCATGGTGAGCACTGAGTAATGTACAGAATTGTCAAATAACTATGTTGTACACCTGAAATTAATTTATCATTATACGTCAACTATACTTCAATAATTTAAAAATTATTAAATATTATAAAAGGATGGGTGCTGAATTTTGTCAAATTACATCTCAGCATATATGGAGATGATATAATGAAGTTTTCCCTTTTCATTAGTAACATGACTATATTAATACATTTTCTAATATTAAACAATACTTGCTGATATGAATTCCATTTGCATCTGATTAACATATTAGGTCTTTTCATGAGTTTCTCGTTTATAATAATATTGAAGATTTCTACATTTATAATCTTAAGTAAAAAAAGGTCCTTTTTTTTTCTGTATGATATTGTCTAATTTTGCTGTCAGTGAAATGCCTTCATACAAACAATCTGGAAGGACTCCTTCTATCTCTGTGCTCTACAGCCCTTTAAAAAGTATCAAAACACACTAGGGTTACTTTAAAAACTTGTAGAAAGGATAAAGGAAAACATACACACACACACACACACACGCACGCACTGGGGAAATAATGTGAGGGACTCATATCACAAAGAGCTGATTTCTATAATATATAAAGATTTCCAATATATCGATAAGAAAAAAAACAGCCAGTAAGTTTAGTAGGATGAAGGGCAAAGAACATAAACAGAAATTAGCGGGAAAAAAAGTATAAATGTCTCTTACATGCATAAAAAAAATGCTCAACTGCATTTAATAACATAAGAAGGGAACAGTCAGAAGACATTGGCAAAATAAAATAATATCTGAACAGGTTGGAAAAGTGTGGGGAAAGAGACAATCTTATTGCTGGTGGGAATATAAACTAGTATAATGTTGGTAGAGCAGTCTGCAACAATCTAAAAAATATAAAAATACACATGCCCTTTTGTACCAGCAATTCCAATTCTATAAATTTATCCGACAGATTTAGTCCTGTGTGTGTGACATGAAATATTAAAATAACTCATAATTATTGAGTGCTCGCTGCGTGCCACTGACTATTCAAGCCCTTTATAAATATTAGCTAATGTAAGTCTCCTAATATCTCTCTGAGATAGGAATAATTTTCTCTTTTTACAGCTGAATATATGAAGGTATGGGGAGGTAGAATAACTTTCGTAAAATGAAACGTGGTAAGTACTGGATATGAATATGAAAGACAGATGGTCTAGCTCTAGTTTTCCATGCTTTTTGCCAATATCATGTACTGCCTCTCAAAACGTGCAAGGATATTCATTGTGGTATTGTATGCAACAGCTATGTACCACAAACAGACGTCTATTGGTAGTAGACTAAATAAATTATAGTGCATGCAAATAGTGGAATACATGCAGCATTTAAAAATAAAAAAAGAACATCAAAGCTCTTTTAGGAACTGATATGGAAGGATCTCTAATAGATATTAGGTGAAGAGAGCAAACTACAGAACAGTGTGTACCTAATATTACTATATATGTAGAAATAGAATGAAACAATATTATACACACATAATCACATATGGTTTTTCATGCATGGAGTATCTCCAGAAAGATACACAATTAATTGCCAACATTGGTTACCTGTGAAGGAAAATGGCTGGCTGGGAGACATGAGTGGAATGGGAACTTACTTTTCAATTTTGTACATTGTGCACATTTATCCGGTCAATACAGATAAATAATTTCAAAAACAAAATGGAAGGTAAAAAATAAAAGAAAAAAAATGCCATTATCTACTTCTTTTATTTATTTTATGTATAGGTCTTTCACACAAGATTTTTTTTTTTAATTTTTAAAAAAGATTTATTTATTTATTTATTTGAGAGGGAAAAGAGAGAGCATGAGCCCAGGTGGAGGTGCAGAGGGAGAGGGAGAAGCAGGCTCCCCATGGAGCAGGAAGCCTGATGCTGGGCTTGATCCCAGGACCCTGAGATCATGACCTGAGCCGAAGGCAGATGCTTAAACGACTGAGCCACCCAGGCACCCCACAAGATTTTACCTGAAGAAATTATTCCATGGCTACCACAAGTTTGAAAAGCACTGGAACAAAGAATGACTAATAAAACCTTAATGTTCACAGTAAATATGCAAGAATTAAAATTTATAGAAACTAGTTTGTCATACCTGATATGTGCATTACAGTATCTTTTGGCATACTCCGTCCATGTTCCAAATTTTTGTGGAAAGAGAGCTTCAATCTGCATGAAAAGCTGTAACAATACAAGTGTTCTCAATATGTTGCAACATTTTCAAGTAAATATTATTACTATGATAAATCTAGTTAAAAAAATAGTGGAGTAAAAAAGAAAATCCACCTCTTCTTTCTCAGCCTCCTCCTTTTCTTCCATCCACCCATCTCTGCCATCCTATTCTTCAGGGGTAACTGCTACACTTTTCTCTAAAATACATTTACATATTTTGTATGCCTATATAGGGATATGTATATATTCTCTTTTATTCACATGAAGATGCTATTATACATATAAAACCAGGATTCTGTCCCCTAAAACATGTCTTAGACATCATTAGAGTACATATATATCTATTTTTACTTCGTTTTAAAAATTATCTAAGCAATGGTATTACTATAATAAAGTACCATTTAAAGGCTCATAGCATCCATTATCATGTAGAAGTACTGTAAAATATTTAAACAGTCTCCTAATCATGGACCTATGCTCTTTCTAGCTTTTATACAATTATGTAAGTTAATAACTTCAGGTAAGTCTATGTGTGTGTATGTGTGCTTATATGTATGTAGGTGTAAGTAGAATATCTACATCTCATCTATCAATCATTTATCTATTTATCCATCTATCCATCCACCTACCCACCCACCCGCCAATTAGTATTTCCATTAGATGAGTCTGTAGGATATATTTTTAGAAATGAAATAGGTGTGTTTAAGATATATGCTTTTTGAAGTTTGATGGATATTACTGTGTTCCACTGTAAAAAGCAAGTCCCATAAGTAGTATCATGAAATCTTTTCATTTTTATAACTTTGATACGCTGCACATAGTGGTGTCTCATTGTTATTTTAGTATACATTTTTAAAACAGCTACTTTAGTTAGAAATAATTCATATACCACTTCCATTATTCACACTTTTAAAGTGTACAATTCAGTGGCTCTTAGTATATTCACAAAATGCCTCAATCACCACTATCTAATTCTTAAATATTTTTATCACTATAGACAGGAACGCCATACCCATTACTAGTCATTTCCCATTCTCTCCCTCAATCCTGGCAACCACTAATCTGATTCCTATTTCCATTACTTCGCCTTTCTGGATATTTCACATAAACAGAATCATACAATATGTAGCCTCTGTGTCCGACTTCATTCACTTAGCATAATGCTTTCAAGGTTCATCCATGTTGTAGAATGTATCAGTATTTCATTCCTTTTTATGGCTGCATTTTCATTATCCATTCATCAGTTATGGACACTGACTTCTTACTATTTTTTGGATATTATAAATACTACTACTATGAACATCTGTATACAGTTTTTTTGTGTGTGTGAACATATGTTTTCAGTTTTTTGTGTGTAAACTTAAAAAATGGAATTGCTACATCTTATGGTAATTCTATTTTTAACTTTCTAAGTAATTGCCAGTGTGTTATCCAAGGATTGAAATTTATAGCTGTATATGTCTCCATTAAAAAAGAAAAAAGATCTCATGGGGCACCTGAGTGGCTCAGTCAGTTAAGCGTCTGCCTTCGGCTCAGGTCATGATCCCAGGGTACTGGGATTGAGCCCCATGTCAAGCTCTCTGCTCAGCGGGGAGCCTGCTTCTCCCTCTCCCTTGCCCCTTCACTTGCTAGTGCTCTCTCTCTCTGTCAAATAAATAAATAAAATCTTAAAAAAAAAAGATCTCAAATCAATAATCTAACTTTCCACCTTAAGACATTGGGAAAGAAGGAGTACACAAAACGCAAAACAGACAGAAGGAGTAACATAATAAAGACTAGAATAGAAATAAACAACATAGAGATTGGAAAAACAACAGAAAAAATAATCAATGAAACCAAATATTGGTTTTGATAAGAACAAGAAAATTGACAAAATTTTAGCTCACATTAACCAAATTAAAAAAGAGAGAAAAGACTCAAGTTACTAAAATCACAAATAAAGGAGGGAACATTACTATCAACCTCACAGAAACACAAAGGATTATAAGGGAATATTATGAACAACTGTATGCTAGTATCTTAGATACCTTAGAAAAAATGGGAAAATTCCTATAAAGATACGTATCAAAATTGCTCAAGAAGAAATATACAATTGAATAGACATAATATTCAGTGAAGAGACTGAATGATTAATTTAAAAACTATCCACAAAGAAAAACTCAGGCCCAGATGGGTTCACCACTAAGTTCTACCAAACATTTAAAAAGAAGTAAAGCAATGTTTCACAAACTCCTCTTAGAAACAGAAAAGGAGAGAATACTTCCCACCTCATTCTATGAAACCACTACTGCTTTGACACCAAAACCAAAGATACAACGATAAAACTACAGATCACTATTTTTGTGAACATACACACAAAAATCATCAACAAAATAGAGCAAATTGAATCCAGGAACAAATAAAAAGGATGACATCCAGTCAAGAGAGATTTATCATGGAACGTAAAGTTGGTTTAACATCTGAAAATCAATGAACATAATACACTCTTACCAATAGCTGTCTCCCAAGCCTGGCTTACTAATCAGTAATAAAAGTGGCTACTCTATGTTGAGTGCTTACCATGTGCCAGGGCACATAGCAAGATACTTTCAAACCAGTATTTCCTTTAATTTTTAAACCCTACAAGACAAAAAGTACATTTTTTTTCTGTGACTCAGTGTTCATTATAGACTTATAGACTCCTAAGAATTTCAACTGTCGGGCGCCTGGGTGGCTCAGTTGGATAAGTGACTGCCTTCGGCTCAGGTCATGATCCTGGAGTCCCTGGATCAAGTCCCGCATCGGGCTCCCTGCTCAGCGAGGAGCCTGCTTCTCCCTCTAACCCTCCCCCCTCTCATGTACTCTCTCTCTCTCTCTCATTCTCGCTCTCTCAAATAAATAAATCATTAAAAAAAAAAAAAAAGAATTTCAACTGTCATTTCTTCCTCCCAACCCTTTACTCCATACTCTACATAGCTCTTAAGAGTGGTAAAGCTAAATGGGGGTATCAAACAAATGCCTTATTTCTCCATGCAAGTAGTTATTCTACCTGATCTGAACAGAAGTTCAGATACCTATACCTTCCCAGACCACGAATCTTTTTTTTTTTTTTTTAACATTTATTTATTTATTTTAGAGAGAGAGTGCAAGTAGGGATAACAGCAGAGTGAGAGGGAGAGAGGGAGAATCTCGGGTAAACTCTGTGCTCAGTGTGGAGCCTTAAGCAGGGCTCATCCCACGACCCCGAAATCATGATCTGAGCCAAAACCAAGAGGCTGACGCTCAACTGACTGAGCCACCCAGGCGCCCCCAAAACATGTATGTTGAAGTACAAGAGAAACAGGAAGAAGTTCTGTAAGGCAATTCAAAAGATACAAAATAGATTAAACTCCAATCTTAAATTATATCCTTATAATGTCAAACAAACTGGATAAATGAAGACTAAAACCATATAAGAATCATAAGAAAACAAATGTGATGAATATTACAAATGTATACTAAATATGAAAACCTTATACTGAAAGTAAAAACTATTTTTTAATATACATGTACAAGCACAGGTAAGGTTCACATGTAAACAGAGAAAAGAGTCATATAAAAGATATATTTAATCATTAATAGCCATCTAGAAATTCCCAATGATTATTTTTGGTGAAAGATTTTTTTTAAGCCAAAATTTAAGGATTTTAATACCTCTTCAGGCCTTCCCAAAGCTGGAGTTCCTGTAAGAAGAATGGCTCGTTTGGCTTTCTGTACTATTGGCAATAAAATCTTGCTGCGGGTTGCATTCCTGGACTTCATGTAGTGTGATTCATCCACTATAACTACGTTGAATTTCTGATTATTCAATGCATCTACCAAAGTCTCTGCATCTGTGGTTAAAAGACCATAACCCAGAACTGTCACTTTGCTGGTTGATATTCTCCTAGAAAAGAAAAAAAAATCCATGTAATTTCAAAATATTTCAGTAACCAAGTTATCATAAACAACACAACTCTTCGGAAGAAGGAAAATAAGAGGAAAAATAAAAGGGATGGTATTACATTGCTAAAACTCAATTTCTCTTAAGATTTTAGTTTTCAGGTATGATTAAGCAGAATCCAAAATTTAAAGGATAACTAAAACCAAATATTTGGTTAAATGGTCTTTGGGAGAGTTTGACAACCACCAAGCCACATTTTACTAGGATAAGGACATTACTCTCTAAGAATATTTATTTCCAGGCATCTAGAATCATGGATAAAGTGGATACACAAATATTAACTGAGTATTCATTGAAGCCTTCCCACAAAGAGGACAGCAGTATTTTTCAAGCCAGGTGCTATTGGAATTTTGAAGACAATACTTAGTATTGCAGGGCTGTCCAGTGTACTGCAAGGCATTTCATATTCCTGGACTGTCACATTAAAGGCCAGCAGAGTGCTTGAAATTGTGACAACAAAAATTCACTCGCTGACGGGTGATCCAAAGCATGGGAAAGAGGAGAGGAGGATACAACTTTATGCAGACAAACACTGGCCTAAAGAGATTGTTCATATTTTGAACTACTTAATTATTCACACATCTATAGTATTCTTTACTATGTTGTAATGAAATTATTCATGTACATATTTATCTCCCTTGCTACCTCATAAAACTGATGAGGACAAAGAATGTATCTTATTCATCTTTGTATATATAGTGATAGGCTCCTAACCAGTTTGTAGAATGAAATAACTGGACAAATAAATGCATTAATAATAAAACACATTACTTTTGCATTTTCTGTATCACCAGTAAAAATATACAGGATAGAGTCAATCTTCTGCAGTTCCCTAACCTCTAAGAGAAATGGCAGAGCTCCTAAATAGCACAACACAACGATACAACAATTTCATTTAAAAATTTTTTTCAATTTATTTTTAAAATTTTAATTCCAGTGTAGTTAACAACAGTGTTATATTAGTTTCAGGTATATAATATAGTGATTCAACAATTCCATATATTACCCAGTAACCATCAAGGTAAGATTACCCTTAATCCCATTCACCTCTTTCATTCATTCACCCCACCCACCTCCCCTCTGATAAGCATCTATTTGTTCTCTACAGATAGGAGTCTGTTTCTTGGTTTGTCTCTTTTCTGCTTGTTCATTTGTTTTGTTTCTTAAATACCACATACAAGTGAGATCATATGATATTTGTCTTTCTCTGATTGGCTTATTTCACTTAGTATTATACTCTATAACACTGCAGGTTGTGTAAATGGCAAGATTTCATTCTTTTTTATGGCTGAATAGTATCCCATTTTGTATATACCACATCTTCTTCATCCATTCATCTGTCAATGGACACTTGGGCTGATTCCATAATTTGGGTATTGTATATAATGCTGCAAAAAAATAGGAGTGCATATATCCTTTGGAATTAGTGTTTTCACATTCTTAGGGGAATACCCAGTAGTGTGATCATATGACAGTTCTTTTTTTTTTTTTTTAATTTAAATTCAACTTAGTTAACATATAGTATAGTATTGGTTTCAGGAATAGAATTTATTGATTCATCACTTACATATAACACCCAAGTGCCCTCTTTAATGCCCATCACCCATTTAGCACATTCTCCCAGACACCTCCCCTCCCTCAACCCTTAGTTTCTTGTCTATAGTTAAGTCTCTTATGGTTTGCTCCCTCCCTGTTATCTTATTTTATTTTTCCTTTCCTTCCTCTGTGTTCATCTGTATTGTTTCTTAAATTCCACATGAGTGAAATCATACAGTATTTTTCTTTCTCTGACTGACTTATTTCGCTTACCATAATATACTCTAGTTCCATCCACGTTGTCGCAAATGGCAAGATTTCATTCTTTTAGATTGCCAAGTAATAGTCCATAGTTTATGTATACCACATCCTCTTTATCCATTCATCAGTCAATGGACATTTGGGCTCTTTCCATATTTTGCCTATTCTTTTTTTTTTTTTTTGACAGAGAGAGAGCGAGAGAGAGAGAGCAGGAACACAAGCAGGGGGAGTGGGAGAGGGAGAAGCAGGCTTCCCACTGAGCAGAGAGCCCAACGTGGGGCTGGATCCCAGGACCCTGGGATCATGACCTGAGCCAAAGGCAGACGCTTAACGACTGAGCCACCCAGGCACCCCATAATTTGGCTATTCTTGATAGTGCTATTATAAAGTTGGGGGGCATGTGCCTCTTTCAATCAGCATTTTCGTACCCTTTGGATAAATACCTAGTAGCGCAATTGCTGGGTTGTAGGGTTATTCTGTTTTAACTTTTTGAGGAACCTCCATACTGTTTTCCAGAATGGCTGCACCAGTTTGCATTCCCACCAACAGTACAAAAGGTTCCCCTTTCTCCGCAACCTCGCCAAGATCTGTTGTTTCCTGAGTTGTTCATTTTAGCCATTCTGACAGGTGTGAAGTGGTATCTCATTGTGGTTTTGATTTGTATTTCCCTGATGATAAGTGATGTTGAGCATTTTTTTATATGTCTATTAGCCATCTGGATGTTTTCTTTGGAAAAGTGTATTCATGTCTTCTGCCCAATGCTTAACTGACCATTATTTGTCTTTTGGGGTATTAAGTTTGATAAGTTCTTTATAGATTTTGGATACTAGCCCTTTATCTGATATATCATTTGCAAATACCTTTTTCCATTCCATCAGTTGCCTTTTAGTTTTGTTGATTTTTTCCTTTGCCGTGCAGAAGCTTTTATTCCTTTGCTGTGCAGAAGATACTTATTTATTTATAACACCGGCTGAACCAGTACTATACTGAACAACAGTGGTGAGGATGGACATCCCTGTTGTGTTCCTGATCTTAGGAGAAAAGCTCTCAGTTTTTCCCCACTAAGGATGATACTACCTGTGGGTCTTTTGTATATGGCCTTTATGATCTGGAGGTATGTTCTTTCTATCCTTACTCTTTTGAGGATTTTCATTAAGAACGGATGCTATGTTGGGTCGCCTGGGTGGCTCAGTCGTTAAGCGTCTGCCTTCGGCTCAGGTCATGATCCCAGGGTCCTGGGATCGAGCCCCGCATTGGGCTCCCTGCTCGGCAGGAACCCTGCTTCTCCCTCTCCCACTCCTCCTGCTTGTGTTCCCTCTCTCGCTGTGTCTCTGTCAAATAAATAAATAAAATCTTAAAAAAAAAAAAAAAAGAAAGGATGCTATGTTTTGTCAAATGCTTTCTCTGCATCTATTGAGAAGACATATTGTCTTACTCTTCATTAATATAATCATGTTGATTAATTTGTGGATATTGAACTATCCCTGCAGCCTAGAAATAAATCATACTTGATTATGGTGAATAATCCTTTTAATGTACTGTTGGATTCAATTAGCTAGTCTCCTGTTGAGAATTTTTGCATCCATTCTCATCAAGGATACTGGTCTGTGATTCTCCTTTTTAGTGGGGTCTTTGTCTTATTTTGAAATCAAGGTGATGCTGGCCTCATTTAATGAGTTTGGAAGTTTTCCCTCCATTTCTATTTTTTGGAACAGCTTCAGAAGAATAGGAATTAATTCTTTAAATGTTTGGTAGAATTCCTCAGGGAAGCCATTCAACTTTGGACTCTTGTTTGTTGGGAGATTTTTGATTACTGATTCAATTTCTTTCCTGGTTATGGGTCTATTCAATTTTTCTATTTTTTCCTGTTTCAGTGTTGGTAGTTTATATGTTTAGAAACATAATGGAATGTGTCCATTTCTTGCAGATTGCTCAATTTTTTGGCATATAATTGCTCATACTATTCTCTTACAATTGTATTTCTGCAGTGTGGTTGTGATCTCTCCTCTTTCATTCATGTTTTTATTTATTTGGGTCCTTCCTCTTTTCTTTTTGGATAAATCTAGGTAGGTGTTTCTCAATTTTATTAATTCTTTCAAAGAACCAGCTTCTAGTTTCATCGATCTGTTCTACTGTTTGTTTTTTTTTTATTTCTATATCATTTATTTATGTTCTAATCTTAATTACTTCCCTTCTTTTGTTGGTTTTAGGTATTATTTGCTTGTCTTTTTCCATCTCCTTTAGGTGTAAGGTTAGGTTTTGTATTTGAGGCTTTTCTTGCTTCTTGAGGAAGACCTTCCCTCTTAGGACTGCCTTTGCTATATCCCAAAGGTTTTGGACTGTTGTGTTTTCATTTTAATTTGCTTCCATGTATTTTTTAATTTCTTCTTTAATTTCCTGGTTAACTCATTCATTCTTTAGTAGGATGTTCTTTAACCTCCATGTATTTGTGGTCTTTCCAAATTTTTACTTGTTGTAAGCTTCATAGCATTGTGGTCTAATATATGCATGGTATGATCTCAGTTTTTTTGTACCCACTAAGGCCTGAGTTGTGACCCAGCATGTAATCTATTCTGGAGAATGATCCATGTGCACTCAAAAACAATGTGTATTCTGCTGCTTTAGGATGAAATGCTCCGAATATGTCTGTTAAGTCCATCTGGTCCAGTGTGTCATTCAAAGCCCTTGTTTACTTGTTGATCTTCTGCTTAGACCATCTGTCTGTTGCTGTGAGTGGGGTGTTAAAGTCCATTATTAATGGGGCACCTGGATGGCTCTGTTGGTTAAGTGGCTGCCTTCGGCTCAGGTCACAATCTCCGGACTGAGATTGAGCCCCACGTTGGTTGGATTCCCTGCTCAGTGGGGAGTCTGCTTCTCCCTCTCTCTCTGCTGTTCCCCTTGCTTGTGTGCTCTCTCTTTTAAATAAATAAAATCTTTAACAAAAATAATCCCCTATTATTATTGTATTATCAATGAGTTTAAGTTTGTTATTAACTGATTTATAGAATTGGCTGCTCCCAAGTTGGGGGCAAAAATATTTACAATTGTTAGATCTTCTTGTTGGATAGACCCCTTTATTATGAAGTGTCCTTCTTCATCTCTTGTTACAGACATTGGTTTAAAATCTAGTTTGTCTGATATAAGCATGGCTACTCCAGCTTTATTTTGATGTTCATTAGTATGATAGATGGTTGTCCATCCCCTCACTTTCCATCTGGAGGTGTCTTTGGGTCTAAAACGAGTCTCTTGTAAGCAGCATATCAATGGGTCCTGTTTTTTTTAACCACTCTGATACCCTGTGTCTTTTGACTGGAGCATTGAGTCCATTTACATTCAGAGTAGTTACTGAGAGATATGGATTTACTGCCATCATATTACCAGTAAAGTTCCTGTTCCTGTGGATTGTGTCTGTTCCTTTCTAGTCTTTGTTGCTTTTCATCTGTCCTTCCTGCTCAAAGTGTCCCCTTTAGTATTTCTTGCAGAACTGGTTTAGTGTTCATGAACTCCTTTGGTTTTGCTTGTCTTAGAAACTCTATTTCCTTCTATTCTGAATGACAGCCATGCTGGATAAAGTATTCTCATCTTCATATTTTTCTCATTTAGTATGTTGAATATATGATAACACTCCTTTCTGGCCTGCCAAGTTTCTGTGGACAGGTCTGCTGCTACCTACCCTTGTAGGTTAAGGACCTTTTGTCCATAGCTGCTTTCAGAATTCTCTATCTTTGAATTTTGCAAGCTGCACTATGATATATCTTGGTGTTTACCTGTTTTTACTGACTTGGAGGGTAGCTCTCTGTGTCTCTTAGACTTGAATGCCTGTTTCCTTTCCCAGACTAGGGAAGTTCTCAACTATAATTTGTTCCAATAAACCTTCTGCCCCCTTTTCCTGCTCTTCTTTTTCTGGGACCCCTATGGTACGGATATGATTGTGCTTTGTGGAGTCACTGAGTTCTCTAAGTCTCAATTCATGATCTAATAGTTTTATTTCCCTCTTTTTTTCATTATTTACCACAATTTTATCTTCTCTATCACCTATTCAATCCTTTGCTTCTTCCATCCTCATTGTGAGTACATCTAGTCAGTTTTGAATCTCAGTTGTAGCATTTTTTATTTCGGCCTGACTAGTTTTTAGGTGTTTTATAGCTACAGCCAGGGTTTCTCTGGTGTCTTCTATGTTTCTTTCATGCCCAGCTAGTATTCTCATGACTGTTCTAAATTCTTATTCAGATATATTGCTTATATCTGTTTTGATCAAATCCCTGCTTGTGATTTCTTTTTGATATTTCTTTTGGGGAGAATTCCTCCATCTTGTCATTTAGGTTTCTGTATTTTGCATATTATGAAAACTTGTTAAGTTTCCTGCTCCTGAGAGTAATACTATATTAAGAAGGGGTCACACACTGTCCAGGGCCTGGCATGTCAGGAAATGTTTCTGGCGTATGCTGTGTGTGCTGTGCTGTTGTGCTTTGGCTGCTCATTCCCACAGATCAGTCCTCTACAGAGTTCCTCCTTGCTTGCAGTGGGGAGTGTTTGGACCTTTAACTAGGTGTGCTTTGATTTATTTGTTAAGATAAGCCAGATTTAAAAACGGGGGGGCGCCTGGGTGGCTCAGTTGGCTGGGAGTCCGACTCTTAGTTTTGGCTCAGGTCATGATTTCAGGGTTGAGGAATCAAGCCCCGTGTTGGGCTCCCTGCTCAGCAGGGGACTTGCTTGGGTTTCACTCCCTCTGCCCCTCCCCCTGTTTGCACACACTCTTTCTAAAATAAATAAGTAAATCTTTAAAAAAAAAGCCTGATCCAAAAAAATGAGAAAAGGAAACAAACCAATAAACTATAAGCCTGATACCAAAGAAAAAAGAAAAAAAAAATAAGATAAAAGAAAGAAAATATAAAAAATTTAAAAATTAAAATGAAAAACTAAGGAAAAAATAAAAATAAATAAAAAAAGAAAGCCTGGTCTTATTTCCACCACAACTGAAGCTGACATTTTGGAGCACTTTGGTGTTGAGTTGTATAAGTTCTTTATTTTTTTTGGATTCTATTCCTTAATCACACAGGTCATTTGCAAATGTCTTCCCATTCAGTAGGCTGCCTTTAGATTTACTGATGCTCTCCTTAACTGTGCAGAAGCGTTTTATTTTGATGTAATCCCAACAGTTTATTTTTGCTATTTTTCCCTTGCCTCAGGAGACATATCCAGAAAAAAGTTGCTACAGCTGATGCAGAGAAATTATTGCCCGTGCTCTCTTGGAGGATTTTTATGGTTTCGGGTCTCATGTTTAGGTCCTTAATCCATTTTGAGTTTATTTTTGTGTATGATGTAAGAAAGTAGTCCAGTTTCAGGGTGCCTGGGTGGCTCAGTAAGCTAAGCATCTGCCTTCAGCTCAGGTCATGATCCCAGAGTTCTGGGATCGAGTCCCGCATCAGGCTCCTTGCTCAGTGGGGACCCTACTTCTCCCTCTGCCTGCTGCTCCCCCTGCTTATGCTCTCTTTCTCTGTCAAATAAATAAATAAAATTAAAAAAAAATTTTTTTAAAAAGAAAGTAGTCCAATTTCATTCTTTTGCATGTTGCTGTCCGGTTTTCTCAACATAATTTGTTGAAGATACTGTCTTTTTCCCATTGCATATTCTTGCCTCCTTTGTCAAAGATTAATTGATCATATAATTATGGGTTTATTTCTGGGTTTTCTATTCTGTTACATTGATTGATGTGTGTCAATTTTTGTGCCAGTACCATACCGTTTTGATTACTACAGCTTTGTATTATAACTTGAAGTCTGGAATTATGATGCCTCCAGTTTTGTTTTGTTTTTTTCAAGATTGCTCTGGCTATTCAGGATCTTTTGTGGTTCCAAATAAAATTTAGGATTGTTTATTCCAGTTCTCTTAAAAATGCGGTTGGTATTTTGATAGGGATTGCATTTATTGTATAGATTGCTTTGGGTAGTAAAGACATTTTAACAATATTTGTTCTTCCAATCCATGAGCAGAGAATGTCTTTCCATTTCTTTGTGTTGTCCTCAATTTCTTCCATCAACGTTTTATAGTTTTCAGAGTACAGGTCTTTCACCTCTTTGGTTAAGTTTATTTCTAGGTTCTTACTATTTTTGGTGCAACTATAAATGGGATCGTTTTCTTGATTTCTCTTTCTGCTGCTTCATTATTAGTGTACAGACATGCAATAGATTTCTGTACATTTTGTGTCTTGTGATATTACTGAATTCATTTATCAGTTCTAGTAGTTTTTTGGTGGAGTCTTTATAGTTTTATATATAGCATATCATGTCATCTGCAAATAGTGAAAGTTTTACTTCTTCCTTTCCAATTTGGATGCCTTTTTGTCTGTTTGCTGTGGCTAGGACTTTCTGTACTATGTTGAATAAAAAAGTGAGAATGGATATCCCTGTCTTGTTCCCAATCTTAGGGAAAAGCTCTCAGTTTTCCCCATTAATGATGATGTTAGCTGTGGGTTTCTCATATAAGAACTTTATTATGTTGAGGTATGTTCTCTCTAAACTTACTTTGTTGAGGGTTTTATCATGAATGAATCTTGTAGTTGTCAAATGCTTTTCTGCATCTATTAAAATGATCATATGGTTCTTATCTGTTCTCTTAGTGATGTGATGTAATGTAACATATGTTGACTGATTTATGAATACTAAACCATCCCTGCATTCTGGAAATAAATCCCAATGGATCCTGGTGAATGATTTAAAAAAAATATATTGTTGGATTTACTTTGCTAGTATTTTTTTTTTTTTTTTTTAGGATTTTGCATCTATGTGCATAAGGGATATTGGCATGTAGTTCTCTTTTGGTGGTCTTTTTTCTGGTCTTGGTATCATGGCAATGGTGACCTAATAGAATCATTTGGAAGTTTTCCTTACTTTTCTGTTTTCTGGAATAGTTTGAGAAGAATAGGTATTAATGCTTCTTTAAATGTTTGGGAGAGGGGTTCCTGGGTGGCTCAGTGGTTAAGTGTCCAACTCCTGATTTCGGCTTGGGTTGTGATCTCAGGGTTGTGGGATCAGGCCCCATGTTGGACTTCACACTGAGCATCAAGCCTGCTTGGTATTCTTTCCCTCCCTCTCCCTCTGTCCCTCCACCGCTCTGCCCCCAGCTTGCATACTCTCTCTCAAATAAATAAATAAATCTTAAAAAAAAAAAAAAAAAGAAATGTTTGGTAGAATTCTACTGTGAATTGATCTGCTCCTGGACTTTTGTTTGAGTTTTTGAATACTGATTCAAATACATTGCTGGTAACTGGCCTGTTCAAATTTTCTATAATCTCTTATAATCTTATGTATTTCTGGAGTGTTGGTTGTTATATCTCCTTTTTCATTTCTGATTTTTTAAATTTAAAACCTCTCTCTTTTTATGAGTCTTTGTTTGTTTTCAAAGTATTATCTCCATTTATTATTTTTTTTCCGAAGAAGAGTTTTTCTTCAGTCTTGAATGTCTTAGCTCCTCACATGGGCTTTGGTGGTGGTCACACACACAGGCTAAATTGGGATGGGGGTGTTCAGTTCTTCTGTGCTTCAGGAGAGTGATTCCTGACTACCTTGCTGTGTATGGTACAACTCACACAGTAATGTAGTTTCACATACAGCTTGGGGAGAACACAGGCATTGAAGATACTCGCTTTGGAAATGTCCCTGACAATGGTAGCCCTCTACTATGTTTTGAGTAACAAATTTCTTAATGGCTTTGTTCTTAGGCACACAACAGGCATAGTTGGTGCAGGGAAGAGTCTGCATGTGGCTGTGGCCCTTTTTGGCACAATTATTCCTTCTTTTCTTGGTCATCTTGGAAGTGAGGACCCAAGAGAGGATGGATCACTGTGTTTTCATTTGCATTTCTCTCTTAGCAATTTTTTATTTCTTCTTTGACTTCTTGGTTGATCCATTTATTATTTAGGAACATGTTATTTAACCTCCATGTATTTGTGTTCTTTCCAGATTATTTGTTGTGGTTGATTTCTAGTTTCATAGTGTTGTGATCAGAAAAGATGCATGGTAGGATCTAGATCTTTTTGAAGTTGTTGAGACTTGTTTTGTGGTCTAATATGGGATCTATTCTGGAGAATGTTACAAAGTGAACTTCAAAAGAATGTGTATTAAGCTGTTTTAGGATGGAATGTTTTGAGTATATCTGTTAAATCCATCTGGTCCAGTGTGTCATTCAAAGCCACTGTTTCCTTGTTGATTTCTGTTTGGATGATCTGTTTATTGACATAAGTGAGGTGTTAAAGACCACTACTATTATTGTACTACTATTGAGTAGTTCCTTTATTTTTGTTAATAAATATTTTATGTATTTGGGTGTTCCCATATCGTGTGCATAATATTAATAATTGCATGTTTTTCTTAATGTCAACTATATTTTAAGCCCTGGGTAAATCTAGCTAATAAAGAGACTTAAAATTTTCTTTTTGTAGTCAAACACTAGGAAAGCTTTCAGAAGAAAAGTGTAGAATAAATATTACTAACTTAGGTATACTGAGAACCATATACAGAAGACAAGGGCTTGAATGTCCACTGAGAACAGTCCATGCATAAGTGGCATATGCCAAAAGGAGTTACATGTATTTTTGGTAAATACATGTTGCCAGATATTGGTATATATCTAAAGTTGTTTCTTAAGCACTTGGAAGACACTGGCTAAGTTTTTCTTTCCCTAAGGTGACATCCTCGAGAAAAGTTATACTCTGGGTTGTAGTACTATCTAACAAATACCAAATGTTATCCAAATAAAAATATTTGCCTCTATTTAATTGTAGAACAATATTTCCTAAAAAATAAAGAAAACTATATGAACTAAATAAAAGATGATAGAAGATACATATTTTAAGAAAATTAAATGTAAATTTTCAGATAAAATATAGCTAACAAAAAGTGGCTATAAATGCCTCGGTTCATTCTACATTCTCTAAATCCTTAAGTCTTAAATTTTATATAGTTTTATTGAAGAAGAAGAAATTTATAATTATTGCCAGCATTTTATTTTGACCATGCAAATACTGTCCAAATGTCCTTAGACCCATAAAAATATATTTTATAGAATTTTAGTTCAAAGGTCAAAAGAGAAAAGGCCTCCAACTATTTTTTCAGGACATTCACAAAGGCCAAAATTATTTCTACAAATAGTCTTTATGTTAACAATCCTAGAGAATACAATACAATAAAATCATAATAAAAAATGTAACTATTAACAGACATTTATTTCAAATATGTATATTGCCTTTTATTTGAGGCTCAGAAAGTGGTAATTTTGAACTTCTGCAAACATGAGAATTTGCAAAATTCACCTAGAAACACAATGTAACAAATTACTAATATTCAAATAGACTGGTTTATCCCAATGGCTAGAAAACATATTTTAAAAACCCAGTAGCTATTTTATGATTTATTTTTGAGGAGATACTTCAAATAATCACAAAGTGAGTATATTCAATATAGAAAATATTAAAATTATAAATGAATATAATAAAGAAAATAAAACTGGTTAATACTAATTTTGAGTTATATATAAAACTTGCATATTAACCAACAACTTGGAAAGCAAAATCTGCCATTGATGCAGACAATAAAAGCTCACAAGGTTCAAGTTAATCATTGAAAAGTTGGGAAATTTAATTTTCAACCCCCAAATCGTCAGCTTTAAGTATATTTAAAGTATATATAAAATAGATATATTACATAAATCTTCAAAAGTATACGTATTTATGTTTAAAAATATATCATAAAGGAATTTAACATCAAATATACTGTTGGGTTTTAGATAAATAATTCATATTTAAAAATGTAAAATAAAATTCTCCACACTATTCTCTTAGTTCTAAATTATGACTTATATACTTTATTCCAAACATCAGTATATACTAAATACATGCAAGGCTTTTTTTTCCCCCTCTAATGATGAAAAAATCATTCTTACCCCACGTCAGTTTTATTCTGAATAACATTGATACCTTCTGGACTCAGCTCTGGGATCCATTTCTCTATTTCTTCCATCCAGGGATATCTCAGAGATGAAGGGACCACTATTAAAAGAGGCCATTCCTCCTTATAGAAGTAAGCAATTGCAATTGCCTGGATTGTCTTTCCTAGACCCATCTAAAATAAAAATAAATTAAAAATACATAAATATATAAGTAAATGCTGAAATATTTTGAATGAAAATATTAATCAAACATTTACTTAAGAGTATTATCATCAAAATAATTTTCTAACGTAAAATCAATTGGATTACATAGTTAATAAAAAGCACAAGATTATGATGACCTTTAAAATTCATTAAGCAAATTATGTTATCTTCTAACCATTTGTGACTGGACTTAGAGACAAAATAACATGTTATTTAAAATATTAGTTATATTGAATTCACATAACTTAATTTTATAAAGATGTATATGACCATTTATAAGTTCATCTCTTAGAGAGCACAAGGGTAAATGACTTACCTATACAACACAATATCATGTTATTTTAAAGCTAGAATAAGCCCTAAATCATGCACATCTTACAAAAGAAATAAGCATACAGTGGTTATATTCTCTATTCAACTTAACATTAATTGAATGCAAAACTAGTGTGAGAGCCCAGGTCTCCGGTGTCTTCCCACTTAATTGTTTTCACACTTATATCATAATGCCCCATTTCTAAGCAGTACCCATTTAAAAAGTAGTTACTAAATCAATGTTTTTATTTTTATTTTTTAAAGATTTTTTATTTATTTATTTGAGAGAGAGAGAATGAGAGAGCACATGAGAGGGGGGAGGGTCAGAGGGAGAAGCAGACTCCCTGCCGAGCAGGGAGCCCGATGCGGGACTCGATCCCGGGACTCCAGGATCATGACCTGAGCCGAAGGCAGTCGCTTAACCAACTGAGCCACCCAGGCACCCTAAATCAATGTTTTTCGTGGTTTTGTTCCTAACAGCCAGAATACGAAGACAACCCAAATGTACTTCAACTGGTACATGGATAAAAACTGGGGTACATCCATGTAATAGAATACTATTTATCAATAAAAAGGGAGCAAACTATTGCTATACACAACACGTTGCATTTTGCTACATGAAAGAAGTCAAACTCAAAAGCAACATACCATATGATTCCATGTTTATGTCATACAGAAAACTCATCAGAGTCGAGGAGTGGGAGGAGGAGAGCAGCATGAGGGAACTTTTGAGATGATGGGGCTGTTTTGTATTTTGATTGTGGTGATAGTTACATGTCTGTACACATGTGTCGACCTATAGAATTGCGCATTTAAAAAGGATGAATTTACCTAAAAGAGTGAATTACACCTCAATAACACTGACTTCTTTAAAAAAAGTAGTTATTAGGGGCGCCTGGGTGGCTCAGTCGTTAAGCGTCTGTCTTCAGCTCAGGTCATGATCCCAGGGTCCTGGGATCGAGCCCCACATTGGGCTCCCTGCTCCGCAGGAAGCCTGCTTCTTCTCCCACTCCCCCTGCTTGTGTTCCCTCTCTCGCTATGTCTCTCTCTGTCAAATAAATAAATAAAATCTTTTTTAAAAAAAAGTAGTTATTATTATGGATATAAGAGAGAGACTAAAAGATGTAAGGACTACTGACTTGATGTTTCAAAGAGAAAAAAGATACAGATACCTAATACAGTTAATTTAAAATGAATTTTAAATGCTGAGCAAAATTAAGAGACAAAAAGGAAATTTGGGATTTTTAGCAAGTCTCCACTAAGAAAATCTTGTTTTATGTATTTTTCATTAAACTACTGCTATTAACAATGACAAAAGTAATCCCAGAATATTCAAGCAAGCTAACATTTATATCAATCACACTCAGAAAGAGAAAACTAGTGTGAATTACTTAGGAAGATGTTCTTTTGATTGGAATAAAGACTGTCAAATGGAGACAAGGTAAATGAAATGTAGTAAGTGACTTTGTTTCTGACCTGGTGTTCAGTAAGTGCTCAGATATTTGAATCCATGAGTGAATTAATGAGTAAATAAAGATCAAGATTGTTAAATTCTGTGCGACAGGCAAAACCCAGGCAGAGAAAAAAACAGGAAGGAATACTGAAAAGATTTTAGTGCAAGAGCAGTATTATTAGCTAACATTTCAAAGTTCTGAGGCAAATCACATTCAAAAATAGAGCCAAAGCAGGGGCGCCTGGATAGCTGGGTGGCTCAGTCAGTTTAGCATCTGGCTCTTGATTATAGCTCAGGTCACGATCTCAGGGTTGTGAGAGTGAGCCCCGAGTTAGGCTCTGTGCTGGGTGTCACGGAGCCTGCTTAAGATCCTTTCTCTCCCTCTGCCCCTCTCCTGCAAAAAAGAAAAAAAAAAAAAAAAAAAGCCAAAGCTAAGTCTAAAACCTTTAATGTATACAAATAACCTAAATGTCCATCAGTGGTTGAGCCGATAAAGAAGTCATGGTATATATATACAATGGAATATTATTTCAGAATAAAGGGAATCCTGCCATTTGCAACAACCTGAATGGAGTGTGAGGACATTATGCTAAGTGAAATAAGCCAGAGAGAGAACGATAGATACTGCATATATCATGTATACATAGAATCTTTGGACAAAAAAGAAAGCAAGCACCAAACTCACAGTAACAGAGAGTAAAAAAGTGGTTGCAGGGGCTAAGGGATAGGGAGAATAGGGAGAGGCTGGTAAAAGGGTACAAACTTTCAGCTGTAAGATAAGGTCTGAGGAACTCATGGACAGCATTGTGACTACAGTTGATAACACAGTGTTGTATGATTGAGGTTTGGTGGGATGGTGGAACTAGGATGTTCTCAACAAAACAAAACAAAATGAAAAACCCAGAAAAGTATAGATATGTGCGATGAGTGATGTGTTAAATGTATAGGGGAAATCCTTTCACATTATATATGTGTGTCAGGTCATCATGATGCATACTTTATAGGTCTTGAAATTTGTTTTTCTGCTATTCCTCAGTAAACCTAAAATTATAAAAAAATACTGGATATGTAAGCTTTTAATATTGAAACAAGATCCATTTGCAGATAAAAATCGTTTCCTATCTAGGGTGTGAAGAATAAAATTCTGGTTAAGTTAGGCAGGGCTTGGTAACTGGGTAACTTAGGAATACAGACACACATACACACACACAGCCTACATACTTTATTACAAAATTAAATCATTTTACAGCCTAATATTCTATATCTCTTTCTAAGGAATAGCATACAACCCCAACCTTTAGGCCTACACAGCCAAATTTAAGATTTATTTGATGGTAGTAGACCTAACCCTAAGAGAAATAAATAACTTTTACATAACTTAGTTTTATAAAACCAAACCTAACCAACATCTGGTATAATGACTGCTATATTTTCTTGTCCTCAAAAGCCCACCAATCCTCATAGCTGAACCCACTTAAACATCACTAGATTCTGAGACCAATATGATTCCAAGGCAGCAGAAATTTATAAATTACAGATGTTTCCTGCCTTGCTTATCCCTAACAACTATGACAAAGGAGCACAATTCCAGGAACTGAGCCATGGTCAATTCTGTGTGTGTAGACCATACCACCAAGTAACTCTGTGCCATAGCTATGGTTACCTGGCTTTGCTTCCTGCAGTGGGTTCATAGATCATTTTCTTAACTTCTATTTCTCTGGAAATAGGGGTCTGTTTGCTACCCTAATTTTCTGGAAAGTAGAAGTCTTTGTGCCTCAGATTCTATTACCGGATCTTTTGCTTGCTGCTCAATTTACTTGGTGCCTGTCTACCTAGAATTTTGTGTATTTCATGTAGTGGGACTAACAGTTATCTCTGTGTTAACCTGCCAGGCACCTTAAATTAAATTTCCTAATATTGTCTGCTACTGATATCAGGGTCACAGGTTTTCAACAGGGATGTGTGGAAACAAAAACTGAAACAATAGGTAGGAAAAAGTTGGGAAAAGAGAAGTTATGGATTGAAAAAAGAGAGGGAACTGACATAAATACAGGAAAGAATAAGAATAATCAAGATGTGCTGAAAAGCTAATTTCATTAAAAGTTTGAATTTATTTTTATTTTCTAGTTCCCTAATCCTGCTTTCTTGTATATTTGCTATATTACACCAAATGAATAAGTTTTTAATTCCAGATGTGTCATTTTTCAGCTCTAAAATTTATATCAGAATCTTTTAAAATATATTTTTAGATTCTTTTTAATAGATTAAATTCTCTATTGAAATTTTTTATCTATTCATTTCTGTTGTCCACCACTTCCTTGGTTCTCTTGAATAAAAAAACACTGTTATTTTAAAATCTCTTTCTGATAACACCAATATCTGATCAACTGTGGACTCTATTGCCTAATTTTCCTTTTGGTACTGTTTCTCAGCATCCCTTATATTTTTAATTGGATTCTAGAAAGTGATTGGTGAAGAAATTATAGAAGTTTTGGATGATATCTTCCCCCAGACAGAAATTAGGTTAAGTTTTCTTTTGGCATACAAATTGAGTAAGAGCAGATACCTCATTCCCTTTAAGTCTTGGTTTAGGCAAGTTTATTTCATATTTGCCCGTATTACTAGGGTATGGCCTTTACTACTAGGGGGTATACTTCTGGAGGTCACCACAAGCCCAAGCAGGGTATTTACCAAGATTTTTCTCCCTTGACAAGGCACAACTCTGATGTATGTCCTCAGCACCACAATAATGCTAAAATCTCTGCCTTGGTCTTTCTCCTCCAACTACAAATTTCTGCTGGGCTTTTTGGAGTCGCATCCTGGGCATGTACACTTGAAGAAATGGCCAATGATGTGAGGGTAATATCTATGCAGATTTCTTGGGTCTTTCTCTCAAGTTACCTTCTCTCTGGGATTTTTCCCTTCATTTCCCAATGGTACAATGCATAGTTTGATAGCTATAGACAGAGTAGTCTCTGATACAAACCAGTTTAAGCAGCCTGTTTCAAATATGTGGCCTATGGCTTTAAGAAGAGAAAGAACTGAAGATACAGTGATCAATCTAGGCAGCTGAAGAAGAATGGAAAGTCAATTTGGGGAGCTATCAGTGTACTATTTCATTAAGTTTAGGAAATTCTAAATATTTTTTATTGTTCCCAGCTATCTTATCACATGATTTCTTAATAACATAAAAAAAATGACTGCCTTTTAAGAACTAAACTAATAAATTTTTTAAAAGTAAGTAAAAATCAAGAAATAAGGAGCCATTTTAAAAAGAAAGAAAGATTCCCAAGCCAATGAGTCTTAAGTATAAGAAATGGAAGGATTAATTTAGCTAAGAAGGTAACGTGTTGAATACAAGAATAAACAATGGGAGCAAAGCAAAGGGTATGATAAAAAGTCTGATTCCATTTTTAATGTTTGAATGCTGACAGCTTTTAAGCCCCATTAGTCCTCCTTACCCTCTTGCTCTAAATCCGGGCAAGCTGATAAGAAATGTGGGCATTACTTCCTTTAGCATCAGAGGGAAATTCAAAACCACAAAACCACAGCCCTTATGTTGAAAACCATGATCTTAGGCCAATTCCATGAACCCAATAAAAAACCAAGTCAGTCTCCTTTCCTTGTTCTCTCATGTATCCTCTTATAGGCACAATTCAGTAGAAAATAAAATCTCATGGAACATCCTTGAATAAAACATGATTCAAACTAAAAGTATATGACTAAAATCTCATGTTCCCATTAAAGAAAGAGTGGATCACATAATACAGGAAAATTGAGTTCTAGATAAAATTTGTAAATAGGAAAATAATTGCTAGGACAATATTTTTACTATATGTATATATATATGAACTTTAAAAAAATGTACTTATATTTCAAGTATTTTCCAAAGAATTAAAATAGCATAACATTCAATTATAAAACCAAAAACACTCTCAAATAATGTGGGTATAAAAAAGTAACTATACTCAATAGGTGGTTCAAAGTCTTTGGCTCTCACTACAAAAGAATTTGTTAAAGTAAAATGGTCCAGTGTTTCAAGATGATTAAGTCTAAATCAACTATTAAGAACCAAAGGCACAGGGGCGCCTGGGTGGCTCAGATGGTTAAGCACCTGCCTTCAGCTCAGGTGATGATCTCCAGGTCCCTGCTCAGCAGGGAATCTGGTTCTCCCTCTTCCTTTGACTCTCCCCACTGCTCCAGCTCTCTCTCTCTCTCTCTCTCAGTCTCAAATGAAGAATAATAATAATAAAAAAAGAACCAAAGGCATAACAACTATCTAGGTACTACATAAGAAGAATTAAATAGAATACTTTAACTTCAAATATACATTTTATCAATGTATTCAAAATAATAAATCACTATTTTATTTAGGAGAATAAATTTGGATTTTCTAAATGTCTTATTCCACAAAATTAGTAAGAGAAATTAAACAATGATCTTAACTGACATACAGAATTTCATTTTCTTTCTTTTTTTTTTTTTTAAGATTTTATTTATTTATTTTGACAGAGAGAGATAGTGAGAGCAGGAACACAAGCAGGGGGAGTGCAGGCTTCCTGCCGAGCAGGGAGCCTGATGTGGGGCTCGATCCCAGGACCCTGGGATCATGACCTGAGCTGAAAATAGAAGCTTAATGAAAAACAGAAGCTTAATGACTGAGCAACCCAGGCAACCCAGAATTTCATTTTCAAATTTTTGTATTGTGATTGCATTTATACAGTAAATGCATAAATCAGAAAATGCCTTCTGATTGAGAATTTTGTTTTGACTAGAAGTTTCCAATTAAAAAAAATTTTTTTTTGGAAGTTTCCGGTTTTAAAGTTATAAGCAATTTGTATTTTTAGGGTAAGGATGTAGGTTCATCTTTAGAGTAGGTGATCAATTTGTTCTAGATGAGATTCCTTTAAAGAAGACTTTTAGATATGCAGACTTTAAATCTTAATGACAGACTGAATTGAGTAAAGAAACCCACATACAGAAATGTCAGACTGAAATCTTATATTCAATTATTTATTACTGTTAAGGAGATGTATGGTTTAGCAGAACTATTTCTGTATCCTTGTAGATTAAATTATATAGGCATACCTCATTTTACTTGAGTTATGTAATTTGCAAATAGTGTTTTTTAAAAATAGAAAGTTTGGGGGCGCCTGGGTGGCTCAGTCGTTAAGCGTCTGCCTTCGGCTCAGGTCATGGTCCCAGGGTCCTGGGATCGAGCCCCACATCAGGCTCCCCGCTCGGCGGGAAGCCTGCCTCTCCCCCTCCACTCCCCCTGCCTGTGCTCCTCTCTCGCTGTGTCTCTCTCTGTCAAATAAATAAATAAAATCTTTAAAAAAAAAAAAATAGAAAGTTTGTGGAAACTACATCAAGCAAATCTACTGGTGCCATTTTTCGAATAGCATTTGCTAATTTCATGTATCTGTGTCACACTTTGGTAATTCCTGCAATATTTCAAACTTTTTTATTATAATTATATTTGATTATGTGATCTATGATCAGGAATCTTCCATGTTACTATTATAATTGTTTTGGGGCACCACAAACCACACCCATATAAGATGGCAAACTTAAATATTGTGTGTGTTCTGACTATTCCACTGACAAGCTGTTCCCCCATCTATCTCCCTCTCCTTGGACCTCTCTATTTCCTGAGACACAACAATATTGAAATTAGGCCAATTAACAATCCTACCATGGCCTCTAAGTGTTCATGCGAAAGGAAGAGTTGCATGTCTCTCACTTTAAATCAAAAACTAGAAATGATTAAGCTTAGTGAGGAAGGTATGTCAAAAGCTGAGAAAGGCCAAAAGCTGGGCCTCTTGTACCAAACAGTTGCCAAGTTGTGAAACATTCTTTTTTTTTTTTTTTTTAAAGATTTTATTTATTTATTTGACAGAGAGAGACACAGCGAGAGAGGGAACACAAGCAGGGGGAGTGGGAGAGGAAGAAGCAGGCTTCCCGCAGAGCAGGGAGCCCGATGTGGGACTCGATCCCAGGACCCTAGGATCATGACCTGAGCTGAAGGCAGTCGCTTAACCAACTGAGCCACCCAGGTGCCCTGTGAAACATTCTTGAAAGAAATTAAAAATGCTACTTCAGGGAACACACAAATCATAAAAGAGCAAAAGAGCCTTTTTACTGATATGGAGAAGGTTTCAGTGGTCTGGATTGAAGAGCAAGCCAGCCACAACATTCCCTTAACCAAAGCTTAATCCAGAGCAAGTCCCTAACTCTCTTCAATTCTGTGAAGGCTGAGAGGTGAGGAAGCCTCAGGAGAAAAGTCTGAAGCTAGCAGAGGCTGGTTCAAAAGCTGTCTTCAGAACATAAAAGTGCAAGGGGAGGTCACAAATGCTGATGTAGAAGCTGCAGCAAGTTCTCCAGAAAATCTAGCTAGGAACATTAATGAAGGGGCTACACTAAACAACAGCCTTGTTGTTTAGTGTAAACAACAGATTTTCAGTGTAAACGAAAGAGCCTTCTATTGAAAGAAGATGCCATCTAGGACTTCATAGCTAGAGAGGAGAAGTCAATGACTGGCTTGAAAGCTTCAAAGGACAGGCTGAGTTTCTGGGTAGGGGCTAGTATGGCTGGTGGCTTTAAGTTGAATCCAGGGCTCATTTACATTCCAAAAATCCTACGGCCTTTAAGAATTATGCTCAATCTACTCTGCCTGCATTCTACAAATGGAACAAAAAAGCCTGGATGACAGCACATCTGATTACCACATGGTTAGCTGACTGTTTTAAGCCCACTCTTGAGACCTACTGCTCAGAGAAAGAGATGCATCTCAAAATATCACTGCTCACTGACAATGCACCTGGCTCCCCAGGAGCTCTGATGGAAAGAAAGGGACAATGAGATGAATGTTGTTTTCTTGCCTGCTAACACAACATCCATCCTGCAGCCCATGGATCAAGGAGTAATTTTGACATTGAAGTCTTATTATTTAAGAAACACATTTTGTAAGGAAACAGCTGTCAGAGTGATTCCTCTGATGAATCTGAGCAGTCAATTGAAAACATTTTGGAGTATTCACCATTCTAGATGATATTAAGAACATTCATCGTGATTCATGGGAAGTGGTAAAAATATCAACATGAATAGGAGTTTGGAAAAAGTTGATTCCAACCCTCTTAGATGACTTTGAAAGGTTCAAGATGTTAGTGGAGGAAGTAACCGCAGATGTGGTAGAAATAGCAAGAGAACCAGAATTAGAAGTGGAGCCTGAAGATGTGATGAATTGGTATAATCTCATATAGCACTTTAACAGATGAGGACTTTCTTCTTATGGATGTGGAAAGAAAGTGGCTTCTTGACATGGAAACTACTTCTGGTGAAGATGCTGTGAAGACTGTCAAAGCGAAAACAAAGGATTTAGAATATTACATAAACTTGGTAGATAAAGCAGTGGCCAAGTTTGAGAGGACTGACTCCTATTTTGAAAAAAGTTCTACTTTTACCCAGTTTATGTGGGTAAAATGTTAT
The DNA here is from genome assembly GCF_011800145.1 of Mirounga leonina. Lineage (NCBI taxonomy): Eukaryota > Metazoa > Chordata > Mammalia > Carnivora > Phocidae > Mirounga > Mirounga leonina. Next base: position 92,204,409 of record NW_023270377.1, on the reverse strand, counting down.
GTCAAACGGCATCACATGCTACAAAGAATTGTCTGTGTATTTTAAAGTTTTTATTTAAATTCCAGTTAGTTAACATATAGGGTAATATCAGTTTCAGGTGTACAATATAGTGATTCAACACTTGCATAAAACACCTGGATCTTATTTTAAGAAAGTGCCACTGCCACCCCAATCTGCAGCAATTACCAACCTGATCAGTGAGCAGTCATCAACATCAAGGCAAGACCATCTGGCAGCAAAAAAATTATGACTTGCTGAAAGCTCAGATGTTGGTAGAGTAGTTTGTGACAGGTCTCCCCAAAATATGCCAATTTGTCATTAAGATTATTTTGCGTTAGTAACAATTAAAACCCTACAGGATTTAGGAAAAGCTCTTTACCTCCCCCACGATTGCCAAAAAGAATATAGATGGAGGATTTGCTGTAGGAAGAGACCTATCACTATAGATAACTATAGATAACTGCATTGTAATATGTATGTATGTAACAGGTATGGAAGACAGTCAGGAAAGTCCTTTATGTCCCGTTGTTTCTAAATGGCCCAGCCAACATTTATGTACCAGTTACTCTTTTCATCATCCTGTGAGCTGCATTCCTTCCCTTTTAAGTCCAACATCTCTACCCCTTTCTTTTTGGTTCAAAATGATATATATACCTTTTTAAACTGTCTTTGGAATTGCATTTCTATGTGGATTCCCAAAATATATGAAATTAAACTGAATTTTCTCCTGTTAATCTGTATCTCATGTCAATTTGATCCTCAGTTTAGCCAGAAGTATCTTGAAGGGCAGAGTAAATGTCTTCCTACCCAACAACTGTTAGCATTTTGTAGCAGTATTTTAAGTTAAGGTATGTACATTTTTTTCCCCAACATAATGCTAGTGCACATTAACAGACTACAGCATAGTGGAAATACAACTTTTATATGCACTAGGAAACCAAAAAGTTCATTTGACTCACTTTATTGGGGTGGTCTGGAATTGCACCTGCAATATCTCCAAGGTATGCCTATAATTTCCTTTCCTATAGGTGATTTAGATGGTATGTTGCAAAATTATTGTTTCTTCTTAGATGTGTGTGTGTGCATGTGTGTGTTCATTCATGTATTTTTGTCTTACAGAAGACTAGGAGAGAGAACAGACCATAGGGATACAGACATACAGGCCTGATATTCTCTTTACTCAAGAATGAAGAGGCGACCTTTTCAGAAATGCTTTGTCACACTTCTCTGGTTGTCTAGCTCTTCCTCATGGATGGTAGCAGGCTTTCTCCTGAAGGGAAAACACTGGGATCAAATGAGGCTGGAAAGGAGGTGGTCTTGAGGGGCAAGACGATGGGATAAAACACTTCTTTATCTAAAAATAAGACACTGAGTTGAGGATGGCAGTAAAACTCAAGTAGGTCAGCTTACTGATACCATGTGGGAGATAGCAAAAAGAGTACAGTGATGAGGCTCTGCAATGAACAGAGAGGCTAGATCTGAGCAAATATACTTTAAAAATAACCATTTTTACTATTAGCAGTTAATTGTTACACCTTCAGTAATGAAGTTTTATCCTTGACAAATTTTTAGGAAAGTTTCATTAAAAGTCACAGCTTTACAAATGGGAAAAATGTTATCAACAGATAAATTTGAGTTAAGGGTATATGGAAGCTCTTTGTACTATTCATATTCTTGCAGCTCTTCTATATGAATGAAGTAATTTTCAAATAAAAATCTGAGGCAAAAAAGTTACAGTTCCACAACCTAGTATCACTTGTGCTGGGAGGAGGAATGAGAGGGCTGTCCTATATGTCAAAAAAGTGGCCAAGAGGAAATGATACTAAACTATTCCAGACAGTGCTGAAAGCAGAAAAACTTCTCAATTCTTTAAAAATTACTTTTAAAAGTCAATATAACACTGATATGAAAACCTGAAAGGCAGTACAAAAGATAATAAATGATCAGTCTCACCTGTGAGTATTGGCACAATCATTTTAAGTAGACTATTAGAACTTGGTAGACCACTGAACGTATAACAAATGACCAAAAGGAGATCAAGTCCAGGAATAAAAAGACTGTTCAACATAAGTAAGTCTGCTACTATAATTCGCAATGTTAACAGATCAAAGGAAAAATGTTCTATGGTAATCATTATGTTATGGTAATCAAATGTTTTAGCATTATATGCTAAAAAGGCATTATGTGCTAAAAAAAAAAATATCAACACTCATTCTTGATAAAAGCCCTTTTATTTGTTGACTATTACACCAAGAGGATAATGTCTTCACAGGAGAAAAAGTATGTGTCACAAACAAAAAGGCTGTACTGTTTTTAATGGATAAAACATTCCCATTAATATCAGAAACAGAAATGAGAAAGAAATGAGATGTATAAATATTAGGACTGACAAGCAAAAGTACTTTAGTTGCAGATATTACCAAATACTTAGAAATCAGAAGAATCAATAGGAAAATAATTACTACTATTGGTAGTAATACCTAAGTATTACATGCAAAATTCAGGTAAGTAGCTAGTTTCAAATTATGATGAAAAAAGTTTGGTACTTTGGTATTTTGGAAGGAATAATCACAACAGAACAATGAAACAGAAGAGAATATAACAACACGCCAAATACCTATGGGAAATGAAAACATGATAAAAGTGGCATTTTAAGCTACTGAAAACAATGGTTCACTCAATGCTATTAGGAAAATTCGCTAATAAAGGAAATCAGAGTATGTCACTCCAAAATAAGCCTCAATAGATTAAGGATTACTTTAAAGTGATTATTTTTGAGAAACAGGAGACACAGAAGAAGTTGTGAAGATGGAGTAGACGTTATAATTTTGTTTAAAAGGAAATCTCTATTTATGTGTCTCCCTCTCTATACCTGCAAGGGAGTGATGCCTGAAAACCACAAGAACTCACATGAATGGAGAAGGCACTGACCTAAATCTGCATAACTAACCTTATCCTTGTTTAAGATGCTTTTCCTGGTAACCTCCCATACCTGCCTGAACCACCATCTTTCTTTTGTGTTTAGTTGAATATGGTATTTAAGGTGGTGGCTTGGGGCATCTCAGGGAGTTTAATCATTTTTCCTGGGTATCTCCACTGTGTACATGAAGTGTTCATTTTAATAAACTTCTATTTATATATTTTTTATTTTTTATACCAGAAGACTCAGCCAAGAACTCAGAAGGGTAGAGGGAAAATTATATTTCCTCCCTTACAATCATATTTAGCTTTAAAGAGTTATAAGACATAGTAAAACATGAGATATGTAACTATAATGTGAAATGTATATGTATTATGCATTCAAACATTACCACTCTTAAGATAAGATAAATAAAATATCATGACAGAATAATATAGATTGGTGGTAAAGCTTCATAGTTCAGAAGGAGATTTTCCATATATTTTTTCATATCTTTTTTAAAACCTCTTTTTTAAAATTAAAATCAGATGAACAAACTGTAATAAGATTCTATTCATTTTCTCCATATGTATTATGGGATTAGTGCCTGGAGGCTTTTTTGAAAGCGAAATTCTAACACAACACAAAGAACATAATTATAGATGCTGAGGAAATGAAGAAAGAAAAGGAATAGGAAAAAAAAAGTAGCCGAAACTTTTGGTTTTGATCTAGGTTCTTTTTTTTTTTTTTGAGGGGGCAGGGGCAGAGGGAGAGGGAGAGAGGATCTTAAGCAGGCTCCATGCCCAACGGGTGAGCCCAACATGGGGCTCAATCTCACAACCCTGAGATCATGACCTGAGCCAAAATCAAGAGTCAGATGCTTAACCCCTAAGCCACCCAGGCACCCCTTGACCTAGGTTCTTAAAATCTAACATACTCATGAATGACTCACTTGTTAAAAATTCAGGCTTCTGGGCACCAACTCCCCAAATTGTAATTTAAATAAATGAGACTTTTTTTTTGTCTAAACATTTTTTTATTTTTATATTTTTATATTTATTTTTATTTATTTTTTAAACTGGACTTTTAAAATAATGACTCCTAAAGTGATTCTCGGTGGATGACTCTTAGGATGTATTTTAAGACTAACTACTCTAAAGACTAAACTTCGGGGTAAAAAAATCTTAGAGTATTTTGCTTAATTTTTGGCCATTTTATTCTCAAGATTAAAAAAAATGTGAAAACAGAATTGACACTTAGAGGATTTTGTTTTTGAACATATTAATTTCTTCATAACCTTGTTCTGTTAAGTGATCTTAAATTACAATTCCAAGGCAGTACCAAAAACAGTGCTTTCCACTCCTAAAGAGAAAAAAATAAGCCCAAAATAATGTCACTTAGAATAAGACCCCAAGTCAGTAAAACCAGACTTAATACCTCATCTAAGAGCAGTTTCAACTTCCCCCCAAAATGCAGTCTTAACAGGTCAGTGAGTAATTTTATGATGGACACCGAGTCTTCACACAGGCAATCTCCATTCGCCAAAGGAAGACGAGGTAATCTGCATGGTAAGATCCTCTGCTCTTCCCCCTAAGGAAAAGAGACTTTGCCTGGAATAATCTATTCTTTCCTTTTGCTTATAACTTTCTAGCACCTGCCTTTCATTTTGTACAACTCTTTGGAGCTCCCCTCTACTTCTAGATGGCATGCTGTCTGATTCATGAATTGTTTAATAAAGCCAATCAGATCCTTAAATTTACTCTGTTGAATTTTGTCTTTCTAATACTACTTTGCTATTTAGTAGATAGAGTAACTTCAACAAAAACAGAATTCTGCTTCTACCTTCACAATCTATTTAGATGAACTAACAATTTAACAGAAAAAGACATTTCAGAAATTTAATAAAGGCTCAAAAAGGGAATCTAATTTGCATGTTGCTTTATCTGTTATTTCATGTAGTCAATTAAAGGGCTATATTTAAGAGGTTATGATCAAAACTTAACTATTTAAAAAGTGGAAGAATAAATAACTTACATCACTAAAATATCGAGTTATGATGAACACAAAGAAATCAAACATAAAGCATTCATAAATGGAAGCAAAATGTGTGGAAAAATACAAAATTATCCATGTGTTATAATAACACTGTAAATATGCTGTTCAGAAATGGAAACAAAAGAGTCTCTCAAAAGCATATGAAAACAAAGACTAGGAAACAAAGGACAGGAGCTTGGGAAGATGGTGAAATGGAAGCAAAATTTGTGGAAAAACACTGTAAATATGCTGTTCAGAAATGGAAACAAAAGAGTCTTTCAAAAGCATATGAAAACAAGTACTAAGAAACAAAGGACAGGAGCTTGGGAAGATGGTGGAGTAGGAGGACCCTAAGATCACCATGTGCCATGTTTACAACTAGATATCATCCACTTCCCGAGACAATAAATCAGAGAGCCATACGAATACTGGCACAGCAAACTGTACAACTAAATATAGAGAAGAATCTGCATCTGAAAGGTTAGGACAGTCAGAAAGGCGGAGGGAGGCTGCCCACTGGAAGGAGGGAGCTGCATGCACAGAGAGGGCAGAGAAAAGGGCACCTACCAGGGAGAACACATGGGTAAGACTAATCCCCATAACGTTTGGCTTCAAAAGACAGAGGTTTTGAATTCCATGAGTTTGGGATTGTTTGTTTTTAAAATTAATTAATTAATTAATTAATTTAGAGACAGAGAGAGCTTGTGAGCTAGGGGGTGCAAAGGGAGAAGAAGAGAGAGAATCCTAAGCAGGCTCCACACCCAGCATGGAGCCCGATGCCAGGATTGATCTCACAACTCTGAGACCATGACCTGAGCCAAAATCAGGAGTCAGACACTTAAGAGAATTCAGCCACCCAGATGGCCCTGAATTCTAAGTTTGTAAAACCAATGTGACTTGGAGCCTGTAGCTTTAAAAGTTAGCTGACTCAGCACTGGAGGAGCTGGGAGGGCAAGTGATAGCCAGATCGATGCCCTTAAAGAAACAGCAGCCTACACAGAGAAGTAACATAAAAACTGCAATTTACACAGTGCCAGGGGCCAGTGGGAGACAGATTTGTTCATTCTGATTTCAGAGCATGTTGGGAGACTTCAAAAACAAAGGTGCTGGCAGGTGTCATTTTCCTCTCCTGCTCCCCAGCATAAACACAGAGCCATCTGCAAAATGTAGGGCTGCACAGACACTTGATACCTAACCTGCTAGCAGTGCCCCACGTCCATGTGTTTTCCTGAGGACTTGTCTGCCCCAAGTCTAATAACCTCAGCCCTGGGCTCAGGGCAAATTTGTTAAAGCTGTACATTTGCCCACCAAGCCACCAGGTGCACAGCAACCACCTGGCTCCACATTCACCTGCCAGGCCAGGTGCCCCAGCCATCATAGCACACAGTGCCAAGTGCCCAGCTTTGTACCTGGCCATCCTGGCCCACAGCCCCCAGCTTTAGGCGAACCCGGAGGACTAGTGGCCCAATGTAAATTTTGCTAACACTGCAGCTCTATTCTCAAGTTCCCTGGTGGGCATGCCCCCTAAGAGCTTGCCTATCTGGGTCTCAGTAATACCACAGTGGCCAAGGGCAGCCCCAAACAGGAAGAGATCTAGTGCAGATAACTATACTGAAAGGAAACATGCTCAGACACAACAGTAGGGTGTAAATGAGGCACAGAGGATACTGTACTGAACTGCCAGATTATGCTGTACAGGGAACATTACACCGAAGAGCAATCCAGGAGCTTTTCTTCATAAAGTCACTACTCTCAAGAGCAGAAGACACACCTAACTTCCTTAACACACAGAAACAGACATAGGCAGACAAAATAAGGAGACAGAGAAATTCATCCCAAGTAAAAGAAAAGGACAAGGCCACAGTCAGAGATTTAAGCGAAACAGATATAAGTAACATGACTGATAGAGAATTTAAAGCAATGATCATAAGGATACTCACTGAACTTGAGAAAAGAGTGGAAGACATGAGTGAGACCCTTAACAGAGAGAGAACACAGCAGAGATGAAAGGCACAATAAACAAAATGAGAAACAGGCATGATGGAATGAATGCAGGATGGAAGAAGCAGAGGAATGAATTAGCAACCTAGAAGATAGGAAATGGAAAGTAAGCAAGCTGAAGAAAACATAGAGAATAGAATGCCGCAAAACGAAAACAGACTTAGGGAACTCAGTGACTCCATCAAATGTAGTAACATTCATATTACAGGAGTCCCAGAAGAAGAGAGAGAAAAGGGGGAAGAAAATTTATTTGAAGAAACAATAGCTGAACATTTCCCTGATCTACGGAAGGAAATACATATCCAGATCTAGGAGGCACAGAGAACTCCCATCAAAATCAACAAAAGCAGACCCATACCAAGACATATTGAATTAAATTGGTGAGACATAGTGACAAAGAAAAACTGTTAAAAACAGCAAGACAATTTATAAGGAAAAACCCAGAAGGCAATCAGGAGATTTTTCTTTTCTTTTTTTTTTTTTTAAAGATTTTTATTTATTTATTTATTTGAGAGAGAGAGAATGAGAGAGAGCAAGCACATGAGAGGGGGGAGTGTCAGAGGGAGAAGCAGACTCCCCGCCGAGCAGGGAGCCCGATGCGGGACTCGATCCAGGGACTCCAGGATCATGACCTGAGCGGAAGGCAGTCGCTTAACCAACTGAGCCACCCAGGCGCCCAATCAGGAGATTTTTCAACAGAAATTTTGAAAGCCAGAAGGGAGTAGCATGATATATTCAAAGTGCTGAGTGGGAAAAATCTACAGCCAAAAATATTCTATCCAGCAAGGCTATCATTCAAAATAGAAGGAGCAATAGTTTCCCAGACAAACAAAAACTAAAGGAGTTCATGACCCATGACCACTAAACCAGCTCTTCAAGAAACACTACAGAGGACTCATTGTGTGGAAAGGAGAGACCAAAAGTGACAGCATATAGGTAGGAAACACAAAACTAGAAAAAAAAAATTTCTGTAAAAAAAAAAAAGAGTCAAGGACACACACACACACATACAAAAGGATATATAACAGAATAATATAACAAAATGTGGAGAGGAGAGGAGAAAAGAATGAGATTAAACTTAAATGACTATCATCTTAATATAGACTTCTACATGCACAAGAGGTTATATACAAACTTACTAGTAACTATTTATCAAAACCACTACAAAATATGCAAAGAATAAAGAGAAAGAAATCAAAATATATCACTAAAGAAAGACAGCAAAATATGAAAGAGAGAAAGGTAAGAAAAGAGAAAATCTTCAGAAACAACCAGAAAACAAGTAATAAAAATGGCAATAAACAAAAAGCCATCAATAATTACTTTGATTGTAAATGGACTAAACCTTCCAATCAAAAGAGACAGGGAGACAGAATTGATTAAAACAAAATAAGACCCATCTATATGCTGCCTACAAGAGACTCATTTTAGACCTAAAGACACCTGCAGATTGAAAGTGAGGGGAAGGACAAACCTGTATGTTTCAAATGGGTGTCAAAAGAAAGCCAGATTAGCATTATTTACAGGGACAAAGGACTTTAAAACAGACTATAACAAGAGACAAAGAAGGAAACTATATAAAAATAATAAAGGGGACTACCCATATATATAGATATAAGCAAAAATTCTCAACAAAACATTAGCAAACCGAATTCAACAATAGATTAAAAAACCACTCACCATGATCAGGTGGGATTTATTACCAGGATGCAAGGTCACTCAATATTTGCAAAACAATCAGTGTGATACACCACATCAGTAAGAGAAAGGTAAGAACCATATGATCCTTTCAATAGATGAAGAAAAAGCATTTGAGAAAGTACAACACCCATTCATGAAAAAACCTCCATGAAGAAAGGTCAGAGGGAACACACTTCAATATGATAAAAGCCATATATGAAAAACCCACAGCTAACATCATCCTCAGTGGAGAAAAACTGAGAGCTTTTCTCATAAGGTCAGGAACAAGAAATGGATGTCCACTCTCACCACTTTTATTCAACATAGTACTGGAAATCCTAGCCACAGCAATCAGACAGCAAAAAGAAATCAAAGCCACACAGATCAGTAAGGAAGAAGTTTTACTATAGTACATGATACTATAGAGAGAAAACCCAAAGACTCCACCAAAAAACTGGTAAAACTGATAAATGAATTCAGTTAAGTCACAGGATACAAAATCAATGTACAGATATCTATCGCATTTTTTTCATTCTTTTTTGTAAAGATATCTCTACACTCAATGTGGAGCTCAAACTCAGAACCCCAAGATCAAAAGTCCCATCCTCTTTTTTTTTTTTTTTAAGATTTTATTTATTTATTTGAGAGAGAGAGAGAATGAGAGACAGAGAGCATGAGAGGGAGGAGGGTCAGAGGGAGAAGCAGACTCCCTGCCAAGCAGGGAGCCCGATGCAGAACTCAATCCCGGGACTCCAAGATCATGACCTGAGCCGAAGGCAGTTGCTTAACCAACTGAGCCACCCAGGCACCCTCTGTATCCTTTTTTATATGGCAACACTGCAATTAATTTTAAGACAACATGAGAATTAAGAGTAAAGGATCTCATCTTGGGCACCTGGGTGGCTCAGTCGTTAAGCATCTGCCTTTGGCTCAGGTCATGATCCCAGGGTCCTGGGATGGAGCCCCACATCGGGCTCCGTACTCTGCAGGAAGCCTGCTTCTCCCTCTCCCACTCCCCCTGCTTGTGTTCCCTCTCTCTCTCTGTGTCTCTCTCTGTCAAGTAAATAAATAAAATCTTTAAAAAAAAAAGATCTCATCTTGAAATTTAGATTAGAATATTAAAATAAAATTGTCTTCAGTTATATAATGACACATAAAAATTGTGGTAGAATAAATAAGGCCACTACTTATTTGAGACATGAGGAAAATTCCTTCAAAATAAGGAATCAAATGCATATCAATGAAAAGCAAATCAATCATAGCTTCAGAGACAAAATTTTTACAAGGTTAAAACAATGCTCTCAGTTTAAAAAGTACTTGTATTAATCTGTCAGTTCATGTGTTGACATATAGCAATCACTTTAGAACCATGAGAAAGAACTTGAAATCTCAATCCAGTAATTTCTGAAGATGTTAATTAAGTAATGTCAGAGATTCAGTACTCAGATTCTGAACTGAGACCCTTTCAAGATGAGTCTTATATATATAACAAAAGAAGTAAAAAAGAAGACTTCTTAAAAGTTTTTTTAAAAGAAAAGTAAGAATTCACTTAAATGGTCATATAAAATGAAGAGGAAACATGCAAAAAGAAACAAAATGCTAATCACATCTTCTACCAGTTGCCAAAATGCCACTATTGACTAAAAATGGATCCTTAATGAGTTGGGTAGATAAGCTTTCATCAGTTAAAAAGTAAAAGATGGCCAACAAAGACTCAGATTGGGCTGGAGTATTATAGCTGAGATGGAAACAAGAATGTGAATCAAATAAGGCTGTAAAATGAATTTGTCATTTTAGAAAAAGACATGGAATCTTACCAAATATTAAAATTGCTGTTTAAATTTGCTTAGGCTGGGGTGCCTGGGTGGCTCAGTCGTTAAGCGTCTGCCTTCCAGCTCAGGTCATGGTCCCAGGGTCCTGGGATCAAGCCCCACATCAGGCTCCCTGCTCCGTGGGAAGCCTGCTTCTCCCTCTCCCACTTCCCCTGATGGTGTTCCCTCTCTCACTGTCTCTCTCTCTGTCAAATAAATAAATAAAATATTTTTAAAAAATTGCTTAGGCTGTAAAGAAAATTCTGGGCGACTAAGGAATAAAAAAGAGAAAACCATTAATATTTTATTACCTAAAAATAAATTTTTATATGTTTAGAGAATAGAGAGGGCTTGTGTGTGTGTGTGTGTGTGTGTGTGTCCAAAAGAAACCACCCCATATCAAGATGGATATCCCTGGGTCTAAACTATGTAATTTTCTTCCCTATGGCAGAATCTGTATAGACTGCTTCCATATTAGATAAAGTTATAGATAATTTCTCCTACAATGCAATGTCACATGAACCCCAGTGAAGTATTATAGAAAGGTGAAATATATTTAGTTCCTGACATGTTTATTGTGTAGGGATGCCCTTTGCTTTCCCAATATAGGTAAATATTGGATATCTTGTATGTTCTTTCTCTTTCTTTATCTTCTATTAGAACTAATAACGGCTCCAAATTTCTTAAATCAATCTATGTATAAAAAAGGCTTGGAAGTGTATAGCCTATCAATTATTAGTTAAGGAATTCAATTTTAATCCATGAAAAGAAATGAGATATGTCAAAATTATGATAATGGCATCATATGCTAGTCACAGTCCTCATTTATTAAATATTATCCATGTCAAAATAAATGATTGACTCTGCTTTTGTAGAACCAGTTAAGTAGAGAAAATGTAATATATTGGAACTACAGAAAACTTAATGAAAATGTTATCTAAGAAAATCTGCCTAAAAAATAATTCAAATTGGGTTTAGAATCAAAATAAATGTCATTTGCAAAATATTAATGACTATGATAAGCACAAATAATAAAAGTCAATTTATATGAGGATGATACATATGTTAAGATCTAATCAGAGTTGATTTTAAATTACTGAAGTACTAGTGATATTAAAGATAGAGAAAATAGTTAATAGTCATTAAATTCATAGGTAATACAATGTAATAAACTAATAAGTTACAGAAAATAACAAAATATCAAAATGTTGTAATAAAAAAGTAGTGAGTTTTAGGAATAAATGTTAGAATAGAAACAGTAAGATAACCAACACAATCAATGATATGTTGATATATTTCAAAATAAACTAAAATACGGATTTTACAAAAAAAATAAAAGGTGACAAGAGTATTCAGCTAATGTTATTTATTCATTTATGCTTTCTAATATTATTTATAGTATTATAAATAATACTATTTATCATTAATAGCCGCAGTACCAATATTAATAAAAAGAAAAGAAAAGTCATTTCATTTTATGTGGTATTAAAAAAGAAAACCACAAACCCCAAATGGCTTTATTAGGTTAGGGTCCCAATCAGTAAACTAAGATTTAATACAAAACCTAAGATTTAATACCTAATAGTTTCAAAACCCCATTAAATGTCACCTTTAACCAGTCAACATGGGAATTTCCTGGTCAGCACTATGAAATTTACTCATAGACCCCTCCTATTTCCCTTAGGAGGGTGACCTTTCCTAAAAGAATTAATTCTTTACTAATAATTTCCTTCTTTCCACTCCCTTTCTACCTTTAACCACCTTTCTTTTTCTGTAGCCTTTTGGAGCTCCCCTCTATTTGCTAGATGGAATGATACCTGATTCATCAATCAATTAATAAACTCAATTAGATCTTTAAAATTTACCCAGTTGAATTTTTGTTATTTAACAGATTTGGTGGCAGCAGTGGGATCTGAAGTGAATTACAGAACATTTGTAGACAATGAGAAACACAGGCATCGTACCCTGCAAAGCCTCTGACTACACTGTGCTTATTGCCATTTGCAGGGGCTGTGGGTAAATACTCTTGGCTCGGAGCTCTGCTTTTTTTTTTTTGCTTTCAAGCACCTGATTGAATTGGATTTCCTCGAAGGACAGGTCTGCTTGAGGTGGCAGGTGGTTTGCCTGGAGCCCAAATGAACTGGCATATTTGCCCAGATTCAAGTCCCTACTACCTTTTCAAACTACAGTTCCCCAGGTAGAAAACTCTTGCAAGTACCAAATGAATTTTTGTGGTGTGCATAGGGTTTTGTGGCCAGGATGCAGTAACCTCTCTTGGTTATTACCAATACATTAAGGTGTGCAAGCTCATTTGTCTTGCTTTGTGTAGATAAAGGCTATTGCTAACAGGGATCTCGAAGGCCTACAAGCTGCAAAAACTGATGAGTCCGGGCTGAGCATTTATTTTATTTTATTTTATTTTTTTAAAGATTTTATTTATTTATTTATTTGAGAGAGAGAGAGAGAAACAGCATGAGAGGGGATAGGGTCAGAGGGAGAAGCAGGCTCCCCGCTGAGCCGGGAGCCCAATGTGGGACTCGATCCCAGGACTCCGGGATCATGACCTGAGCCGAAGGCAGTCGCTTAACCAACTAAGCCACCCAGGTGCCCTGGGCTGAGCATTTAAAGGCTATTAAGAGTGCATGACACCTCAAGAAGACTCCTGTGATAAAATAAGTTGGTCACAGAATAGGTTAAGTTAACACTAGTTCACCCACCAACCTCAAGAAAACTTCTGTGTAACAAGGTACACTGTAAAACATGCACAATCCCTAACCCAGAAGCACATCTTTTTTTAGGTCTTAGTTCAACTCCAAGAAATCCAAAGGCTTAGCAAATGGGATCCTTAAATTCTAAAGAGTCAAGCACACCACCTTGCGGCACATCTGCTTATTTTATGTCTAAGAACTATAGTCCCGTGGGTGCCTGGGTGGCTCAGATGGTTAAGCGTCCGCCTTCGGCTCAGGTCATGATCCCAGAGTTCTGGGATTGAGTCCTGTGTCGGGCTCCCTGCTCAGTGAGGAGCCTGCTTCTCCCTCGGCCTCTCTGTCTCTCATGAATAAATAAATAAAAATCTTTAAGAACTATAGTCCCAGAAGTTACAGATATCTAGCAGAAACAGCAAAATTTTACTAAGCTGGTCTTCTGCCCTAAGGAACTTGGGGTGGTAACTGTCAGGTTGGGGGGCCCCAAAATAAAGCCAGAGAGATATGTGGGCTAACTCCATTTGCAGCCAGGGTCCTACCAAACTGATGCCAACCCTCAGGAGAATTACAACTTAGAAATACAATGGCCATAATGGGGACCATCCCAATTAGATAAGATCATTTAAGAAGTGCTTTTGAAAGTGAGGGTCCCCAAATTAAACAGAATGGTATACCTGTTTTAATTGGCAAGCAGAAGCCTCCAAAAGTTTCCAAAATTCCAAAGTAGTTTCATTTATAGATTCATTGCAAAAGTCTAATGGAAAATTAAAGATGTAAGAAGTACCTAAAAGACAGACATAACTCCTACTGCTTCCCTCCTTCCTCCTTTGAGTATTCATTCTACTAATCTGTCTCAATTGTTTTTCCACTTTGAAAATACTACACAACTGTAAACAAAATGTGGACAAGTTAATGGCCTTACAGACATCCCCATCTCTGCCTTCAAAGAAGGGCCCCCATATGGGCCCCTCCCAGAGTTGATGAAACTGAGGAGTTTTCTGGTTAACTGCTCTGTTTTTACCTTAAACAACCAACTGGAAACTCTGGTAGGTACCTGAGCCTGCAGAGGGAATCCTGGAAAAACCGGCAAATCCCAGCAATTGGTGAAAATTCTTAATAGTATCAGTTCTTTCCCTATCTCTGTAGTTCCCAGTCGAGAGAGGAAAATAAAATTTCATGTTGTCCCGTCCTTTCTAAATCCAAGGCCATTGGTTATGGATCCTTCTCTCCCAAAGATTGATAGTTATCGCCTTCTTTGTTTAGTTTTGCATAACTGGGCTTGACTTTCTGCCTTTGAGAAATTGAAAGGGGCAACTGTCCTTATCTTACAAATCTTTACAAAACTAGAAATGTAGCTCTTTACCAATCCCAAAATGTCTCCTTTTTATCTTATAGGGTTAATAAATTATTGGCTTTAGGAAAACAAAGTCCTTCTTGGAGGAACCTGCATTCTCTGTCCCTTAAAGTAATACATCTTATCATATCTTTAAAATGGATTTAGAAAGGACAGGACAAGTGAAAACGAAGAATAAAAAAAGAAGCCTTTTGGGGCACCTGGGTGGCTCGGTCGTTAAGCGTCTGCCTTCGGCTCAGGTCATGATCCCAGGGTCCTGGGATCGAGCCCCGCATCGGGCTCTCTGCTCGGCGGGAAGCCTGCTTCTCCCTCTCCCACTCCCCCTGCTTGTGTTCCCTCTCTCGCCATGTCTCTCTGTCAAATAAATAAATAAAATCTTAAAAAAAAAAAAAAAAAGCCTTTTAAAAATATAAACTGCTAAAAGGGCTGTGTGTCCAAACTCTAGCACAGCCTCAAGATTAATTCCAGTGACAAATACATATCTTAAAAATCTTCTCCACAAAAACCAGTAACTATAGGGTCCTTACATCTGTCTCTGTGTGTCCAAATATACATGTTGAAAATGTGAGATATTTTTCCACCTATGGATACTATTGCCAATTAATTTATAAAAGAACTCTATTTAGTTGGCTTGAGGACAAGCACTTTTAAGTTTGGGCATTCTTAAACTCTCAGACAGAAATTAACTCAAATGTTTTTCATGTTCATGTGATCTGGGAAAATATTCAGTTGTTGGTTTAATTAGAATGGACATATCTTTATAGTAATCAGCATTAAAATCAAAACTTTTATTCTGCATGGATACTTAAGTTCAACAAGTTGATGTGATCTCTGTTACAAAATTAAAAAAACTTCGGAGAATGACTAAATTTGTTGTCTCATAAGGTTTTTATGGGTAATCTAAGCATAATTAAGAACAATTAAACTGAAGAGGTATAAATAAAATTTAAAATTTTAGGTAAACTTTTAAGTAGTCTTCCGGATCTTTTGGTAAATTAAAACCTTAAGTTTTGTTGAGTTAGGTTGAGTGATGAGTTAAGTTAAATTCACCAAATATTCAGATAATTTTCAAATAAGATAAAATACTAAAATATTGATCACGGAACACAGATTAATCTAGTTTTGGCTTGCTTATTACAGAGAAACTAAAGATAAATGTGGGTCTGTGAGTAAACATGTTTTGTGCTTTACTGAGAGACTGAATTATGAAGAAGCACATGTTTCTAGAAATTATGAAATGTATTCATAACTTTGCAAATCTAAAGAATGCTGGTTTAACAGACAGTTCATAATTGCTTACTTATTAGTGTTAACTAGAAACTAAAATTTCTAAGAGTTCAGAAATCTAATAAGTGTAAATAAGTACTGGAAATACTGAGGGAAATAACTCTGTATGCAATGACAGCAGGATGTGTGTTTTTGATTAAAAAAAAAAAGTATGAGGCATAGAGATGCATTTTTTTTTGTTATAGCTGTTGAGGGAAAGGAAAGTAATTTTGTCCTAAAGTGATCCTGGTTGTTTAAAGAAGCAAAATACAGGGCAAGATCTAAATGTAAAAAAGAAAGTTCTAGGCTTGTGGAAAAAGGATCTTTGAAAAGGAATTTCAGTGTGTGGTCAAGCTGGCTAAGACTGGAATAAATTTAATTAAAAATAAGTTTCAAAGTAACTGGTCCAAAATTAGAATGTGGTTTTCTCCCTATTAAAAAGACAAAGTTTTCTTGGACTACAAGTCTGTTCTTGATAAGAAACTGTAAAAGGTTTTTGTTTTGTTTTGTTTTGTTTTTCCCCCTTAACCTATTAAGTAATCTGCCTAGAAAACAAGATTCTGGGTTTTATCAAAATAACTTTCTATGTCTTTATCAGTCTCTGATTACTTAAGAAAGCCGAACTCTATTAAGAAAAGCTAAGTTTTTGTTTTGTTTTACATCTATTTAACTTTCTGCATTTGCCTGCAGTCTTTCACTGTCACCATGGTTAGGTGGACAATTAAGTATTGTTTCACAGTGACCTATGATCTTATTTGACCAAGTGTTTTTTAAAACCCTTTCATTTTTTTGACAAACTTACCAAATCAAATTCTAAATAAAGTCTTTTTGACCTGAAAGAAACTGGGATTTTTTTCCAGAGGGTCCCCCGGAACACTCTAAAGGATCTATTAAACTAATTAGGCTTATTTGCCATGCTAAATTACATAAAGCCTTGTCAAATAAGAAGTAGTACTAAGGGGCGCTTGGGTGGCTCAGTCTGTTAAGCCTATGCCTTCAGCTCAGGTCATGATCCTGGAGTCCTGGGATTGAGCCCTACATCAGGCTCCCTGCTCTCAGTGGGGAGTCTGATTCTCCCTCTGCCCCTTCCCCTGCTCCTGTTTCCCGCCCCCTGCCTCTTACTCGCTCTCAAACAAAATCTTTTTTTTTAGAAAAAAGAAGTAGTACTAAATTTACTTTATGTTGTATTTGTAAAACTGTGGGCACATGGGAAGAAGTTCATTCTGCTTCTGCAAAAAATTGCCCCTCCTGTCTGACTTTGGCCATCCTGACGTCTTTGTAACATGGCAGTAATCAGCTCTTGAATCTGAGAAATTAAGGTGGGTAAACAATGGCTGTAAATATTTTTAAATAAACAGTCAGGGCTATAGGAAAACCAAGACAGCCATTTGGTTCTTCTTGGCTCCCTGGCAAGCCCCACTTATTGGTTTTTACATTCCTTCACCTCCCATAGTGCATTTAGGTGGACTCAAATTATAAAAAGACACTGGTGGGGAAACGTCTATAATAATACAACAACAGTGACTGGCAATGTCTGACTTGTCAGGTCCATAATTCTGAATAAACTATTTTTATTTCTAGAGGCCTCAGACTCCTCCTCTGGACCCTTTGAACACCTGTAGCAGGTGTTCATTCATCTGCCACTTACTATGGGTTATCAATTATGTTTTTATTATTGTATACATATTTTCTAGATGGGTTGAAGCCTTTTCCTGTGGCTAGGCTAATGCCATTACACTGGCAAAGAAACTATAAGAAAATGTGTTTCCCACTTGGGGGTATAACTTTGTATAATCTCCAGTGACTGAGGCACCGACTTCACTGGGCAAATCATATGAGTCTTAATGAAAACCTTACAAACTTCTTGGAATCCATCAGTACACAACCGTCTGCTAATCCCTTGTTGTCTCATGCAAGTATGACAACCTACTATAAGTCTCTAATGTCTTATACTTAAGTCTGTCAACAACAGCTTTAAAAAAGCCTTCCTAGATCCCAATTCAAAGGAATGTGTTGGCCACAGTCTAGAGATCAGTGACTGGGTACTCTAAAACAAAATAAGAGGAAGACAGCACTTAAGCCCTATTGGAAGGGAACTTACCAAGTGTTCCTGACCACTAACAATGTTGAAAAACTAAAAGGTACTGAGCTTTTGGTATACATCACACATCTAAAGATGGCTCTCACCTAGTCCTGTATAGATGCTGGAAACCTCCAAATCAAACTGATGAGGAAGAGAAGTAGGTGACATCAAGGAAGACTGCTTCTGCCCAAGAGGACAGAATAAGGCTTCATACTTTAACTAAACATGATACCCTTTCTCCTTCTTTTCCTTTCCTTTATTCTGGCACTGGCCTAGAAAGATAACAACCTCAACTATATCTCCCAGGCCACTGCTAAGGGGGGCAATGATTAGAATTTAGAGCATACTTTCATTTCAGGCTGAAAAAAAGCAAAATGAAATCTCATTGGTTGACTCTCCTGGATTTTCATCATGCGTCAGAAAGGACCTACAAGGACTGTTTCATGATTTAGGATTCTTCTGGCAGGTCCCCACTTGCCTGGTTAAGGATAAATGTAAACGAGGGCGCCTGGGTGGCTCAGCCGGTTAAGCGACTGCCTTCGGCTCAGGTCATGATCCTGGAGTCCCGGGATCGAGTCCCGCATTGTGCTCCCTGCTCAGCAGGGAGTCTACTTCTCCCTCTGACCCTCCCCCCTCTCATGTGCTCTCTCTCATTCTCTCTCTCTCAAATAAATAAATAAAAAATCTTTAAAAAAAAAAAAAGGATAAATGTAAACGAGGTTATGATCAGGAACTTTTCCTTAATTCTTGAAATTATCACAGAATCTGATGCTAAAGGAATAGGTGCCAATGAAGATTCTTAGGCCATCTGGCCAAAAGAGTTCTTGATAATACAATAGCTATTGATTATCTTTTACCTGAGTGAGGAGGTGTGTGCTGTAGCCAACACCATGTCCTATACCTGGATTAACACTTCTGTGGAAGTTGAAACTCAATTACATAAAATCACCGAGCAAGTCATTTGGCTTAAAAGAATGACTCCTTCAGGAGGGTCTTATTTCACTTGTTTGATTTTGATTGGTTTGGGTCTTGGGAACCATGGCTTCAGAGTACACTCGGAACAGTGGGAATTAACCTGTTTATAGTAATCATAATAATGTCCCTGGTGTGTTATATTCTCTCAAAAGTTTTAAATGCATGTTTGCAGCCACGAACCACCAAACAAATGATCTCCCTAAGACTGAAATGGCAAAAGAACTAAGAGAACTACCAACTTACAAATTGTGAACCTGTGAATATCACAGAGGTCAAGTAAAAACATCATGACCTGTGAATTACCACACAAAGGAACAACAATTGTGAGAACTTCAGAGGAGTAGCTGAGAGTGGCACTAATGCCTTAAATTGTGGTCACATCTCAGTTAAGCTCAGAGTATGATCAAAAGGGGCTAACTATTCAAAAGAAAACCACAGGCCTCCAAATGGCATCATTTAGCATAAAGTCCCAAGTCAGTAAACCAAGACTTATTACCTAACCTAATTGCAGTTTCAAACCCCATTAAAGGTCACTTTTAACCAGTCAACATGGGAATTTCCTGGCCAGCACTGGGAAATTTACTGGTAGACCCCTTCCGATCCTCTTAGGAGGGAGATCGTGCCTAAAAATAATGAATTCTTTACTAATAATTTCCTTCTTTTCACTCCCTTTCTACCTTTAAACACTTTCTTTCTCTGTCGCCCTTTGGAGCTCCCCTCTACTTGCTAAATGGGATGCTGCCTGATTCATCAATCAATTAATAAAGCCAATTAGATCTTTAAATTTTACTCAGTTGAATTTTTGTTAACATTTGAAACTTAAGACATGGAAGAAAAAGGCCTTGGAGTAGCAAAAATAATTACAAGCAGACACAATAACTTAAAATAGTCTGAGATTTAAATAAAGGGCCTAACTTTTCTCAGTAGTTGATAACCTTGAACAAATGAAAAAAGGTTAAATTATCCTTAGTATACAATGTTTAAAGACACAGAAACACATAGAAATCATATGAAAAATATCTTCCTTTCAAAACTGTTATGATAAACAAAAATTGGATGCTTGGCTGTCCTAAAGACTTTGACTATCAAGAAACATCTCATTTCCTATAGGCTTAAATGCATAAAATTTCACAACATTAAAATATCATCATCAAAAAATATATTCTAGTTTAACATTTTAAATTAGCTTTAGAGCTTGAGAGAAGGAGAATGAGATTAGAACTTGAAAAAAACGCCAAAGATCGAATCATTCTCCTGAAACCTTTTGCATCACTTATGAGTAAAATTACATTAAGGTTAAGAAAGATACATACTTCATTTCACTGTAATATACAAAAAGAGGACACTAAGAATCTACAAAAACATTTCTCAAACTTTTTAAAAGCAATGTAAGCCTTTTCAAATAAAACATCAAACAGAAACTCAGCATTTGTATAGCACAAAACTAAGATGGCTATGGCTGAGGTAAAGGAGGGAACTCAGCTCCATACCATCAGCCTCAACCACAGTTATGGGAAATACAGCTCTGGGAAATATAGTGTGCAAACCATGGAAGATAAATTGGTCAATAAACTCAATTTTCCTTTTTCAATGCTGTTTTTCTACTTGCTCCTACAAGGCTTACTTCAAATCTACTTCCTCCAGAAAGCCTTGCAACTTAATCAAGCCAGAATGGTTCCGTCCATGAAAGTGCTATAGAATTTATATTTGTAAACTTCATTTCTAACATTTCCAATATCCTACAATTTACATTATAGTACACAGAGAGATATACTTGCCAATCTTCCATTCTTGATTAAAAGTTTCTCAGAGAATAGTTATCTTTCTTAATCCATATCCCTAAGAACTTACCAAATAGAAGACGCTCAATAACATTTATTTGTTGAAAACAGGAGGTTAAAGGTAGGTTAATCAATGTCTAAAGGCAAAAATGGCTTTAAAATGTTCTAATGTAAGAAAAATAAAACCTGGACTGATAACAATCCCTAGCTGCTCTCTATGAAAAGTTGGGTGCTCTACTGTGGAAAACACTATGAAGTTTCCTTAAAATATTAAAAACAGAATTACCACATCATCTAGTAAGTCCACTACTTGGTATTTACACAAAGAAAACAAAATACTAATTCAAAAATATATATACATCCCTATGTTTATTGCAGCATTATTTATAATAGCCAAGGTGGAAAGCAACCTACATGCCCATCAATAGATGAGTGGATAAGGAAGAGGTGCTATATGTTTATCTGGAATATTGCTCAGCCATAAAAAAGAATGAAATCTTGCCATTCATAACAGTATAGATGGATCTAGAGGGTATTATGCTTAACGAAGTCAGACAAAGAAAAACACTATATGATTTCACTTATATCTGGAAGATCAAAAACAAAACAAACAGAAAGCAGAAACAGACCCACAAACACAGAGAACAAAGTAGTCATTGTCAGAGGGAAGGGGGGATGGGGAAATGAGGAAATGGGTGAAGGGGAGTAGGAGGTACAGACTTCCAGTTAAGGAGTGACTAAGCCATGAGGATAAGAGGGACGACACAGGGAATATAGTCAATGGTATTGTAACAGCAATGTATGATGAAAGATGGGAGCTATACTTGTGGTGAGCACAGGATAACACATAGAGTTGATGAATCATTATGCTATACACCTGATACTAATGTAACATTGTATGTCAACTATACATCAATTAAAATTTTCTTTGGTCCAGCAGCCAGGTACATAGCAGCCACAGTGTGTCGCACACACCTGACACACCACACACAGCCACACATCCCCAGCTTCACTCCTATGTCCCTGTCAGCTGCCAGGCCACCGTATGCCACACCCAGCCACAGCAGTGGGCCCAGTGGCATACAGTGGCCAATCACACACCCCCAGTCACTCTTGTGCTTCATGGGAATCCGGCATAGGATTAGTGGCTTGGAGCAAATTATACACACACTGCAGCCCTGTTTCCAAGTTCCCCAGCAGGCTTGCCCCCTCAGAGCTAGCCTACTTGGGTCCCCCTAACACCACGATAGCAAGAACAACCCACAACAGACCGACAGTCAGTGCTGATGACCGCACTGAAAGGAAAAGTAACTCACACAAAACAGCAGGGTGTAAAAGATATATGTAGGATGCTCTCCTGAAGTGCCAGGTTCTGGTGAACAGGGAACACTGCACTTCAAGACACTCCAGGAACTTTTCTTCATAGAGTCATTATTCTCAAGAGCAGAAGACACAGAAACAGAAACAGACAGGCAGACAAAAATGAGGAGACAGAGAAATTTATCCCCAAAGAAAGAACAGGAAAAGGCTACAGCCAAAGATCTAAGTGAAACAGATATAAATAACATGACTGATAGAGGATTCAAAGCAATGATCATAAGGATACTCACTGTACTTGAGAAAAGAGTAGAAGACGCGAGTAAGACCCTTAACACTAGATGAGGAATAACACAGCAGATATAGGGCACAATAAACAAAATGAGAAACACGCATGGGGGCACCTGGGTGCCTCAGTGGTTAAGCATCTGCCTTCGGCTCAGGTCATGATCCCACGGTCCTGGGATCGAGTCCCACGTCGGGCTCCCTGCTCCACGGGAAGCCTGCTTCTCCCTCTCCCACTCCCCCTGCTTGTGTTCCTGCTCTCGCTATCTCTCTCTCTGTCAAATAAATAAATAAAATCTTTAAAAAAAAAAGAAACACGCATGATGGAATGAACAGCAGGATAGAAGAAGCAGAGGAACAAATCAGCAACCTAGAAGACAGAGTAATGGAAAGTAAGCAAGCTGAACAAAACAGAGAAAAGACTGATGCAAAACGAAAACAGACTTAGGGAACTCAGTGACTCCATCAACTATAGTGACATTCATATTATAGGAGTCCCAGAAGAAGAAGAGAGAGAAAAGGGGGCAGGACATTTATTTGAAGAAACAATAGCTGAATATTTCCCTAATCTGGGGAAGGACATAAATATCCAGATCTAGGAGGCACAGAGAACTCCCATCAAAATCAACAAAAGCAGACCCACACCAAGACATATTGAATTAAATTGGTGAGATACAGTCATAAAGAAAATATGTTAAAAACAGCAAGACAAAAGAAGTCATTAATTACAAGGGAAAACCCAGAAGGCAATCAGATTTTTTCAACAGAAACTTTGAAAGCCAGAAGGGAGTGGCATGATATATTCAAAGTGCTGAGTGGGAAAAATCTGTAGCCAAGAATACTCTATCCACCAAGGCTATCATTCAAAATAGAAGAAGTGATAAAGAGTTTCCCAGACAAATAAAAACTAGAGGAGTTCATGACCACTAAACCAGCACTGCAAGAAATATTATACGGGACTCACTGAGTGAAAAGCAGAGACCAAAAGTGACAGCATATAGGGAGAAAACACAAAACCAGAAAAAATGATTATTTTTGTAAAAAAGCAGTCAAGGAACTCACCAAAAAAAAAAAAAAAAAGGATATAAAACATAATAACATATTCCTAAAATGTCAGAAGGAGAGAAGTAAAGAATGGGTTGAAACTTAAACAACCATCATCTTAACATAGACATCTATCTATCTATCTATCTATCTATCTATCTATCTATCTATCCATAAGAGGTTATATACAAATCTAATGGTAACTATATATTGAAAACCAGGACCCCTGGTGGTTCAGTGGGGTATGTGTCCGACTTTTGATTTCAGCTAAGGTCATAATCTAAGGGTCGTGGGATCAAGCCCTGTGTCAGACTCCAAGCTTAGTGGGGAGTCTGCTTGAGATTCTCTCTCTCGCCCTCTGCCACATTCTCTAAAATAAATAAGTAAATCTTTAAAAAAAACACTAAGCGGGTGCCTGGGTGGCTCAGTCGTTAAGCATCTGCCTTTGGCTCAGGTCATGATCCCAGGGTCCTGGGATCAAATCCCACATCAGGCTCCCTGCTCAGCCGGGAGTCTGCTTCTCCCTCTCCCATTCACCCTGCTTGTGTTCCTGCTCTCGCTATCTGTCAAATAAATAAATAAAATAAATAAATAAATAAATAAATAAATAAATAAATAAATAAATAATAAAAAAATTTTAAAAACCACTAAGAAATATGCAAAGAATAAAGAGAAAGATATCACTAAGAAAATCAGCAAAGCATGAAGGAGTAAAGATAAGAAAGGATCAGAGAAAATCTTCAGAAACCAGAAAACAAATAATAAAATGGTAATACATATCTATCAATAATTACTTTGATTGTAAATGGACTGACTAAACCTTCCAATCAAAAGAGACAGGGAGACAGAATTGATTAAAACAAAACAAGACTTATCTACTGCCTACAAGAGACACATTTTAGATCTAAAGACACCTGCATATTGAAAGTGAGAGGACAGAGTAACATCTATCATACCAACGGATGTCAGAAGAAAGCCAGAGTAGTAATACTTATAGCAGATAAGTAGACATTAAAACAAAGATTATACCAAGAGACAAAGAATGACACTATATAATAATAAAGGGGGCTAACCAACAAGAAGACATAAAATTGTAAATATTTATGCACCCAACATAGGAGCACCCAAATGCATAAAACAGTAACAAACTTAAAGGAACTAATTGATAATAATACACTAATACTAGGGGACTTTAACACCCCACTTACATCAACGGACAGATCACCTAAACAGAAAATCAATAAGGAAACAACGGCTGTGAAAGACACACCGGAAAAAATGGATTTCACAGATATATTCAGAACATTCCATCCTAAAACAGCAGAATACACCTTTCCATGTGCACATGGAACATTGTCCAGAATACATCACATATTAGCCGACAAAAGAAATCTCAATAAATTCAAGCAGATTGAGATCATATAATATACATTTTCTGACCATAACATTATGAAACTCTTATGTATATTCACAATTATTGTCCAATTCCCAGTGCAGCTGTGGCCTCTTTGGGCTTTTAAATTCTGGGGAAACTTAAGCCCATTATTAGAAAAGGGAAAACAGATTATGGTGTAATATTTAATTCTGACCACTCTTCTGATTTTAAATAATTCCTATTCATTAAGAACATTCCATTTAGTAAAAACTGGTGAGGCAGGAATGTTTGCAACATCCTCCTTACAATGTACTTGGAAGTGTTAATGTATATTAACAGTGCCTTAAGGTTCGATAATAGAAGCAGAGCCTTTCAAATGCTTATGTGGACTGTAAACATTAAATTCCAGAAAGATACTTTGTGTCTGATTGTATCTGGGTAGGGTTTAACTCACCACTGCTGACACCTCTGCTTTTCAATTTGAATTTTTTCCAAGATTATTGAGAGAACATTGTAATAACCCAGCTGTATGAAACAGCAAGAGCCCTGAACAAAATTACATCAGCTTCCAAAGAAATCAGAGTAAACTTCTTTAAAATTGAAAATGCAATCAATTGCATTCGTACTTTGCTAGTGTTCTAGATAAAAAAAATTTCACACTAAAAGATGACTTTTTAATAAAGTGTATTAAAAGATCCCCTAACCCCAAAGCCCACTTAAAGGAATCTTTTCTCCTTTACCTCTGTGCCTAGAATAAGTGAAGGTGGATAGTAGTAGGCTGTGGACCTGATTTAAAATACTGGTAACTGGTAGACAAGATATCCCTCTTGTCCAAATAAAGAGACATTACTTGATGCGTTTCAATGGTTTCAAGTCAATGACAACAAAAACATTAATAAGAAAAAAAAAGTTCTCTCTCTCTCTCATTCATTCATTCATAAAGCATTAACAGGAAATGTATTCCCCAGATACTATTAGATAGACATGGCTTGAGTCCTAGGAGTTCCCATCTATGGGAGAGGAGCAGATGAGTACAGAACATAATTTAAACTATAGTAGAAATACGAGCACAAAAGAACTAGGCAACAAGGATGGTGATACAGAATAAGAGATATCTGAAGAGTGTTTTGAATGGTGATTTTGTTGATGGACTTGGGTAAAGAGTGGGATACAGCAGGAAAGGCATTCATCATAAAAAGAACAATGTAATACAGATATCATAGCATAAAAAGATACAAGACCAAAAGGAAAATCAATGAGAAAAAATTGATAAGTTAGACTTAAAATTACAAACTTCTGCTCTATGAAAGACACTTTTAAGAGAATGAAAAGCCACAAACTGGGAGAAAATATTTGCAAAACATATAACTGATAAAGGACTTGGACCTAAAATAGACAAGGAACTCTTAAAACTTAATAACAAAAAAGAAACAATCCAGTTTTAAAAATGAGGAAAAGAACTGAACAGAGACCACACCAATATATATATATAGAGAGAGAGAGATGGCATATAAATATACAAAGAACTGAACAGAGACCACACCAATATATATATATATAGAGAGAGATGGCATATAAATATACAAAACGATGCTCAACATCATGAGAATCACAAATTAAAACAAAAAGAATACACCACTACACCCAATAGAATGGCTAAAATTAAAAAAAAAAATTTAACTTGACAATACCAACTGTTAGTAAGGTTGCTGGGCAAGAGCATTCATTCATTGCTAGTAGAAATACAAAATGGTACAGGCACTTTGGAAGACAGTTTGACAGCCTCTGACAAAAATGAACGCAGTCTTACCACATATTATGGGTTTAACTGTGTCCCCCACAAAAGATATACTGAAGTCCTAAAATCCCAGTACTTCAGGATGTGATCTTATTTGGATATAGGGTCGTTGCACATGCAATTAGTTAAGAAGATGTTATACTGGAGTAGGGTGAGCCCTTAATCCAATCTGACTGGTGTCCTTATAAAAGAAGAGATATAAACAAACAGGGAGAACAGCACGTGAAGATGGAGGCAGGGATTGAAGTGATTCATCTACAAGCCCAGAACCACCAAGGACTGCTGGCCATCACCTGAAGCTAGAAGAGAGTCATCACACATATTCTCCCTCAGAACCCTCAGAAGGAACCAAACCTCCTGACACATTGATTTCAGATTTCTAGCCTACAGAATTGTGAGAGGATTAAATTTCTGTTGTTTTAAGCCAGAAAGCTTGTGAAACTTCCTTATGGCAGTTCTAGGAGACTAACCAAACTATACAATCCAGCAATTGCAGTCCTAGATAACTACCCAACTGATTAAAAACTTATCCAAACAAAAACCTACATGTGAACAATAACAGTAGCCTTAATAATTGTCAAAGACTGGAAGTAACTAAGATATCGCTTTATCTTGGTGACTGGAAAAACAAACTGCACATCCATAAAATGGATTATTCAGTCGTAAAAAGAAAAAGTTATCAAGCCACAAAAAGACATGGATGAATCTTAAAAGCATATGGCTAACTGAAGAGACCCAGTCTGAGAAAGCAGTGAACTGTGTCCTTCCAATTACATGACATTCTGAAAAAGGCAAAACAATAGTCATTAAACACATGAGTGGTTGTCTGGGGTACTGGCTTGGGAGGAATTAAATAAGTGAAGCACAGGGAATTGTTTAAGGCAGTAAAATTATTCTGTAGATACTGTAATGGTGAATACAAGACATAAAACATTTGTGAAAACCCATAGAACTTTACATTACAAAGAGTAAACTTAAATGTTCACAAATATTTTTTTTAAAAAGTTAGGTGGTCAGGGGATCCCATGATGGAATGCAGAATGTGATAAAAGAATTTAAATGTATCATTAAATGTGAAACACTCTCACTGAAGGAAGTAGAGGAACAAGATGCTGAGCTAAGTAATTTTAGAATTGAGTGGAATCTGTAAGAATAATGGCAAAATGAACTGTACATAAGCACTATATTCTAGTTGACAATTTTCTTTCCCAAGGGTATATGGGTTAACACTACTGAAACGACCATACCTGTATACTGGAATTGAACAATTAAGTAAATGGATGACAGATGGTGGGAACCAGGATTCTTACTGTAGGAATGGGAGGTTATAGATAAGCAAGAGGAAGAGGCTAGAATTAACTACATGGTAATCAATTACAGTTGGAGATATAAGTATGAACAGATGGTTACATATAAAAGTATTTGTAAGTATGTGTATGTATGTGTGTATACACAAAAACACACACACAGACACACATACACATTTCTCCTTGCTCCATCAGCTGAAAGGATCTAAAAGAAATGACACCCCAATAGATATGAATACACACCTAGCCCCCTAGATTCTGGTTCTTATATCATTCTTCAATAAAAAGAAACCAGGATTTCTTAGAGAAATGGCTGATTCTAGGACTGGGACAAGAAATATATAAGATGAGGCTGGAGCACCTTGTAGTATTAAAAAGTAAGAAAATGCTCAAAATAATAAAAGAAAACCCTTCAAAAAAACCAAAACCCCAAATTGGACAAACAAAACAGCCCACAATGAAGGGAGTTTGTCAAAAGGACACAGGAGTGAATTGAAAGAGTTCCCCCTGGCCAAAACTAGAACAATTTGAGCAACAAAAAAAATAAAGTAGCAGTGGATAATAACCCAAAACATAAAAATAAATATCCAGGAGTCCATACAGATAAACTGAATGCATAAATGATTGAATTCCAAATAGTTTGTGTATTTATTCTGCCTTTAAGCAAATGGAGTATAATTCCATATTCCTTAATTATGGGCTGCATATAGTTACTTTCTTTCAAAAAATACAGTATGGAAAGGAAGGAAAAAATAGTAACTTTACAGTGGAGAAATCTGACAAACACTGTATCAAGACAGGTGATTTACACCTATGGCAAAAAGTCATATGGATGGTATGTACCCTTGATCTGGCATGAGAACAGAAAAAGAACATTAGGGGAAAACTGAGAAAACCTAAATAAAGTATAGTTTTTATTTAATCATAACACATGAATATTGGTTCATTAATTAAGACACATATACCATATTAATCTAAGACAATAATAGGGGACTGGATATGGGGTACACAAGAACTCTATACTATCTGTAATTCTATAAATTCAAAACCTAAATAATACTAAAAATCTAAAATAAAAGATTATTTTTTAAAAAGGATATTAAAAAAAAAATAAGGCTGGCCTTAAAAATAAGGAAACTAAGGAAACAGGCAAATGATGCTGATTTAAAGGAATACAGATACTCACACCAGCGCAAAATGTTTATGCCATCACCCTTATTCTAACATTCAGCTACATTCATTTGAGTACTATGTCCTGCAGATTCTTCTGTCCTAAAGACTCCTGTTGCTAAATATAGAAAGTCTGGCACCTAGAGACTTCGTATAGAATAGTAATTGATAGAGAGACTTACGAGCTGGATTACTTCAGGTCAAATATTTCAGCTCCTAGCACATACTAGCTGCATATTCTTGGACAATTTACTTAACCTCTCTGTACCTCAGCTTTCTCATCTATAAAATAAGAATAATAATGATAATAATAATAATAATACCACCCCATAGGGTTGTTGTGAGGATGAAGTAAATTAATACACGTAAAGCATTAGAACAGAACCTGGCACACAGGTGTTAGTTAAGTGTTAACTATTTTTTTTTTTAAAGATTTTATTTATTTGAGAGAGAGAGAATGAGAGAGAGCACATGAGAGGGGGGAGGGCCAGAGGGAGAAGCAGACTCCCTGCCGAGCAGGGAGCCCGATGCGGGACTCAATCCAGGGACTCCAGGATCATGACCTGAGCCGAAGGCAGTCGCTTAATCAACTGAGCCACCCAGGCGCCCAAGTGTTAACTATTTAATTAGTTCATTCATTCAACAAAAATGGATCAACAGACACAGGAAGCTTATAAATCCCAAAGAGTAAGAGCTCAAGGAGACAGTGTAATTCAGCCTGGGCCTGGTAAAGGAAATCTAAGATTTGTAGATACCAATGGAATAAAAACTGCCATCTCAGCTCACTTTGTCAAATGTGGGTAGGTTTATAATAAAGGAAAACTAAAATTCTTCATGTCTATTTTAATTTCTTAGTCCTCAAATCTATAAAGTTAATATTGGCAGAGTATATATCACAGTATCAATTTTAAGGTCTTCTGGGCAAAAATAACCTTCAAAGGGGGTCCTTCACTGTTTCCACACATCTATACATTTCTGCCTGCAGAGAAACTGACAAGGGTTTTCAAACTTGACTTTTGCCTGTAGAAATACTTCTACCAGCATGGAATAAGTCCCAGAGCCTCTCCCCTCCAAACTCCTCTTCCAGAGAAGCACCTTGACCAAAAGAAAAGCATTGATAATGATGACTATAGGGCCTTTGTTCCAAATATTTACCTATTAATGTGTCCCAAAATAGCCACAAAGGGAAACCAAGTAGGTCAGCCCTAACAAATGGTTTCCTTTTCTTTTGAAAAAGGAAGCAACACTTTATTTGGTATACTCCCTTCCCCCCCCCACAAATGTTTTCTCAAGTAACAGGAAGGAGAAAACTTTTTAGAAAGTGTGTGTGTGTATGTGTGTGCGTGCATGTGTTAGGGATGGGGAACTAAAATAGAGTATTAACAAAAAAATGTTAAATAAGATGAAAGTAGGAATTTTCTGGCTTTGATAATAGATACTGTAGACAAGTAAAGACAGAATCCATGCACTGAAACTTTTGTCCATTATGACACCATATTAGGCCATTATGTAAATCCAGGATATTAATCCCATCTTAAGTAAAAATGAATATTGTAAAATTTTCTAATACTATATTTCTACAAAGAACAAGTTTTTTTTTTTAAAGATTTTATGTATTTATTTGACAGAGAAAGAGCACGAGCAGGGGGAGGGGCAGAGGGAGAAGGAGGCTCCCCACTAAGCAGGAAGCCCAATGCGGACCTGAGCCGAAGGCAAACGCCTAACTGACTGAGCCACCCAGGCGCCCCAAGAACAATAGTTTTTAAATACTTGACAAATAAGGTAGGAAATGTGTAGATTTAATATTTTTCTGCATGTATATCCTATTAAATTACCTGGTTTGTGTTAATGTGAAACTATTCTTCACATTTATAATTTTTCTTTTTAAGTAGGCTCCATGCCCAGTGTGGAGCCCAGTGAAGGGCTTGAACTCACAACCTGGATATCAAGACCCAGGCCAAGATTAAGAGCTGGACGCTTAACCGACTGAGCCACCAGGTGCCCCAGCATTTACAACTTTTTAATGAATAAAGACTTTTAATAATTTTCAACTGAAGAACAAGGACAAAGTGGTTTACAAGTAATTATTAAAAAACAAGGTAACAGTGCAACAGCCTCACTGTGGACTGTGGTCTGAATTCCATTATTTATGGAACACAAACTGACAAGAGTTTCTATATATTCATTACACAGTTCTTGAAACAATATTTAATTGCATTAAACCAAGATGCGGGGGGAGAATAGCAAGTGTTTAAAACAGTTTGTAAAGTTAATTTTATTAAATGTTGCAGCTTTGTTGTTCTCTAAAATTTAGTTTTCATTCCAGTTTAAAGTTAATTATTACCTTATATACAGTAGATAGATTATATAAGTTCACAAGGAATGAATACATTAGAAAAAGATGATAGTGGAAAAATACTAGAAGGAGGAGTAATGCCAGTTGAAGGAAGTCATTTTAAAGCTGGGGAGGAAAGATCACAGTAGACAGCTACATTACACAACACTCCAAGTGGGTATTCAAGCATTTAAAAAAAGGAGGTTTGATAACAGAGATGTAAAATTGCCCTCCTAAGGCTTTTAGCTATTTGATAAGTCAAATATTCATCATATCAAAACATACTTTTTAATTTAAAAATCAGAAAAAGGTGGTTGACCTCCAAATTATAAACTACATTTCCTTCTCTGACTTGACTACCACTTTGTGATAAGAGCAAGAAAAGAACAGTATTAAAAAATCGAATGAAGGTCAAAACCAGAGTTCACATAATTTACATATATACAAGTTCTTTCTACTTCATCACTTTTAATTTACTAACTTTCACCACATTAGTTTAGTAAGATTCCATAAAAATGGCATTTCAACTCTACTGCTAACAGAGGATATTAGAGGTTGTGAGCTATGATCTTACACTTGTGCATCACACTGTTGAGGATTCTTTTTTCATAATTAACATCACTGATAGGATTTAACATAATGACCCGGTAAAGTCGAATAGGTGCAAAAGAGGAAGTCTTTAAAATGTGGGTGAAAAGAGACAAGTAATTATGATGGACACAAAGTAGAGTTTTTTTTTAAAGTGCTGAGGAAATATTAAATAGTTCTTTTAAATTTATTAAATTAAGAAATAAGAATGTTGTTGTACAAATGGTGTTGAAATCACTCAATATGTGACAAGTGCTATGAAACTGTAAATAGTAAGAGATGAGGAAAAGCAGTTGGTATAATGAAAAACTCGTACCGGCTAAAGGCTCATCATGAACTCCACACAATTCTTAGTCTAAGATTAACTGAGGAGAAGCAGGAGTTGGTTGAAGAAAAGTTAAGAAGGCTTAAGGGGCCAATCAAGTGTTTCTTTTAATCCATGAACACTTCCATAGATTTAAGACCCATTCAAATGTCTCTATGACGTCTCCATGACATCAAAGTAAAGAACAAGGTAGCAATGACATAACACAGCTGTTAAGATTTTCCCTCTCTATCACCTGTGGAGAGATTATCAAGATGGTTGTTACCTGATACAGTATAATCTCTATGGACATAAAATTGATCTGTTTAAAAACTGATATAGAGGTGCCTGGGTGGCTCAGTTGGTTGAGCGTTGGACTCTTGGTTTTGGCTCAGGTGGTGATCTCAGGATTGTGGGATCGAGCCCCATGTTCCTTCAGATTCTCTCTCCCTTTCTCTCTCTATCCCTTTCTCTCTCCCTCCCCCACCGCTCCTCCCCCTGCTCACTTACACACTCTCTCTCTCTCATAAATAAATAAAATCTTTAAATGGACTGCCATAAAAAACTGATATAAACACACACATGCATCTATGTATGTATCACACATATATTTTATATATATTATATAAAATGCTTATGCCTAGTTTTGAGGTTTTGAAGGATGAGTTTACATTTCTATTTGGTGAAAACACCCAGGGACTAAAAATGTGAGCCTCTTTCAGTCATTTTGGGCTCACAAATTTATTAATTTATGAAGAGACTTTTGGAATTCATCCTGTTCCAAAATAGAAATTGCTGCTATTTCCCAAATGTCTATGTCCTGTCCCTTCAATTACATTGTTGAAATTCTTCATAGGCAATGACTATGTTTCTAACTCCTAACATCTAATCTAAACAAATGCCTATAGAATAAAGAGTTCAAACTAAAAACTTCAGTAATCATAAATCAGCATAAACCAAGAAACCTTGTATCAAACTTTCTGCACAGCATTCATGTTCATGTTACACCCTAATTCATTCTTTTTCCTAAAGAAGAGACTGTGGAGATCAGCCATTGGTGAGTCTATATGTAACTAAAGCTAAGACAGTCAATTGGGAGAATCTCTTTGGTTCCACTTTTATTTCTTAAAAAATTCAGTATGTTTTCTTCATTTCTGTTTTTTAAACGTTTTGCTGTTACTTTTAAAGGCATCATAAAAACAGCAACACATTTCTCAAACTGAATAAAAATGAGAACTTTATTGATTCACATTACTGAGAATGTATGTAAAGAGTATCATAATTTATACAACAAGAACTTCCATTTTAGTGAGAAAACATGAATATTATATATAAGTACATGGTACTTAAATGTATCAAATTGTTTTGTTTAGTGATAATAAAGTAACACTTTAATATTATGTTTCACACTCATAGGAAACAATTAACAATAACTTCTAGAGTAAATTCTCAAAATTCAACTTTTAAGTAAGCAGTATTATGACAAAAAGAGTCAGTTTCATTTGAGGCTGAATTTAAGCACATTCATGCTTTCTCTGCCAAGAACATAAAATTTTGGATCACTAATGTTAATATGTTTCAAGTACACACCCTGCATGCACGTGTGTGTATATTCACAAGCACATACACATACACAACACATTCATTCTCATTCTCATTCTCTTTATCTGTCCCCTCTCCTTCTCTCTCTATATATAGACAGAGAGTCATTTGGAAAGACAAAGAATACACGGTAAATAGTAGACACCAAAAATTGGTTGTGGAATTTTATAAAAGATGTAAAAATCATGAAACACTTACTTCATCAGCCACCATACACCTGGAAAAAAATAAAAATAAAACCAAGTTAATATTTTAATGATCAAAGTCACCCATTTTAAAAGTTTTGATTAAGTAGCTTGCCAGAAAACAGTTTACAAATGTTAAAAGTACTAATCCAGAGAGACGTGTTTACAAGTGTGCTTGAGAACATGGGCCAGTGCTGATTTTGTAAGACTCTCCAGCGGCCAATGGCATATGGGTATGCAGGAGGGTTAGCTTCCGAAATGTTCCCCACGTCCACCCATGGCGATACTTACAATAACCCTTCAAAAATGAGGCCAACATGGCAAGTGATTGTACCAATGAATGCCCCCCTTACCAATAAATCTTAAAATTGGCCTTCTCTAGAGATGAGAAGAATGCTGTATTAAAGTACAAAAAAATATATCTTAGCCACATATTAGCATGTTATACCTACAATTTTATAGCTATATTATACATGCTAAGCCTATTTTCAAGCTGAATTTTGGTTTCTACTACTATTTGGCTAAATTTTCTCTTCTCTATTCTTTCTTATTCATCAATAGAAGTAAATTCTGTCCACTGAAAATTGAAGATAGGGGTCAGAAACTGAGAAAACAAAGAACAAAAAGAAAGAATAGCAGGTGTGGTTAGGATCATGAGGGGTCCCTCAGAAACACTGAGTACATCATATGGGGAAAAGCCAATCTTGTAACTGAGGGGATTTCCAGACAACCTAGAAAACACTAGAATATTAGAATTAGAAAAGAATAAAGTACTTATTTCTATTCTCTTCTTCCCTTATTCCCAATGGTCTTAACATTACACAGTTTTATAAGATTTCTTTTAAAATAAAACACAAACTAAGAATTTGGTAATAAATATACCATCAAAGGATAAGTTATAGGTAAAATGGAATTTCAATCTTAGAAAAAAAAGTCAGGTTACATAATGAGTATTTTTAGAGAAAAATAAAATACAAATACTTGAACTGAAATTGAAAACATATTCAAAAGTAAAAAAGTGTATTACATGTTTTGCAAACAAGTCTAACAAACAGAAAACTAAAAAATAATTTAAAAACATGATTTATTCCCAGAAAGGTCCACATGCATACTTATTTTTTCATTTTAAAATGCAATTCAAATTTGGTAAAGATGTTACTTGAAGTGTATATTAAGTGTCTACTATGTACCTAGCACTGTTCTAAGTGCTAGAGATATAGAGCAGTGAATTACAGAGTTCTTTCTTCATAGAGGGTGCCTGGAAGAAGACAATAAGCAAACATGTGGCTTAAGTGGTAAAAGGTGCTAATAAAACTCAAACAGGGTAAGGTGGTATAGGGCCACATAGAAAAGGATCTGTTCCATAGAATGGTAGGGAACAGTCTTTATGATAAGGCACTATGAAGAGATTTGAGCAAGACACAATTAAAAAAATATTTTTTATTTAAATTCAGTTTAGTTAACATATACTATACTATTAGTTTCAGGGGTAGAATTTAGTGATTCATCAGTCACATAGAACACCCAGTGCTCATTACATCAAGTGCCCTCCTTAATGCCCATCACCCAACTATCCCATACCCCTACCCACCTCTCCTCCAGCAATCCTGTTTGTTACATGCATAAGCCAGTATCTCCTACAGTCTGCCTCCCTCTCTGTTTTTATCTTTATGTTTCCTTCCCTTTCCCTATGCTCATAGGTTTTGTTTCTTAAATTCCACATACGTGTGAAATCATATGGTATTTGTCCTTCTCTGACTTATTTCAATTAGCACCCTCTAATTCCATCCATGTTGTTGCAAATGGCAAGATTTCATTCTTTTTGATGGCTGAGTAATATATATACCACATCTTCTTCATCCATTCATCTGTCAATAGACATCTGGGCTCTTTCCATACTTTGGCTATTGTGGACATTGCTGCTATAAACACTGTGGTGCATGTGCCCCTTTGAATCACTATGTTTGTATTCCTTGGAAAAATACCCAGTAGTGCAATGGCTGGGTCATAGGGTAGTCCTAATTTTAACTTTTGGAGGACCCTCCATACTGTTTTCCAGAGTGGCTGCACCGGTTTGCATTTCCACCAACAGGGTAAGAAGGTTCCTCTTTCTCTGCAACCTCACCAACATCTATTATTTCCTGAGTTGTTCATTTTAGCCATTCTGACCAGTGTGAAGAAGTATCTCATTGCGGTTTTGATTTCTATTTCCTTGATGCCAAGTGATGTTGAGGATTTTTTTCATGTGTCTGCTGGCCATTTGAATGTCTTCTTTGGAGAAACGTCTGTTCATGTGAGCAAGACACAAATTTAATGAGGAAGAGAATCGTTGAGAAAATCTGGAAGAAGACTATTCTTTTTTTTTTTTTTTTAAGATATTGTTCATTCATTTGAGACACAGAGATACAGAGAGAGAGCGAGCATGAGCAGGGGGAGAGGCAGAGGGAGAGGTAGAAGCAAGCTCCCCGCTGAGCCGGGAGCCAAATGCGGGGCTCGATGCGGGGCTCGATCCCAGGACCCTAGGATCATGACCTGAGCCGAAGGCTTAACCATCTGAGCCACGCAGAAGCAGCCCTGGAAGCCCTGAGCCCTGTTAGAAGAGTATTCTTAAACAAAGTGATTAGCAAGGGCAAGGGCCCTGAGATAAGAGGGTTATGATGCAATTAAGAAGGAACAAGGAAGCTAATGTGACTAACATGCACTACGTCATGAAAATGATAGAAAATAAGGTTGGAAGGCAGCTGGGAGAGCCGTATGGCACAGAGAGCCTCATAAGCGATTGCATGGAGTTTGGCTTTTCTTAGAAGCCTTTGGAGGGAAGCAACATTTTACCTTTTAAAAAGATTACTCTGGCTATATGGAATAAACTGTAGAGGACAAGAGCAGAAGCAGGAAGAACAGTAAGGAAGCACCTGCAGTAGACCAGGAGGGAAATAATGAGGTACAGATGAGTGGTAGAGGTAGAGGGGGTAAGAAGTGATCAATTTAGGTACATTCTGAAAGTACAGCCAATAGGATTTGTTGATCAATTGGGATGTGGATGTAAAAATAAAAGAGAGAAGTCAAGAATGAATCTTAAGATACTGGCTTATGCAATTAACCCTAAAAAATGGTGGAGATGCCATTCACTGTGATGAGAAAGACTCAGGAGAAGTAGGTCTGGTGATGACAATCAAGCATGGGACATGCAACCTTTGTATCCATTAGATTACCATGTCGAACTGTTAAGTAGGCAACTGGATATGTGCATCAAGGGAATGGTAAGGACTAGGTAAGGACCAGGATTCCTGCAGTTAAGAACAGTTCAACAACAAGACATGATTTTCAATGAGTCATCATAGAAAAACAACTGACCACGTCTCTCTCTGTCAAATAAATAAATTCTTAAAAAAAAAAAAAAAACGGAAAAAAAAACCAACTATCCATAAATGGAAAAACCAAGGCTGGCATTGGAATTATCATGATCAACACTAGAAGCTAAAAAACCATGAACGAGGATCTGGACTACCTGAACAGAAAGCAGAACTCATGAATCTTTATTCTAGCCAAGATATCCATTACTTGTAAGCAACGGCAAAAAGATATTTGAGGCCTACCAATATCTCCAAAATTATAAAACACAAGTAAACCAGAAAAGGAAAAACTACTTAAGAAAATAACCAAACAAAAAACACACCTTAACACAGATTCAAGACAGGAGAAGATAAAAAGGAAATCTAGTCAGCAATGAAGCTTCATATGCATGAATTTAATGGATGATGTGTATTCTACATAAGGACTCTAGAAGCAGAAGGGACATATTCTGAAAATCTGTAAGTGAAAAATTAAAGAGATTTTTTTTTTATTACCTCTCTTTAATTTTTCACTTACAGAAAAGGAGAGGGGGTACTAAAACTATTCTAAAGCAGAACACCAAACATAATTTTTAAAGTCAGGAAACTAAATGAAATCACCTAGGGAGTAAGAGTATAGGAAGAAGAGGAGAGAGCTATGGCTGACCCCTGTAGCACTTCAACAAACAGGGGTACAAAGTGGAAAAGGACCCAGCAAAAGGGACTGAAAAGGAGTGTCCAGTAATGTAAAAAGATACAAGAGGAGTATGATGCCCTGGAAGCCAAAGAAAGACATTTTTTTGAGAAGGGGAGAATGAACAGCTATAGTAAATGCTCTTAAAAACATCTAGTAAAATGAGGTCTGAAAATTGACCATGTGCTTTGGGAGGAGATCATTCATAACTCTGACAAGAGCAACTTTGATAAAATGGTAGGAGACAAAAGCCTCCCTTGAGTGGGTTCAAGAGGGAATGGGAAGAGAGGAAGGGGAGAGAGTAAATAGAGATTACTGTCACAAAGAATTACCCTGTAAAGGGAAGAAGAGAAACATGGTAGTAGTTGGCAGGAAAACTAGGGTCCAGAGAACTTATTTATTTAGTTAGTTATTTTTATTTTATTTTTTAAAAATTTTATTTTATTATGTTATGTTAGTCACCATACAATACATCATTAGTGTTTGATGTGGTGATCCATGATTCACGGTTTTTGTAGAACACCCAGTGCTCCTTGCAGTACGTGCCCTCCTTAATACCCATCACCGGGCTAATTCCCCCCTCCCCCCTCCCCTCTAAAACCCTGTTTGTTTCTCAGGTCCATAGTCTCTCATGGTTCATCTCTCCCTCCAATTCCCCCCGCCCATTTTTCCCTTCCTTCTCTTAATGTCCTCCATGTTATTCCTTATGTTCCACAAATAAGTGAAACCATATGATAATTGACTTTCTCTGCTTGGCTTATTTCACTTAGCATAATCTCCTGCAGTCCCATCCATGTTGATGTAAAAGTTGGGTATTCATCCTTTCTGATGGCTGAATAATATTCCATTGTATATATGGACCACATCTTCTTTATCCATTCGCCTGTTGAAGGGCATCTGGGCTCTTTCCACAGTTTGGCTATTGCGGACATTGCTGCTATGAACATTGGGGTTCATATGGCCCTTCTTTTCACTACATCTGTGTCTTTGGGGTAAATACCCAGTAGTGCAATTGCTGGGTCATAGGGTAGCTCTATTTTTAATTTTCTGAGGCACCTCCACACTGTTTTCCAAAGTGGCTGTATCAACCAACAGTGTAAGAGGGCTCCCCTTTCTCCACAACCTCTCCAACATTTGTTGTTTCTTGCCTTGTCAATTTTTGCCATTCCAACTGGTATAAGGTAGTATCTCAGGGTGGTTTTAATTCGCATTTCCCTGATGGCTAATGATGATGAACACAGAATAGGAGAAGATATTTGCAAATGACACTACAGATAAAGGGCTGGTATCCATGATCTATAAAGAACTTCTCAAACTCGACACCCAAAAAACAAATAAGTTGAAAAATGGGCAGAAGACATGAACAGACACTTCTCCAAAGACGACATACAAATGGCTAACAGACACATGAAAAAATGTTCATCATCATTATTTATTTTTATTTTTTTAAGATTTTATTTATTTATTTGATAGAGAGAGAGAGAGAGAGCACAAGTAGGCAGAGAGGCAGGCAGAGGGAGAAGGAGAAGCAGGCTCTCTGTTGAGCAAGGAGCCCAGTGTGGGACTTGATCCCAGGACCCTGGGATCAGCTGCAGTCGCATAACTAACTGAGCCACCCAGATGCCTGGGAGAAGACTTTTTTATAAACATAGAATAGTAAAAATAGCCCAATAAATACCTTACTGATCCTATGAGTGAAATATGTAGCAGGCAGGTAGAAGTGTGAATTAGGAACTAAAGAATCAAGTCAAGACAATAAATAAAAATGAGAAAGTAGCTATGCATGAGATGATCATAGAAGAAACAGAAATGAATGGGGTTCTCCTGTGGAAATTGTAAAAAGATGGAGAGGAATTTTTCAGGGCTAGACCCTTGGGAAACAGTCTCATTTAGGAAAAAAAAAAGGGAAGGAAGAGAAGTGTTCAAAGAAAACACGGATCAGGGTCTAAGAAGCCCAGGGGAAATACATTCACAAGAAAGTAAATGGGTTAACAGTATCCAAATACCACAAAGATGTTGCAAAGGATGAGGGCTAAAAGGCCATCATAAAAGTTACCAGGAGGGCGCCTGGGTGGCTCAGTTGGTTAAGCGACTGCCTTCGGCTCAGGTCATGATCCTGGAGTCCCGGGATCGAGTCCCACGTCGGGCTCCCTGCTCGGCGGGGAGTCTGCTTCTCCCTCTCCCGCTCCTCCCTCTTGTGCTCTCTCTCTCTCTCACTCTCTCTCTCAAATAAATAAATAAAATCTTTAAAAAAAATAAAAATTAAAAAAAAATAATAATAAAAGTTACCAGGAGCTTACTTGTAAGCATTATGCAAAAGTGGTTAAGAAGATGGTGGGCAGCAAAAAAGGGAGTTAACAGATACAGAGTAATTAAAAAGAAACTTTGGTAGCAAAAGAAAAAAAAAAAGATTAAAAATAGAGCAGTAGCTACAGAACATGTTGGAAACCTTAAGAGTGGGCAAGGAGTTAATACTGTGAAAGAAAACAAGGAAGCTGACTGATGAAGACCTAACCGTGCTACCATAATTTAAAAAGGGAAAATATGGCCAATACAATTTCTTACTTCAGAGAAATTTTATACCACATTTGATGAAGCTAAATTCTACTTTGTAATCAAAAGACTATACCCATAACCACAGTTATTCATAGAAATAAAAATACCCTTTTTTTTCCCATTGGGAAATGGCAAACACAATGTGAGTTACAGAGACTTTAACCTACAGCTAAAAAGAAAACTTCCTTCTTTAAAGGAATATCCATTGTATTTGCCAAGCCTGGTTTGATGTGCCAACAGCTATATAATTCTATCTGAATTTTACAAGCAGTTCAGTTTTCCAATGTTACAAAAAATAAGTAATATTCTTTGTCCCAAATTCATGTTAATTGCTTGAATTATAATTTATCCAGCTTGGCTGCAGACATCAAAAAGCAACTTTTCATTTCACTGAGTTGTTCCCAAAACCTTGAGGCTCCTTACATTAATCTTCCACTTACAGTATCAAGACATATATATTCCAGTGTTTGCAGCAGCCATATCTTTGGATGCACATGCTCAGTGTTTGCTATTTTTAACTCAAATTTTCATACAGTTAGAAGAGAAAACCCTAAACAGCATTATACTTTTCTGAGAATCATTTTACCCACCAGCTAAATTTCTAATCTAAGACTCACAGAACTGAACAATTTGTATTTAACTCAAACCTTTTCTCCAATTTCTTTCTAT
The DNA here is from genome assembly GCF_011800145.1 of Mirounga leonina. Lineage (NCBI taxonomy): Eukaryota > Metazoa > Chordata > Mammalia > Carnivora > Phocidae > Mirounga > Mirounga leonina. Next base: position 92,163,259 of record NW_023270377.1, on the reverse strand, counting down.
TAAAAAAACCCACCTTTTTAATAAATAACATCCATATTTCTTGAATATATCATGTCTAAAAAGAAAACAGCAAAAGAATATTTTGGTAACACTGCAGCAAGAGAACAACAAGAGAATATTTTGGTAACACTGATAATTCAGCAAGGTGAACACATGTAAAATGAACATATGTAAGATGTTTGGAATCGTAAGTGCAGAAATCAGGACTTGGTACCTGAACACAAGATCTGCTTAGTCAATTACCATGCATGCTTTGGCCTCAGAAGTGGGCTATTTCCTCTGGGAAAATATTAACCTTCTAGGTATTTATATGCAATCTGTCCTTTAGGAAGGATCAACCATTTATATACTAAACCATATTATATCTCATACTACCTTTTAGTATACGTGTATAACTGACCAGTGCTAACTTACTGTAACTTTAATAAACCCCACACACTCTCTCCAAAGACAAAGGTACAGGGACCATGGGTTCAGAAGATCAAATCATAATACTTTTTCCAGCCAGAGCAAAGTCTCAAAATACTTCCCCCATAACTATAAAAGTTCAACATAATAAAATGGACTTTATTTTGTTTAGCTTTAATATTATTTATTTTTTGAACAGGGGATATATCCACATGTACACGATTCAAGAGGTACAAAAGTGGAAAGTCTCTCTCCAATCTCTATTCGTCAAGGGTGTCCCAGATATTAGCTGCTCTGAAGATGACAAAGTTACCAATTTCTTGTGTAGCCTTTTAGAAATATTCTGTTTAAGTATGTGTGTATATATAAGTATTATTATATATATATACACATATATATCTAATAACATTAGATTTAACCTTTCCTGATCTTGTGTAAAATCCCGAAAGTGCACCATATAGCATGTAACAGTCTGTGATTCTTACCCTTGGGCCAGAAATTTCTGTTTAAAATTAAAATTACAAAACAACAGTATTTATTTTGGTTGCATGTCAAATCAGTCTGCCCCATTTCTGTAAAAGCTTAAAGCAGTGCTTTTATTTACAAGTATATGATTAAATATATCCTAGACCTCTATATCCAGCTTCTTTGTCTCATCTATTTTATGAAATGACTAAGGAAAGTAGGCTGAGCTGTGATCAAATGAGGTAAGAGAGTACTTTGTAAATGGAAAAAACTTTATTGTTGTTTTGCTGGTGATAAGTTCTGTTCAACAAATAACTATGCTCACTGTCAGTAACTAAATACTGGCAATGGATATAGGGGAGTTAGAGAGGACAGGAGCTTCAAGTTTAGGCATTAAAAACATAAGGAGGGGTGCCTGGGTGGCTCAGTCATTAAGCGTCTGCCTTCGGCTCAGGTCATGATCCCAGCGTCCCGGGATGGAGCCCCACATCGGGCTCCCTGCTCCATGGGAAGCCTGCTTCTCCCTCTCCCACTCCCCTGATTGTTTTCTCTCTCTCGCTGTCTCTCTCTGTCAAATAAATAAATCTTAAAAAAAAAAAAAAAAGAAGGAAATGTGACTGACTTTAAAAACTGGTTTTATAAACAATGTTTCCTTTAGGATGCAATGCAAGAATAGAAACTCAACTCAAAATGGTTCAATCACTAAAAATAATTAATATATCACATAATTCATAACAAGAAATTCAGGAGTGGGATGGTTACAGGGTGGTTAATTCCACAGCCCACTCATGTCATCTTTCTATTCTGTCATCCTAAGTAGCTCCAGACAATTCAGCCTTACCCACCAATGTTCAGAAGCACAGGAAATGTGTACTTAAAGAATTCTCGAGTTTGTTAATAGGGAAGGAAGAGGAGACTTTAGGTAAAGCAACTCACATCTGCTGCACCTGTTATGACTTTGAAAACCAAATTAAGGGGCACCTGGGTGCCTCAGTAGGTTAAGCGTCTGCCTTTGGCTCAGGTCATGATCCTGGGGTCCTAAGATCCAGCCCTGCATTGGGCTCCCTGCTCAGTGGGGAGTCTGCTTGTCCATCTCCCTCTGCCCCTCCCCCTGCTCGTGCAGTGCTTGTACTCTCTCTCTCTCAAATAAATAAAATCTCAAAAAAAGAAAAAGAAAACCAAGTTAAAAGGGTATTTGGTGTTTTGTTTTCTTTTAGTTCTTTTTACCCATTATGAAACACGAGTCATACAGAAAGGGCATAAAAGGTACCTAAAAGATGTGGGGTAATATGAACAAATCCTTTGTATACCAAAAACGAAGTAAGTTTTTAAAAAGAATTGCTTTTTCTGTTCATAAGCATTAAAAAAAATTAAACTAGTCCCTAATGCTTGATAATATCTTGAAAATATTGTGCTTCACTAGTCTGACTTCATTAGCACAAAATTGCCCCATAACTTTTACTAATAAGAGCAAAACAGGAAAAAATCTCTGCATTCACCTAGATGGCTTTAAAAAAAAAAAGGTGTGTATCAGCTGTTTTGAGAGAATTATTATTGTTTTCAGGATGTATAATAATTCCCACTGGGCCATTTTATCACATACTAGCTTTTACACAATTATTTATTCTTGTTTATAAAGCTTCAGGTCAAAAAAGTTGATTATTCCTATAGCAATTAGTGGAAGATTTTTAGGGCTTACTTAGATAATAACATTCATTAGAATATATTAGAGCTACAAACAAAATATAGTTTATATAAAAAAAAACCAAGGAGTAAGTTAGGTCTGCTTGATCTAGTCTAAAGTGATTTTAAAAGTAGAAAAAATGATTCATAGTATCAAAATGGCTTTGTTAATAAAGACAGGTACATCAGTGATACTTAAATGTTGACAGGCAGATAAATAAGTTAAATAATTTATTACAAATTAAGAGCCTCTCTCAGAATATAATAGAACACTAACCTTTATTTATGAATTCCTTTTTTGCCTGGTTTTGGATTTAATGAATTATATGTAAAATCTGAAAATATTTCAAAATGAGAACACATTTACAAAGAATAAACCACAAAATAAAAACAACTCAATTTACTATCATATTTTTCAATTTACTTCTTCAATGACAGACACTTGAGCCCACTTGCACATAATAAAAAGCCAAACAGTAACGGCTAAAATAGACAGGATTATTTTCTACCTTTCTACCACCACACCCCCTTCCTTAACAAGAAGTTTGGAGTTAGGTAAGTCCACGCTGGAGCAGTGGCCAGGTACCAGAGTCACCTACAGCCTTCTTGTCCTTTCCTTCCAGGTAGGTCAAAAGACAGCTGGCACAGTTCCAGGTTTGGCATCAATGTCTGATGCAGGAAGAAAGGAAGAGGATAAAAGGGCATCTGCCAAACAAGTCAACTCTATTTTAGCAAGGTTTCCCAGAATCATCATCCAGTGACTTCTACTGGTGTCTCATTGGCCACACAGTATCACATAACCACTCCTAATCGAAACGGAGTTTAGAAAAAAGTGTTTCAGCTGGTCACATAGACCCCACGCCCAGGGTTATATTTGTGAAGGAAAAGGTAAGAAGGGATTTGGGAAAACAATCAGGCTCTGCCACAAATTCCAAGGGCAATTTCAGGTAAGAGTGATTTGGAAACACTGTAGCCTGTATTGCATACAGATCAAGTCAGCTCTGAGGTTTTATTGAAATCTGTATCAAATAGGTATATGGCCATGGCTATACTCAGGAAGAAAAGAAGTTCTTCATTTCATATTGACTATCACAGTTACTGATAATGAAAGTTAAAAGTTTGGAAGCTAGAAAAATCAATTCTCTTATTACTATGATGCTCTGCATGCATGCACTCCTATGTTTCAGGTGACATTTCAATTATTTCACTTTCCTCTATTCCAACTATTGTAAAAACCTCTACTCATTCAGTGTTTCACAATAACAAGTATTTAGCCTGAGTATGTGCAGGAGGAAAGATGCCTCATTCAATCTGAAATGTAAAACAGCATCAAATATACCCACAACTAAATAGTTATTCAGATAATCCAGAAACTTTTAGAGTACTATTTTTTAGATTATAATCCACATGAAAACTCAGCACTAAACAATTAACAACAAGAATTCTGACTCCTTTAAAACAAAAGTTTGCAAATTACTGTCCATGGGCCAAATCCGGCCTATCAGTTATTTTTGTAAATAAAGTTTTATCAGAATACAGTGCAGCTCATTCATTTACATATTATTAATGGCTACTTTTGTGTGACTAAGACAGAACTGAGTAGTAGTAACAGGGATTGTATGGCATGGAAAGTCTAAAATATTTACTATCTGGCCCTTAATAGAAAAAGTTTGCCAATCTCGGTCTTAGAATACATTCATGAACTACCTTTAATGACCTAAAGGCAGCTTCTGGTACAGTGCCAAAGGGTTCTAAATTTTGTTTGGTAAATAAAACCTTTCTATTAACACTGCATGGAGAAACAAAATGTGGATTTATCAGAAGAATGAGCAAAGCCCATACCAATAGATGTATTTTATGGGACTAAGTTCAAAGAACCGTGCCTGAGTATAAAAACAGAATTGTTATAAACTCAGAATTGAGGAAATACAAAATAATAGTTGAGAAAGAAATCAGTTGCCACAGATAGAAAGAGCTACAATGTCACACAGACAGCCAACTAGAGAAAAAGTAGTCTCAAATTGATAAAATTTTGTGCTTCACTTCCTCTGGCCAAATACTGAGATCTTTCTCTTTCAAAAGCATGTTATCAGCATTCTTCACAAATAGCATTCTAAGTACAACTCAATTATAAGAACAACAAAGAATATTAAGCAATATAACATTTCTTACAACATTTTGACATCATTATCTTGTGATTTAATGTGCCTAGAAAAAAAATCTGCTGCCCAATCTTATATGTTTTTTCAAGAATATAAATTGAATGTCTATAAAAAGCCAATCTAGGAATTGAGGTGAACTACAGTTTCTTATGTCCTCATGCCCATTACTTCCTGGGTGTAACTTAGTAAGTGCTACTCTAAACCTTGAGTCTGTGGCCTTAGTTCCCATACCCCTGAACATATTTTAAAAATCTGTGGATTTTAGTTGATGGCATATATAATACATCACCTACTGAATGTACCCTTAAGAACCTAATGCTGGGCGCCTGGGTGGCTCAGATGGTTAAGCGTCTGCCTTCGGCTCAGGTCATGATCCCAGGGTCCTGGGATCGAGTCCCGCATCGGGCTCCCTGCTCCTTGGGAGCCTGCTTCTCCCTCTGCCTCTCTCTCTCTCTCTCTGTCTCTCATGAATAAATAAATAAAATCTTTAAAAAAAAAAAAAAAAAAGAACCTAATGCTATCTGAGGTTGTAGTTTAAAAACACTGTATTTCTTTTTTCCAGCTTTACCGAGGTTTGACTGACAAATAAAAATTAAATATATTTAAGGTATACAATGAGATGTTTTGAGAAATATATATATATATTTGAGATATATAATGAAATGATTACCACAATCAAGTTAATTAACATATCCATCCCCTCAGTTATCATTTTTGTGTGTATGTGGTGAGAACACTTGAAATCTACTCTCTTAACATTTCAAGTATACAAGATATGATTATTAACTACAGTCACCATGCTGTGTTTTAGGTCTTCAGAACTTATTCATCTTACAACTGAAAGTTTGTACCCTTTGACCAACATCTCTTTTCCCTACATCCCAGTAACCACCATTCTACTCTATTACATTGAATTTGACTTTTTTTTTTAGATTTCACGTATAAGTGAGACTAAGCATTATTTCTCTTTTTACGTCTGGCTTATTTCACTCAGCATAATGTCCTCATTTCATCTATGTTGTCACACATGGCAGGACTAACTTCTTTTTTAAGGTTAAATAATATAGGGGCATCTGGGTAACTCAGTCGTTAAGTGTCTGCCTTCGGTTCAGGTCATGATCCCAGCATCCTGGGATCGAGCCCCGCATCAGGCTCCCTGCTCAGCGGGAAGCCTGCTTCTCCCTCTTCAGCTCTTCCAGGCTTCTGTTCCCTCTCTTGCTATCTCTAACAAATAAATAAGTAAAATCTTTAAAAAAAAAAAAAAAGGTTGAATAATACACTTGTGTGTGTGTGTGTGTGTGTGTGTGTAAGCCACAACCATTTTCTCTATCCAGTCATCCACTAACCATGGCTATCTTATTTTGGCTACTGTGAATAATGCTGCAATGAATATAGGAGTGCAAATATTCCAGATAGGGATTTCATTTCCTTTGGATATATACCCAGAAATATGATTGTTGGGTCATGTGATAGTTCTATGTTTAATATTTTGAGGAACCTCCATACTGTTTTCCATAATAGCTGCACCAATTGACAATGCTACCAACAGTGCACAAAGGTTCCCTTTTCTCCACATCCTCATGAACACTTCTTAAATCTTTCAACTTTTTAATAATAGCTCTCCTAGCAGGTGTGAGATGATACCTCATTGTGATTTTGATTTATTTGTATATCCCTGAAGATGAGTGATGTTGAGAACATTTTCATGTACCTATTGGCTATTTGTATATCTTTTACAAAAATGTCTATTCAAGGGGCGCCTGGGTGGCTCAGATGGTTAAGCGTCTGCCTTCGGCTCAGGTCATGGTCCCAGGGTCCTGGGATCGAGTCCCACATCGGGCTCCCTGCTCCTTGGGAGCCTGCTTCTCCCTCTGCCTCTCTCTCTCTCTCTGTCTCTCATGAATAAATAAATAAAATCTAAAAAAAAAAAAATGTCTATTCAAGTCCTTAGCCCATTTGTTTTCTTCTAGGAGTTTTATAGTTTCAGATCTTATAAATGAGTCCTTAATCCGTTGTGGGTTGATTTCTATGTATGAGGTAAGAAAAGGGGGGTGCCTGGGTCAATTAAACGTCTGCCTTCAGCTCAGGTCGCGATCCCAGGGTCCTGGGATTGAGCCCTGGGTAGGGCTCCCCGCTCAGCAGGGAGTCTGCCTCTCCCTCTCCATCTGCCTCTCCCCCAGCTCAAATATTTGAGGGAGAGCATGAGAGAGAGAGAGCACCAGTTGTGGGCGGGGGAAGCAGGAGTAGGTAGGGATAAGGGTTGAAGGATAACTTCAGCCTCACTCTTGTTCTAGGTCTTTACAGCAGCAGAATATCATATTGAAAGCATAGCCACCAGCACACTGCAAGAGTACAGCAGGGGACAGGCATGGGAAGCCCACTGTACTCCACATATGTAATCAAAGTTACTAATGCAAATGATGATTTACAGCATTTACTCCTCAGATTAAAATTAGGTTTTTGGGGGTGCCTGGGAGGCTCAATCAGTTAAGCATCTGACTCTTGATTTTGGCTTAAGTCATGATCTCAGGGTTGTGAGACTGAGCCCTGTGTCAGGTTTTGCACTGGGCATGGAGGCTGCTTGGGATTCTCTCTCTCCCCCTTCCTCTGCCCCTCCCCCCACCTCTCTCCCTCTCTTAAAAGAAAAAAGAATTAGGTTTTTGGCTAAAGAAATGAAGAAAGGTTTCTGATTAAAGAGAAGTTTTAAGAAGAAGTAAAGCTACATTATATGTTCAAATGTTATCTTTAACTAGAAATCTTTCTTATTTCTTCACCACAGTGAATCCATCTTAACATGACAATAAATGAATTTTCTTTAAAAAACATAAACCCATAGGACAGAGGGAGAAAATAGCAAGCAAATTTCAGAAGGTGAAACCAGATGCACAACTGAAAAGCACCTTAGCAGACCTAAAAGTGAAACCCTACTTCAGCGAAAATAAAGCTGAAAAGCAACGTGACTGGCACTGAGGAACCCCCAAAGAGCTCAGAAAGTGGCACAATAAGGTACATTTGCAAGTAGGGTAAAAATAGGGAAGAAAACAGTATGATTTGTTAAAAGCTTATGAAACAGTTAAACTCCCAGATTCCCTACTTCATACAATGTCCTCCCACACCCTATCAAAGGTCTGAGTATATCTTCTGGAGAGAGTGAAGCAGAGTATATCACTAGACAGAGAAAGGTCACTAGACATTTAAGAACAACTAATAATATTAAAGACAGATAATATTCAAAACATACTGAAAGAAAGTTGAAGGAAATCATGACTATTTAAAGAGAAAATAACTCAAGAAAAACTGTCATTAATATTCTCAGAGAGGAGGGGTGCCTGGGTGGCTCAGCAGTTAAGCGTCTGCCTTCGGCTCAGGTCATGATCCCAGAGTCCTGGGATGAAGCCCCGCATCGGGCTCCCTGCTCCGCGGGAAGCCTGCTTCTCCCACTCTCACTACCCCCCTGCTTGTGTTCCCTCTCTCTCTGTGTCTGTCAAATAAATAAAATCTTAAAAAAAAAAAAATTCTGAGAGAGGAGATATCACCCATGAAGTAAGAACAGAATGCTAGTAAGAGGAAATACTCAGAGAACAAAAAAATAGCCCTTGAAAATTAAAAAATAATACCAGAGATCAAAAGCTTAACAGAATAGGGTGCCTGGGTGGCTCAGTTGGTTAAGCGACTGCCTTTGGCTCAGGTCATGATCCTAGAGTCCCGGGATCGAGTCCCACGTCGGGCTCCCTGCTCAGCAGGGAGTCTGCCTCTCTCTCTGACCCTCCCCCCTCTCATTCTCTCTCTCAAATAAATAAATAAAATCTTTAAAAAAAAAAAAAGCTTAACAGAATAGAAAGATACACTTGAAGAGAATTCTAACAGAGGACAAAAAGATGAGTTGAAAACAGGAAAAAAGAGAAAAGAACATTAGACGATCAACTCAAGACATCCAATATCTGAAAAATGTGTAAAGAATAAAAAGAGAAAACGAGGATATAAACAATACTGATATTAACAATTTTTAAAGTTCCCCAACTAAAGGAAGTTGAGTTTTCATATTGAATTGGCTCAACCAGTGCCTAGCACATAATATGAAAGTAACTTAATAGATAATGTCTAAAACGGGAAAATAAAAAAGCTGCAAACAATCAACTGTCCAGAAAGATTTATTTCTTGATTATGAGAACCACAGTTTCCTAATGAAATTAATGTCACCAGAACTATGCTTTCTTTGCTATGCTGAATTTAAGTAACCTGCTTTAAGGATACTAATGAATAATTGTTCCACAGAGAGTTCAATTCAATTCCAACAAATATTTACTGAGTTCCTAATTTGTGGTAAGCTCTTTTGATAAAAAGACAAAAATGTCCTAAATTTAAAGGATCTCAAGCCTGTGGAGGCTTAGTCCAAATTAAACTGTGTGAACATTTATTTACTCATATAGATGAAAGACTGTCATATAAAATAGGAGGTAATCTTATTCTAGAGGACATTCTAGAATAATAGGACCAACAGGATCATAGGACCAATGGGAAGAAAGTATAGATGGAAAAATTTCATCTCAATACTAGTTTTCCCATGGTAAGAATAAACCAATTTTAAGTCTTATTATAGAACTACAATAATCAAAGCAATGTGGTGTTTGTCTAGAGTTGGTATATGAATCAACAGAACAGAATAGAGTGGAGAAATACACCCACACATACATGATCAATTGATTTTCAACAAACATACCAGGATAATTTGATGGAGAAAGGACAGACTTCTCAACAAATGGGTACTAGAGTAACTGGACATGGAAAACAGAACAAAACAAAACCCTCAACCTCTATCTCGTACCATATATAAAAATATACAAAATTTAAGTTGAAATGTATCATAAAACTATCGCCTTAACTGTTAAGCATCTAGAATAAAAGCCAAAATATAACTATTGCTGCCTTTCTAAAACCCAAAATGCAGTTCCATATTAAACTGAAATGTATACTAGCCCAGAACAATTTAATGGTACATACTGAGCTATAGCATAGCTGCTTAGTTGCATTTGAGATTTTCTAGTCAATTGTGTAATGGAAATTTCTTTCTTCTAAAAGTTACCGGTATTACTTTCTGAGAAATGAATCACTATATATTAAATGTAAAAATTTTTATACCAAATAGGATAAACTTTTGACTCCCTTTATTCATTTGTAGATTAAGTGGAATAATACCTAGTTTTATCATTTACTCTTAACATTCTGGTCAGAGGGAGAAGCAGACTCCCTGCTGAGCAGGGAGCCCGATGTGGGACTCGATCCAGGGACTCCAGGATCATGACCTGAGCCGAAGGCAGTCGCTTAACCAACTGAGCCACCCAGGCACCCTACTCTTAATATTCTGTAATCTAGCCACTTTGGGATGGTCTTAGGATGTTTCCCAGATAATCTGTTCCATTTCCTGACCCCCCACTGCAAACAAAATGGCAGTGACACTTTATCCTGATTTTTTTCTTTTTGGTTTATGCCTATTCCATCTTAATTAAATATGTATAAATAAAAAGAGAACTATATGTAAGAGATAAAAATACAAATTTGTGGGGAGGTCTAGGTGGCTCAATCAGTTAAGTGTCCAACTCTTGGTTTCAGCTCAGGTCATGATCTTGGAGTCATGAGATCAAGCCCTGTGTCAGGCTCTGTGCTCAGTGTAGAGACTGCTTGAGATTCTCTCTTGCTGTCCTTTTGCCCCTCTCCCTGCTCATGCTCTCTCTAAAATAAATAAAATCTTAAAAAAATACATAAATTTGTGGAAGAAAACAGAAAAAAATCTGTGACATTGAATTAGTCTTTTCTTAGATAAGACACAAAAAGCACAAACTACTGAAAAGCTGATCAATTGGACTTCATCAAAATTAACACCTGTTCTTCAAAAGACACTTGCTAAGATAAGTCACAGGCTAGGAGAACATGTATGTACTAGCCAGCAAAAGACTTGTATCCAGAATATATAAATAACACTTATAGTTCAATAATACAATTATTAAAATGGACAAAAGATCTGAATAGATATTTCACTGAAAAGATGTACAGATGGCCAAGAGGCACACAAAAATGTGCTCAACATCATTAGTCATCTGAGAACTGTAAATTAAAACCACAATAGGATACCATTACACAACTAGTAGAATGACTAAAATTAAAAAGATTTAGAAGGCCAAATCTTTGCAAGGATGCAGAGTGACTGGAATTGCTGGTGCAAATCAAAAATATACACCCACTTTAAAAAACAGCACAGTAGTCTCTTATAAAGTTAAACATAAATTTGCTATATGTCATAGCAATCCCACCCACCCCTTAGTATTTACACAAGAGAAATAAAAACATGGCCACACAAAGACCCGTGTGTGTACATCTATAATAGCTTTACTCACAGCCATGAAAAATTGTAAACAATCCAAAGTGTCCATCAACAGGCAAATGGCTAGATAAATTTTGGTATAGCCCTACAATGGAATACTACTCAGTAATAAAAAAGAATGATACATTCAACAAATGGATCAATCTCAGAAGTATTATGTTAATAAGAGAAGCCAGGCACAAAATGCTACACATTGTATGACTCCATTTATATGAAGGTTTAGAATAAACAAAATTATAGGGACACAAATCAGTTGTTGTGAAAAGTTAGATTTGTAAGACGTGACTGTTCACAAAAGGGTACAAGGGAGCTGCCTAGGATAATGGAAGTCTTCTCTACCTTGACTTTGGCGGTAGTTACAAAATTGTACAAAGTTATCCAAACACACTGAACTGCAAACTTTAAAAGGGTGAATTCTACTATATGTAAATTACACTTGAATAAACTTGTCCTTAAAAAAATTTTTTTTTTTTAAGATTTTATTTATTTGGGAGAGACACAGAGAGAGAGAGCACAAGCAGGGGGAGGCGCAGAGGGAGAGGGAGAAGCAGACTCCCCGCTGAGCTGGGAGCCAAACATGGGGCTCGATCCCAGGACCCCGGGACCATGACCCGAGCCGAAGGCAGACGTTTAACCGACTGAGCCACCCAGGCGCCCCCAAAATTTTTTAATAAATAAACCATCACGGTACTAGAAATAAAGATGTCGATATGATTCCAACTACTGAGATTATTTATAAATCTTTGACAAGACAATATTCAAGTAATTTTAAAGAACAGAGAGTCTTCTTAAGAGTTAAAAAAAAGTAGCAAGAGAATATTAGAATAAGAAAAATGAAGCTAGCAGGAAATTAAAGATACTAAAATAATACACTTAAGCAAATCTCAATTACACAACTGGGATCTTAACTGTCAAAATAATCCCAAATAGACCATAATAAAAAATAAGAATTCAAATATTTCTAAAGGAATTTTAAAAATAGTCATTCAAATACATGAAAATGGGGAGTTTTAATGCTCTTAAAAGGTTATAAAAATGGAAATGCTTTTCTTCCTCTAAAATTTCAAGTTGAATAATCAGAAACCAAACCCCCTGCACAGTGACCCATAAGCAGGAAAGATATCATGAGCGTCCTGAGGAGCGAGGGCTTAAGCACCGCATCAGGCACCCTCCCTTGCTGGTCTGGAAATCTGCACCAGGAAGAGGAGCCCCCACAACATCTGGCTGTGAAAGTCAGCAAGGCTTTACTCCAGGAGAGCCAGCAGGCTATTGGAAACTGACTCTGTTTTAAAGGACACTACACAATATCACTCATTCTGAGACACAGCAGAGAAGGAGTGATATGAAAAGTGCCTGAGCCACAGGTAAGACAGATTAAATTTTAGGGAGTATGCAAGAGGAACTTCTCCAAAATGGAAGGACTGGTAAGTACCATTTTTCTTCCCTCATTCAGCCTACCTCGCCCAGTGCAGAAGGGTGAGAGCTGTGGCACCCTCTCGCTACCCTGTTAACACTACTTGTCCCCATGCTGGACTTCTCCTGTGAACCCACCCAGCTCACCAGCCTGCCCTGGCTGGCATGCCTCCAAAGAATTCCTGCCTCACCAAACCTGGCAGGCAGTATCAGTGGGGCCACCAAACCCCAAAACAACAATGTTCAAAGTGACTACCACCCTGCCACACCCACAGGGCAGCCCTGGCCAAGACTCTGCACCCGCCAAAGCAACTCCTTGGGGAAGGGGGAAGGGCCACACCCATCAGCACATCAATAGCAGCTGCAGCAAGGCGTCTCAGCCAGCTGTTTGGGGGCTAACCCCACCCAAGAGCCAGCCCACAGCAGCTACAGCAGTAGCCAGCCCCACCCATCAAGACGAGGGCAGCAGTAAGCAGCCCACACATGGGACTACTCTGGAGTACTTGGTTCTGGTGACCAGGGGGAATTGAGTTCCTAGGGCCCATAGGGTGCTCCTACACGAGGCCACTAACTTCAAGATAAAGAGACATAGCTGAGCTAATACATACTAACAAACACAGAGAGACAAAAAAGAAAAGACAGAGGAACATGTAGCAAATAAAAGAATAAAACGAAACCTCAGAAAATAACTAAACAAAATGGAGATAACCAATCTACCTGATAAAGAATTCAAAGTAATGATCATGAAGAAGTTCACCAGACTTGAGAGAAGAGGGGTTGAATTCACCAAGGACTTCAACAAAAAGAGTAAAAATATAAAAAAGATCCAATTAGAGTTGAAGAACTCAATAACTGAAATGAAAAATACACTAGAGGGACTCAAAAGGAGATTAGATGATATAGAATAGATCAGCAATCTGGAAAATAGGTTAGTGGAGATCATCCAAACTGAACAACAAAAAGAAAAAAATGTATTAAAAAAATAATAAGGACAGGTTAAAGGACCATTGAAACAACATAAAGTACTAACACTAACATTCACATTATAGGGCTCCCAGAAGAAGAGAGAGAAAGAGGCAGAAAACTTATTTGAAAAATTAATGGCTGAAAATTTCACTAATCTGAAGAAGGAAACACACAATCAGGGAGGGGAAGCATGGACAGTCCCGAGCAAGATGAATTCAAAGAGATCATCACCAAGATACATAATAATTAAAATGTGAAAAAATTAAAATAGAGAATCTTAAGAGCAGCAAGAGAAAAGCAACTAGTTATGCACGAAAGACCCCTCCCAGCATAAGGCTATCTATCACTAGATTTTTCATAGAAACTTTGCAAGCTACAACTCACAACCAAGAATAATCTACTGGTAAGGTTATCATTCAGAAGTAAAGGAGAGATAAAGAGCCTTCTAGAAAGAAAAAAGTAAAAGGAGTTTATCACACTAATGCAGCCTTAAAATAAATGCTAAAGGGACTTCTTTAAGCAGAAAAGAAAAAGCCACAACTAGGGGTACCTGGGTGGCTCAGTGGGTTAAGTGTCCAATTCTTGATTTCGGCTCGGGTAATGAGATCAAGCCCCAAGTCTGGCTCCGTGCCCAGTGGGGAGTCTGCTTGAGATTCTCTTTCTCCCTCCGCCCAGCCCTCCCTACACTCATGCGTGTGCTCTCTCTCTTTCTCTCTCTCTCTAAAATAAATAAATAAATCTTAAAAAAAAAGGAAAAGTCACAACTAGAAGAAAATTACAAAAGAAATAATTTCAGTGGTAAAGGAAACATATGCTAAAGGTAATTAATTATTTATAAAGCTAGAATGAATGTAAAAAGACAAAAGTAGTAATTTTAATTATGTCTACACTAGTTGCTTTACCTACAATAATTAATTAAGAGATACACAAAATAAAAAGATGTAAATTATGACATCAAATACATACAGCAAGGAAGGGGGAAATAAAAACGTAACTTTTAGAATGTGTTCAAACTAAGCATCCATGAACTTAAAGTAGATAGCTATGTATTTATAAGATGTTATATATGAACATCATAGTAATCACAAATCAAAAATCTACAACAGATACGCACACAAAAAAGAAAAAGTACTCCAAGCACAGCACTAAAGAAAGTCATCAAATCACAAAGGAAGAGTACAAGAAAACAAGAAAGGAACAGAGAACTACAAAAAGAATTAGGAGGCAATAAACAAAATAGCAGTACGTACATATCTATCAATAATTACTTAAAATGTAAATGGACTAAATGATCTAATGAGAAGACACACAGTGAACGAACGAATTAAAAAAAAAAAAAGACCCATTTATATGCTCCTACCAGAGACTCACTTCAGACCTAAACGCAGATAAAGACTGAAAGTGAAAGGAAGGAAAATAATATTCCATGCAAATGGCAACAAAAATTACCCTGGGGTAGCAATATATATATTAGACAAAACAGACTTTAAAACAAAGACTGTAATAAGAGACAAAGAAGGGCAGTACATAATGATAAAGGGATAAACCCAACAAGAGGATATAACAATTGTAAATATCTATGCTCCCAACATAAGAGCATCTAAATACATAATACACATATTAATAGACATAAAGGGAGAAACTGACAATAATATAACAGTACTAAAAAACTTAAACCCCTTACATCAAAGGATAGATCATCCAGACAGAAAATAAAAAGGAAACAGGGGCTTTGAATGTCACATTAGATCAGATGAACTTAACAGATTTATACAGAACATCCTATCCAAAACAGCAGAATACACATTCTTTTCAAGTGAGCATGTAACATTCTCCAGGACAGATCACATGTCAGGCAACAAAACAAGTCGCAATAAATTTAAGAAGATGGAATCATACGAAGTATCTTTTCTGACCACAGTGATATGAAAGTGGAAATCAGTTACCAGAAGAAAACAAAACAAAAAGCCAGACATGCACAGAAGCTAAACAACATGCTACTAAACAGACAATGAGTTAACAAAGAAATCAAAGAGAAAATCAAAAGATAACTGGAGACAAATGAAAATGGAAACAAAATTTTCTGCAATTGTTGGGATGTAGCAAAAGCAGTGCTCAGAGAGAAGTTTATAGGGATGCAGATCTATAGTGATGCAGGTCAAGAAACAACTAAAATCTCAAACAATCTAATCTACACCTAAAGGAAGTAAAAAAAAAAAAAATCAAAGTCCAAAGTTAGTAGAAGGTAGGAAATAACAGTATCAGAGTGAAAGTAAATGAAATAGAGACTAAAAAGTAAGAAAAGATGAATACAATGAAGAGTTGGTTCTTTGAAAAGATAAACTGATAAACTTTTAACCAGATAAGTCTAGCTAAAAAAAAAAAAAGAAAAGGAAAACGAGAAAAGAAAGAAGACTCAAAAATGAAAAAGGAGAAGTTATAATCAAAACCGCTGAAACAAAAAATTGTAAGATTTCTACAAAAAATTATATGCCAACAAACTGGACAAACTCAAAGAAATGGATAAATTCCTAGAAACATATAATCTTCCAAAACTGAATCAGGAAGAATCAGAGACCAATTACTAGTAATGAAATTGCATTAATTATTAAAAAAACAACAACAACAAAACCAAAACAAAGAAACAAAAGTCCAGAACCAGATGGCTTCCAGGACCAGGTGAATTCTACCAAACACTTAGAGAAGAGTTAATAACTATCTCTATCAAACTATTCCAAAAAAATAGAAGAGGAAGGAATTCTTCTAAAGTCATTCTACAAGGCCAGCATTACCATGTTGCCAAAATCAGAAAAGATATTACTTAAAAAAAAAAAAAAAAGAAAGAAAGAAAAAAGATTACAAGCCAATATCCCTAATGAGCATGGATTGGACATGAAATTCCACAACAAAATATTATTAAGCTGAATTCAACAATACATTAAAAGGATCATGCATCACAATCAAGTGGGATACATTCAGGGGTGCAAGGACAGTTCAATATCCACAAATCAATCAACAAGATAAACCACAGTAATGAAATGAAGCTGAAAATCATATGATCATCTCAATAGATGGAGCAAAAGCATTTAACATTGAGTCATGATAGAAACTCAAAAAAATGGGTATAAAGAAACATACCACAACATAAAGTCCATATATGACAGTCCCACAGCAAACATACTCAGTGTTAAAAAGCTGAAAGCCTTTCCTCCAAGATTAGAAAGGAGACAAGAATGCCCACTCTTGCCACTTCTATTCAACATTATATTGGAAGAAGTCCTAGCCAGGGCTAATATCATACTCAATGATGAAAAGCTAAAAGTTTTTCCTCTAAGATTAAGAACAAGATAAGATGTCAAATGTCACCATTTTTATGTAACATAGTACTACTGTAAGTCCTAGACACAGAAATCACACAAGAAAAAATAAGACATCCAAATTGATAAGGAACAAATAAAACTGTCATTCTTTGCAGTGACATACTACATATAAGAAACCCTAAAGATCCACCAAAAAAACTATTAGAATTAATAAATAAATTCAATAGGGTGCCTGGGTGGCTCATTCGGTTAGGCATCTGCCTTTAACTCAGGTTGTGATCCCAGGATCCTGGGATCAAGTCCCACACTGGGCTCCCTGATTCACAGGGAGCCTGCTTCTCCCTCTGCCTTTCTCTCTCTGTGTCGCTCATGAATAAATAAAAATAAAATCTTTATAAAAAATAAATTCAATAAAGTTCGAGGATACAAAATTAATATATAGAAATATGTCGCATTTCTCTATACTGATAACAAACCAGCAGAAAGAAGTTAAAACAATCCAAATTACAATAGCACCAAGAAAAACCCTAAAAATTAATTTAACCAAGGTGAAACTGAAGATGACATATAAGTTAAAATATATACCATGCTCATAAATTAAAAGAATTAATATTGTTAAAATGTACATACTACCCAATCTACAGATTCAATGCAATTTCTATCAAAATACCAGCATCATTTTTCATAGAACCACAATAAATAATCCTAAAATTTGTATGGACCCCCAAAAGACCCCAAATAGCCCAAGTTATCTTGAGAAAAAAGAACAAAGCTAGAGGTATCACAATCCCTGATTTCAAACTATACTACAAAGCTACAGTAATCAAAACAGTATGGTATTAGCACAAAAACAGAAAGATAGATCAATGTAACAGAGAGTCCAGAAATAAACTCATACTTATTTGGTCAATTAATGTACAACAAAAGACTAAAGAATATACAACAGGGGGGGTGCTGGGGAGGCTCATTCTGTTAAGCATCTGACTCTTGATTTCAGATCAGGTTATGATCTTAGGTTTATGGGATTGAGCCCTGGGTGGGCTTTACACTCAGTGGTAGTCTGCTTCTCTCCCTCTCCCTCTGCCCCTCCCCCTGCTCATGCCCATGCTCTCTCGCTCTCTCTAAAAAATAAATAAATCTTTAAAAAAAAAAAAACAACGGGGACAAAGAGAGACTCTTCAATAAATGATGTTGGAAAAAGTGGACAGCTATATTAAAAAATTAAAATTGAATCACTTTCTTATACTATATACAAAAATAAACTCAAAATGTATTTAAAATCTAAATGTAAGACCTGAAACCATAAAACTCCCAAAAGAAAACATAGGCAGTAAAATCTCAGACATGAGTCTTAGCAGTATTTTTTTGGATCTGTATCCTTGTGTAAAGGCAAAAAAAGCAAAAATTAACAAGTGGGTCTACATAAAACTAAAAAGCTTCTGTACAGCAAAGGAAATCATCAACAAAATGAAAACCTACAGAATGGGAGAAAATATTTGCATATCATATATCTGATACAAGGTTAACATCTATATATATGTAATTTGAAGATTTCATTTATTTATTGAGAGAGAAAGAGAGCAAGCATGTGCACACAAGCTGGGAGAGGGGCAGAAAGAGAGGGAGAGATGTCAAGCAGACTCTGCGCTAAGCACGGAGATAGACATGGGGCTCAATCTCATGACCCTGAGATGGTGACCTGAGCTAAAACCAAGAGTCGGACAAATGAGCCACCCAGGCACCCCCAAAATATATTTTAAAAAACCACATATGAGTCCATACCAAAAATAAAACAATCCAATTAAAAAGTGGGTAGACATTGTACCAAATGAATAGACATTTTTCCAAAGAAGACATATAGATGGCTAACAGATAGAAAGATGCTCAACATCACTACTCATCAGGGAAATAAAAATCAAAACTGGAACAAGATGTCAACTCACACCAGTCAGAATGGGTAGTATCTATAAGACAAGAAATAACAAGTATAGGCAAAGATGTGGAGAATGGGAACCCCTGTGCACTGTTGGTGAGTATGTAAATTGGTTCAGCCACTAGGGAAAACTATAGAGTTTACTCAAAAAATTAAAAATAAAAATACCATATGAACCAATAATTCCACTACTGGGTATTTACCTAAAAAAAAAAAATAAATAACACACTAATTTGTAAACATATACGCACCCCTATGTTTATGATAGAATTATGTACCATAGCCAAGATATGAAAGCAACCTAAGTGTCCATTAATAGAGGGGTGTATAAGAAGATGTGGTATGGTGGAATATTACTCAGTCATAAAAAAGGAATGAGATCTTGTCATTCACAACAACATGGATAGACCTAGAGACTATTATGCTAAGAGAAATAAGTTAATAAATAAGGAATGAAAAGTACAACACAGGTAATATAGTAAATAACATTGTAATAATGTTATGTGATGATTGATAATAGCCACACTTATCATGGTGAGCACAGTGTATAGAACTGTTGAATCACTATAATGTAAAACTGAAACTACTATAACATTGTACGTCAACAATACTTCAAGAAAATTAAAAAAATAAAGATATAAGTATCATTCTGTGATATAATCAGTAAAAAACAAAAACAAAAAAAATGAAATCTTGCCACTTGCAAAAGGGTGAACCTAGAAGTAATCACACTAAGTCAAAGAAGTCAGAAAAACACAAATACCAAATAATTTCACCTATATGTGGAATATTTTTTAAAAATGAAAAACAAAAAAAATAGAAACCAGAGTCATAAATACAGGGAACAAACTGGTGGTTAGCAAAGGGGGGCAGATAGCGGAATGTGTTAAATAAGTAAAGGGGATTAAGAGGTACAAACTTCCACTAAATACTCCAATCAAAAGACACAGGGTGTCAAAATGGATAATAAAAAAAAAAGACCCATCTACATGCTGCCTACAAGAGACACATTTTAGACCTAAAGACACCCGCAGATTGAAAGTGAGGGGATGCAGAAACATCTATCATACAAATGGATGCCAAAAGAAAGCTGGAGTAGCAATACCTATATCAGACAAAATATACTTTAAAACAAAGACAGGGGCTGCCTGGGTGGCTCAGTTGGTTAAGTGTCTGCCTTCAGCTCAGGTCATGATCTTGGGGTCCTGGGATCAAGTCCCACATCAGGCTCCCTCTCAGCAGGGAGTCTGCTTCTCCCTCTCCCCTTCGCCCCCCACTCATGCTCGCTCTTACTTGCTCTCTCTCTCAAACAGATAAAATCTTAAAAAATAAATAAATAAAAATAAAGTAAAATAAAACAAAGATGGTATCAAGAGAGAAAGAAAGACACTATAATAATAAAGGGAACAATCCAACAAGAAGATATAACAATTATAAATATTTACACACCCCATATGGGAGCATCCAAATACATAAAGCAATTAATAACAAACATAAAGTAACTAATCAATAATAATACAATAATACTAGGGGACTTTAATATTCCACAGTATTTGCTTTGAATGATACACTAGACCTGATGGATGTAACAGATATATTCAGGACATTCCATCCTAAAACAGCAGAATACACTTCTTTTCAAGTGCACATGGAATATTCTCCAAATATATCACATATTAGGCCCCAAAACAAGCCTCAATAAATTTAAGAAGACTGAAGTTATATCATGCACCTTTTCTGGCCATAACACTATGAAACTAGAAGTCAACCACAAGAAAAAATCTGGAAAGAACACAAATACATGGAGGTTAAATAACACGCTACTACACAATGAATGGGTCAACCAGGAAATCAAAGAAAAAGTTTAAAAATTACATGGAAACAATGGAAAATAAAAACACAATGGTCCAAAGCCTCTGGGATACAGCAAAAGTGGTTCTAAGAGGGAAGTTTAAAGCAATATAGGTCTACCTCAAGAAGCAAGAAAAATCTCAAATAAACAACCTAACCTTATACCTAAAGCAGCTAGAAAAAAACAACAAACATAACCTAAAACTGGCAAAAGGAAGGAAATAATAAAGATTAGAGCAGAAATAAATGAAATAGAAACCAAAAAAAAAAAAAAAAATAGAACAGATCAATGAAACCAGCAGCTGGTTCTTTGAAAACATCTGTAAAATTGATAAAACCCTGGTCTGACTGGGGCGCCTGGGTGGCTCAGTCGTTGAGCGTCTGCCTTCGGCTCAGGTCATGATCCCAGGGTCCCGGGATCGAGCCCCACATCGGGCTCCCTGCTCAGCGGGAGGCCTGCTTCTCCCTCTCCCACTCCCCCTGCTTGTGTTCCCTCTCTCTCTGTGTCTCTCTGTCAAATAAATAAATAAAATCTTTAAAAAAAAAAAAACCCTGGTCTGACTTATCAAGGAAAAAAGAGAAAAAACTCAAATAAATAAAATCACAAATGAGAGAGGAGAAATAACCAACCCCACAGAATTACAAACAATCACAAGAGAATATTATGAAAACCTATATGCCAACACATTGGACAACCTAGAAAAAATGGATAAATTCTTAGAAACATATAAACTAACAAAACTGAGACATGAAGAAATAGAAAATTTGAACAGATTGATAAGTAGCAAAGATATTCAATCAGTAATCAAAAAGTGCTCAACAAAATTTCAGGACCCGATGACCTCACAGGCAAATTCTACCAAACATTTACAGAAGAGTTAGTATCTATCCTTCTCAAACTATTCCAAAAAATAAAAGAGGAAATAAAAATTCCAAGTTCATTCTATGAGGCCAGCATTACTCTCATACCAAAACCAGATACAGACACCACTAAAAAAGAGAACTATAGGCCAATATCCCTAATGAATACAGATGCAAAAATCCTCAACAAAATACTAGCAAACCAAATTCAACAATACATTAAAAAAAAATCATTCACCATGATCAAGTGGGACTTATTCCTGGGTTGCAAGGGTGGTTCAATATTTGCAAATCAATCAACATGATACAACACAGCAATAAGAGAAAGGATAAGAACCACATGATCATTTCACTAGATGCAGAAAAAGCATCTGACAAAGCACAACAACCATTCATGATAAAAACCCTCAACAAAGTATGTATAGTAGGAATATATCTCAATGTAATAAAGACCATATATGACAAACTCATAGCTAACATCATCCTCATTGGGGAAAAACTGAGAGCTCTTCCCTTAAGGTCAGGAACAAGACAAGAATATCCATTCTCACCACTTTTATTCAACATGGTACTGAAAGTTCTAGCCACAGCAATCAGACAAAAAAAGAAATCAAAGGCATCCAAATTGGTAAAGAAGTAAAACTGTCACTATTTGCAGATGACATGATATTATATAGAGAAAACCCAAAAGACTCCACCACAAAACTGCTAGAACTAATCAACAAATTCAGTAAAGTCACAGGATACAAATCAATGCACAGAAATTTGTTGCATTTCTATACACCAATAATGAAGCAGCAGAAAAAAAATTAAAAACACAATCCCACTTATAATTACAACAAAAATAATAAGATACTGAGGAATAAACCTACCCAAAGAAGTAAAAGCTTTGATAAAACACTCATGAAAAAAACTGAAGATGACACAAAGAAATGGAAAGACATTCCATATTCATGCACTGAAAAAACAAATGTTAAAATATCTATAGTACCCAAAAGAATCCACACATTTAATGCAATCCCTATCAAAATACTAACAGCATTTTTCACAGAATTAGAACAAACAATCCTAAAATTTGTATGGAACCACAAAATTGAAAAAAAATAAAATAAAATAAAGACCTGAATAGCCAAAACAATCTTGGAAAACAAAAGCAGAGCTGGAGACATCACAGTTCCAGACTTCAATTTATATTACAAAGCTGTAGTAATCAAAACAGTATGGTGCTGGCACAAAAATAGACATATAGATCAATGGAACAGAATAGAAAACCCAGAAACAAACCCACAATTTTATGGTCAATTCATCTTCAACAAAGGAGGCAAGAATATCCAATGGGAAAAAGACAGATTCGTCAATAAATGGTATTTAGGAAAACTGGACAGCAATATGCAAAAGAATGAAAATCAATCACTTTCTTATACCACATACAAAAATAAATTCAAAATGGATTAAAGACCTAAAAGTGAGACTTGAAACCATAAAAATCCTGGAAGATAGCACAGGCAGTAACATTTCTGACATTGGCTGTAGCAACTGTTTTTTAGATATGTCTATGGAGACAAGGGAAAACAAAAGCAAAAGTAAACTACTAGGGCTACATCAAAATAAAAAGCTTCTGCACAGCAAAGGAAAACAATCAACAAAACTAAAAGGCAATCTGAAATGGGAGAAGATATTTGCAAAAACATATCTAATAAGGGGTTAAAATCCAAAATATATAAAGAACTTTTAAAACTCAACAGCCAAATAATAATCAAATTTAAAAATGAGAAGACATGAATGGATTTCTCCAAAGAAGACAAACAGATGGCAAAGATGACATACAGACACATGAAAAGATGTTCAACAACACTGATCATCGGGGAAATGCAAATCAAAACTACAATAAGAATCACCTCACACCTATCAGAATAGCTAAAATCAACAACACAAGAAACAAAAGGTGTTGGCGAGGATGTGGAGAAAAAGAACACTCGTGCACTGCTGTTAGGAATGCGAACTGCTGCAGCCACTGTGGAAAACAGTATGAAGGTTCCTCAAAAATTTCAAAATAGAGGGGCGCCTGGGTGGCTCAGTTGTTAAGCATCCGCCTTCGGCTCAGGTTATGATCCCAGGGTCCTGGGATCAAGCCCCGCATCAGGCTCCCTGCTTGGTGGGAAGCCTGCTTCTCCCTCTCCCACTCCCCCTGCTTGTGTTCCCTCTCTCACTCTCTCTCTGTCAAATAAATAAATAAATAAAATATTTTTAAAAAATTTTCAAAATAGGGCGCCTGGGTGGCTCAGATGGTTAAGCGTCTGCCTTCGGCTCAGGTCATGATCCCGGGGTCCTGGGATCGAGTCCCACATCGGGCTCCCGGCTCAGCGGGGAGCCTGCTTCTCCCTCTGACCCTCTCCCCTCTCGTGCTGTTTCTCTCTCGCTCGCTCTCTAAAAAATAAATAAAATCTTTAAAAAAAAAATTTTTTTTTCAAAATAGAATTAAACCTATGATCCAGCAACTGCACTACTGGATATATATCCAAAGAATACAAGAACACTAATTCAAAGGGATGCGCGCACCCCAATGTTTATAGTAGCATAATTTGCAACATCCAAGATATGGAAGCAGCCCACAATTGATGAATGGATAAAGAAGATGTGATATATATCTACAACAGATTTTACTCAGACATAAGAAAGAATGAAATCTTGCCATTTGCAACAACATGGATGGATCCAGACAATATAATGCTGGGGTTCCTGGGTGGCTGAGTTGGTTAGGTGTCTGCCTTCGGCTCAGGTCATGATCCTGGAGTCCCAGGATCGAACCGGCATTGGGCTCCCTGCTTCTCCCTCAGCCCCTCACCTTGCTCGTGCTCTCTCTCTCACTCTCTCTCAAATAAAATCTAAAAATATAAAATAAAAATAAAGTTAAAAAAATAAAAGTTTAGACAATATGATGCTAAGCAAAATAAGTCAGTCCGAGAAAGACAAATACCTTATGATTTCAGTCATACATGGAATTTAAGAAACAAAACAAGCAAGCAAAGGGGAAAGAGAGAGAGAGAGACAAACCAAGAAGAGACTCTTAACTCTAGAGAACAAACTCATGGTTACCAGAGGGGAGGGAAATGGGGGGGGGAATGGGTGAAATAGGTGATGGGGATTAAAGAGGGCACTTGTTGTGATGAGCACCATGTGATGTATGGAATTGTTGAATCACTATATTGTACAGATGAAACTAATATAACACTGTATGCTAAGTGTAATTAAAATAAAACTTTTTTAAAAAGCTTTAAAAAGTACACGGAAAACTTTATATAAAGTGTGGTGTTGGAGGAAATGAAAATTTTATGCAAAATGTTTGCATATATGTAAACATGAATAGTAGCTAACTGTGGCAGACTGTATTGTCTAAAAGTGACTACAGCAGTATCTCCCATTACACACATGTTTTTCTTGCAAGGTGATGTTGACTCTCCTCCTTAAATTAGGTGGGCCTGTAACTACAGCCAAAATAACATGAGGTGATTTTGACTTTCGAGGCTATTATAAAACAGAATGCAGCTTCTGCCTGATCCTCTTAAAATGCTTGTTCTTAGAATTCAGTCACCATGCTGTGAGGGTTTGAAGAGATCCCAGTGAAGAGCCAGAATCAACTACAAGGCAGATGACTAAGAAAGCCTTCAAGATGACTGCAGGCCCGCCATTGTCTGACCACAACTGCAGGAGAGAACCATTAGAGATAATAAAACAATAACTGCTGTTTTAAGCTACTAAGCTTCCTGGCAATTGATTATGTAGCAATAAATAATCCAAATAATAACAATCACTTAGTACCCAATCTGTGTCGGGCACTGTGCCAAATGCTGTACTATTATCATTTTATTTCACCCACACAACTGTTTAATGAGTAGGTGTTATTATTATCCACTTTTTGTAATGAGCAAAATGAGATTAACAGAGGCTAAATATAAGGCCACAATAAGTGGTAGAGCTGGTTACTGAAACAAAGAACTCCCTTACTCCAAAGTTTTTTGCATTAGATATTTTCTATGATTATAATAATAACCGTAATAACTCATTTATTGAGAGCTTATATGCCAATCACTTTTTGAAGTACTTCACATGTACTAATAACTCTTTTAATCCCCCACAAACACCCTATAGAATGGAGGTATTACCATTATTTTCCTTTTATAGATTAGAAAGTTGAAACAGAGAACTTAAGTAATTTGCCCAAAGTCAAACAGCTAATTAGTCTAAGGGCCACCATTTAAATTGAAGCAATAAAGCTTCGAGCCTTTTCATATCACTTTTATATTATTCTTACAATTATACAAAGAGTTTCAGCTAAAATAGGATAAGAGATTAAATTTATCCTCCCACCTAAAACAACCAAAAAAACCCCATGCAAAATACATATATATGTTTTTTAAAGATTTATTTATTTATTTTAAAGAGAGAGCACAGCAGGGAGGGGCAGAGGGAGAGGGAGAGGGAGAGTCTTAAGCAGACTCTGTGATGAGCATGGAGCCTGACGCGGGGCTCAGTCCCATGACCCTGAGATCATGACCTGAGCCAAAACCAAGGGCCAGACCCTTAACTGACTGAGCCACTCAGGTGCCCTGCAAAATAAACAATGGTTTTTAAGACATTGCACATGAGCCAAAAAAGGGTCGTGATTTCTGAACGACAGGTCAAAGGACATGAGCCCTACAAGTGCTAAAGGTTACTGCATGGAGAGAGCTTCCAAGTGGAACACACTGGTAGTCTCCACAATCTCCTTGAGTGGAGATGATACTAGGAATGTGGGGAGATGAAGATCAAATTTCACAGGGTTGAGTAAAGAGGAAAGAGCTGCCCAAAGAGAGCGCTCCAGATATCTACAGAATCTGTCCAAGTACTGATCAGGGAATGCCCGAATCCAAGGAAACACTCACTTGAAATATTGGAGAGAACAACCTCCAGACCAGGAATAGTTTCTGCTCATAATTCATGGAATGTTGGGAACTCAGAAAGGTCTTGCTTCATAGCAAGGCAAAATCAGCCCTAGATTCAACACTGCTTTGGTCCTACTTGAATATGTTTTTAAAAGACCCACAAGAACCAAACCATTTCTAGATAAATTAGCTGGGTCCTAGAACAAAGCTGAACAATATTTATAAGAATATAAAAGTATCTAGTACCAGGCGCCTGGGTGGCTCAGATGGTTAAGCGTCTGCCTTCGGCTCAGGTCATGATCCCAGGGTCCTGGGATCAAGTCCCACATCAGGCTCCCTGCTCCTTGGGAGCCTGCTTCTCCCTCTGCCTCTCTCTCTCTGTCTCTAATGAATAAATAAATAAAATCTTTTTAAAAAAAAATCTAAAAGTATCTAGTACCAACATGCCTCTGCTGTTAAAATACTTCGGTGATTTTTCTTCATCATTATTTTGTTAGAATTGCAGTCACCCATATGTTAATTAGTGTGGGCATGGCTGTAATAGCAAACAGACCCCAAAGTGTATAAATATTCAACTAAAAAAGGAATTTATTTCCCAATTATATAGTAATACAACAGGGGTGTCTCTGGTTGGTAAGCACCTCTTGTCTATCTAATTCAAGGACACGGGCTCCAGGAGGATCTGCCATTATCTAGCTTTTCCATCTGGCTGGCAGAAGGGGAAAGTGAAGGAACACATTTGGAAAGTCTCTTTTGCTAATATTTCATTGCCTAGAATTCATTCACATGATTTTACTTTTACCTATAAGAAAGGTGAGGAAATGTATCCAGCTGTATACCCAAGAAGAAAAGGAAATGGATTTGGGGTGAATAGCTATCAGTCTTGTCATAGCCATTCTGTCAAAGCACTATTTATAACAATTTATTTTTAGAGGAAAGATGGGAGTTGCTTTGAGGCAGATTGTGTCAATCTAGTTAATCTTGTGGGTGAAGGAATTCTCATTCATCCTGGAAGGTTCCAGCCACCTAAAGCTCTGGTGATTTTTCCAAGGAATCCAGAAAGTCACACTTACTAATTGATCTCCTGAAATTAGACCATCGCATTATGTGATGCCTGGCAAAGATTTTCAGTAGGTGGGAAGTAGAGAAGTGAGGTAAACAGTCTATTCCTAGAGAACCTCAAACTATCCCTCTACTGATTACCTCTGAGTCTCTTTCTGATTCAATAATCTGTCACCTCTAACATAAGAACGCCTTTCAAATGGTCCCTAGCTTTTGAAACAGACGACTAGAAGGGGCAAGTTTGGGGGGAAAAATCACTAAATCCAGTATTTTTAAACTGAGATACAATTCACATACCACAAAATTCACTCTTTTAAAGTACAATTCAGTGATTTTTAGTATATTCACAAAGTTGTAAACTATCACCACTATATAATTCCAGGAACTTTTATACAAATGTAATCATATATGTGGCCTTTTCACTAGCTCCATTAATTCAGCATATCTTCAAGATTCACCCATGTTGTAGAGTATATCAGTACTTCATTCGCTTTGAAGATGAATAATATTCCATTGTATGGATATACAACTTACATTCATGAATTTATCAGTTAACAGGCATTTCCCTTGTTGCAATAAACGGGAGCGCATGTATCTTCTCAAGTTAGTGTTTTCATTTTCTTTGGATAAATACTCAGAAGTGGAATTGCTTGAATATACGGTAGTTCTATTTTTAATTTTTTGAGGAACCTCAATACTGTCTTCCATAGTGGTGGTACCAATTTATACTCCCACCAACAGTGCCCATGGTTCCCTTTTCTCCACATCCTCACCAATACTAGTTATTTTTTATCATATTGATAATAGTCATTCCAAGTGTGAGGTGGTACCTCATTGTGGTTTTGATTTGCATTTCTCTGAGGATCAGTGATTTTGGACATCTTTTCATGTACCTTTTGGCCACCCGTATGTCTTCATTGAAAAAATATCTATTCAGATATTCTGACCATTTTTTAATCAGATTGTATGTTTGTTTTTGATATTGAGCTTTATGAGTTCCTTATGTATTTTGGATATTAACCCCTTAACAGATATATGATGTGAAAATATCTGCTCCCAATCGGAAGGTTACCTTTTCATTTTGTTGATGTTTTCCTTTGCTGTGCAGAAAGTTTTAAATTTTATATAGTCCTACTATTTATTTTTTGCTTTTGTTGCCTATGTTTTTGGTGGCAAAAAATCAATGCCAAAGACCAATGTAATGGAGCTTACTGCCTATGCTTTCTTCTGGGAGTTTTATGGTTTCAGGTCTTATGTTCAAGTCTTTAATCCATTTTATTATTTTTTTTTCTTTACTCTACTTTAGCTTAATTTTTGTATATGGTGTAATAGAGTGGTCCAGTTTTCTCAATACCAATAGAGACTGTCCTTTCCCATTGTATATTCTTATTTCTTTTACAGGAGATAATTGATCATATATGTTCATGGGTTTATTTCTGTGCTCTATTCTGTTCCATTGATCTATGTGGCTCTTTCTTATGCCAGTACTATACTGTTTTGATTACTATAGCCTTGAAATACAGTTTGAAATCAAGGAGTATGATGCCTCCAGCTTT
Source organism: Mirounga leonina (assembly GCF_011800145.1). NCBI lineage: Eukaryota > Metazoa > Chordata > Mammalia > Carnivora > Phocidae > Mirounga > Mirounga leonina. The sequence goes on along the minus strand of NW_023270377.1, from coordinate 92,134,278 downwards.
GTTCTTCTTTCTCAAGATTGCTTTGACTACTCAGGATCTTTTGTGCTTCCATACAAATTTTAGGATTGTTTATTTCAGTGAAAAATGCCACTGGAATTTTGATAGGGACTTCACTGAATCTGTAGATTGCTTTGGGAGTATGGACATTTTAACAATATTGATTCTTCTAACACATGAGTATGAAATATCTTTCCATTGGTTTGTGTCTTCTTCAATTTCTTTCTTTTTTTTAAATTTTTATTTATTTGACACAGAGAGAGAGAGCACAAGCGCCAGGGAATGGCAGGCAGAGGGAGAGGGAGAAGCAGGCTCCTTGCAAAGCAAGGAGCCTGTGCAGCACTCTATCCCAGGACCTTGGGATCATGACCTGAGTTGAAGGCAGAGACTTAACTGACTGAGCCACCCAGGCACCCCTTCAATTTCTTTCATTAATATCTTATCGTATTAATAAGATCACAACCTGAGCTGAAACCAAGTGTAAAGGTCTTTCATCTCCTTGGTTAAAGTTATTCCTAGGTATTTTATTCTTTTTGATGCAGTTGTAAAAAGGATTATTTTCTTAACTTCTCTGAGACTTTATTATTAGTGTATGGAAATGCAACAGACTTTTGTTATACTGATTCTGTATCCTGTAATTTTACTGAATTTACTGATTGGTTCTAACATTTTCTTGGTGTAGTCTTTAGGGTTTTCTATATAAAATATCATGTCATCTGTAAATGTGACAATTTTATTTCTTCCTCTCTTATTTGCATGCTTTTTATTTCTTTTTCTTGTCTAACTGCTCTGGCTAGGACTTCCAAAACTATGTTGAATAAAGTGGCAAACGTAGACATCCTTCTATTGTTCTTGATCTTAGAAAGCTTTCACCTTTTCACCACTGAGAAAGATGTGAGCTCTTGGCTTGTCATATATGGCCTTTATTAAATTGATGTACGTTCCTTCTATACCCACTTTGTTGAGAGTTTTTATCATGAACTAATGTTGAATTTTGTCAAAGACTTTTTTGACATATACTAAGATGCTCATATGATTTTTATCCTTCATTTTTTTAATGTGGTCTATCACATTGATTGATCTGCAGATGTTGAAACATCCTTGCATTCCTAAAATAAAGCCCACTTGACCATGGTGTATGATCCTTTTTTTAAAGATTTTATTTATTTTAGAGAGAGAGAGCGCATGCACATGTGAACATGAGTGGGTTGAGGGGCAAAGGGAGAGGGAGAAAGAAAATCTCAAGCAGACTCCCCACTGAGCAAGGAGCCCGATGTGGGGCTCGATCCCTGGGGCTCAATCCCACAATCCTGAGATCATGACCTGAGTGGAAATCAAGTTGGCCGCTTAACAAACTGAGCCACCCAGGTGCCCAGATATTTTTTTATCTTCAAAGATTTATTTATTTATTCGAGAGAGAGAGAGCATGAGCGGGAGGGCAGAGGGAAAGGGAGAGAAAATCTCAAGCTGACTCCATGCTGAGTGTGGAGTCCAACACAGGGCTCAATCTCACAACTCTGAGATCATGACCTGAGCTGAAACCAAGAGCTGGATGCTTACCAACTGTGCCACCCAGGCTTCCCAGTGTATGATCCTTTAGTGCATTGCTGAATGTGGCTTTCTAATATTTTATTGGATTTCTACATCTGTGTTAGTCAGGAGTACTGGCCTTTAATTTTGTTTCCTTGTGGCATTCTTGCCTGGTTTTAGTATCAAGGTAATGCTTGTCTTATAAAATAAGTTTGGAAGTATTCCCTCCTCTTCTATTGTTTGAAGAGTTTAAGAATAATTATTAACTCTTCTTTGAAGACTTGGTAGAATTCAACAGTGAAGCCATCTGGTCATGGACTTTTGTTTGGAGGTTTCTGATTACCTATTCAATCTCCTTATTAGTAATCAGTCTGTTCAGATTTTCTACTTCATGATTCAGTCTTTATCCATTTTATCTAGGTTGTCCAATTTCTTGGCATATAATTGTTCATAGCAGTCTATTATGATCCTTTGTATTTCTGTCATACCTTTCATTTCTGATTTTATTTGTAGGAGTTTTGAAATAGGGAAATATGAGTTTTTCTTTTTCAAAATTGCTTTGACTATTCTGGGCATCTTACTCCATATGAATTTTATGATCAGCTTGTCAATTCTACAAAAAAAAAAGGTAGCTAGAATCTTGATAGGGATTGCACTGAATCTATAATATATATTGGTTTTAGATGTACTGTTTTGACATATTAAACGTGCAAATGGAGATGTTACGAAATCTAGAGTTCACAGTAGAATAATACGTCAATTGCTCAATAACATATGATTGGTACTACAGGGATACTGAGCACCATCGATGAAAAAAAAGTGATGCAAGTTTCAATAAACATTACTTGGAATCTGAAAAGTTTATGATAAAAAATAGAAATCTATTATAATACTATAATATTAAAAAAATAAAAAACACCCTGTATTAAATTCAATTGTATCACTTGATATGAAGTTGGGGTCTGGGAGCAAACAAGCAAGACAGAATTCTTGAGATGTTTTCAGTGCAAAAAGATGGTTTTATGGGGCGCCCGGGTGACTCAGTCAGTTAAGCATCTGCCTTCAGCTCAGGTCATGATCTCAGGGTCCTGGGATTGAGCCCCACATCAGGCTCCCTGCCACTCCTCCTCCTTGTGCGTGCGCTCTCTCTCTCTCTCTCTCTCTCTCTCTCTCTCTGTTAAATAAATAAATAAATCTTTTTTTTTTTAAAGGTGGTTTTATTAAAGCATGGGGACAGGACCTGTGTGCAGTAAGACTACACTGGGATAATGATGAGTGACTGATTATATACTTCTTAGTGGGGGTTAGGGATAGCTTAAATCTCTAAGGAATTTGGAAGCAAGATTTCCAGGACCTTGAAGGGCTAGCTGCCATTAAGATAAGGTTATTTACCACTGTCTAGTAAAACATAAGTCATGAGACCCTCCAGGTACTTATCACTGGGCCATATGTTTGAAGGATGGCTACTAACATATATCTTGCGGGGGCGGGTAGAGATAAAGGAAGTTTCCAAAGGTATTTTCATATGTTAAAGAAGACTTACAGGATCCTGGAGGTCTGGCTAACGACAGGCTAAGGTTGTTTTTTGCCTTTAGTAAAGTATTCACATTAAGGCAGTTATAAGTTCCTTGAGGAATGTCACTCTACCTGCCTCAAGTATTTGTCAACGGGCTGCAAGTTGTAAGGAGATTTAATTTTACCTACATTTCTTTTGCCCTTGTTTTCCACATCATCACTAATGTTCTATTTTTTAATTTGGACTGTAGGTTGACAATGCTAATTTTATTACTTTGCTTTATTAGAAACAATACCTTACATATGCTATTTTAAACGTAGTGAAGTGTTTGAATGTAGCCTCGAAATGGCAGGGGTGGGGGGTGGTGGGAAGCAACAGTATGATGGTTAACATTATGGCTCAACTTCACTGAGCCATGCATTGCCCAGAAATTTGGGTAAAAGTTCAGGGTGTGTCTGTGAGGGTGTTTCTGAATGAGATTAACATTAGAATTAGTAGACAAAGTAAAGCATATTGTCCTCCCTAATCAGAGTAGGTCCTATTAAATCACTTAGCCTGAATAAAACAAGGGCACCTGGGTGGTCCAGTAGGTTGAGCATCTTGATTTCAGCTCTGGTCTTCTTCTCAGGGTCATGGGTTCAGGCCCCATGTTGGAACCCATAATGGGCCCCACACAGGGCTCCACACTGGGCATGGAGCCTACTTCAAAAAAAAAAAGAAGCCTGAATAAAACAAAAAGGCTAACCTTTCTACAAGTAAACAGGAACTCCTGCCTATCATCAAGCAGAGACAACAGTTTTTTTTTTCTTATTTGGACTTGAACTGAAACATCAGCTCTTCTTGGGTCTCAAGCCTGTATCCTATGGACTAGAACTTACAGCTTTGGCTCTCCTGGTTCTCTGGCCTTCACACTTGGACTAACTACATGATTGACTCTCCTGTGTCTCCAGCTTGCCAACTGCAGATCTCAGGACTTTTTGGCCTCCATAACCATGTGAGCCAATTCCTCATAATAAATCTTGACAAAAATATAGATATGCTGTTGGTTCTGTTTCTCTGGAAAACCCTAATACAGATTTGAAGGGAAAAATAAAACTGATCAAGAGAAGTTAATTGCTCAAGGTGAAACACATAATTAACATTAGAACAAAACTGGAACCCAGGTCTCTTAGCTCTTAGTCCAGCAGACAGACATTGTGGCTGAGAAATTCTAATTTAGGTTTATTGAAACCTCTTTTCCCCAAACATGTTACTCCTTATATCTTCTTTAATAACTAAAAAGGAAAAAAAAAGATAGTGATCATGACTATTTCTCACTGTATGACAGATTCTCAGATTCTCAGAATTCACAGGGTCCTGATAATCTAATGATGGAATTGGTAATTACAGAAGAATATAATCATTCTACTTTGTTAACTCCTTCTGCCTCATTCTTCTCTCTGTTAAAACATAAGATTATTCTCATACACATGAGTTATTTGGGGCTGCAGTGCAATCAACATGCTATTAGAACTCATCTCTTCATCTCTTTTAATACATTTTCAGCTTATTCTGACAGTGTTAGTGCCCCACATTATCCAGAGTAAAGTTTGAGGTTTAAATCAAAGGAAAAAGAAAGAAGCATGCCCTGGACACAGACGAATGGACATTACTACAAATACCTATTAAAAATGTCCTATTATCATTCTGTTGAAGAGATGTTCGGGGCACTTGGGTGGCTCAGTCATTAAGCATCTGCCTTTGGCTCAGGTCATGATCCCAGGGTCCTGGGATCGAGCCCCACATCGGGCACCCTGCTCCACGGGAAGGCTGCTACTCCCTATCCCACTCTCCCTGCTTGTGTTCCCTCTCTTGCTGTGTCTCTCTCTGTCAAATAAATAAATAAAATCTTAAAAAAAAAAAAAGAAAAATTATGATTCTTTGATTTAAAAAAAAGTTATTTAACTTTCTACCCGTCTTTTAAAATGAGGGGAAAAAAAAAAGGTCCCCCAAATTAAGAACTGTACAAAGAAAAAAGTTTTCATCCAGTTCTAGGGCTAAAACCTACTTAGAAATTCTCCTTATGAAGAAAACTGTTTAACAGTGTAGTCATCTTTAGTGGACTCTATTCAAAATTTCAACATAATCTTCTGGAATACTGACAATGAAAAAAAAGAGAAAAAGAAATCTGCTGGCTGATTTATTTACAGTAATTTGACAGTGGTAATAAAACTTTTTAAATTAAAAGAAGGAAGAATTTTAAGTAACAAATCTTTAGTTGATTATTCCAAATTATAAAATTTAAAACCTTGGCTCTCAAGTCTTTTTTTTCCCCATTTCTTCAATGGGGGAAATGTCATCATTCTCAGAGGTGTGTATACCACCAACATCAGTAACATTTCATACTTTACGAAATCACTTGAAACAGAAAGGGAAATATATCAGAATATTCAGAGGGTGGGAAGGTAATCAATGTGGGGTGGGAGAGGCAATATAGATAAGATTTTAAGACTTCTCTTCCTGACCTGGCTAAGATTTACTATTTCAAATTTTTTATTAATGCAGCCACAAGAATTCCTTACTGCAATTGTCGTTTTTATTTTCCTGTCTACTGCTTAAATAGCAAATTGACCAAATGGCTAACAACTTTTGAACTTAAAAGTTTTCCACCCATCCAAAAGCATTATTATTAATAAAGTAATATTTTAAACTCCTTATTTAATGATTTTTGCATAAAATAAACCAAAGTAAGTTTAGTTTCATAAGGTCTCTGCTATCTAAGGCAATTTCTTATTTTCTTTACAAGTATTAAGTGTTCAATTTAATAAATTATGCTCCTTGCTCCAATAAGGCTTCTCAGGACCAAATTGAATTAAATACCTTATTTTTTATGTAAAATAAACATATAACATGTATGATTCATATCTAATATAAACTATAATCCTATAGGATTATTATAGAGCTGTGCTATCCATATGGTAGCCACTAGATAAATTAAATCTAAATTAATTAAAAGTAAATTAAATTAAAAATTCAGCCTCTCACCAGGGCAGCACCAATACTTTTTACCTAACTTGCTAACAGCACACCCTGCCCACGCATTATCCTATGGACATGCCCCCTCCAGCCAAGCCTTGGTTCCAGGTCTCCTCCCAAAGCAGATCTGGGCAAACCCTGCATACATCACAGGCCCCCACATGGGCTTCTATGAATCCACTGCCTCAAATTGTCCTGGCAGCTGCAGGTCCCCTTACTCAGCAAACTGGTGCAATCCTTGCTGGTACTGGGCAATTCACCCCCACATTGTCCTGTAGACTTCCCCTTCCACAGACCCTTTGCTGGAACACATTCAAACTGGTGTCACAAACCTGACAGTGTGCAAGCAGCCCTGATAGGGGCCAGCAACATTCTAAAGTGACTCCTGCCCCAGGGGCAAGGGGAATATAATCACAGTCAAACTGACACCCCAGCAGTGGATTGGGGGCAGACATGTGGTCTGATTGCAGGTCCTGCCCACCAACAAAATCTTCTCTAGGGATAACACAAGGAAAGTGCCCTGTAGTTTGGAGCTACTGCAACTCTAGCAAATGCCTGTTCAGACTCAACTTAAGCCCAGGGAGGACCCAGACTTGCCCACCAACAACACAAGGACCAAACCTTGTCTACAACAGGCAAAGAGAGCCATGGTAGACAACTGGTCTGAAGGGAAAAGCAATTGAGCCACAACAGCAGGGTACATACAACACACATACGAAATACCCCTGAAGCATCAGGTCCTGCTGAACAGGGGATACTGCATGGAAGGGCACTACTAGATTCCATCTTCATAAGGTCACTACTTTCAAGAGCAGGAGACACAGATGACTTTCTTAACACAAAGAAAAAGACACAGAGAGGTACACAAAACGAGAAGAGAGAAAAATATGTCCCAAATGAAAGAATAAGACAAAATCACAGAAAGAGACCTAATCAAAACAGAGATAAGTAATATGACTGATAGAGAATTTAAAGAAATGGTTATAAAGATATTCACTGGACTTGAGAACAGTGGAAGACCTCAGTGAGACCCTTAACAAAGAGATAGAAAATATAAAAAGGAACCAATTGGAGATGGAGAATTCAATAAATGAAATTAAAAATACACTGGATATATAGCAGGGAGTTTGCTTATCCCTCTGTCTCCCTCTCCTCTGCCCTTCCCCCGCTCATGTGTTCACACACTCTCTCTCTCAAATAAATAAATATTTTCTAAAAAAGAAAAGGAGGAACGTGGTGACACCATAACCATAATGACATGTGCATTATAGGGATCTCAGAAGGAGGAGAGAGAAAAGGGGGCAGAAAATGTATTTGAATAACAGCTGAAAACTGGAATCTGGAGAAGGAAACAGAAATTGAGATCCAGGAGGCACAGAGAACCCCAACAAAATCAACCCAAGGAGGTCCACACCAAGACACAGTAATTAAAATGTTAAAAAGTAGTGATAAAAAGCAAATTCTAAAACAGCAAAAGAAAACAGTTACATACAAGGGAAACCCCATAAGGCTATCAGCTGAATTTTCAGCAGAAACTTTGCAGGCCAGAACAAAGTGGCATGATATATTCATAGTGCTGAAGGGGAAAAAAAAACCCAAAAAACCCTGCAGCCAAGAATCCTCAATCCAGTAAGGCTATCATTCAGAACAGAAGGAGAGAAAAAGAGTTTCCCAGACAGACAAATAAAAGTTAAAGGAATTCATGATCACTAAATCAGCCCTACAAGAAATGTTCAAAGGGACTCTTTGAGTGGAAAGGAAAGACCATAAGTAAGAGTAAGAAAAGTAGGAAGTTAAAAACAGTAAAAATAAGTGTATTTATAAAAATTAGTCAAGGTATTCACAAAATAAAAGAATGTAAAGTATGACACCATATACCTAAAGCATTGAGGGAGAGGACTAAAGAATGGGTTCAAACCAAAACAACCATCAACTTAATATAGACTACCATATGTAAAAGATGTTATATACAAACCTAATGGTAACCACAAACCAAAAACCAGTAATAGGGATGTAAAAAAAGAAAAAAAAGAAAGGAATCCAAGTATATCACTAAAGAAAGTCAGCAAATCATGAGACAATATAGAGAAAGAGAAAAAAGGAACAGAGAAGTACAAAAACAACCACCAAAAAGTAACAAAATGGCAATAAGTACATACCTATTAATAATTATTGTGAATGGGGGTACGTGGGTGGCTCTGTTGGTTAAGTGTCTGCCTTTGGCTCAAGTCATGAGCCCAGGGTCCTGGGATCGAGCTCTGCTCAGAAGGGAGCCTGACTCTCCCTCTCCCCACTCATGCTCTCCCTCGCTCTCTCTAATAAATAAAATCTTTTGAGAAAATTACTGTGAATGTAAATGAACTAAATGCTACAATCAAAAGACACAGGGTAAATGAATGGATAAAAAAGCAAGACTATCGGGCGCCTGGGTGGCTCAGTTGGTTAAGTGACTAAGCCTTCAGCTCAGGTCATGATCCTGGAGTCCCGGGATCGAGTCCCACATCGGGCTCCCTGCTCGGCAGGGAGTCTGCTTCTCCCTCTGACCCTCCTCCCTCTCATGCTCTCTGTCTCTCATTCTCTCTGTCTCAAATAAATAAATAAAATCTTTAAAAAAAAAAAAAAAGCAAGACTATCTATAACCTACCTACAAGACACTCATTTCAGACCTAAAGACACATGTTGATTGAAAATGAAGGGATAGAAATAACTTTTTCATGCAAGTGGAAGTGAAAAGCCAGGGTAGCAATACTTATATGGGACAAATAGACTTTAACAAAGATTATACAAGAGACAAAGAGAGACACTATATAATCATAAAGGGAAAAATCCAACAAGAAGATAAAACAATTGTAAATATTTATGCACCCAACATGAAAACACACAAATACATAAAACAGTAAATAACAAACCTAAAGGATCTGAAAGTAGATCATTCAAACAGAAAATCAACAAGGAAATAGTGGCTTTGAATGACATATTGGACTTGACAGATTTAACAAATATATTCAGAACATTCCATCCATAAACATCAGAATACACATTCCTTTCAACTGCACTTGGAACATTCTCCAGAACTGATCACATATTAGGCCACAAAACAAGTTTCAACAAATTCAAAAAGATCGAAATCATACCATGCACCTTTTCTGACCACATGGTTTGAAAGGAGAAATCAACCACAACAAACAATCTGGAAAGAGCACAAATACATGGAGGTTAACAGGCAATTAACAGGTCAACCAAGAAATAAAAAAACCACATGGAGACAAATGAAAATTTGTTCCAAAATCTTTGGGATGCTGTAACAAATGTTCTGAGAGGGAAGTTTATCACAATACAGGCCAACTTCAAGAAGGCAGAAAAATAAAAAAACACAACCTAACCTTACACCTGAAGGAGCTAGAATTAGAACAAAGAAAACCCAAAACCAGTAAAAGGAAGGAAATAATAAAGATTAGAGCAGAAATAAATGAAACAGAAAATAAAAAACACTAGAACAGATCAATAAAACCAGGAGCTGGCTCTTTGAAAAGATCAACAAAATTGAAAAACCTTTAACCAAACTTAAAAAAAAAAAAAGGAAAGAAAACTCAAGTAAATAAAATCAGAAATGAAAGAAGAGAAATAACTACTAACACCATAGAAATATGAAAGATTATAAGAGAGGGCGCCTGGGTGGCTCAGTTGGTTAAGCGACTGCCTTCGGCTCAGGTCATGATCCTGGAGTCCCTGGATTGAGTCCCGCATCAGGCTCCCTGCTCGGCAGGGAGTCTGCTTCTCCCTCTGACCCTCCCCCTTCTCATGTGCTCTCTCTCATTCTCTCTCTCAAATAAATAAATAAAATCTTTAAAAAAAAAAAAAAGAAAAAAAGAAAGATTATAAGAGAATATTATGAAAAATTATATGCCAACAAATTGGACAACCTAAAAGAAATGGGTAAGTTCCTAGAAACATATAACCTCCCAAAACTGAATCAAGAAGAAACAGAAAATATGAATAGACCAATCGATTACCAGAAATGAAACTGAATCAGTATTCAAAAAAACTCCCAAAAAACACAAGCCTAGGACCAGATGGCTTCACAGGTGAATTCAACCAAACATTTAAAGAAGAGTTAATTAATACCTATTTTTCTCAAACTATTCCAAAAAGTAGAAGATGAAGGAAAGCTTCCAAATTCATTCTATGAGGCCAGCGTTAACCTGATACCAAAACCAGGTAAAATACTACCAAAAAAGGGAGAACTATAGGCCAGTATCTCATGAACACAGATGCAAAAAACTTCAAAAAAATATTGGCAATATGAATCCACATTCACCACAATCAAGTGGCATTTATTCCTAAAATGCAAGGGTGGTTCAATATTTGCAAATCAATACACCACATCAACAAGAAAAAGGATAAAACCCATGTGATCATTTCAGTAGATGCAGGAAAAGCATTAGACAAAGTACAACATACATTCGTGATAAAAACCCTCAACAAAGCAGATCTAGAGGAAACATACTGCAACATAATAAATGCCATATATGAAAATCCCATAGTTAACATCATGCTCAAAGGGGAAAAACTAAGAGCTGTTCCCCTAAGATCTGGAACAAGACAAGGATGTCCACTCTCCTATTATTCAACATACTACTGGAAGTCCTAACCACACCAATCAGACAAGAAAAAGGAATAAAAGGCATCCAAATTGATAAGGAAGAAGTAAAACTTTTACTACTTGCAGATGAAATAAAATTATAAATAGAAAACCCTAAATACTCTACCAAAACACTACTAGAATTGATAATGAATTCAGTAAGGTCACAAGATACAAAATCAATATCCAGAAATCTGTTGCATTCCTATACACTAATAATGAAGCAGCAGAAAGAAAAATTAAGAAAACAATCCCACTTAAAATTGAACGAAAAATAATAAAATATATAGGAATAAGCTTAACCAAGGAGGTGAAAGACCTGTACTCTAATAACTATAAAATCTTCATGAAAAAAATTGAAAATGACACAAACAGATGGAACAATATTCCATGCTCATGGAATGGAAGCATAAGTATCGTTAAAATGTCTATATCACCCAAAGTAATATACACATTTAATGCAATGCCTATCAAAATACCAATAGTATTCTCCCAGAACTAGAACAAATAATCCTAAAATTTATATGGAACCACAAAAGCCCTGAATAGCCAAAGCAATCTTGAAAAACAAAAACAAAACTGGAAGTATCACAATCCCAAATTTCAAGATATACTACAAAGCTATAGTAATGGCACGAAAATAGACACATACATCAGTGGAACAGAACAGAGAGTCCAGAAATAAATCCACAGCTATATGGTCAATCAATCTTCTACCAAGGAGGCAAGAATATGCAAAGGGAAAAAGACAGTCTCTTCAACAAATGATCCTGGGAAAACTGGACAGCTACATGCAAAAGAATGAAAGTCAGCCACTTTTCTACACCATACATGAAAACTCAAAATGGTTTAAGGACCTAAATGTGAGACTTAAAACCATAAAAATCCTGTAGGATAGCATAGGCAGTAATTTCTCTGACATTTGGCCATAGCAACATTTTTCTAGCTATGACTCCTGAGGCAAGGGAAACAAAAGCAAAAATAAAGTATTGGGACTATATCAAAATAAAAAGCTTCTGCACAGCAACGGAAACATCAACAAAGTAAAAGACAACCTTCTAAAGGGTTAGTATCCAAGATATATAAAGAACTTATAGAACTTAACAACAAAAAATGAAATAATGCAATTTAAAAATGGGCAGAAGACATGAATAGACATTTTTCCAAAGAAGACATGAATGGCCAACAGACACATGAAAAGATGGTCAACATCACTATCGTAGAGAAATACATATCGAAACCACAATGAGATTACTTCACACCATCAGAATGGCTAAAATTAACAATACAAGAAACAAGTGTTAGAGTGGATGTGGAAAAAAAGGAACCCTTGTGCACTGTTAGTGGGAGTGCAAATTGGTGCAGTCACTGTACAGTATGGAGGTTCCTTAAGAAATTAAAAATAGAATTACTCTATGATCCAGTAATTCTACTATGGGGTATTTACCCCAAGAATATGAAGAGACTAATTCAAAAAGATATATGCACCACTATGTTTATGGTAGCATTATTTACAGTAGCCAAGTTATGGAAGCAACCTAAGTGTCTATCAACAGAACATAGGTGTCTATCAATAGAAGAATAGAATTGTGTGTGTGTGTGTGTGTGTGTGTGTATACAAGGGTATATATACATATACAGTGGAAGAACTTATCCAGTAATATTCATTGTATCCAGGTATATATGGATATATATACATGGACATATATGTACAATGGAGTATTACTCAGCCATAAAAAAGAATGAAATCTTGCCATTGGCAGCAACATGGATGGATCTATAGAGTATAATGCTAAGCAAAATAAGTCAGTCAGAGAAAGAGAAATACCATATGATTTCACTCATGTGGAATTTAAAAAACAACACAAACGAACAAGGAAAAAAGAGACAAGCCAGGAAACAAACTCTTAGCTACCGAGAACAAATGGATGGTTACCAGAAGGAGGTGGGTAGGGGGATGGGGGAAATAGGTGAAGGCATTTAAGAATGCAATGAGTAGTAGTAAGTAATGTATAGGATTGTTGAATCACTATATTGTACCCCTGGAACTAACACTGTATGTTAACTATACTGGAATTAAAACAAAAATAAACAAAACAAAAAACAACAAATAGCCTTTTAATTTCCCAACTCAATATTGATAAGTCATGTACATTTCTAGGAATGTTATCTAATTTGGGAAAACCTCTACGAAGTTTCTTTCATATAGAGTTAATAGATCACTGGCTGTACACCTGAAACTAATATAACATTGTGTTTCAACTATACTTCAATAAAAATGTAATGAAACGAAAAAACAAAATTCAGCCCCTCTGTCACACTAGCCACATTTAAGTTCTCAAGAGCCATAGTAGCTAGCAGGTGTTATAATGGACAGCCACAAAGACAGAACATTTCCTTCATTAAAGGAAGTTCTACTAGATAGTGATAGAGAAAAGGCCTGAAAATCATCATTCAGGTGGATATTCCTATTGAGGATAAGAGTGAAAAATTTATATGCTCACCTTCATCACTCCTGGATAGTTGATGCATATATTATTCATAAATTACACTATGAATAAGAATGGCAGGTTTGACCTTCACAGTCAAGTAAGTAGTAAACAAAATGCCTGTAAATTAGGTCTAGTGGCAGATTCATGAAGCAGGTTTTTGCTATAGATAAATATAATCAACATTAATATTATAGTAGATTATGGTATTATAGTTTAGTAGTTCAGACTACAACTGTGAGCTGATAAACTGAAAATACTGCACTTAACACTGACCAGACAGCTCTGAATAGGCTCTCTGGCAATAGGGTATGATGAAAAGACAGTAGCTCATTAATCAAACAAACTATTCAAATAGGGAGTCTACCATTTTCTGGCCAAGAAACATTAAATGCATTGGAGTCTGGCTTACTCATTAGCAAAACCTAGACAATAGTATATGTCTCAAAAGACTGTTACAAGGATTAAATAATTTAAAACATGTAAATCATTTAGCAGAGTCTCTAGGCAAGTTAAGAATTCAATAAACATTCTTACCCTGAAAAAGGCTAAATTGGATGTGAATTCAAATTAAAAGACAAATGTAACTTAAAGTAAAATAAAAACATTAATTACCTTAGTTTATTCAATCTTCAGATATATACACTGACACATACATTTGAATAAACTGCTGTGCTGCTAATAAACACTTTATGGACTGGGTAATAACATAAAAGCACCAACAGACACTTCGTCTGACAAATCTAGTAGTACAGGAGTCTTCTTTACTTCAGTTGATCACAAGTACTACAAAGCTCCGACTTCCCTGCAACTGAGGCCCCAAGGGTCACTTTAAAACTTATTCCCAGGTGCACCTGGGTGGCTCAGTTGGTTAAGCGACTGCCTTCGGCTCAGGTCATGATCCTGGAGTCTCAGGATCGAGTCCCGCATCGGGCTCCCTGCTCGGCAGGGAGTCTGCTTCTCCCTCTGACCCTCCTCCCTCTCATGCTCTCTGTCTCTCATTCTCTCTCTCTCAAATAAATAAATAAAATCTTAAAAAAAAAATAAAAAATAAAAAATAAATAAAACTTATTCCCAATGACTGCATCCAGTTATAGAAGAAATCTGTGGTGACAATTCCCTTTAACTGAGTACACACATAGAAGCGTAATATTTAAAAGCTTGTGATTTTGCTTTAAAAAAAAAAAATCCAGGCTGCCTGGATTTTTAACCTCAGTCGGTTAAGCATCTGCCTTCAGCTCAGGTTGTGATCCCGGGGTTCTGGGATCTAGTCCTGCATTGGGCTCCCTGCTCTGTGGGGAGCTGCTTCTCCCTCTGCCTCTGCCCTCCCCTCTCTCTCTTTCTCTCTTTCTCATGAATAAATAAAATCTTTAAAAATAAATAAAAATTTTTAAAATTTTAAAAAAATTCCAGGGGCACCTGGGTGGCTCAGTCGTTAAGCGTCTGCCTTCGGCTCAGGTCATGATCCCAGGGTCCTGGGATCGAGCCCCGCATCGGGCTCCCTGCTCCGCGGGAAGCCTGCTTCTCCCTCTCCCACTTCCCCTGCTTGTGTTCCCTCTCTCGCTGTGTCTCTCTCTGTCAAATAAATAAAAAAATCTAAAAAAAAAAAAAAAAAAAAAAAAATTCCAGCAGGATGATAAAGCTTGGGGGATCTATGTGGGTTGGTAACTTGTTGAAGCTATTATATTATTCTTTTTCTGTTACATACATGTTTGAAAGGATCTATATTAAACATTTAAAAATTTTATGGAAGGATGACATAAGTAAGTAGAAATTTTTAAGTAGTCTTGCCTTTTCAGGAAATGGCATTTGGTCTTTCTTACAAATGCCAATTGCCCCTGCTTTTCCTTCTGTTTTTCCCCAAAAATGTATCAGAAACTTTCTCTTGACTAACATAAACATTGGCCACAGAAATTAGCTTTAGAATTATAAGCTTGGGAATTGTTTGGGGCGCCTGGGTGGCTCAGTCATTTATGCATCTGCCTTCAGCTCAGGTCATGATCTCAGGGTCCTGAGACAGAGCCCCGCATTGGGCTTCCTGCTCAGTGGGGAGTCTGCTTGTCTCCCTCCCTCTGTCCCTTACCCCCACTTCTGATCTCTCTCTCTCAAATAAATAAATAAAATCTTAAAAAAAAAAAAAGCTTGGGAACAGCTTAATTAAGAGAAAAATCAAATACTCTGACCAAGTTCCAAATCCATTCATCTATAAACCGTAAGCTTCTACCCGTTTATGTTTGCAAATATCCACTATTCTCATCATTTTAAGAAGCAAAAAGGACAAGAAAAGGCTGAATTATAAAATCTCAAAGATGTACTACAGTCAATTTCAACAGACAGGTAAGGTCAATTCTTGAAACGAAATTGAGCAGTTATCATTTTGACATAAACTTACCCAAAAAAGTTTCTCAGAGGAAAATAGGCTTAATGCTTTAATGTTTAATGCTTTTTTTAAATGCTTTTCCTCTTCAAAAAATAGAAGAGATGAAGTAATGCAACTTACCAAGTAAGTTCCCACTTGCTTTTGTTATTCTTCCTCCTTACCAGTCTCAGAGCCAGGGTAAAAATGGCAGTGGTAGCAAGTGGGGCTATGGGGACGTCCAGGGATCTATGTCACACTGTTCTCCTTAGAGTAGAGGCTGCAAACTGGAAGTCTGGCTCACAAAAGGACTTGTTTTGGACCCAGAGAGCTTTCTGGAAATTCATATTTGTTGCTAACATTTAAAAATCCTAATAGTTCATTAAAAAAAAAGTCCTTGAAGGGGCACCTGGGTGGCTCAGTCGACCATCTGCCTGCAGCTCAGGTCAGGATCCCAGGGTCCTGGGATCAAGCCCCGCATTGGGGTCCCTGCTCAGTGGGGTCCCTGCTCCCTCACCCTCTGCTGCACGCCCCTCCCATCGCTTGTGCTGCTCTTTCTCTTTGTCAAATAAATAAATAAGGAATCTTTTTTAAAAAATCCTTGAAAAATGGAGAAATCTAGCAAAATTGGATGGGTCCTCTGGTGGGTCCTCTGGTATGACAATAACTGGCTGGACCCAAGTAGCAGCTATCCCCTGAGATATGAGGTAAGTGCTACCTACCTGGCCCCTGCAAGGTAGTTTGAGGAGGAGTTCAGGCATGGTTCTGAAGAGGATCTACAGTACAAAGTTACCTCATATGTATGCTTCTTTCACAGCATGCATATGCCACTCATCTAACTCCTATGGCTTAAGGATCTCTCTATCACTTAATGTTGTAATAGGTGACAGGAGTTGCGATGGGAGTCTGTTAGATGTGTTAGGACTCCAGCTCTGCTTCAAAAGAAAACTATACAAACTACTCCAGACCCATTTAGTTAGAAGCTTTTGTACTCTGGGCAAGCAGGATGAACTGAGAAACAGCCCCAGCTTGACTGCACCCCAACACCAAAAAGAAAGTGGGTGGAAGAAGGCATTTCAGTCCATAGGAAAGCAGAAGGAGAACAGAATGGAAGAAGGTTAGAATTGGAATGGCACCCTCAGTTCCTGGTACAAGTAGGTATGATGCAAATGATTCCTGCATGCATAGATAAGTCTCTTCATTCTATCGATGAGGAAAATAAATCCTCAGCAGACTTATCAAAGGACACTCATGCAAAATATCTTAGATTCAGAAATTCTTAGTTCTTATTGCGTTTTAAGGTTCAGTTAAACATTTCTCCTTTAACTGGCAGTTACCTAATTCTGTCATCACCCTACCCATCTGTCCCTATAAAAACTTAATGAAATCTATATCCGGGAGTACAAGTCTGAGTTATTAAACATTTATTTTCAACTTCACATATATATTCAGTTTCATGTTCTGCAAATTAATTTAATCCAGCAAAAAAAAAAAAAAAAAACAAGAATTCAGAAAAATATGAAATCTTATTGCTTCATTTGTTCACCAAATTCCTTCTGGAATAGCCAGTCTGATTACATCCTGAGAATGATAATGAACTGTCACTTGACCTGAATTTTAAACTTTCAAAGATTTTCATCAAAAGATCTGGTAACTGCCAGTTAAGGGGAAGAAAAAAAAATTAAAGTTGAAATTTAAATTTAGAAAGGATGCTCTGATACAGTTTTTAAATAAGGTAATTAAAATATAAGTTAATAAGAAGGTAGCATATTCACTGAGAGTATTTATCCTACCACATCATAAATGTTTAATGAGTAGCAAAATAAAGTTCATGGTTTCATCTAACAGGTATTATGCAGACCAAGTAGCTGACAATCTAAATTAGACACTTGAAGAGAAACATCGATTAAATGCTGGCAACTCAGAAGAGAGTCACCAGGAGAGTGAAGAATACGAAAAACATAACATATGAAGAATGAATGAATAAATTACTTTAAGAAGAAAAATGTTTGGAAAAGTGAGGATGAGGCATTATGGCAATCTTCAAATACATATAAGGGCCTTGCAAAAACAGTTTTAGTTAAGTTGCTGAAACGGGAGGCAGCATTGTGTGGTGGGAAGAACAATAAACTAGAAGTTAAGAACCTGCAGTATGAGTTTGGACACCAAGAGCTGTGTTTCAGATCTTGGATGAATCACTTCACCTCTGCGGGTCTCAGTTCTCTCTTCTATTAAATGGACAATAATAATACCTAAGTATCCTCCAGCTTTAGAATTCTGATTCATTGATCTGAAAAGTTATTGCATACAAAAGCTCTTAGAAAAAGAGCTTAGAAAAAGTTCAGATTCTTTAAAGTGCGATGCTATCACTATTACTGTGGACAGCATGTCTTCATTTCCTTTAAGGTAGAGGTATTTTCTGAGTCCAGTACTTCTTCCTGTAACTTAGTTGTATTTCTTGCTACAGCTTCTCCTAGACCCAAGCTTAATTAAGACTGGAATAAGTGGCTTTCTTTTTCTTTTTCTTTTTTTTTTTAAAGATTTCATTTATTTATTTGACAGAGAGAGACAGTGAGAAAGGGAACACAAGCAGGGGTAGAGAGTGAGGGAGAAGCAGGCTCCCCGCCGAGCAGGGAACCCTATGCGGGGCTTGATCCCAGGACCCTGGGATCATGACCTGAGCCGAAGGCAGACGCTTAACCGACTGAGCCACCCAGGCGCCCCTAAGTGGCTTTCATTCTCTGCTTCCATTTAAACTGAGCAGACTATTACCTCATTTTCCCCCTTGTACTATGCAGTCACATTTCTCCCTTAAGACTTCCAAATACCAAGCCTCCTATTCTTATCCTCTTCAGTTATTACACTCCCAAATGAATTCCATGAACACTTCTAAACTGTATATGGTGTTCTTGCAGGTATACCACAGAGATCCGTTAAAGATGATGTGCAGAAATGAAGCAGCCTAATAGGCTGGTGCAGGTGATATATTAACCACCTCTAACTTCCCAACACCAACCTTAACTCACCTGCTTCAGTACCATGCTCATCTCCTTCCTCTTCAGAGGCGTACCACCCCATCTTACATTCTCAGCCCCTTCATTATTGATTAGCTTTTCTGTCACCTGTATCTTCTAATTGTCCATCTTTGCTGGATCATTTTTATTAGCATTTCCATAGGCTAAGTATTACTCAACTTAAAAACAAACAAGAGTGCCTCCCTTTCCTTACTTTGCCTCTCTAGCTTCACTCTCTCCCACCTCAGCACAGCCAAGCTTCCAGCTTCATTTTGTGCCGTGTCTCACCCTCACCACTCCAGCCTACTGACCTTTTTATTTCTTTAAGCACTGGCTCTGGAATCAAAATGTATGTTGGCTCCTCTATTTATACCAGTACGTGTAGGAAAATTACTTCACCTGTGTACCTTAGTTTTCTGCTTGTAAAGTGGGGGTACCAACTCAATATACGTATGTTAAATAAATAATAAAAATATAAAAATAATAAAAAAATAAATAAATAAATAAATCACGCATAGAATGTACACTTTAAATAACATAGGTAAATTTTCAGCTAATTATAATATATTATATATAAAAAGTTGGCAGATAATCCAGGTATCTTATTCATTTCCATTATCTGCTATTTAGGACCACCATTAATGCTTACCAATGATCAGAGATGGTTGAATACTTAGGTCACTGCAAGTGTTCTTTTTTCCTTTTTTTTAAAAGATTTTATTTATTTATTTATTTGACAGAGAGAGACACAGCGAGAGGGAATACAAGCAGGGGGAGCGGGAGACGGAGAAGAGAAGCAGGCTTCCCACGGAGCAGGAAGCCCAATGTGGGGCTCGATCCCAGGACCCTGGGATCATGACCTGAGCCGAAGGCAGACGCTTAACGACTGAGTCACCCAGGCACCCACTGCAAGTGTTCTTGATAAGTGCTCTAATTACTGCAATATTTTACTTAAAAAACAAGGAGAAACAGTTTTAAAATAATCTTTTGGAATAAATATGAATTTTTTTCTATATATTTCCCTAAACAGTGTTCATTTTACCTGAAGTAAGCCCATGAAAATTCCCTACTATATTCCAGCCTCTTAGTAAGTGCATATTTGTCCTTCAAAATCAGCTTAGATTTAGTCCCGAGAAGCATTCTCATACAATCTTTGTTCCATGCCCTCATTTTCAATCAGTATGCATTCTGTACCTTGAACATCCTTCTACAGTAACATCCATCACACTACAATAAAATTTCTTTATGTATGTTCTGCTATTAGGCAATGTATTTCCTGAAAACAAGACAATGTCTTATCCACTTCTGCACTCCAAGGGCCTCTCTCTGTGTCCAGTAAATAGCCATTCAGTGGATATTTATTTGAAATGACCTCAGAAAACAAGTGAGTTATTTGGACTCTAATGTGAGGAACAATGGTTTAAGAAACAAAGTCCAATTCTATGAAAATGTTATTCCAATTGGGAATTATTTCTGGAAACTAGTTTTTACCTATAGAACTTTTATCCCTAAGACAAAAAGACAAAATAAAAAATTCCCATAGATATGACAGACATATTTGCAAATAATGATTTACTGGATAGAACTAAGTAAGAATCAGTTGTCACAAATAGCTTAAATTCTACTGAGAAAATCATCAAGAATTATTACCTCAACACATCTATCTGCAGACAGTAGGAGTAATATCTAAGATGAGATCATAGAAATTAAAGTATAAATGATAAAAAATAAAGATGCCCCATGAGTCCAAGCAATGATAATCTTAGATACAAGTAGGAAAGATTCTAACTTAAAATTATCCTCTGAGGTCCCTGCTGATCAAATTAACTTTTCATTAACTAAGAAAAGTCTCAGGAAAAATGACAAATCAACAGTTTTCTACATGTGCAACATACCCTACTTAAAATTTTATGATACATACATACACAAATACAAAAAGATAAATACATACATATACATACATGATATATATGTGTGTGTGTATATATATATCTCACAGAAATTAGGATTTACTTAATATGCTTTCATGCTGCCTCTTAACTAAAGCAAATAAGCATCTTGTAAAAATAATATTGGTAATTTGATCACAGGTTTAGTTACATGATGGGGTATGACAATTATAACAAGAATTACTATTGGGTCATAAGGAGAGTTATTTTAATAATCATATTAAACTCATTTTTAAAAATATATTAATAATAATCATAATAGAAATCAGTTTGAATAGAATCTCATTTTCAGAAGATTAAGGGGACAAATTGCCATTAGATTTCTTTTTTTAACAGTTCAAGACAGGCATGCAATTCAACAGGAATTATATATATATATAACAGAATATATATATATAACAGTATATATAACAGAAATTATATACCAGAAATTATATATATATGCTATATCTGTAAACAGCAACAAAACACCCTTCAAAAAATTTATGTACAAAAATGCATATATACTGTGTTTTACAGCACAATAAAAATAAAAGAACAGAGGTTTTGTCTAGGTTGAAATCCCAACTCTATTAGATGAGCAAGTTACTTTACCTCTCAAAGCTATAGCTTTCATTTCAAAAAAGCTGGGATAACACCATCACCATCAAAGAGGTCTTATGATAATTAAAAAACATATATCAAAGTGTCTTTTGGAAGACCTGTTTCACAGCAAGAACTGTCCTTTTACTATTTTCAAATGAAGGTTACATTCTTCTCAACCAATAGGAACTTTTTTTTTTTTTTAGTACAGTTGAGATTCTCAGTTTGGACAAAGAATGGTAAAAAGAGGAATGAGAATTTGAATAAAACAGTAAGGCTTAGTTAGCACATGTGGTGCAAGAACCAAGGAAGCATTCTTTAAAAATCAAACAACAACAAAAATCTCCATAGAAACAAAACCTAATTTGTGAAATCCAACCAAAACATTTTGGATAACATAACAAATATATTTAAAAATATCTAATGTTACTAGGCAAAGGAATACCTTGATTAAACTTGAATTACCTAATGGGCTAATCTGTGATAACATCCCCATATAATATACTGTTTTTAATCAGTAAAACAGCATCAGCTGTTTATCAAGACCTAGATTACTACTTGCTAAAAGATAATTTAATTGTATTTATATAGGATTTAACAAATATTCTAATATACTCCAAAAGTAGGTATGTTTTTCTTGATTTTAACTAATTTAAAAAACCTGAAGCACAGAGAAGTGAATTACTTCAAATACTGAATCAAACTTTTTGTCCTGTGAACAATGATTTTTTAAATGACAAAAAATGTTATTTCACTTTTTTTTTAACAGGAAGATATTCATGAAGGCAATGAAAGAACTTATAGAGATTTCTTTAATGAATACAGCTCCATTAAGCAGCCTGCAGGAACATGGTATAAAGAGAAAAACGACACATACTGGCTTTTTCAAGTGTGGGTGTCTGGTATTCTTGGGATTTTTCACCCACTCATATGAGTCAGTTTTATATAACACTGTAACATATAATTTCCCTCCTACTCACAAGCCAACACTTCACAGATAACATCTCACCCTAAGTTATTTAAGGACTATGGTAACTGGGAACATTTTAATATTTTATAAAATGTGCAAACAACCAAATTATTACTATGTCAGCAACAAGTTCCTTGGCCTCCAAAGAAGCATTCCAGTATGGTTCAGTACTCCTTAAGAGTTTGGGGAACACGTTAACAAAATATGTGAATTGTTTCACTGTAGTCAAATATCCTAACTTCATTTAAAAACCTAGGTGTTTTACAAATACTAGTTATTTTGTGCATAGACAAAATCAAGTAATTAGGCAGTGATTTAACAATTACATTCTTACTGGGGAATTATTCCCAGGAACACTAAAGATGGTTAAATACTAGGGTTCAAGAAAATAAGATTGATTTAGTTTTCTCCACAGTATATGAAATATTCTAAATATCCAATTCCAAGGGTAATTGAAAGGTTATATACGTAAAATCAGATTACCACAAATATAAAGGGAATGTCCAGATCTTTTTTGTTGTCTACGCTAAAATTCTTTTGCTTAGAGCATTACTGAAAGGCAGTGGTTTCATGACTAGAGTTTAAAAATCATTATGCTGAGACTTCTTCATTAAATTATTCATCATGATGAGATACCTTTAGTTTTCTTTCACTGGAAGGAAGGAGTCTCCCAAAGGAAGCAAGAAAAGCAGATAGGAATGAAGAATGCAATTTAAAATAGCAGATACAAGAATGAACCTCTTCCCTTAGAGACTCATGGTATTATGAAAAGAAGCACCAACCTTATGTCTGATGGAAAACTAATTTAAAATAAAAAATACTTTATTAGATGACCTCTCAGCACATGAGTCATTTCCACCTTATATAGTCTACTCCAATTAGATATGACCTGTTTAAAGCCCTCAGATGTTACACACAGCTTGGGTTATCTCAGGGTGTTCCCACTGCTGTTATAGGGCCTTTTTCCAATATCGAATGATAACATGTCAGAATCTATAGTATAACAGGATGCCATGTCAGCATTTCACTGTAACATAAACCTAAAATGTTCTCATGGATAGGGTGGTAGAATAGAAAGAACATATGCTAGAGTCAAGCAGAAATAGGTCCACATCTCCTCTACTTCTTTCATTAGCTTATAAATCGTATATTTGTGGGCGCCTGGGTGGCTCAGTTGGTTAAGCGACTGCCTTCGGCTCAGGTCATGATCCTGGAGTCCCAGGATCGAGTCCCGCATCGGACTCCTTGCTCAGCAGGGAGTCTGCTTCTCCCTCTGACCCTCCCCCCTCTCATGCTCTCTCTCTCTATCTCATTCTCTCTCAAATAAATAAATAAAATCTTTAAAAAAAAAATCGTATACTTGTGACAAATTATCCTGAGAGCTGATCGAACAGTTAAGCTGTCAGTAAATTTGTTATAAAAGATCCTCTTTGAGCTTTAGTTTCTTAATGGGTAAAAGAAATCTAGTAAGTATATACCACATAGGGTTATAGCCTTATACATGTGGAGTTTCTAGCACATAATATCTGCTTTATAAAATGAAATTCACATACCTACTCATTCCTATGCCCTAAGAAAGTATACCACCCAATAATACTACTAAAGGAATACCTTTTTTACTGGGCTAAAATATATATAACATAAAATTTACCATTTTCACCATGTTTAAGTGTCTAATTAAATGGTATTAAGTACATCCACATTGCTGTGTTATTATCACCACTGTCAATCTCCTGCACTTTTTATCATCCCAAACTGAAACTGTATCCAGTAAACAGTAACTCCCCATTACCCCACTCCTATCTCTAGCCTTTGGCCATTACTATTCTACTTTCTGTCTCTATGAATTTGACTATTCTAGGTACCTCATATAAGTGGAATCATATAATTTTTGTTCTTCAATTACACATTTTAAAGCGCCAAGTGGCAGATAGTAACAAAAATCATCTTTCATTAAAGAAAATAAAGAATTACATATCAATAGTACAAAAATGTTTATATATGTTCAAAGTATTTCTGCTAGAAGAACACTCATATACTAACCAATTTTATGGTAATAAAAGGTAAACTACCAGTACTCACATACTACTCTCTGTAAGTATAAAGTAGCAGTATACATATAAAAGGACCCGGGAAATGTACATTAACTTTGTCTCAAGATAGTTGGTAATACCCCAAAATATAAGGGAAAAGTGAAAGACAGCAAAAGAATATGGAAGTATCACATTAAATTTTTAAATATGTTTTTATAATATTGTATCATACCACACCACCACTAGGTAAGCCAACTGCATTATTTTGGTACCTACCAATAGATAATGGTGTCTTGGTATTTGTCTTAATAAAATCAAGGTCAATGTCAAAGATTTCTGGCACTGGCTAGGACAACACCAGAACAGTCTTTCCTGTTAGCCTCCAGGTGGCAGTGTGGCCCAGAGCAGTAGAAATCACTCTCAGCTCTGGAACTTCAAATTAAAAAAAAAACAAAAAAAACAAAAAAAAACAGGGGCACCTGGGTGGCTCAGTCGTTAAGCGTCTGCCTTCGGCTCAGGTCATGATCCCAGAGTCCTGGGATCGAGCCCCGCATCGGGCTCCCTGCTCAGCGGGAAGCCTGCTTCTCCCTCTCCCACTCCCCCTGCTTGTGCTCCCTCTCTCACTGTGTCTCTCTCTGTCAAATAAATAAATAAAATCTTTAAAAAACAACAACAACAACAAAAAAAACCCTTTTACAAGGGAAACTTACTTTGCTTAATAGACGAATATACTTAGAGAATAAAATCAAGAAGAATTAGTTTCATGCCAGTTGGAGTAACGAATATGAATTCAACGGAATCGGCCACGTTTGACCCCAACTCCTGCCCTGAATTTCCTTGTACAAAAGAATGGATACTGAAATATTTTTAACAATAGCTGTGGTTTGATTCCTATGTAGTTCAGTTACCATGATGGGATGAAGGTTAAATATTTTAAAAGTGGGGAGGGTATATATAAATACCAGAGAGGTAGCAGAGACACAGAACTAAGAAGAAACTCAAAAGGATGTGACCCTCATCCCAACAGACCACCCAACCATACCATTCACACACAGGACTTACTGCAGGATATTGGCCATCAGTCTCTGCCTATAGGAGCAGATAGGAATGGTGGCATTTTTCTTCTGCAGAACAAAGGGCTGTTTTACTTTGTATTTCATCTGTTGGTTTCCCCCCTTTCTAATGATAGAATCAACCATTCACTCTCCCAGTGACCACTTTTAACTGCTGCCAGAAACAGTAACTACTCATCAATGTAACATGCTTCCCATTTTTTGTCACTATTCCCAAAAGTCTGTTTTTGAATAAAAAAGCAGACTTGTTACTGATAAAAATCTGACCTTCTTCCCTCTGCAATAGTCTAATCAGGTCTAACCACTGAGTCTACACTTAGACATGAAGTGTTCACTTAACACTGGGGTCTCAGTTACTCTGTCTTTCCTGCTAGAGAGTATGTTCTTCCTGCCCTCCATCTACTTCTCTGACTGCAGTCATTCTGAATGTCTGAAGTTCCCAGATATAATTCATTTACTCATAAATATTTTAAGTAACTCACAATAATTAAATCTAACACTTTTTGGGAATCTCTCTTGAACTGAGAATCATGTTATCATCCCCCATTTCACAAAGTTTTAAGAATATGACCATGACTGTAATGGTGGAAATAAAGGGAACAAACAGACATGAGGCCAGCTACGGCCAAAGCACGTGTTCTTTTTGCTCCACACCAGTGTTTTCAAGTGCTGGGCACCACAGCAGGCACTATGTAGATACTTTCAGGAAAGGCCAGTCATTAGAGTATTTCTTTATTCCATTAGGTTATTTTGAGGATTCATAAAAAATGCAAAGTGCTAGTGGATATTTAAATTCATTACAGAATGTTCCCTTATATTAAAAATAATCCAGCTCAACCTAGGAAAATTTTTAAAAGTTAATAAGGCAAATTTATAAACAAAAATATAATATTCCTATAAATTTGCTGATCTGTAAGTTAAAGAGCCCACCAAATGCAATGTGTGGCCCTGTTTCAATCTGATATGAAAAAACCAATAGTACAAAAGACACTTTGAGATAAGTGGGGAAAATTTTTAAATGGGCTAAATAATAGATATAATGAAGAATTAATTACCTTGAATTTATTAGCTGTGATAATTACACTATTTTTTACATCCCTATTTTTAGAGATTAAAACTGAAGTGTTTATGGGTAAAATATAATTTCTTGAATTTACTTTAAAATATACCAGCTAAGAAAAGTATGCTTTTATGGAAGAAATACAGAATAGAACAACAAATAACTAGAAATGTTCATAATTATTAAAGCTAGGTAACAACTACATGAAATTTCCGTATACTATTCTATTTTTGAATACACTTGAAAATTTCCATAATAAAAATGTTTGGATAAAACAAACTGCAGTATTGAACTTTGTAAAATTTCTTTCTAGTATAAAACTTTGGGTAACCATGTTGCAAAATTCAGTATAGGGATACCCTGAAAATTCAACCCATATTCAGTTCTCCACATTTCTAATGACTTAAATTTTTTCTATTGTTTTAAACTCTTACCATCATATTGGTTCACAAATCATCACTGTTTTTACTTAGTGATTTTAAATTTAGTGTTAATTTTAATTTTACTTGTTGTGAAGTATGTGTGTATATATACATACACATACATATATGTGCCTATGTATAAAGAGAACCCCTATGTTTACTGCAGCATTATTTATAATAACCAAGATACGGAAACAACACAAGTGTCCATTGAAAGAGAAATGAATAAAGAAGATGGGGCATATATACACAATGGAATATTACTTAGCCATAAAAGAGAATGAGACCTTGCTATTTGTGACAACATAGATGGACCTAGAGAATACTATGCTAAATAAATTAAGTCTGAAAAAGACAAATACCATGTGACTTCATTTGTATGTGGTATCTAAAAGACAAAAGAACAGGGGCGCCTGGGTGGCTCAGTTGGTTCAGCGTCTGCCTTCGGCTCAGGTCATGATCCCGGGGTCCTGGGATAGAGCCCCACATCGGGCTCCCTGCTCCACGGGAAGCCTGCTTCTCCCTCTCCCACTACCCCTGCTTGTGTTCCCTCTCTCGCTGTGTCTCCGTCAAATAAATAAATAAATAAAATCTTAAAAAAAAAAAAAATAAAAGACAAAAGAACAAACATACAAACAAGAAGAAATAAACCCATAAATACAGAGAACAAACCAATAGTTGCCAGAGGGGAAGAGAGTAGGGAATGGGCAAAATGGATGAAGGGGAGTGGGAGATATAGGCTGCCAGTTATGGAATGAATAACTCATGGGGATGAATGGTACAGCACAGGAAATAGTCAATAGAATTGTAATAGCGTTGTATGGTGACAGATGATAGCTACTCTTGTGGTAAGAATAGCACAGCATATAGAGTTGTCAAATCACTATGTTGTACCCCTGAAACCAATGTAACAGTATCAACTATACTTCAATAAAAACAAGAGAGAAAGAGGGAGAGAAAGAAAAATGCGTGGATGGATAGGTATATTTAACGTGACAATTACCAAAAATGGAACTTCAGAGGCAAAAAAGGTGATGAGAGGGCAAAACATCATATTCCATATAAATTCTCTGGAAGGAGTTTTCCAAAGTCGAAGTAATTTCACTGATTATTCTCCATTTTCTTCCTCCTACAGATTACTCGCATGCCAGGTGGCTTCAAACAATTTGATCAATGAAGGTACCAGCTGGAGATTAGATAGTGGGAGGTGCTTAGGGAATGGGAAGAAGGAGGTCTCCGAGTGGCTGGGTCCCACCAGAACCACAGGTGCTGCTTGTAGCACCTAGCCATATGTTGGCTCTCTTAACTTCACCCATACCTCCTAATAGTCCCTCATTAAAATCTCTTAAATTGAACCATCTGAGTATATTTACTGACTAATTAAATAAGAAAACAGAATATTAACAAGTCCAGGTAACATACAGAAACCATATGTGTGTGCTATTAAAATTTGTTATGAATTATTAACAATTATTATTAAAAATCCACATAAAATATAAAGAAGTTGAAGGTAAAAGAGTAAAAAAAGGTAGAGCTGGAAATTACTAATAGAAAGAAAGCTGGTGTTACTATATCAATGAAAGAAAGCTGGTGTTACTATATCAATATTAAACAAATTAGAGTTAGGTCAGAAAACATTACTAAGAATCATAATGAAAAAGGAACATGGGGGCGCCTGGGTGGCTCAGTTGTTAAGCGTCTGCCTTCAGCTCAGGTCATGATCCCACAGACGTGGGATCGAGCCCCACATTGGGCTCCCTGCTCGGCAGGAGGCCTGCTTCTCCCTCTCCCACTCCGCCTGCTTGTGTTCCCTCTCTCGCTGTGTCTCTCTCTGTCAAATAAATAAATAAAATCTTTAAAAAAAAAAAAAGGAACATGGAAAAATTCTCTAGGAAGATGAAGCAATTATAAGCTTGTTTGCAATTAATAACATAACCTCAAAATATGTAAAGCAAAAATCAACAGAAATACAAGAGTTAAATTGACAAAGAAGGGCATTTTAACAAATGTCTCTGTAATTGGTGGATTAAGAGAGCATAAAATTCAAAAGGGTAGGGAACAAAAAATTAACAAATTTAAGATAACATAAACAAATTATATATCCAACAATTAGAGGATACGTATTCTCTTAAAGCACTCACAGAGCACTTACAAAAATGAACGAGGCTACAATCAATAAGTTATCTGATTGTCTCTAGAGATTAATTTGCATTTCCCAGAGTTTTAAACAAATGGAATCATACGGTACATAGTCTTTTTGGGAGTGGGGAGCTGGCTTCCCTCACCCACTGTAATTATTTTGAAATTCATCCATGTTGATGCATGTATCAGTAGTTCACTGTCTTTTATTGAACAGTAGTGTGTTGTAATTTATCCATTCAACAGCTAATGGACAATGAATTTTTCCAGTTTTTGCCTATTATTAATCAAGCTACTATGAACATTTATCTCCCCCCCAAAAAAGAAATTGCATTTAAAAAAAGAGTAATTATTTGAGAGAGGGAGAGAGAGAGAGCACAAGTGGCGGGGGGACAAAAGGGAGTGGGAGAAGCAGGCTCCCCGCTGAGCAGGCAGCCCAATATGGGCTGATGCCAGTACTCTGGGATCATGACCTGAGCCAAAGACAGATGCTTAACCGACTGAACCACCCAGGCACCCCTGCATTCTTTTTGATAAAGTAGTGAAACACTAATATTTCAACAGTGGTCTATGCTTAAAAAATCTATGTGCATACATATGTACAGACATATATGTGTACATATGTACATGTATATATGTATTTAAAAGCAAAGCACACTTAGTATTTTTTGAAAACTTTATTCACTTTAGAGAGAAAGAGTGCGAGAGCAAGAGAACGGGAGAGCAAGAGAGCGCAAGAGCAAGCGAGGGAGGGGCATGGGAAGAGAATCTCAAGCAGACTCCCTGCTGAGCAAAAAGTCTGATGGGAGGCTCAATCCCATGACCCCGAGATCATGACCCGAGCTGAAATCAAGAGTCTGACACCCAACGGAATGAGCCACCCAGGTGCCCCCACATTTAATATTTTTGGTAAATTTGTTATTCACATATAAAAAATATAGAAAATTAAACAAATCTTAAGGCTACAACTTGATGAATTTTCATAAAATGAAGATATCCATGTAACAGCACCAAGATCAAGGAACAGAATATTATCAATACCCCAGAAGCCTCCCTTGTGACTGACCCTCTTCCTTTCATAATGCTCTCCCATTTAAGGGTGACCACTTCCTGAGTTCTAACACCATAAATTAGTATATTTATTTTACATAAGTGATCATAAATAAATTAGTATCTTACATATATTTTATATAAATGGATATATACAGTTAATGTATGTATTCTTTTATGTCTGGCTTCTTTCACTCAACACCATGTCTGTAAGATTCATCCTGCTGTTATAGTAGCTATAATTTGTTCATTCTCATTGTTTTAAGTTTTCTGTTGTGTGAATATACTACAGTTATTTCCCATTCTACTGCTGATGGACAACTTTTAGCTTTATGGATAATGCTGTAAAGAGCATTCTTATAGTGAACATATATATGTGTCTATAGACCTAGAGATAGGATTACTAGGTCTCAGAATATATACATATGTTCACCTATAGTAGATATTGCCAAAAAGTTTTCCAAAGTAGACGTGCCAATTTTCTTTTCTAACAGTAGTGTAATATAATTACAGATGCTTCACATCCCTGATTTTTTTTTTTAATTAGGCCATTCTAGTGGGTGAGTAGTGGTATTGCAATTTGCTTTTATATACATCTCCAACAGAAATTAGTACATATGTTGACCAAAGCACACTTAACTTTATTCCTCAAATCCACAGGATACTTTCAAATAAATAAGTCTGATTTTAAGTCAGTTTACCTAAAGTGAAAGCAGATTAAGCTCATCTATTAAAACGGATACCTATTTCTTCCAGCTTCATCGAGATATAAGCGACTTATAACGTGTAAGTTTAATGTGTACAATGTAATGATTTGATGTATGTATATATTTGGGGTTTTTTTTTTGTTTTTTTTTTATTTTTTAAAGATTTTTATTTATTTATTGAGAGCGATAGTGGTAGAGAGAGAGCATGAGAGGGGGAGAGTCAGAGGGAGAAGCAGACTCCCCGCTGAGCAGGGAGCCCTATGCGGGACTCGATCTTGGGACCCCAGGATCATGACCTGAGCCGAAGGCAGTCGCTTAAACAACTGAGCCACCCAGGCGCCCTGATGTATGTATATATTTTGAAATGACTACCACAATAAGGCTATTTAACACATCCATCACCAAACATAGTTACCAATTTTTGTGTAGTGAGAACATTTAAGATCTACTCTCTTAGTAACATTCAAGTAAACAGTCAAGTATATTTTTATAGTATATTATGTATATATATACTATAGTCATCACGCTATACATTAGATCCTTATAATTTATTCATCTTACAACTGAAAATTTGTACCCTTTAACCAACATCTCCCAAAGTCCCCCACACCCCAGCCCCTGGCAACCACTAATATGCTCTTTGTTTCTATGAGTTCAGCGTTTTTACATTCCACGTATAAATGAGATACAGCATTTGTCTTTCTCTGACATGTCATTTAGCATAATGCCAACAACGTTCATCCATGTTGTCACAAATTATAGAATTTCCTTCTTTTATGGCTGAATAATATTCCATTACAAAAAGTACATGTATGTATACACACATAGATACATATACATATATACCACATTTTCTTTACCCACTCATCCATAAATGAACACTTATGCTGTTTCTATGTCTTGGCTACTGTGACTAACACTAAAATGAATGTAGGGTTGCAGATATCTCTTCAAGATACTGATTTCATTTCCTTTAGACATATACTCAGAAGTGGGATTGCTGGATCACACCGTACATCTTCTTTTCATTTGCTGAGGAAACTCCATACTGTTTTCCATAATGGCTTTACGAATTTACATTGCCACCAACAGTGCACAAGGGATCCCATTTCTCCACATCCTTGCCAGCATTTGTTATCTCTTACCTTTTTGATAAGAGCCTTTCTAATAAAAGGTATGAGCTTGTATCTCATTATGATTTTGATTTGTAATTCCCTGATGATTAGTAATGTTGACCACCTTTGCATGTACCTGTTAGCTATTTGTATGTCTTCTTTGGAAAAATGTCTATTCATGTCCTTTGCTCATTTTTTAATTGGATTATTTGGGTGTTTTTTGCTATTGAGTTGTACGAGTTTATTATATATTTTGGATATTAAACCCTTAGTGGATATATAGTTTGCATATATTTTCTCCCATTCAATAGGCTGCCTTTTCATTTTGTTGACTGTATTTTCTGTTGTGCAGAAGCTTTTTATTTTGATGTAGTCCCATTTATTTATTTTTGCTTTTTTTTTTTTGGCTTGTGCAAAATGTATACCTATGCATCAATAACACTTTTCGACACAGCCAAGCCTCTCTCTACACACCCTTATAGGGTCCCTCGCTGCCTGGGGAGGAGGCAAAACAATGACATTCTGAAACTCAAATTAACACTATTTAGAATAGCAAGATTTTGTGCTTCATAAATCAGATTACTTAGACTGTATAAAATTAATAAGTAAAATTGTTTAACTTATTTCGTCTGGCTTTTTTATATCTATACTTCAAGGTTCATTCATACTTTCACTTAATTACCTTTATCTTAAACTGAAATGATAAGCATGGTGATTTATACCCTAATATTAAAATAGTTTAACAAAGAACTTTCTCATAGCAAAACCACCAGGTGTTTCAATATATTTGTTCACTGATGCAAAAATTCAATCTACATTCAGTGAAACAACTAAGGAGTGTAACACTACAAAAGCAGTATATCTAAATGGGTAATATAACAGAAAACTATTCAATTTTAGGAAAGAAAAGAAAACAATGAAAGCAATTAGGCTGTCATCAAGTGATACTTTAAGAATACAAATTACTACAAAATCACCTCTTATACTTTTTGTAAAAGCTTTAAATACCACAAAGTCCTCTCTTCCTCCACGCAGACAGATAATTAAAACAAACTGTTTTGCCAGAATTTTCAGAAGAAATGAAATAGTTTATTTCAGAACACTATCTATACAAAGAGTATTAACTAATGACAAAGGTAACAATGACAAGTCTAATTAATTCATTCAGTAACAGACTTCTTACATCTCATTGGATGTGAATAAGCAAACAACATACAGTAAACCTTCTTGTTCAAGTATATACCAAAAATTTCATATATTAATAAGTCTGTCAATTCTTTTTAACCATGTAAATCCACATATATGCAGACATAAATTCATGTATATAAATAATTATTTAATAAAGAGCTAAGTAATAGATACAATATGCAGCTTATTGGAGCACAGATTAAAAATGTAATGCATGGTTATTTATCATCTTTGAAAACTAGACAAAAAAGAGCATGGGCTACCAGAAATATTAAATATGAAAAACAAGAACAAAAACAACAACAACTAAAATGGTATATTTAGAAAAAACACTTGACTAAACATCTCAGGGAAACAAAACAAAACAAAATAGCAAGACATAGTTCCAATGTGAGAGGGACACTTGTATCGTAATCAAGAATCCTTTCCTTGCATCACCACAAGACGAGAAACAGACTGGCGGCCAGAATATCCCCAGGACCAGCCAGGCTATAAGGAGAAGCAGAGAAGGCAAGGCCTTCAATGAAAACTCCCAGATGGGGGGGAAGCAGAGTAAGAGCAGGAATGACAGATTTGCAACATTAACTACTTCGCTATGTTGATTTCTTTTGGCTCAGGAAATAAAATGAAAAAAAATAATGTCATAGAGAGAATAGGTGTTAGTCTAGAACATTATTAGAGCATTATTCTGGCCCTCTCTCAGGTGATCTTTTGCAAATAGCAGGCTCAGGAAAAATGTTCCTCAATGAATACAGAGTAGCAACTATAAAAAATCAATTCTACAAAAATAAAAAAAGGGAAAAAGGGAAATCAAATGGAAAAACACACAGAAAAAAAAAAGTACCTATGAAGCAGATGAAAATCATAGTCAAACATTTTGCCACAGGGGTACCTGCGTGGCTCAGTCATTAAGCATCTGCCTTCAGTTCAGGTCACGATCCCACGGTACTGGGATCGAGCCCCAAGTCTAGCTCTGCACTCAGCAAGGAATCTGCTTAAGACTCTCTCTCCCTCTGCCCCCTCCCCTGTGCTCTCTTTCTCTCTCTTAAATAAATAAATCTAAAAAAATAAACTTAAAGAAGCAATCACCTTTATAACACAAGAACCACAAAGCAGAGGTACAAGACTCAGGAAAGATATGGCAAGAAACATGAAGAACTTAAATGTGAGCTGAAGGTCAGAGAAGTAAAAGAAAAATAAACATCACTGAAATGAAGACCAAATGGAAGCAGGAGAGAATAGGTACTGCTAAAAAAAAAGGGGGGGGGGATTACACATGAGACAGGACTGAAAGAAAATTTTCAAAGGGAATGAAGAAACCAAAAGAGTTTTAGAGAAAAAATAAATTAAGAAACAAAAAGACAGAAAATACAAATGATATAGATGATAGGTCAAGACAAATCAACATAGGCATATTTGGTGTCTTCAAAGAAGAAAACCAAAATAAAAGAACTGAAAACTGTTCTCAATATAATTCAAGAAAAGTTTCCAGAAATTAAAGAAAAAGATAAACTAGAGATTAAAATAACAAAGCACAACAAGGAAAGAGACATATAAGTGTCAACAACAAGCCATACCCTAGTACTGGATTGCCAAAATAAGTAGTGAGACAAAAAAATTAAAAAAAAAAACAAAAAAACAACCATCTCCAAAGAGGAAAAAGCCAAGCAGCCCTCAGGCTTGTCTACAGCAAACAGTGGAACAATAACTATAACATCAGCCAGAAAAGAAACTGGGACTGAGAATTTTTTTTTTTAAAGATTTTATTTATTTGACAGAGAGAGAGAGAAGAGCAGGGGGAGCAGCAGAGGGAGAGGGAGAAGCAGGCTCCCTGCTGAGCAAGGAGACCGATGTAGGGCTCGATCCCAGGACCCTGAGATTATGACCTGAGCTGAAGGTAGACGCTTAACTGACTGAGCCACCCAGGTGCCCTGGGACTGAGAAATTTCTTACTCAGCCAATTTGTCATTTAGTATAAACTCAGTGAAAAGACATTTTTAAATGCAAGAAATTGGGTAAATGATTTCCTATTAGCCCTTCTAAAAGAACTTTGAGAAGATAACCCTAACCAAAGAACACTGTGCAAAACAAAATGGACGAGAGGAAAGCAATGAAAAGTACTTGGCTCTTTAAATAATCTGGGTACAGAAAAGAATGTAACAGTTACAGACAATGACTGCACAGAAATGACATACCTAACAAGAGGCAAAGAGGAGAAAAAGGCAAAGATCATCTAAAGTTTGCAAAAAATATATAATACATATTTCATAGGAACAAATTTAAGTATTTTTAAAGATACAAAGGTGAATATCAAGAAAAATAATTTAACCAATATGATGTGCTGAGAAAGAAGGACAGGAAGGAAGGAAAAGGTAATACACCAAATGCCACTGTACATAATTGGGAATAAGAAAACCCTGCGTAATAAAATAAAATAGAGAATCAACTATATTACGCAAGGCTATAGTTACAAAGATTACTAATGGATTCAAGCTCCAAACCCTTCAATTTACTAAAAGTGTATACTAAACATGAAGAAAACTTTGATGCTACTATAGTAATATATTTAATGGATCATATAGTGATTATATAGTAAGATATTTTTAGGAACAGAAACCATAACAAATGCTATGATGGCAAAATTAAGACCAAATACAGCTCTAATGTCAATGAACGAAAGTGAGCTTAATACTACTTAAAAGAAAAGACAAACGGAATCACAAAGTGAAATACAAATCTGGAACTTAAAAACTCATTTAAAAGAAGTGTCTCAAAAATGTTGAAAATAGAAAGATAGTTAAAGGCATGCAAGGAAAATATGGTCAGAAAGAAATCGTTGGGAAATTATATAATATTAAATTTGGAATATAATAGGAAAGAATTAAGTAATTCTATAATCAGGGTATTTTACAATGATAGCAAGTATAATCTTTAATGAATGAAGACTTAATAGTAATATTTCAGCTCCCAGTGCTATGGTGGTTTATAAAGTGTCAGATCCTTCCCTTTGCAAACACCTAGAAATGCTAACTTAGATAAAATACCATCTTTTAAAATGCAGAGCTGTTCTGAAGAAAAGTAAAAAAATTTACAACTGCCAGAAACAAAAGAGAAAAATCAAAACCTGAGTGATAGGTGAGGGATAAAACTACAGGCCACAATGAAGGTGTCTGCAAACACCATCAACAGGGAATCTTATGACTTAACAGCCAAGCAGAGCAACAGTAATAAGGTCTTATATCTACACAAAGCAGAGGTTGAAAATGACTCCTAAACAAACCCTGAGCCTAAGAAAGCTATAACCTAAGTAAAAATGGAAAAGGGGTGACAATAAAAAAAAATTTTTTTAAAAAGACAAATATGGGGGGGAAAAAAACTGAAAACAGATTTATATACATATGGTCAAGTGCTTTTTCAGAAGGATGTCACGGTAATTTTTGGGACAGAAGAGACTTTACTCTGGCACCACTAGAAAGGGTGCCAGAGTAACTGGATATCAATATGAAAGAAAACTGAACCTAGAACTATTATCTTATCCCATACACAAAAATTAATTTGAGATGAATCATATATCAAAACATAAAAGCTAAAACTAGAAAGCTTCCAAAAGAAAACATAGGGACATTGTGATCCTGGGGTAGGAAAAGACCTCTTCGTGACAACATAAAAAGCATTAACTAAAATAAAATCTTTAAAAAAAAAAAAAAAAAAGCATTAACTACATAAGAATTTAATAAATTAGATTTTATGAAATTAAAAATTTCTTGGGGCACCTGGGTGCTCAGTTGGTTAAGCGTCTGCCTTCAGCTCGGATAGTGATCTCAGGGTCCTGGGATTGAGTCCCATGTTGGGCTCCCTGCTCAATGGGGAGTCTGCTTCTCCCTACCTCTCTGCCTCTCCCACCCCCAGGCTTATTTTCTCTCTCTCTCTCGCAAATGAATAAAATCTTTAAAAAAAAAAAAAAAAAAGAAAGAAAATTAAAAATTTCTGTTCATCAAAAGGCAAAAAATTTCAACTGAAGAAAAACCAGAGTATTAAGAATTTCTGTTCATCAAAGAATACTATAAAGAAAATTAAAAAAAGCAAAATACAGACTAGGAGAAATTATAATACATATATCTGACAAAGGTCTTCTATGCATAATAAAAGAATTCCTTCAAATCAATAATAAAGAGATAGTAATTAAAACATGTAAAACATTAACATATGTTGAAAGAGGCCAACATTATTAGTCTTTAGGAAAGTACAAATTCAAAATCAGTGAGTTACTGGGGTGCCTGGGTGGCTCAGTCGGTTGAGTGTCAGACTCTTGATTTCAGCTCAGGTTATGATCTCAAGGTCCTGGGATCCAGCCCATCACTGGGCTCCCTGCTCAGTGGGGAGTCTGCTTCTCCCTCTCCCTCTGCCTCTCCCTCCACTCATGCTCTCTCTCTCTCACATACACACCCAAATAAAATCTTAAAAAAAAAAAAAGCAATAGAATTGAAAACATGTCCACAAAAGGCCTTGTCCATAAATGTTAACACCATCTTTATTCATAAGACTCCCAAACTAGAATCAACCCATATGTCCATCAGCAAGTGAATGAACAAAATAACTGTCTTATATTCAAAGATCAAAACTATATATGAATCTCAAAAACATGATGAGCAAAAGTCGTCAGAGACTCGTATCACCTGCATGATTCCATTTGCAACAAGTTCCAAAACAGACTAAAGTAAGCTATGGTATAGTAAGGGATTATAACCCACTAGGAATCCAAGAGAACGGATGAATGGATGGATAGATAAATGGGTAGAAACAGACAGGGAAAAAGAGAAAAAGAGAGAGATTGCTGCAACAGAAGGGAGGGCTCTTCCTTACAATAAAATGCCAATTAATAAATCATCATTTCATAACTATCAGGGGAAAAATTATTTTGAGCAAGAACATGTATGGAAGCTAAATTCAAAAGAGAAACCTAGATAAGGGGAAGCATATTTACATGGTCTGAACATCTCATGTTAGTTGTTTGTTAAATAGGCAACAATTGTGAGAGGGAAAAATAGCAACTACGTGGTAGAGAGTGTGGTAGTTATAACACTTTGCCTAATAATCAAAATTAACACTACCATTCCAGAAAAAAAAATAAATAACACTACCAGTGAGGGGCTGATAGATACTGTGTACCTTCAAAAGCAATATCTTGAGAAGGATAGAACTTCTTTCTCCCTTGTGTACTAATCCAGAATGGACTGCACAATCTAAACCCTATAATGAGAAAACGTTTAAAAAAATTGAGACACATTCTATAAAATACGTTGGCCTATATTCAGTGTCATGAAAGTCTGAAAAACAACATATATGGAGATTAAAGATTAAATCTCGTGAATTTGATGATTGTACTGTGGTTATGTTAGAGAATATTTTTGTTCTTAAAATATTAACTATTCTTAAATACTGTAGGTTAAAGGAGAAAGATATATGCAACCTGATCTCAAATGGCTTTGAAAAAAATAAATACTACTTTGTGTGCAAGTGCACGTGTGTGTGTGTGTGTGTAGAAAGACAGAAGAGGGAGAGAGAATAATACAATAATAAAGGAAAAGTGCTAAGATGTTAGAAATTAGTGTATCGAGGTAAAGGGTATATGAAAGTTATTTCTGTACCTTTTTTTTTTTTTTTAAGATTTTATTTATTTATTTGACAGAGAGAGAGACACAGCGAGAGAGGGAACACAAGCAGGGGGAGTGCGAGAGGGAGAAGCAGGCTTCCCGTGGAGCAGGGAGCCCGATGCGGGGCTCGATCCCAGGACCTGGAATCATGACCTGAGCCGAAGGCAGACGCCCAACAACTGAGCCACCCAGGCGCCCCCCTGTACCTTTTTTAAATCAAAGTTTAAATTATTTCAAAATTAAAACTTAAAAAAATAAAGAGCATCAAGTAACCATAAAAAAACATATTCTGGTGACAAAAGTCAGCTCAACAGTTTCCTAATTCATGGGGATGAGGTTGATTAGAAAGAGGTCTATTCTGGGTGGTAGAAGTGTTCTACATATTGACAGAGGTATTAAAAAACACATGGGTAGACAAACATCAGAATTCACTGAAATATACACATAAAACCTGTGCATCTGTGCATTTTATTAAATTTAATTGTATCTAAATTTTTTTAAAAGCCACTAAAGAAACTTACAGTTTAGCATGAGGTGATAATTAATTATCAAAATTCATAATCACAAGCCTACCTGAAAATGTATTTGAGGTTTTGAATTTATACTGCCTCTGTGCTGTGGGAAAAAAAACAATAATTTAATTTTTCAAATCCTCCCTAAAAAAATTTACCCATTCTTTAAGTCTCTCAAAATTCAGAGATTAAGATTACCTAATTATAAAAACAAAAATTTTAAAAATTAGCAAATACATTGGGAAATAAACCATCATGAATAACAAGAACAAAAGTAAAATTAGCCTCCAAAGGACTTCAGATATGTAAAATAAGTATGTTCTAAATATTTACAGAAAGAAGAGATGGAATTAAAACATGGCAAGAAGCAAGATATTATCAACATAACCAGCAGACAGGAACTGGATATTCGAGGACTTAAAAATACACTATCTGACATCAAAAACAGAAAATAAAATGTTTCTGTTCTCCAATTTCAAGATAGGGAAGGACTAACTGTTCTTTGACATCAGTCAGCTAATCCTAAAGTATACTGTGATATTGAGCAAATACTTAAACACTCCGGCTTTTTAAAGACTCCAAACTTCCCCAAACTCTGATTCAACACCAACTCTTTGCTATGTTTGCCATGTTTAAGAAGCACAGTTTCTCCCTTGCTTAGCAAGTAATAAATTCAGCCTCTTTGTTTCAGCAATAATTAATGGGTTTTGGTTTCAAGTATTTTGAGTGATGGTCTTTTCCTTTAGCGAATCCAATAAATTAATTTAATAGCAAAATTTAGGATTAGTAAAGAAGAATATAAGTAAACAACAAATATCCAAATAAAGCACAGAAATTTTTTTTTAAAGATTTTATTTATTTATTTGAGAGAGAGAATGAGAGACAGCACAAGAAGGAAGAGGGTCAGAGGGAGAAGCAGACCCCCCGCCGAGCAGGGAGCCCGATGTGGGACTCGATCCCGGGACTCCAGGATCATGACCTGAGCCGAAGGCAGTCGCTTAACCAACTGAGCCACCCAGGCGCCCAAGCACAGAATTTTTTAAAAAAATAAAATAAAAAGAGATATATAGAACACAGAGAAAAGGTCTAATATAGGTATAATGGGAGACCAAGGAGAAAAGAATGGGGCAAAAATAATATTTGAAGAGATTGAGTATTATCTTAGAACTAATAAATGACATCAACCCACAGATGAAAAACTTTAAATGCAAACCTAGGCACATCATACATAGCAAACCTTTTGGATAACCAAACAAGGACAAAATCTTAGAAAAGCCAGAGGGAGGAAATGACATTTTATAGCAACATCAAAAATACTAAACACCTAGGAATAAATATAATGATATACATGAAAGAATTATATACTGAAAACTATAAAATCTTCTTGAGGGGTGCCTGGGTGGCTCAGTTGTTAAGCATCTGCCTTCGGCTCAGGTCATGATCCCAGGGTCCTGGGATCGAGCCCCGCATCAGGCTCCCTGCTCTGCAGGAAGCCTGCTTCTCCCTCTCCCACTCCCCCTATTTGTGTTCCTCCTCTCGCTGTATATCTCTCTGTCAAATAAATAAATAAAATCTTAAAAAAAAACCTTATTGAAAAGAAATTAAGGGAAAGAATAAATAGATGAAAATAAAT
Organism: Mirounga leonina; assembly: GCF_011800145.1. Classification (NCBI taxonomy): domain Eukaryota; kingdom Metazoa; phylum Chordata; class Mammalia; order Carnivora; family Phocidae; genus Mirounga; species Mirounga leonina. The sequence continues at coordinate 92,093,632 of NW_023270377.1, read as the reverse complement.
GAAGGACAATTAAATAAGGAAAAATATTCACATTAATTGATTAAAATACTTTATACTGTAAAGATATCAATTCTCCCCAAACTGATCTACAGATGCAAAACAATCCCATTCACAATTGCAGCAACTTTTTTGGTGAAAAACGATAAATGATTTCTACAACTTATAGGCAATGCAAAGGGTCAACAAGAGCTGAGGCAATTTTGAAAAAAATAATAAAGTTGTAAGACTTATGCTATCTCAGACCAAAATATCTATTATAGTTATAATAATTAAGAAGTATGGTGCTGACACAAAGATTGACAATCAGAAAAATAAAACAAAGAATCTATACCTATACTGTCCCATATGGTAGCCACCAGACACATGGCTAAATCTAAATTAATTAAAATTAGTTAACATATGAAATTCAGTCCTTAGTTACACTTGCCATATTTCAATAACTCAGCAGTCACATGCGGCTACTGAATTAAACAGCATATATATGAACATTTCCATAATGGCAGAAAGTTCCATTAGACAGCACTTATCTAGAAAGACACACATAAAATTATATGATTTATGGCAAAGGTCTAATATAGTAGGGAAAAGTTAGTCTTTCCAATAAATTGTGATGGATCAATCAGACACCAATAGACAAAAGTAAATAATACAATAATAAATATATAATCAACTCTGATCCCCACCTTATACCACATACAAAACTCAATTCTAAGTGGAATGTAGACTTGAATGTAAGAAATAAAACAGGGATGCCTGGATGGCTCAGTCAGTTAAACGTCTGCCTTCGGCTCAGGTCATGATCCCAGGGTCCTGGGATCGAGTCCCATGTTGGTATCCTTGCTCAGCTGGGAGCCTGCCTCTCCCTCTGCCTGCCGCTCCCCCTGCTTATGCCTCCTCTCTCTCTCTCACTCTCTGACAAATAAATAAACAAAATCTTAAAAAAATTAAAATTAAAAAATTAAAAATAAAACAATAAAGTTTTAATTTTTTAATTTTTTAATTTTTTTAAAGATTTTATTTATTTATTTGACAGAGAGAGACACAGCAAGAGAGGGAACACAAGCAGGGGGTGTGGGAGAGGGAGAAGCAGGCTTCCCGTGGAGCAGGGAGCCAGATGAGGGGCTTGATCCCAGGATCTGGAATCATGACCTGAGCCAAAGGCAGACACTTAACGACTGAGCCACCCAAGCGCCCCAAAACAATAAAGTTTTTCGAAGACATAGAAAATAAACTTCACAACCTTGTAGTAGACAAAGTTTTGTAAAATAAGATGCAAAAAGTGCCAGCCATAAAATACAATACCAATAATGAGTATTTAAGATACATTAAAACTGGGGCGCCTGGGTGGCTCAGTTGGTTAAGCGACTGCCTTCGGCTCAGGTCATGATCCTGGAGTCCCTGGATCGAGTCCCACATCAGGCTCCCTGCTCAGCAAGGAGCCTGCTTCTCCCTCTGACCCTCCCCCCTCTCATGTACTCTCTCTCTTTCGTTCTCTCTGTCTCAAATAAATAAAATCTTTAAAAAAAAAAAATTAAAAAAAAAAGATACATTAAAACTGAGAACTTTGCTTATCAAAAGAGATCAGTGAGAGAGAGAAAAGGAAAACTGTAGCCTGATAAATTTTATTTGCAACATATATATCTGACAAAAAATTTGTATCCAGAATATAAATATGACAAAACACTCCTAGAAAACAATTAGGCAAACAACCTGGTAGAAAAATGGATAACATATGAACAGACACTTAATAATAAAGGACGACAGAATGGCTAATAAGCATACGAAAAGGTGTTAAATTTCATTTGTTATCAGAAAAGTGCAAATGAAAACCTAAATGGGTATCATTATATACTTGCCAGAATACCTAAAATGAAATTAAAGTCAGGCAATAAGAAGTGTTGGTGAAGATGTGATACAGCTGGCTCTTACACATTATTGATACAAGAATTGGTACACTTTGAAAACTGAGTTATTGGTTGAATTATGTCCCCACAAAACTTATATGTTAAAGTTCTAACACCCAGTGCCTCAGAATGTGACCTTATTTGGAAACAGAATCAGTGCAGATATTATTAGTTAAAATTAGATTATTAAGGTGGGCCTTAATCCAATAATGACTGGTGTCCTTAAAGAAAGGGAATAGACATGAATAGAGAGAAGATGATGTGAAAAGACATTGGAAAAAGACAGTGTTCTACAAATCATGGAAAGAGACCTGGAACAGATCCTTCCCTCACAACCCTAAGTGGGAATCAACTCTTTTTTACACCTTGAATTTGGACTCCTAGACTCCAGAAATGTGAGACAATAAATTTCTGTTGTTTAAGTCACCCAGTTGTGGTATTTCATTATGACAGCCCTGGCAAACTAATATAGGAAGTTATTTACTTGCAATATATAAAGATCTTATGATACAACAATTATACTTCTTGGTATACACATGACAGAAATATATGTGTATGTATGTATTTACCAAAAGATTTGTATAAGAATGTTCATAACATTATTATTTGTAAAAGCCCCAAACTAGTAATAATTCAAATATTCACCAATAGTGAATGAATAAAAAAAATTATGGTATATTTACACAGTGGAATTTTATATGAGAATGAACCAACTACAACCACATGCAATAACAAGAAAGAATATCACAATGATGTTGAGCAAAAGAACTCAGACACAAAAGATACATATGGATGATTACAATGATACAGTCAAATATATAAAAGTAATCTGTAGATTGAGAAGTTAGGGTAAGTAGTTACCTTTGGAGAGGAAGGAGGCAGTAGTGATTGGGAAGGGGCAAGAGAAAGGTTTCTGGGATGCGGGTAATGTACTATTTCTTGATCTTGGTGATGGTGATACTGTAAAAATTTTTCAAGTTGTACACTTATAATCTGCATACTTTTTTCCATATATTTTATACATCATTTCAAAAACTTCTTTAAACACTGAATAGGTAAGTTAAATGGATTAGAATAACTAAATCGTGATCTTTTATTTTTAAAAAGAGATCTTTAAAAGTAGCCATATTGTAGCAGAGATAGACACAGAAAATATAAGACACGTTAATGGAAGCATAAAATAGAGTGAAAAGGTTAAGTTTAAGTCTAATTGACGTTGCAGAAGAAGAAAATAAACAGAATGAGTACGAATCAATATTTAAAGAGATAGGGGTGCCTGGGTGGCTCAGTTCGTTGAGCGTCTGCCTTCCACTCAGGTCATGATCGTGGGGTCCTGGGATGGAACCCTGCGTTGGGCTCCCTGCTCAGCAGGGAGTCTGCTTGTCCCTGTGCCTCTGTCCCCTACCACCGCTCATGCTCTTGCTCTCAAATAAATAAAATCTTTAAAAATAATTTTTAAAAATAGATAATAGCGGAGAATTTTCCAGAATCAACATGACAAATTCCAGATTAAAAAATGCACAATAATCTCAAGGAGAATAAACAAAAAGAAAACTACACTGAATAAATTATTGTGATACTGCAGAACTCCAAAGACCAAGAGAAAATCTTAAAATCAGATACAGAAAAAGATTGGATCCAATCAGAAAACACAGATGACCTACAAAGAATGAAAATCAGACTGATCACTTCTTTTTTTAAATTTTCAAACTGACAGAAAATCCAAAGAGAATACTATAGCGAGCACCCTTAACCACTCACCAGCTTCAGTGTTAACATTGTGACTGACTGACTCAAAGTTTATCTAAACATATATATGTCCTTTCCTTTTGGGAAAATATAGAAAGTAAGCTGCTATCACAATTCTTCATCCCAAATTCTTTATCATGCACTTTCCAAGAACAAGAACATTCAACTACAACATCATTACCTCACCCATGATAACTGACATTAATTCAATAACACCACTCTAAGAGAGCACAGATGAAATTTTCCTAGTTATCCTAATATGTCCTCTAAAGCTTTTTTTTACTTATCCAGGATCTAATCAAGATTTATGTATTACTTTCAGATGTTTTAATTTTTCAGTCTCTCAATTTAGGACATTCTCATCACTTCCCTTGGTTTTTCATGACACTGTATCATTTGAAGAGTTCAGGTCAATTGTCCTAAAAAAAGAACTCACATTCTGAGCTGGTTTGACTGTTTCCCCATTATCAACAGGACAAGTATTTCCAGAAAGAAATGTTGTATAACTCCTGTGCAGCACATTATGCCTATAGCTGCCCCACTATTGGTTATACTAAATATACATTTTGTAATTTTCTCTTTGTAATCAGTAAGTCAACTGCAAAGTAAGTTTTTGAGACTCAAGAGCATACTTTTTAATGGCAACCATGAAAGACATAAGTCAATAGGATACAACCTTCCACGTGCTAGGAAAAAAATGGCTATTAATGTAGAGCTGTATTGTCAACTAAAATATAATTCAAGAAGGCAAAATGAGGTATATCCTAAAATTATTTCAAGATACAGTAAAAAAAATTAATAGGAAGACTATGTACACACACAAAAAACTGGTTTGCACAAACTTTTGTTGTTTTCTTTTTTATATATATACACACTCCAAAATTAAGTATTTTTAGCATGTCTTGAAAAAAGTACTTTACCTGCCATCTCTTCTGAGGGCAAACGCAATGCCATCTTTCTGGAAAGGAAGCAGCTTTGCTCTTAGTTTGTCAGGCAAAAAATCCAACTGTTTATAAGAATCTTCATTTGTCAAACAAGAAATCTGAGGTGTAAGAGACTTTTTTATCTTATGAACTTTAGGCATCCTGATCCTAAAAAAAAAGAAATCACAAAAGAGGAGGGGTAGGGAAATAGTTATTACTGAGTGTATTAGAGAATTAAACATAAATAATAATAAAGTACTCACCATTAGCTTTGATATACTATCTACATAGATATAAATTGGTTACATCACAATCCAGAATGAGCTATTAAGAAAATTCAAAGCACTAAGTCCAAAAGCAATTACTTAGTGCACAATTCGGGAACTCAGCACCCTTTATTTCATTTATATTTCAAATTGAACCGTGACATAACCATTATCCTGTTTTAAGCAATAAATGTTTCACTGAAAGTTTATAAATCAGCCAGATTTTTAAGACTAAATAATTTTTTAAATAAGGAATGATTTGCTACAGAAAGAGGAATTCTTTTCTAATTAATCCTTTTGTAGATGTACATTTTCATATCACACCAAATTTTCTAAGAATGGGGTAAAACTGCATTTCAAAAATTACAAAATACAAAGATATTAACTCCAAATTTATAATTAAATCAATATTAAATGAGATTCATTTTTAAATATTAAAATGAATTCTTTTAAATCAAATGAATACACAGTATAAACTCCGCCTGACTGGCACCTCCCTCACCCCTGGGTTTCCACAGATGTCAATTTAATTTTCTATATGAAAATTTCATATATTTGTAAATTCTCAGAGCTCTGCAAGAAAAAGTCCTATTAAATCACTAAACTATAAAACTTCTTTAATAATACTTTGTATTTAGATTGCACCTTTTCATCTGTTTATGTGTAATCTCACTTCATCTTTAAAACAAATTCGCTTTTTTCTCAATTGCTTGCAGACTTATAAAATTTTACCCCACCCAAAAAAAAATAATCAACCTCTGTATCCAATGTCTAAGAATCTCAAGAATTCAGTGCGTATTTGTTAATAAATAGATATTACATGCCAGGATCTAGAGAAGCAAGGACCATACCCTCACAGAGCTTACATTCCTTTTTTTTTTTTAAGATTTTATTTATTTATTTGAGAGAGAATGAGAGAGATCACATGAGAGTAGGGAGAGTCAGAGGGAGAAGTAGACTCCCCACCGAGCAGGGAGCCCGATGTGGGACTCGATCCAGGGACTCCAGGATCATGACCTGAGCCGAAGGCAGTCGCTTAACCAACTGAGCCACCCAGGCGCCCAACAGAGCTTATATTCTTAAGGGGGAGACTAAAAATAAATAAATAAATGATTAATTACAGTATAGTGTAAATATTATGAAGGAACTTAAGATCGTAATGACCAATTTAGGTAGGCTGACCAGGTAAGGACTCTCCTAGATGATGCTTACTCCACAGACTGAAGGGTGTGAAAGAGTCAACCAAGTTCAAAACTGAGAGAAGAGCCCTCCAGGCAGACAGCATCAGCGGAAAGGCTCCAAGCTGAAAAAGGGTTGAGTGATCTTTAGAAACAGAAAGGAGGCCAATGTGGCTGAACCAAGGGAGAGAATAGTATGAGATGAAGCTACTGAGATAAGCAAGAGTAAAATCATAGAAGGCCCTGATAAGGGCTTTGGATTCTATTTTAAGAATGAAGGGGAGCCAATCCAGCTCTGCCATCCAAAACACTATTAACCAGAAGTGGCTATTTAAGTTAAAAATTAAAACTCCAGGCATGGTGTGAAGAAGACACAAGAATGACCTCCGGACAGCCAAAGCCCATGCCACTATATCTCCGCATCCAGTACCACCGTCACCACCATGCCCAAGAGAAAGGCTGAAGTGGATGCTAAAGGAGATAAAGCTAAGGTGAAGAATGAGCCATAGAGAAGATCTGCAAAGTTATCTGCTAAACCTGCTCCTCTAAAGCCAGAGCCCAAGCCTAGAAAGGCCCCTGCAAAGAAGGGAGAGAAGGTACCAATGGGCAAAGATTGGGGATAACCCTGCAGAAAACAGAGATGCCAGAACAGACCAGGCACAGAAGGCTGAAGGTGCTGGAGATGCCAAGTGAAGTGTGTGCATTTTTGATAGCTGTGTATTTCTTGTGACTGTACAGTTTGAAATACTATTTTTTATCAAGTTTTATAAAAATGCAGAATTTTGTTTTACTTTTTTCTTTTAAGCTATGTTGTTAGCACACAGAACATTTCATTGTTGTTTGGGGGGGAAGGGCATATATCACTAACAGAATATCTCTGAAGCTAGACTGATACAAATGGAAAAACACCATTCCCTTGTAGGGTTTTTTTTGTTTTTGTTTTTTTTAAAAGATTTTATTTATTTATTTGAGACAGAGAGAATGAGAGACAGAGAGCATGAGAGGGAAGAGGGTCAGAAGGAGAAGCAGACTCCCTGCCGAGCAGGGAGCCCAATGCGGGACTCGATCCCGGGACTCCAGGATCATGACCTGAGCCGAAGGCAGTCGCTTAACCAACTGAGCCACCCAGGCGCCCCTCCCTTGTAGTTTTGAGAATCTTCCTTTTGGTTCCCAGGAGGAGGGATTCCTTGATGTTGAAACACATTAGCCACCTTGGCACAAATGCCTTGTGGTATGGAAAAACTAAAATTCTTTTTTTTGGTCTTCTCCCTGTCTGCCTTCAACATAGACTTAACTCCCTTAAACCCAGAGATCTGTTGGAACTTGACCCCAAGACATGGTTCCCAGTATATGTCAGGCAATCTGGACTTTACAGTGTCACCATGGAGATGGCATCCCTCAAAAGACCTCCTTTTTTAGCTTGTGGATCTTCAGATTGCTAATTATGCTATCTTCATTTCATTTCCTGAAAGTCAGTGTCTGCTTGTGAAAAGGTTGTTGAACAACATGCTAAATGTGAAATGTCAACCCTCACTCTAAACTTACCCTGTTCAGGGGATCAGATGAAGACTCCATTGGGTTTTATAGTGGCTTTCTGATTTTGGTAATCCATGGAAGTATAACAGTTATGGAATATTGTTAATGACTATCTTCCCATGTGCTGCCTGAAATACCATGATTGTTTATGAAAAGTATCTTTAATAAAGCTGGATACAGTTTGGCTTGGAAAAAAATAATAAAAATAAAAAAAATTAAAACTTCAGTTCCTCAGTTGCATCGGCCATGTTTCAAGTGCTCAGTGGCCACTTGTGACTAGTGGCTATCATACTGAACAGTGAAGATATATACCATTTCAATCTTCACTGAAAGCTGTATTAGACAGCACTTACTGGAGAGTTTTAAGCAGGAGCGGGACACACTCTTATATTTTAAAAACTACCAGTAGAGGACAAAGCTATTAATAGAAAGATAGGGGATAAATGTCCCTAGAGGACTTGGCCAGTCCATAAAGGCCCCACTACATCTGAAGGCCACTGGATTTGGATATGACTTATGACAGACTCAAACCTGTCTGATAAGGTCCTCCTAAACACCAGTGAGTAGGCATCCCTTCTCAACACCACCACCAAAACACTGAGTAAATAACTGAGAATGGTTCAAAAAGCATAAAGCATTAAAGCAAGAAATTTATTACCAGGCTGAAACAGACAAGGCAAGAATCATCTTTGGCAGTAGAACTGGAGAGATTCAGGAAATGAATCAGAAGTAAAGCAAACAGAACTTGCTGATGGAGGACATGTGGAGAATGAGGGACATGTGAACTCAAGATGTACATTTAGAGTGATGGAATTGATGCAAATTTATTGAGATAGTAAAGACTAAGGAAGAAACGGATTGGGGAGAAAAAAAATCAATACATCTTTTAGAAATATATAAACTTTGAGATGGTTGTAAATTATGAAGTGGAAATGTCTAACAGATTTGGAAATACATGAGTCTGGAACCCTAGGGAGAGAACAAGGCTGGATATATGTATTTGGGAGTTGACATAGGATAGTCTATCTACATTATTCTTTGAGGCCACCCAACATCTGGGACCCCTGCTATGTCTAGCATTTTCCTCATATTACAAATCTGAGTAGGAGTCAGATACCATGTCCCAATAGAAAAGCTGGAAATAGCAAATTCTTCCTTTCTCAGCCTGCCTTACAGAAATTGGATTTGCTAATTAGATATACCCATTCCAGACTTTAATCCAGAAAGTCAAAACTCAAAGAAGCAGTGAATAAGTGAAACCCATTCTGGCAAGGGTAGCACCAGTAGAAAGTGCCATGTCTGCTTTCCAGAACTAATAGGGTTTCAGAAGCAATTTTGAGGGTTAGCGTTTTAAGGAGTACCTCATACCATTAGTTTAGGGTGGAACACTAGCAAGAAGCTCAGAAAAAAAAAATACAAAAACCATTTTACTGTCTATTATCTTTGCTTTCTTTACATTGTAAAAATTTTTAACAAACACCAAGAAAAAAATACCTGCTAAAATGAGGTCATACTGCAACTTATCTGATTTATTTTAGTAAGACTGAATCAAGCACTACATTTGTAAAAATAAACAATGAAACTAAAGCCATTTTAATAAAAAAATTGTTTTAAGAGAGTCACAAATAAGAGAAAAAATATAGATGAAGATTAAAAAAGTCTACAACAGTACAAAAATGTTTAGAAAACTTTCAATTGAACTAAAATTGTGGGATGTCCCTGGTTCACTGATGATTCAAATAGGTATTTGGATACATAAAGAACTTAAAAATAAGTAGTGGTATGATTAATTAATAACACAGGGATATTTCAGTTAATATTCAAAATAAAATAATTTTAAAATACCCTTTCCCACTTATACTATAGAAAGTCTAAAAATTATATTATAATAAAAAATACCTCATTTGGGTCAGTCATATAGGTTCATCTGCTGCAAAAGGTCAGGTGTAACCAATATTGTGTTAATAAAGGAAGACTTGGGCTTCATCTTCTAACTTATCAAGAAACTAATACTAAGTGTGTATGTCTAATCATGAAAAGTACAGAGAATTTAGTTCAGAAATTTAGGAAAAAGTTTTATTCATTGTATACATACAACTTTATTTTTTAGTAAGATTGGGGGAGCATGGTAAGATACCATGTTATTAAAATTATCAAAATTAAAATCATTGGCTAGGGAAGTTTAGTAAAAGCAAAATCTAGCAGAACTCATTTTCTAAGCAATTCTCTTGATAAACAACACTTGAGAAGTGAATAAAGGGAAGTTTTCATTTTCAATAGTTTATTTAAGATCAAGATGGCATTTTTATAATCAATTGGGAACAAGATAAATTCAAATGGAATTTACTGATACATTCCTAAATAAATATTAGAATCGTGTTGAGGAGAATCAGCTATTGTTGAAATATAGTACTAATAAATTTATTTGGAAATAAAAACCAAATGGCTGCTCAGAGATATTATAGACTTTGAGGAGATGATTTTGTTATTTTTATTTTTTTAATTAAGGATTTGTTCAATGAGGGATGTGTGGCTGGCTCAGTCAATAGAGCATGCAATTCTTGGTTGGAGGGTTGCAATTTCAAGCCCCACGCTGGGTGTAGAGATTACTTAAAAATAAAATTTAATTTATAGGGCACCTGGGTGGCTCAGTCGTTAAGCGTCTGCCTTCAGCTGAGGTCCCTGGGGTCCTGGGATGGAGCCCCGCATCGGACTCCCTGCTCCACGGGAAGCCTGCTTCTCCCTCTCTCACTCCCCCTGCTTGTGTTCCCTCTCTTGCTGTGTCTCTCTCTATCAAATGAATAAATAAAAAATCTTAAAAATTTTTAATTTAATTTAATTTAAAAAAAGAATTTGTTGGATGAAATAAGCAGTAGATATAGATACAGACAAAAAGAGAATCAGTGAATAGAAGACACATTAAATAGAAATGAAGTAAAATGCCAATTAAAAGAAAAAGATTATCATACTGGATTTAAAAATCAGTATCTATATGCTGCTTTAAAAAGACACATCTTAAACACTGAATGGAAAAGAATGAAAAAAGACATAGTATGCATATCAAAATAGAGCTGGTATAGTTTTATTGACATAAGGCAACAAATATTTTTTTTTTAAAGATTTTATTTATTTATCTGCGAGAGAGAATGGGAGACAGAGAGCATGAGAGGGGGAGGATCAGAGGGAGAAGCAAACTCCCCGCTGAGCAGGGAGCCCGATGTGGGACTCGATCCCGGGACTCCAGGATCCTGACCTGAGCTGAAGGCAGTCGCTTAACCAACTGAGCCACCCAGGCGCCCCTAAGGCAACAAATATTGGCTAAAAGGTATTATTAGAAATAAAGGGTATTTTATAATGATAAAAGGTTTAGCTTACTAAAAACATAAACATTGCCTTAAAAATATATAAAAAATAAAATGCAAATACACAAAAACAAAAGGAAAATCTGAGAAAGGAGAATAGCCAAATCTATAATTACAGTGGAAGATTTTAATATATTTCTTTCAGTAATTGATTGTATAAGCAGATTAAAAATAGAAAAAGGATATGGAAGATTTGAAGAACCCAATATACAAACTTGAGCCATTTAGTGAATGACAGATGTATTCCTTTCAAGCTCATTCTACGAAGCCAGCCTAAACTTGATTGTAGAAGCTGCTTTTTTTTTTTTTAAGATTTTATTTATTTATTCGTCAGAGAGAGAGCACAAGCAGGGGAAGCAGCAGGCAGAGGGAGAAGCAGATTCCCTGATGAGCAAGGAGCCTGATGCGGGACTCGATCCCAGGATCCTGGGATCATGACCTGCACCAAAGGCAGACATTTAACTGACTGAGCCACCCAGGCGTCCGGTAGAGGCTGCTTTTAGACAACAGGCTTGAGCAATGAAATGTAGAGCAAGGCAAAAGAGCCCACAGCGACCACGTAGCTGAATACAGACAGGCCCATCAGGAAACCCACCTCAAAATATCCATAAGCCCTAACTGACCAATGGAGTACTAACAAACACACATTTACCAAAAAAGGGAAAATTCCATATATCCCAATACCTCCTCACCTTCCCCCTTTAAAAACAACCCTCAACCACTGCCTCATTGCAGTCTCTCCTCTGCTGTCCTGCCCCTTGCTCTCTTGTGGTATATTTAATAAACTTCTATCTCCTTTGTCCCGCCTCAGGTGAATTCTTTCACCACCCATACCAAAAGCCCCCACCCAATCTTCATCACCCCACATTTGAGGGCCCCCATCAGGTTGGGAGAAACACAGTGATCTGACAAACACAATACAAACATACCACATGTGAGCACACACACACACAAGCCATTTTCTCATATTCTTGGGTAAACAAAATATTAGCAAACCAAAGACAGCAATAAATTAAAAGCCTAAAATACCAAGACATGTAAAATGGGCTTATTTTAGGGAAAATAAAATAAAATAAAACGGGCTTATTTTAGGAACACAAGCCTAGTTAAACTTTCAAAACTCAATCAAACCCAAAATAATCTTGAAAATGAACAAACTTGGACTTATACTTCCTGGTTGTAAAACTTAGCACAAAGCTACCTAAGACAGTGTAGTACTAGCATGATGATAGATCAATGGAATAGATTTTAGAGTCCAGAAATAAACTCTTACATTTATGGTTAGTTCATTTTTCACAGGGGTGCCAAAACAATTCAACAGGAAAAGAAGAGTCTTTCCAAGAAATAGCACTAGAGCAACTAGATATCCCGATACAAAAGAATGAACTTGGACCCCTAACTAACACCATACATAAAAATTAACTCAAAATGGATCAAAGACTAAAATGTAGTAGCCAAAATGGAAAAACTCTTACAAGAAAGTAAAAGAATAAATCTTCATGACCTTGGGTTATGCAACGGTTTCTTAGATACAAAGCCAAAACTAAAAGCAACAACAACAAAATAGATAAACTGGACTTAACCAAAATTAAAAACTTTACAGCTACAAATCAAGAGAATGAAGACAGCTCAAAGAAGGGGAGACAATATTTGTACATTGTGTATGACAAAAATATATAAAGAAGAATTACAACTGAATAATAAAAAAAAATCCAATTTAAAAATGGGCAAAAGATCTGAATACACATTTCTCCAAAGAAGGTATATACATGGCCAATAAGCACACAAAAGTATGTTCAACACCATTAGTAGTAAGGAAACTGCAAATAAAAACCAAAATAAGACACTTCACACTCATTAGGACAGCTAAAGGAAAAACGATAGATACTAACAAGTGTTGACAAAAGTGTAGAGAAATTAGAACCTTCAAACACTGCTTGTGGAAATGTATAAAAATGTAGCACTGTAGAAAACGGTCTGGCAGTTCATCAAAATTTTAAACATAATTACTTACCATAAGACCTGGAAATTCTACCTCTAGGTATATACCCAAAAGAAACAAAAACACATACACACAAAAGCTTGCATACAAATTTTCATAGCAGTATTATTCATAAAAGTAAAAATGGGAAACAAACAAAATGTCCATCACCTGATGAACTGGTAAAGAAAATACAGTGTATCCATACAATGGAGTATTATTTGACAATAAAATGCAATGAAACACTGATATATGCTATAACATGGATGAACACTGAAAACATTACACTAAGTGACAAAAGCCAGTCACAATGAACCACATATTGTGTAATTCCATTTATATGAAAGGTCCAGATTAGGCAAATTCATACAGACATAAAGTAAATGAATAGTTGCCTAGGGTTAGAGTTGGGACAGGGGATGGGAAGAGTAGGATGGCAGAGAACAGAGAACAATTGCTAACGAGTACTAGGTTTTTTTTTAAAGTGATGAAAATGTTCTAAAATTAGATTGTGATGATGGTTCCAAAACTCTATGAATATAACAAAAGTCAAAGAATTGCAAAATAAGTGAATTTTATGGTATGCGCGTTACATCTCAATTAAGCTGTTAAAAAATGCACTGTGAAAAAAGCTCAATCAATGTAATTCTCAAAAATAACAAAATAAAGAAATTGTACAGTCATCTTAACAGTGGCGAAATAAGCATTTGATAAAATTTGAAATTCATTTACAACAAAAGCTACCTGACATAGGAAAAATAGAAGAGAACTTCCTTAATATGATACAAGTTTTTACCAAAAACCTTCAGCAAACATCAGACTTAAGGTACAATGTTGAAAGTTTTACCTGCAAGGTCATAAAAGACACAAATATGCCTGTTATTGCCAATTTTATTTAATAGTGGAATCACCTCAGTTGAATAAGACAAAAGGAAAAGGACAAAGAAATAAGAGAAAAAAAAATTAAAATTTGGTTCCAGTCCAAGACAGCAACGTAAGAAGATCCTGAACTCACCTCCTCCATGGACACACCAATTCTACACCTATTTACTACAGAACAACTCCTCCTGAAGAACTGAGGGCTGAGTGAACAACTTCTATACAACAAAAGATAGACCACATAGAGAAAGGCAAGAGAGATGAAGACATGGTAACAAAGGAAATCCCACCTCTGATGCTGCAATCTGCAGTGTGAAGGGATAAGACTGAAAGACACAGAGCAGATTCTTCTACCCTGGGGCACAGAAAAAAAAAGCGACAGTTTAGAAGGGCAACTACAATATAAAGGAACTAGCTCTAGAACCCTGCTGAATGGTGGAGCTGCTGGAACTCTCTCCAAGTATGAGAGGCTGGCAAACCCCACATTTATGCACATCCTCCACCTTGAGAGTACAGATGGCAGCAGGGTCCAGGTGTTAATAGCCAGCCTACCACATTAGTGACCACAGGGTCCCCGTCCCATAGGAGCCCCGGATGCCCTTGGCACAGAAGAAAATGTCAGGGTTTCAAAGAGAGGCTAGTTTGTAAAATATCCAGCCATAGATCTCCATCAAACAGCAAGGGAGCTGCTGGAACTCTCTCCAGGGTGGAGGAGCTAGAGAGCATCACAGTTTACATTCTGTATCCACTTTGATAGTGCAAACAGGAGCAGGGTCTGGGTGCCCTATGTAGCTTATTCGCTCAGTGAGCCATGGGCCCCTAGCCCACACCAGGCCCAGCCATCCCACGAAAACAGCCCCAGAGCAGCACACACAAGGACACTCCTGGTCAGCACTTGCTTACAACTCCAGCCATACTGCCAAGGTGATACAGGACCGAAGACCCCAGAACACCCGAGGCCCACACCACTCTGGCTCCAGAAAGCTTGCTAAGGCAGCCCTGGTACAGAGTGCTCCAGGACCTCCCGGTTCACCCCTGCTTAGGTTCCAGCCACCCATGCAAGGCACCCCCTCCACAGGGCATTCCAGGAATCCCCAGCCCATGCCCACATCAGTTTTAGCTGCCTGCCAAGGGCACCACCTATATGGAATGCAGCAGGACACCACTGTCCCCACCCCACAAAGTTTCCAGCCACCTTGCCAGGGCACCCCCTGCATGAGCACATCAGAACATTCTAGCTTCTACCAGTCTCAGCTCCAGTCACCCCACCAGGGAATCCCCTGTGCTACGCTTCCCAGGACATCCTGGCTTGCACCCACTTCAGGTTCAACTGTCCTCCCAGGGCACCATATACATGGAGAGCCCTAGGAAATGCCCCAGCCCATGCATACTTCAGCTGTAGCTATCTGACCAAGGTGCGCCTACATGTAGCACAAGGGACACCCTGGCCTGCACCCTGCCTCAGCTCCAGCTGCCCCACCAGGGCACCCTCTATGCAGCAAACCCTGGGACACTTCAACTTAAGGTACCCTGCCAGAGTGCCCTTTGTGCAGAGAACCCAGGGACTGCACTGGCCCGCACCCACTTCAGCTTTAGCTGTCCTACCAAGGCACTCTCTGCACAGTCCCAGGACACTCTGGATAGCATGCATTTCAACTTTAGCTGTCTTGCCAGGGTGCCCCCTGCAAAAAGAGCCCTGAGATCACCCCAATGTATGCCCACTTCAGCTCAGGCCATCATATCAGGTCAGCACCAGTACAGACTGTCCCAGGAACCCCAGTGCACCCCAGACACAGCTCCAGCCGGCCGGCCAAAGTCACCAGGCACACACAGTCTTCACAGGGGACAATTACAGAATCAGCTGTTCCACCTAATCCATAGAAACAAATACAGAAAGTCAAGCAAAATGAGGAGACAGAGGAATATGCTCCAAATGAAACAAAACAAAAGCAATATGCTTGGTAAAAGTTTAAAGTAATGATCATAAAAATGCTTACCACACAGAAAAGTGGAAAAAATTAATGACAATTTTGACAAAGAGAAAATATAAAAAAATAACCAATCAGAATTGAGGAATACAATAAGTGAAATAAAAATTACACTAGAGGGAATCAACAAAACATTAGAGGATGCAGAACAGATCAGTGATCTGGAAGACAGGGTTTGGAAAATACCTGAGATGAAGAGCAAAGAACAAATTCAAAGCACAATAATTTTAAAAATGAGGATAAGGTAAAGGTTCTCTTAGACAAGACCAAATGAACAATCACATTATAGGGGTCCCAGGAGAAGAAGAGAGAAAAAGGTAGAGAACTTGTTTGAAAAAATAATAGACGTAAACTTCCCTAACCTGGGAAGGAACAGACATCCAGGTTCAGTAAGCATAGAGTTCCAAAAAAGATAGCCCAAGAAGGTGCACACTATGACATATAATAATTAAAATGTCAAAGGTTTAAGATAAAGAGAGAATTTTAAAATCAGCAAGAAGTAAGTTACACACAGAGGAAACACTCTAAGGCTGTCAGCTGATTTCTCAGCAGAACCTTTACAGACCAGAAATGAGTGGCATGATATATTCAGAATGCTCAAAGGAAAAAAACCTATAACCAAAAATAGTCTATCCAGGAGGATTATCATTCACAATTGAAGTAGAGATAGAATTGCCAGATAAACAAAAGCTAGGAGTATATCACCACTAAAGCATCCTTACAAGAAATCTTAAAGGGAATTCTTTAAGTGGAAAAGGAAAGTTCATAATTAGAAGAAAATTACAAATAAAAATATGAAAAATAAGGGGCACTTGGGTGGCTCAGTCTGTTAAGCATCCAACTCTTGATTTTGGCTCAGGTCATGACCTCAAGGTTGTGACATCAATGTAATCAAGCTTAAGTGACCATCAAGTTAATATAGACTGCTATATAATTAGAATACTACATCTGAACCTCATGGTAACCACAAACACAATGCCTATAATAAATACACAAAAAATAAAGAGAAAGAAAGCCAAGCATAACACTACAGACGGTAATCAATCACTAGGAAAGAGAGCAAGAGAAGAAAAAAGGATAGAGAAGACCTACAAAAACAACTAAAAACAATTAACAAAATAGCAATAGACCACATGCCCAGTAATAATTACTTTAGATGTAAATAGATTAAATGATATAATCAAAAGACAAAGGGGAGCAGAAAATTTTTAAAAAAGCGAGAGAGACCAATCTATACACTGCCTACAAGAGACTCCCTTCAGGGGTGACTGGGTGGCTCAGTCTGTTAAGCATCTGCCTTCAACTCAGGTCATGATCCCAGAATCCAGGGATCAAGCCCCACATCAGGCTCCCTGCTCAGCGGGGAGCCTACTTCTCCCTCCCCCGCTCCCACTGCTTGTGCTCTCTCTGTCAAATGAATAAATCTTTGAAAAAAAAAAAAAGAGAGAGAGAGACTCCCTTCAGACCTAAAAACACATAGAAAACGAAAGTTAAAGGAAGGAAAAAGATATTCCATGCAAATAAAGTGAGAAAAAAGCCAGGGTAGCAATACTTCTATTAGACAAAACAGACTTTAAAACTAAGAATATAACAAGAGACAAAAAAGGACACTACATAATGATAAAGGGGACAATTCAAAAGGTGATATAACAATTATAAACATCTATGCACCCAATGATGGAGCACCAAAACACATAACACAAAAGTTAATACAGATGAAGGGAGAAATTGACAGTAATACTCAGTTACATCAATGGATAGTTCATCCAAGCAGAAAACCAATAAGGAAACACCACCTTTGAATTAGACCAGAAGGACGTAAAAGATACATAAAGAACATCTGATCCCCAAACAGCAAAATACACATTCTTTTCAAGTGCACAGGGAACATTCTCCAGGACAGATCACATCTTAGGCCTCAAAACAAGTCTCAATAAATTTAAGAAGACTGAAATCATATCATGCATCTTTTCTGACCACAACAGTATGAACCTAGAAATTAATCACACGAAAAAACTGGAAAAAACACAAATAGGTCACCAAAGAAACTGAAGAAGAAATTAAAAAATACATGGAGACAAATGAAAATGAAAACACAATGGTCCAAAGTTTTTGGGACACAGAAAAAACAGTTCTAAGAGGGAAATATTTAGTGATACAGGCCTACCTCAAGAAACAATATAAATCTCAAAGAAACAATCTAACCTTACAACTAAAGGAACTAGAACAAGAACTAACAAAGCCCACAGTTAGTAGAAGAAAGGAATTAATAAAGATCAGAATAGAAATAAATGAAACAGAGACTAAAATCAAAACAAAAAAATAGAAAAGATCAATGAAACTAAGAACTGGTTCTTAGAAAAGATAAACAAAATTGAAAAACCTTTAGCCAGACTTACCAAAAAACAAAATCAAACAGGAGAAAAATAAAATTAGAAATGAAAGAGGAGAAGTAACATTCAACACCACAGAAATACGAAGAATTGTAAGACAATACTATAAAAAATTATATGCCAACAAGTGGACAATTAAGACAATACTATAAAAAATTATATGCCAACAAGTGGACAATGCAGAAGAAACACATAAATTCCTAGATACACAATGTCCCAAATCTGAATCAGGAAGACACAGAGAATCTGTACAGACTAATTAATGGTAAGAAAATAAAACTGGTAATCAAAAAGCTCCCAACAAACAAAAGCCCAACACCAGATGGCTTCACAGGCAAATTTTACCAAATATTTAAAGAAGAATGAATACCTATTCTCCTCAAACTAGTCCAAAAAATAAAATAGAAAAACAAAAAATAAAAAAACTTCCAAATTCATTCTATGAGGCCAGCATTACCCTGATACCAAAGACACTACTAAAAAAAGAAAACTACTATATCCCTGAACACAGATGCAAAAATCTTCAACAAAATATTAGGAAGCCACATTCACAATACATTAAAAGGATGAGTCACCACAATCAAGAGGGTTTGTTCCGGGGACATAATAATGGTTCAATATTAGCAAATCAATCAACGTGATATGCCACAATCAACAAAATTAAGGATAAAAATCATTTGTTCAATCCCAACAGATGCAGAAAAAGCATTTGACAAAAATCAACATCTGTTCATGATAAAAACTCTCAAAATAGGTTTATATGGACAATACCTAAACATAATAAAGGCCATATATGAAAAAACCATAGCTAACATCATACTCAATGGTGAAAAACAAAGAGCTTTTCCTTTAAGATCAGGAACAAGACAAGCATGTCCACTCTCACCACTTTAATTCAACATAATATTGGAAATTTTAGCCACAGCAATCACACAAGAAAAATAAATTAAAGGTATCCAAGTTACTAAGGAAGAAGTTAACTTGTCACTATTTGCAGATTACCTGATACTACACACAGAAAACTCTAATGGGTATGTGCTATGGTGAGCGCTGTGAATTGTGCAAGACTGTTGAATCACAGATCTGTACCTCTGAAACCAGTAATGCAATATATGTTAAGAAAAAAGAAGAAGAAGAAGAAGAAGAAGATAGCAGGAGGGGAAGAATGAAGGGGGGGAAATCGGAGGGGGAGATGAACCATGAGAGACGATGGACTCTGAAAAACAAACTGAGGGTTCTAGAGGGGAGGGAGGTGGGAGGAGGGTTAGCCTGGTGATGGGTATTAAAGAGGGCACGTTCTGCATGGAGCACTGGGTGTTATGCACAAACAATGAATCATGGAACATTACATCAAAAACTAATGATGTAATGTATGGTGATTAACATTAACAATAAAAAAATTAAAAAAAAAAAAGAAAACTCTAATGACTCCAGGGGCACCTGGGTGGCTCCGTCAGTTAAGCATCTGACTTCAGTTCAGGTCATGATCTCAGGTCCTGGAATCGAGTGCTGCAATGGGCTCGGTGCTCAGCAGGGAATCTGCTTGTCCTTCTCCCTCTCCCTCTGCCCCGGCCCCTGCCCCTGCTCATGCGCGCTCTCTCTCTCTCTCTCTAATAAATAAAATCTTTAAAGAAAATTCTAAAGACTCCACATAAAACTATTAAAATACATGAATTCAGTAAAGTTGAAGGATACAAAATTACTACACATACATCAGTTGCATTTCCATACACTAATAACAAAGTAGCAGAAAGAAAAATTAAAACAATCCCAGTAAAAAGAATAAAATACCTAGAAATAAACTTAACCACAAAGATCAAAGACTTACTCTGGAAACTATAAAATATTGATGAAGAAATGAACGATGGCACAAATAGAAAGACCCTCCATGCTCATGCACTGGAAGAATATTGTTAAAATGTCCCAACTACCCGAAGCAATCTACAGATTCAATGCAATCCCTATCAAAATACCAATGGCATTTTTCACTGAATTACAACAAATAACCCTAAAACTCGTATGGAACCACAAAAGACCCTGAACAACCAACGCAATCTTGAGAAAGAACAAAGCTGGAGGTATTACAGTCCCAGATTTCAAAATATACTACAAAGCTATCGTAATCAAAACAATATGGTACTGGCACAAAAACAAGACACATAGATCATCAGAACAGAAAAGAACGTCCAGAAATAAACCCATGCTTATATGGTCAACTAATCTATGACAAAGGTGGCAATAATACATAATAAGAAAAAGACAGTCTCTTCAATAAATGGTGCTGGGAATACTAGACAGCTACATGCAAGAGAATGAAACTGGACCCCTTTCTCACATCATACACAAAAATAAACTCAAAATGGATTAAAGACCGGGGCACCTGGGTGGCTCAGTCGTTAAGC
This sequence comes from Mirounga leonina, assembly GCF_011800145.1. NCBI lineage: Eukaryota > Metazoa > Chordata > Mammalia > Carnivora > Phocidae > Mirounga > Mirounga leonina. Next base: position 92,073,071 of record NW_023270377.1, on the reverse strand, counting down.
GTCTGCCTTTGGCTCAGGTCATGATCCCAGGGTCCTGGGATCAAGCCCCGCATCAGGCTCCCTGCTTAGCGGGAAGCCTGCTTCTCCCTCTCCCCCTCCCCCTGCTTGTGTTCCTTCTCTCACTGTGTCTCTCTCTGTCAAAAAAGAAATAAAATCTTAAAAAAAAAAAATGGATTAAAGACCTAAATGTGAGACATGAAACCATAAAACTCCTAGAAGAAAACACAGGCAGTAATTTCTTTGACTTTGCAACATTTTTCTAGATATGTCTCCTCAGGCAAGGGATACAAAAGCAAAAATAAACTATCGGGACTATAACAAAATAAAAAGGGAAGGAAACCATCCACAAAAAGAAAAGGCAACCTAGTGAATGGGAAAAGATATCTGCAAAAGATCTATCTGGTAAGGCATTAATATCCAAAATATATAAAGAACTTATACAACTCAACACCGAAAAAAACAAATAAATCTGATTAAAAATGGGCAGAGGACCTAAATAGACATTTTTCTAAAGAAAACATACAGATAGCCAACAGACACATGAAAAGATGCTCAACATCACTAATCATCAGCAAAATGCAGATCAAAATCACAATGAATTATCACTTTAACCTTGTCAGAATACCTGGAATCAAAAAGATAAGAAATAATAAGTGTTGGCGAGGATCCAGAGAGAAAGGAACCCTCACACACTATTGCAATTGCTGCAGCCACTGTAAGGAACAGTATGGAGGCTCCTCAAAAAATTAAAAAGAGAATTACCATATGATCCAGTAATTCCTCTAGTGGGTATTTTCCCAAAGAAAACAAAAACACTAACTCAAAAAGATATATGCACCCTATGTTTACTACATCATTACTTACAATAACCAAGAAACCCAAGTGTCCCTCAATAAATAAATGGGTAAACAAGTTGGGGTATATATACAATGGACTATTACTCGGCCATAAAAAAGGATGAAATCTTGCCATTTGCAACAACATGGATGGACCAAAAGAGTATTACACTAAGTGAAATAAGTCAGACAAAGAAAGACAAATACTATGTGATTTCACTTATATGTGGAATCTAAAAAACAAAACAAATGAATAAACAAACAAGCAAAGAGCAGAAACAAACCCATAAATAGAACACACCAATGGATGTAGTGGCAGTGGTGGGAGGGAGGCATGAGCAAAATGGGTGTAGGACAGTGGGAGATACAAGTTCCTAGTTATGGAACAAATAAGTCACAGGGATAAAAGATACAGCATAAGGAGTATAGTCAATGGTATTATAATTAAAGTTGCATGAAGCTATGTGGTGAGCATACCATAATGTATAGATTTGTCAAATCATTATATTGTATCCCCAAAACCAATGTAACATTTATGTCAACTATACTTCAATTAAAAATATAAAGTAAAAAAATTAAAATATAACATGACATAGCAGGATTACGTACACAGAATAAAAATAATTTATATATAACTAGGTTTATAAGCAAATTTAGTAAGATTAATGAATACATAATCAATATACAGAGTCAACTGTGTTCCTCTATATAAACAAAAAGCAGAAAATAAAATTTTAAACTAAAACCATTCTCAAGAGCATCAAAAAATTCAAATTTTAGAAATAAGCCTAATAAAAAGAAATTCAAGAACTGTAAACAAAAATTATAAGAGATGTTTAGTAAAATTAAACAAGACATAAAACAAAGAAGTGATAACTCTGTTAATAGATTGGAACTGATTATAATATAAACAAACTCTTGAGATGATGTGACATGTCACTAAAACAACATGAACATCAGCAAAAACAGGTATTAGTTCTGAAGGTGGGGGAGAAAACTGATATTTTTGGAGTGCCTATCACAGTGTCTCCTTTTTGCCAAGAATTTGAACACATACTGTCTCATTTAATCCTCCTAAGAACTTTATAGTACTTTTTTCTTCACTAATGAGGAAACTATGACACAGTGAGTGAGAAAGCCAGGATTCAAATGTAAGCTTGTATGGCTACAAAACCTAAAAAGAAGTATATCTTCATCCAAAGAATTAAAACACAAGCAAAAGTCAAACAAACTAACAGGGCACCTGGGTGGCTCAGTTGGCTAATCGTCTGCCTTTAGGTCAGGTCATGATATCATGATATCAGGGTCCAGGGACTGAGCCCAGGGTCCAGGGACAGCCCAGTGTCCAGCTCCCCGCTTAGCAGGGAGTCCACTTGTCTCTCTGTCCCTCCCCCCGTTCGTTCTCTTTGTCTCTCTCTCTCTCTCAAATAAATAAATAAAATCTTTAAAACAAACGAAAAAACAAATCCTGTCTTGATGTATGCTCCTAGGAAGATGGGGTATGCAATCACTGGGAAAAATTGTTTGACAATTTCTTAAATAACTAAACACGCAACTACCATCTGACTCAGCAACGGTACTCCTGGGCATTTATCCTAAAGAAATCAAAACTTATGTCCACAAAAACAAACAAACAAACAAACAAAAAATACACATACACAAAAAAACAACTATTCATGAATGTTTACAGTAGTTTTATTCATAATAGCCAAACACTAGAAAGAACTCAGTTATACTCATAGTGAATGGTCAAACTGTGGTACATCCATATCATGGAACACAATTCACAAAAAAGAGGCACAACTGATACACACAACAATCTGGATAAATCCCCAGAGAATTATGCTGAGTGAAAAAAAGCCAATCTTGAAAGTTTACATATTGTTTGATTCCATTTATATAACATTCCTGTAATGATAAAATTATAGAAGTGGAGAAGGGATTAGTAGTTGCCAGGGGTGAAGGTGGAGAGGGACAGAAGTGATGGTTGCAACATGAGATATCCCTGTGGGATGCAACTGTTCTCTATCTTAATTATGTCAATATCCTGGTTGTGATATTGTACTATAGTTTTTTAAGATGTTACCATTGAGGAAAACTGGGTAAAGCATATGCAGAATCTCTTTGCATTCTCTCTCACAACAGTACGTGAATTTACAATGATCTCAAAATAAAGTTTAATTTAAAAAAATGGGAAAACACTCTAGCTTAACACATAGCAATGGATCTCAAAGTGCAGGAGGAGGAGGTCCACAAAGATAATACTCTAAGATTATGTAGCCACTGACAAGTAAAACATATAGCTGGGTCTCTGCTTCCTTTTCAACACAGGAATGCACCACCTCTGCTTCAGAGCTAAATCACAGTGAAAATATCTATCTTAAACAGTCAAAATATTTGCCCTGAAAAGAATTTCAGTTAAAAACTAAGTAATTATCTAATGAATCTTATTCCCGAATTTCATTCTTTCACGCATTCAACAAAAATATATTTGGGTGTTGACATGGAGCAGACACTGCACTAGGCTCTGGAAACATAATAATATAAAAAATAGATGTAGTTTTGAAGAAATACTATAGGGAAAGTATTAGGTGTTAAAGAAGCATATAACAAAAATTCAGTTTTCAAATTTGGAGGTTTGGAAGGCTTCCTAAGAGATACATACAAAGCTGAGACATAAAGAATACACAATAACCAGATGAGAAGCATATACAAAGGCCCTGATTTGGAAATAAAAGGCAGAGAGCAAGTAGGAATTCTTAGTCTTCATTTTACTGAACCTATCAGTAAATCATTCCTTCCTCATTAAATCACGTTTTTCACTTAAGATTCTAGAACACCACATCCCCATGGTTTCTATCCTACTTCAATGGTCATTGTTGCTCAGTCTACACTTGGGCTGGTTCTTCCTCATCTCCCTGCCCACTTAAGGTTAGAGTGTGCCAGAGCTCAGTTCTTAGTAACCCTTGCTCTATCCTTCAGAGATATCATTAGTGTCATGGCTTTAAATATTACCTCTATGCCAATGACTCCCACATTTATATAAAGAGATCAGACCTCTCCTGAACTTCAGACTCATAAATCTAACCAAACATCTCTACCTAGCAGTCTAATGGGCATCTTAACACAACTAAAACTGAACTCCAGATCTTTCTCTCAAACCCTGTTCCATCCACAATCTTCCCCATCTCATCTTTCCAGTTGTCCACACCAATTCCTTGACTCCTCTCAGTGTCTCTCATCCTGCATATCCAATTCATTAGCAACTCCTGTTACATCCAAAATATACCCAGAATCCCACCATTTCCTACTGCCTCTAAATCCACTCACCCGATCGGAGCTACTATCATTTCTAATCTGAATTTCTGCAAGAATCTGACTGATATCCCAGCTTCTACCTCCCTCCCTACATTCTCCTCTCAGTGTAGCAGTCAATGAGATACTTTGAAAAGGTAAGTCTGATCCTAACACTCCTCAGCAGTTCCCAGTTTTACTCAGATAAAAGGTCTATTAATGGCTTATAAGCCCTTCTACAATCTGCTCCCACTCCTACTACCATCCCTCCTCACTTTTTCTTCTCTGTCACAATGATGTCCTTACATGTTCCTGCTTTGGACTCTGCACTAGCTGGTCCACTTGCTTATACCACTTTTCCCCCAATTATCTACATGGCTACTTCTCTTGATTCCTTCAAGAGTCTTTTCTGAAACGTCAAATTTAAAATCTGATTACCTTATTTAAAATTTCAACTTTCACGCTTGCTTCAGCAGCACATATACTAAAATTGGAACGATACAGAGATTAGCATGGCCTATGCCCAAGGATGACACACAAATTCATGAATTGTTACATATTTTTCAGAGAAAGAATTTTAAAGTAAATGTGGCAACAATATGTGATTCTGGGTCAAGGGCATATGGGAGTTCCTGGCACTATTCTTGTGACTTTCTGTATGTCTTAAACGATTTCAGAATAAAAGTTTAAAAATTTAAAAACAAAAAACAAACAAGAATTGCAACTCCCTATTATCTCTACCTTACCCTACGTTTTCTTTCTTGACAGCACTTACCACTTTGTAAGACACTATATGATTTAGTTTCCTATTGCAGTTTTTATTTGTCTTTCCCCATGAGGGTATAAGCTCCAAAAGGACAGAGATTCTTGTCTGTTTTGTTTCCTGGTGTATTCCATGCATCTAGAGATGCCTGGCACCAAGCACTCAATATTATTTGTTACATTCAAGTTTCAAAGGACAGGGGTACCATGATTAGAGAGTTTAGAGGTAGAGTAGTTCATAGAGATGAGGAAGTATAAAGTAGGACCATAGGAGTGCATGGCTGAACTAGTGTGGAAATCAAATTCACAGGAGACACAGCAGTCCAGGAACTAAGAAACTAGCATGTTGTGTCAATTGGGCTAAACATTCAAACGCAGAAATCACCCTAAGTAGATAGAAAGACAGTAAGTCAAATTCAAGTTTTAGCAGGGAAATTGGGGACGCAGTTTGCAGAATGATTAAGATTAGAGGGAGGGTTGTTTATTGCATACAGATTAAGGCTACCTATTAGGATATTAGGGTATTAGAACACCCTGAAGAGTCATCTCTTTGCCGGTGCTCTTCCCATGCTGGCATTGTTCTTCGCTCAGTCACTGGGTCCCCTTCTCTAAAGAGGCTTCTTTGCTCGCCCAGCTAAGAAGACAGCTGTCTCACATACTCCTTTTTTTTTTATGGCATATGTAATTCCTACCTCCCATGAGGCTAGGAGCCATGCCCGATTCAACTTTGTATTCCTTCCTGTCCCCAGCACACTGTGCACATTCTCTACCAGTTTTTGTTGAATGAATAAAATAAATAATTTGTGATTAAAAAAAAGTTCTAAGAAAGGATGCCTACATATGGAAAATTCTTCCTACTACAGAATATCAATCAAATCTTCTGTTGAAGTTAAGATCAAATTCAGTTAATCCAGACAACTAAATTTCATAAATTCATCCTAGTCAAACAAAAAATGATCAGTGGAAATGGTTCCAAGTAGTACAGCAGTTTGGCTACATAGATACAACCAGTAAATGCTGTGACAATGAAATGCCTTAACAAATCTTGGAGGACCTATGATAAAACATCTGATTACTCACACCTCCTCTCCTCCCATCCCACTAATAATAAGAGGCAGGTGGATAGAGGCAAGGGAAGAGGACTAGAAGCCAGGAACCTCAGTAAATACCTCTCCCAACTAGGGAAGTAACCATATAATAACATAAATAATTCCAAGTTCCTTATTGGGGATATAAATTTGGCTTGAAAAAGTACCAGTTCCTGTAAGTGGTTAATATGGAGGTCTATTGGACAACTCTGCTTTAAAGTACATGGATTCCAGAAACCACAGATTCACAAAAAAACAAAACAAAGTTTATCATTGTAAGTTTCAAAAGGTAGTCAATGAAGAAGTCTACTTATCCACTCAAATATTTTCAAAGTGATTATACACAAAGTCATATATTCAATCACAGAAACTCTTCAAATCTGATCAAGACTTGAAAATGTACCTATGTCACATTTTAACATGCTCAGTGCTTTCATAATAGCATACATTCTCTTTACATTTACATCTGATGTAGCTATATTTAAAAATTGTCGGGGCACCTGGGTGGCTCAGTCGTTAAGCGTCTGCCTTCGGCTCAGGTCATGATTCCAGGGTCCTGGGATCGAGCCCCACATCGGGCTCCCTGCTCCGCGGGAAGCCTGCTTCTCCCTCTCCCACTCCCCCTGCTTGTGTTCCCTCTCTGGCTGTGTCTCTCTCTGTCAAATAAATAAATAAAATCTTAAAAAAAAAAAAATTGTCAGTTAAGCTACAACCTAAATTAAATAAATGGAAATCACATTTTTGTCAATAAAACTGATATTCTAAAATGATAAGTTAATTTCAGTAAATTACAAAATTATATAATATTTAAAAAATCATTTATGGGGCTTTAAAAACTACCATATCTAGTATCTAATTACTTTAAAAGCAAGGACACTAGAACGTTTCATTCTGTAGGCAACTGTTCTCAGAATAATGATATAATACCTCCCACTTATTGAGTGACCTCTCTGTGAGGACATTTTTTTTTTAATCTCTTGTAATTCTCAAAACAACTCACAAAGTATTATTATCCTCACATTAAGGTCAAGAAAATTGAGGTTCAGGAAAATTGATGTGAAATAATTTCTTACCAGTTAGCAACTGGTTATATTAAGTAAGCCTGGAACGGTGATTGTTCTAATTTTAAGTCTGAATTTTTGCCATTATACAACACTGCCTCTTAAAATCACTCACTCAAGAAATACTTTTTGAGTGCCCATTATGGACCAGGCATTGCAGAAAATACCACGTATACAAAGATTAGTTTGTGCCATTGCAGCCTCACATCTTAGCCCAATCTAGGGCAGAAATAAGACTTATAAACAAATAATTGCAACACAATGCAATAAGTGCTATGAAAGAAGTAGATATATATGAATACCATATAATAGTGCATGTGTTTGCTCTGTGTAAGGTAGCAAGCAATCAAAGGCGGCTTCACTTACGAGAAAAAAATGCTTGGTATGTAAGAGACATTATATTATTTTTTTTTAAAGATTTATTTGAGAGAGTGAGTGAGCACATGGTGAGAGGGGCAGAAGAAGAGGGAGAGAGAATCCCAAGCAGACTGGGTGCAGAGCCCCACACTGGGCTCGATCCCAGGACCCTGAGACCCTGACCTGAGCCGAAATCAAGAGACACCTAACCAACTAAGCAATCCAGGTGCCCCTATATTAAATTAAATGTTGATGCAAGTTGAAACTTAAAGGAAAAGCAGGGTTTGCAGATGGACAATCAATGTAAGGATATTCTAGACAGGAAGATGCCTTATTTGCAAAAGCACAAAGTTTCAGAAAATCGTAAGCAGTTTAGCATAGCTAAAAAATACGGTGCTTTTGACAAGTGGTAAAGAAGTAATATTACGCCAGGTTAGGGAAGTTCTCATATGCCATGTGAAAAAAAGAGTCTGGACTTTATCCTGTAAGAAATTGGGGACCTTTCTTAGACTTTGATCAGGCCATTAGTTTACAAAGATTACCTTGTCAAATATGGAAAAATAGATGTGAGGGTGGGAACAACATTTTAGAAGTCTACCACAAATAGCCCAGGTAATACAATTTATAATTTTTTTGCTTCAGACTCCTATATTTAATTACCTACCTGACATTTTGGACGTCTCACAGACATTTCTAGCCTAAATGTCCAAAACCAAAGTCTTATTTCTCCACCAAACTTGGGTGCTCCCTGTTCAATCTCTCAGTAATAGTACAACCATGCAAGTTACTCAAACCAGCAACTTGGGTTCGCTCTTGATTTCTCCCTCTCCTTTACCCACCAAACTAAATCCATTTATTACTAATTATCCCTAAGGCATATCTCAAATGCATCCATTTCTTTCCAGTTCCATTGCCATCCCAAGCTATTACTGCTCAACTGGAATACTGCAATAGCTCCCAAATGGACTCCCTGACATTTTCCTTAATATCAGTTGGTTTCCTTACAGCACTTATTATAATTAGCAATTCCTCTATTTATTTGAATTTTGTCTTTCCCTCCTATTAGAATGCCTTCATAAAATCAAAGACCATAAACTGTCTTGTTTATCATTTTACAGCACACTAGCATCAGCCAGGTCAATAAACAGTATTAACAGAGTACCACATACTTACTATAGGCCAGGCACTATTTTATGTGTTTTATGTATATGAAGTCATTTAATCCTCACAACAACCTGTGATGTAGGTATTCTTTTTTTTTTTTTTTTAAGATTTTTTTATTTATTTGACAGAAAGAGACACAGTGAGAGAGGAACACAAGCAGGGGGAGTGGGAGAGGGAGAAGCAGGCCTCCCGCCAAGCAGGGAGCCTGATGCGGGGTTCGATCCCAGGACTCCGGGATCATGACCCGAGTCAAAGGCAGACGCCTAAAGAATGAGCCACCCAGGCGCCCCTGTGATGTAGGTATTCTATTGATAAGAAAACTAAGGCACAGATTGCTAACTTATCTGCACAAGGTCACCCAACAAGTACATGGCAGAACCTAGAATCAAACCTAGGCAGTCTGAAGCCCATTCTCTTGATTATTAGCTAGTACTTCTCTTAGTAGGTGCTCAATAAATATTAACAATATTTATTATTTATTTATATTGTTAATAAACAAAGGAGAAGAGGAACAGGTTTAGGGGACATGCTAAGTTTGAAGTACTTGGAGAAGACTATGAAGTACAGAAGGATAGTTACAATAAGCATGCCAAAGGGGCGCCTAGGTGGCTCAGCCAGTTAAGTGTCTGCCTTGGGCTCAGGTCATGATTCCGGAGTCCTGGGATCAAGCCCCTCATCAGACTAACTGTTGAGGAGGGAGTCTGCTTCTCCCTCTGCCCCTCCCCCATCTCATGTTTTCTCTCTCTCTCTTTTTCAAATAAATAAATAAATAAAATCTTTTTAAAAAAATAAGCATGCAGAAGTCATCAGCTTCTACTGGAAACCACCTGTAAAATGCAAGCCCCTTTATAATAAAAAGTGATCATATAATTTTTAAAAAATTGGAAATGCTCTTAAACTGTAATCTTTTAGATCCAATTCTGTAATAAAAACATGTTTTCACAAAGCACAGAGAGCCCCCATTGAGCCTTGGCTGTATCTGAAAAATTCTGTATTAATAAGAAATGAAATACTTGTCATTAAGTAGCATTCAGTATCTATATAAATGTTAAACTTGTACTTTATTAAAATATAGAAGTGCCGAGATGTACTTTTAATTTGACAAAATGATACCAAAATCCATCTAAAAAAATACAAGAAAATATGAGAATAACAAGAAAATACCGAAAAAAGAAAAGTGGAAGCACACTTTACCTACTTGATATCAAAACATAGTCTAAAGTTAGAGAAATTAAGATAATGTGTATGGTTCAAGTCGAAGACAGAACAATAGGGGAAAAAAAACAGAGTCCAAACAAAATCAAGTGTGTATAAATTGTAAAATTAAATGTAAGAACAAATTTTAAATTATATATTCATACTATTTTTATTATCTAATTTATAAGCATCAGAAATGTTTTTTTAAGCATCACAAATAAACTAGAAACTATAAAAGAAAAAAGGCAGATTTCAAAGTAAAATAATTAAAACTATTTCATGGAAAAACAGCATTAAAATGTAAAAAGACAAATTTCAAAATGAGAGTCAAGGCTTGCAAAATATGAGAGTTAAAAACCTAAGAAGTAATTCCTTTAAAATTAAGAGATTATGATAGCCAATAACAAGCTACTTAAAAGAGATTAAACAATGGACACTACACATATAAAAAATGCTCAACATCAACAGAATTCAGTTACAAACAAAATAATGAAGAATCACTTTTTGCAATCTGATTGGATGGGATAAAAGATGGGAATTGGGTGCTCTCAAACACTGTTAGTAAGAAAGAAAATGGGTACAACCTTTCAGAAGAGCAATTTAGGAATTATAGAGTATTTGTGGTTAAATAACCTACTTCTAAAAAGTTAGATTTACAGGATAATCAGACAAGCATATAAAGATTTGTTCACAAGAGCATTCTTTTTAAATGTTAATAACCGACCCAACAATCCCACTTCTGGGCACATATCCAAAAGAAATGAAAACAGGATCTTGAAGACATATGTGCACATCCATGTTGGCTGCAGCATTATTCACAATAGCTAAGAGGTAGAAGCAATCTAAATGTCTATTGGCAGAGGAACAGATAAATAAAATGTAGTGTATACACACACACACAGGAATATTAATCAGCTTTGAAAAAGGAAATCCAGTCATACACTACAACATGGATGAACCTTGAGGATACAATGGTAAGTCAAATAAGCCAAAGAAGAACCATAACTGCCATGAGTTCACTCATACAAGTGAACTCAAGTAGTTTAACTCTTCAAAAAAAGTAGAATGGTAGATGCCAAGGGCTGTGGGAGGGGGAAAAGGGAGTTGTACAAAACGTGCAGTTTCAGTTTTACAAGATGAAAAAGTTCCATGTATCTGTTTAATGACAAGGTACATATACTCGACACTATTGTACTATACACTTAAAAATGGTTAAGATTGTAAATTTTATGTTTTTTACCACAATCAAAAAAAGTTAATCAAAAATAATATCCATCAAGTAGGAATTATCTTAGAGACATATAACGAAATACCAGATAGCAATCAAAAATGATATTTTTAAAATGACATTAATATATATCCAGTCATATCCACAGCCTATTGTTGAATTTAAAAAAGTTTACAAAAAAGCAAGGTAGTATGATAGCATTCATGCAAATGTCTGTACCTATAACAGATCTGTAAGGATATTCACCCCAATTTAATGGTGGTATCTCTGGATAACAGTATTACAGATGACCTCCTTTTTTTATTTTCCTTGTTTTTAAATACAATGAGTACATACTATGTACGTGACAGAGAATACTTCAAAAGAAGTGACGGCCACCATTTGTTCCAGAATTCTAGAATGGAATTTTACATTTCTCTCTCCCTATGTGTCTATAGCACATATTGGGGAATTAATAAATATTTGAGAGGCAAGATGAGTAGTGATTAAGAGATCAGAAATGAGACAGACCTGGATATGATTCTCAGCTCCGAAATTTACTGATCAAGGCCTTAAAGTCTTAATGAACGTCACTGAACACCAATTTCTTCAACTATAAATGTCACATAACAATACCTGCAGATTATTTCAAGAAAAATGTACTTAAAGCACTTAATATCATTCCTGGCTGGGGAAACACTCAATAAAAAATGATGGCCACAATTACTATTTCTTGACTTGAAGAACTCACAACAAAAACAAAACTAAGCATCTATAGGAAACTACACTGCAAAATTATACTGAAAATCCCAACTGCATTAAGAAAACAAGAGCTCTAGGGTGCCTGGGTGGCTCAGTCGTTAAGCGTCTGCCTTCGGCTCAGGTCGTGATCCCAGGACCCTGGGATCGAGCCCCACATCGGGCTCCGTACTCTGCAGGAAGCCTGCTTCTCCCTCTCCCACTCCCCCTGCTTGTGTTCCTGCTCTCGCTCTCTCTCTCTCTGTCAAATAAATAAATAAAATCTTTAAAAAAAAAAAAGAAAAGAAAAGAAAACAAGAGCTCTATATTGTACACCTTAAACTAATACTATATGTTAACAAACTTGAATTAAAATAAAAAATTACCAAAAAAAAGAGATAATGCTTTGACTGTTGGTCCCACAACACTGATGCTTTACTGAAGAAAAAAAAAACAAACAAACCAAGAATGGTAATGGACCATTTTTGAGTATTAGTCCTGTACCCTTCCGTAGCTTATCTCCTTCCAACCAATCTTTAGTAGAGTGTTTGTCTATAAGGGAGTGGGTAGTTCAGAACTTCTAAGACCATTTTTATTCAAACAGACGACCTGAAGCCATGCTTCATGCACGCAAAGCGGCTAAAAACATTAGAGGCACCCTCCACAAATACACGGGTGCAATCTAATCGTGAGCAAGTCAAAAGGTAAGAAAAATGGGACTCTGGGATTGAAGACTAGAGGTGGAGAATGGCATTCCGGACTTAGGAACTACCGCCATCCCATTTCACCCACTCTTTCTTTAAAACACAATTACATGCCGTTCAACTTCCTGTCTCTCTCGAAAGAAACTACTGACTTGCCCGCCACGCCACTCCGAAAGCCACACCTGGTGTATTCGCTGCAGAATCTCCAACTCCCGCCACAGGTTTGGCTTGCGTCCGCCCCAAGGCGGAAGTGACTTCAAAGGGACAAACTGAAAGTAAGAGAGTTCAAATACCAGGAATCTAAAACCCCTGCGGCGTTCTGAGAAGGCTAGTCTCTGACTACCCCTCTCTTTTATGCCTTCCTCTTCTGTTAGGGTGGCAAAAAGGATTCGCCGCACACTTGCAACTTGTTCCCCGCTCCAAACTCCAATCATTTAAGGTCGTCTCCTCTCATTGGTCAACGAAGTGACATGGGTATCTCCCAGGAACTACAATTCCCGTCAGGCCCCACGGGAAGTAAAAGCAGGAAAGGACAGCGGCGGGGGCAAAGCACATTGGGAAATGTAGTTCCCTGCTGGCCGAACAGAGCAGTAACTCCGCCTTCCTCCACTGAAGCTGGAGAAACCAGGTGTTCGGCCTAGAACCCGTTACCCCTAAGGGAGGAGCCAAGCCCTTAAGCAGCATTTCTCACTTCCCCCCTCCCATGGAGGATAAAAATGTTCATTCACTCCAAGAAAGCTCTATAAATATTCCCTAAAGAAATATGGTTGTCTTCCCGATATCTCCAGGTCAGTAAAAACTCCACAGAACTCCTCCACCTCAGGCTCCCAACTCGTGGGAAAAGGTGCCTTTTTTACAAGTGGGCAAAATGGCTGTCCTCTTAGTTTTACCATTGGTTGTCCTTTGCGTCCTTCAAGGGCGGTTACTTATCACCGATTGGTTCTTTTTCTCTTGAGGGTGGAGGAAGACTTGGCACAGCTCTCCCGCGGCCCGGGAGGAGATAAAGGGGTGGAGAGAAGGCAGTTTGTTCAAGCCTGATTGGATGATCCTCCTGTCACTCGAAGGATGTATAACCTATGATTTGTGGACTGCCCCTCAAAGAGAACGAAGAGGCGGGGCTAGTGCGTGGTGGGAAGGGGCGGGATTCTGCCAGCCGCGGCTGCCGCTGGAGCCGGTGTCCGGGCTGGTGATGGGGTTAATTCCCTTTCGTAAGACTCTTACTTGCACCCACCCAGCCCCGCCGTCGCCCCGCCGCGTCGCGCTCCAACCGCCTCCTCCTCCTCCTCCTCCTCAGTAACGCGGGTAAGAGATGCCCTCCCCTCCCCCCTCCAGCTCCCCGGGAATAACGCGCCTCGGTCCCCTCCCCCGCCCGCCAACCGGTAGCGCTAACGGAGAAGGAGGCAGGCAGGGGAGAGATGTGTGTGAGAAGGTGGCCTTCCCCGCCGAGCCATCGGCGCCCCAGCCAGGCCCCCGCCAAGGTGCTGCTGCTGCCAGCCCGCCGGGAGGTCGGGTTCCGAGGGAGCCCGGCTCGCCTGGCCCGCCGCTGCGGCTGCGGCTGCAGCTGCATCCACTACCTTGTGCCCACCGCCCCCACCCGGGGACCATGTGAAAAGCAAACCCCTCGAGGCCTAGCGGAGGAGGCAGGGGAAAGGTTCCCGAGTCCCTGCCATGGCTGCTGCTTGCTGCCTTTGCAGCCCCAGGGACTCGGGAACCAGCCACAGCAGGCCTGCCAGGAGCGGGTGCCGTGCGTGTTTCTGCTCTCTCGGGTGGCTGGCGCCGATGCCTCGGGCTCCCCCGCCCACCCCACGCCTCGGCCCCCGGCCTTGCACCGGGAGAATTTTTAGAAAGGAAATAAGGTGTTCCGACCAGTTGGTAAAATGCAGGCATATCTTGCCTGTGGTACAAGAAAAAAGCACAATGGGATTATTGAAAAGAAAGTTGAATGACTGTCAGTGCCACGGACCCCGGGGGTCAGATTTACACACCTTATGGTTGAGCCTTAGGCTCCAACCTATGTTTTTGAAGTTTTTTTTGTTCCCTTTTTTTGTTACGAGGTGCAGAGGAGAGTGCCTCTGCTTTTTGAGCTTGCTTTTATGTAGAAACAAATTGTTGAGGCTGTCTTGTCCCGTGTGTAATTTCCTGGATAGCAAGTTAAGTAAAAGTAAGGCTTAGTAAATAGCAGATGATTTTTCTAATATGATGTCCCAGAAAATATGTGTATATAGATCTAAGTATCCATGGTTATAGTTTGCCAAATTGTAATTCTGAAGAAACCCTTTGCTGTTAGCTTGTATGTCATTGATTACAAGAACTTTTGAGTAATGAAAGGTGGTTAAAGTCTAACTGGAAGCTAACCTAGTTGTGATATTTGAAAGAATAAAATCTATGTAATATTTAATATAGTCGATACCAGTGTAACTAGAGTAATTGGACATGCTTCAGTTTAATAAAATTTGGCATATTTGAGAGCGATTGCTTTTTCCTCACATATTGATGAGGCGCTCATCTTTTCACGCCGTGTGTGTGTTTTGCGTGGGTATGTCCTTAAATAACGGATTCTATAATTTGTTGTAGACAAGGCTGTATCAAAGGTAAAAAAATTTTAGGCCCACTTCTGAGGCTTAACTTGTTACCAGAGTAAACTTGGCTTCTGAAAAAATAATCAGAGTTTTGACTATGTGTTAGACCATTTCTTCAGGGTCTAAGGAGATCCTACTGGCTTAATGATCTTACATGTTCCATAGCTAATATACTTGCACACAGAATTACATAGATCCTACATTCAAGATATGGAAGAAATGTGGATGTGTGCTAAAAAAATGAAACATAACCCTGGAAGGTAAATTCGCACAGCTCCCCACAAAGCACTGATAAGTATATATGTATTCACGTGTCACTCAGCTTAGCATTTTCTATAACTTGTTGGCTAATTGATAAGTTACAGAATTAATACTTTCAGATCTCATATATTTTATGTACAGAAAGGGCTGATGAAAATATAGGAGGCTTTTACATTCTCTTATTAGCTGTGGGACCCTTTTATGAGCCTCAGCTCAGTCTCCTCATGTATAAAGTTGGGATGATGGCACTTAACTCTTTGAGTTGTGAGGATTAGAGATGAAGTATATAAAGCTCCTACTATTGTGTTTAATACATAGCATGTGTTATTAAATATTAACTTATTAATGCATCTTAAGAGAATGAGTGATATACATGCACAAGATGTTGAAGCCTCAGAACTTGCTCTGTTATGGCAGAGTACGACGGGAGTTTTCATTTATATAGGGACTTAAATTGGTGCAGTTTGCTGCTAGCCATTTTTCAAAGTAAAAGGTATGTGGGAAACTGGTAATCAGATACTGAAGAGTTGTTGATTTTAGAGAAGGTTTTTAATTTTTGCGTTAAAATCCCCATGTTTGGAATATCTTTCAAATGAATTATTTGGAATAAAAGTATGTGGTAAATTGTTGTAGTGATAAATTGTAAAATCTTTTAAATTTTAGTTAGCTGATAGGTGTTTCAAGGTTTATATTGTTGCTTTCCATATTCACTGTGCTATCAGGCTACTGACAAGCAACTCTTTAATACAGAGTGAAGATTAAGGAAGTCATTTGAATTCATTATGGCCATAGGCTGACTGCAGTTTTGTTGCTGTTTTTAATTCCCAATATTTATCAGTACTTGAGTGTTTCTTTTCTGTGAAACAACATCCCAGATACATTGTTCCTTTCTCTTTTCAGGCACTTTTGAAAATGTATTGGTCTTCACATATAATAGTGTCTTTTGAGTTTGTCCCGGTAGGCAAATTAAAGTTTAACGTGAAAAGTTTTATTGTGAAGTCTTCTGATAGTAAGGCCTGGCCAGGGTTCACGGCAGCTGTACCTTATGCTGAATGGTGAATGAACACAGTATGATTGGATGCTCCTTTGGGGACCGTTACATGGCATCAGCAGAATATTTTATAAAATTGAAATAAACTTTTTCAAAAATTATGCAGAAGAAATGCACTGCCATGCCTTGCCAAATAAAGAGATTTTCTAGTACTGGCACTTTAGAATACCTAATTATACACATTTGAGTTGATGTTAACTTCTAATTCCGCAGAAACAGAAGCACTGAGAGTTGATAAAGTTTTTATTTTCTCCATTCTTGAAAATATTACAATAATAAACACTTAAGACTTGATGGGTTTATAATATATTGTTGCTATTTGAATTAGAAAATTTCACTGTTGGGCGCCTGGGTGGCTCAGTTGGTTAAGCAACTGCCTTCGGCTCAGGTCATGATCCTGGAGTCCCGGGATTGAGTCCTGCATCAGGCTTCCTGCTTGGCAGGGAGTCTGCTTCTCCCTCTGACCCTCCCCCCTCTCATGTACTCTCTCTCATTCTCGCTCTCTCAAATAAATAAATCTTTAAAAAAAAAAGAAAAGAAAAGAAAATTTCACTATTAACACTTTCATGATCTGTTGTACATACTCTGGCAGTCTGTGTGTCAAAGAGGTGTGGCTACAAATAGCAGTCAACTTTTCAAAAGGCTCTTATAGCTCCAAATCATAGAATCTGTACTCTGTCTTTGTAGTCACACCTGTATACAGTGATAACTTATTATTTATAATTTATAATTTAAGATAACTAGGATACATAAGGAGCATGTCAGTTTTTTCTCAGTATAATATTAATTTTTTCCTAAAAAAGTAAAATAGTCTTGCATTTGATCCTGTGAAGTCTCATGTTTACTAGTAATACAGACATGTGCAAAGAATCAAATCTTAAAATCAAACAGAATTTTATTAAGCTAACTTTGCTTTCCAAATAAGGATATGTTATATAAATTAAGCAAATTTGTGTGTACCTGATAAGATGTAAGCATGTGTATCTTTTCCAGAATTTAATTCAATTAGTCATCGGATGATGGTTGAAATAAGAGATGAGTTATTTAATCCTGGCTCAAAGCTAGTTCTTTGTCTTATTTTCCAACAGTTTGGTTTTTTCCCAGATTTTGTCCTTGAAAATTTTGCCTCCTCTTACCTTCTTAGTCTCTACATGTGCCTATTAACTTAAAATTTTTTCCCAATGAGTTTTGAAAACCTGTACTTATGATCTTTGTTGTTCTCTTTGCCTTGTG
This sequence comes from Mirounga leonina, assembly GCF_011800145.1. Classification (NCBI taxonomy): domain Eukaryota; kingdom Metazoa; phylum Chordata; class Mammalia; order Carnivora; family Phocidae; genus Mirounga; species Mirounga leonina. The sequence continues at coordinate 92,055,539 of NW_023270377.1, read as the reverse complement.
AACTGTAGATTTGTAACTTTAAAAAAAAAAAACTTCTGGGCGCCTGGGTGGCTCAGTTGGTTAAGCGACTGCCTTCGGCTCAGGTCATGATCCTGGAGTCCGGGATCGAGTCCCACATCGGGCTCCCTGCTCAGCAGGGAGTCTGCTTCTCCTTCTGACCCTCCCCCCTCTCATGTGCTCTCTCTCTCTCATTCTCTCTCTCAAGTAAATAAATAAAATCTTTAAAAAAAAAAAAAAAACTTCTACCTGTAAGCTCACTTCTCTAAGCAAATCGTGGTTTTTGTGCCTTCTTATTTCATAAATACTAAACCATATAGCATGTTTAAATTATTGTTCTTATAGCCTGCTTGACTAGTGCCTTCATCTACAACTCCCTATAAGTACTTTCTCTTGAAAAGAAATTAAGTATGGAAAATAAGTTACATATGTTTTTATTCTTGACCTTTCTTCTTGAAGGGCAATAATTTGATATTGTCTTGCCTAAGAGCTTAAAGTACTATGATTTGACTTCTCCCAACTTTAGTTTTATCACTGACAGATAAAAATTAATTTTGTGGGCTACTTGTACAGTTAACTTTACTAACCTTTCTTCTGCTTGAAAGATATTCCATAACCAGTATATCAACTTATAGCCTGAGTTGGAAGTTTAACTGCAGATTTACCTTGATGCCTTGTTTCTCAATAGGGAGAGAAGCTATGGAATTTAATTACAAAAGAAAGGTCTAATGTGGGGAAAAAAAACTGTAAATGTATGCAAAGCAAGGACTTAAATGAACATAAGGCCCTCATTTTTAAAGTGCTCTTGGGAAAGATGCTTATTACAGAATTGCTATGTTTAAAAATAGTATGTTTTTGCTGAAAACAACCCAAATCCCTTCCTTGAGTGAATGGTTAAACTGTTCTATATCCATACTATGGAATACTATGCAGCAATAAAAAGGAACAAACCACTGATAAAGTAACTTAGGTGGATCTTAAAGTAATTACACCAAGTGAAAAAAACAATTTTAAAATGAGACAACCGTGTGGTCTCATTTATATAACATTCTCAAAATGGCAAATTACAAAGATAGAGCACAGATTAGTGGTTGCCAGGCATTAGAGATGGGGTTTGAGGGAGCAGGATGGTTGTAACTGTAAAGGGGTAGCATGAAGGATCTTTGTAGTAATGGAACGGGTCTGTGTCTTGATTGTATGGTGGTTACCTAAATCTACATTGCATAGAAACACAGACAAATGGGGGCACTTAGGTGGCTCAGTTTGTTAAGTGTCTGACTCCAGATTTCGGCTCAGTTCATGATCTCAGGGTGGTAAGATGGAGCCTCGAGTCAGACTCTGCACTGTGCGTGGAGCCTGCAGTCTCTCCCTCTGCCCCTCCGCCCCACTCAAGCATGAGCACTTGTGCATATGCACTGTCTCACTCTCTAAAAAAAAAAAAAGAAAGACAAATGAGTGCATGTAAAACTGGCAAAATATGAATAAGGTTGTATATCAATGTCAATCCCTGCTTTTGATGTTTAACTATATTTACATAATGCTATCATTGGGGGAAACAGTGAAGAGTACAGGGGAGCTTTCTATACTTTTTTTTGCAACTTCCTATGAATGTATAATTATTTGAAAAATGAAAGTTAAGCACAAACCCTGGTATTTACATATATATTCCTGTATAGTATTGAGAAAAAATGTAATTTTAAGCAAATATCCTTTAAAATACCATTCATACATTTTATATTGTTCATTTGTGTTAGTTTACCAAGTCAAGTTCACATGCATCTGAGCACAACAGAAATACCTCTACATCAGACATATCCAAGGTGCAGTTTCTGTTTTCATCTTATATGCCTTGTTTTCCCTAAATGCCAATTCTTTCTTCATTCTCCTTTTATAAAGGCTTGCTACCCTTTGACTTTTCAACCCCTCTTCATATAAACTAAAAGGAATCTGACATTAGTTATCTATATTGTTCATTTTCTAGTTGCAGTAAAAGGTATGTATTCATTATTTAACCAGATATTTATATATTAAACCTATTGATTATCTATAAGATTAAAAAAAAAAGATGTTATCTTCTTATAAAGACATACAGAACCAGCAAATAAATCATTTGGGGGAAGAAAGTGATATAAGTGCTTGTTAAGTTACACTGTAGTTACTGTATGACCCTACACTTTTTAATACAAAAGTACTAAATGTTCTAAAGTAACTGGAGAGTAATGTGAGGAGGCCAAAAGTAAAAGTTAGACCACCAACTTGGGGAGGATACATCTTTTGTGGTATCGATGACCTTGATCCATTTGGAGTTAATTTTTGTGTGTGGTATGAGGTAGGGGGTCCAAATTCATTCTTTTACATGTGGATATCATTTCTGTGTCCACACCATTTGTTGAAAACATTGTTCTTTCCCTGTTGAATTGTCTTGGCGCTTTTGTTGACCATAAGTGTAGGAGGTTATTTCTCAACTCTAAATTCTATTACCTTGATTTATAGGTCTATCACTAGACCAGTAGTACCACACCGTTTGATTATGTAACTTTGTAACAAGTTTTTAAATTGGGACTTCTGAGTCCTCCAACTTTGCTCTTTTTCAGAATTGTTATGGCTATTCTGGGTCCCTTTTATTTCTTCATTAGTTTAAGATCAGCTTGGATTTTTGATACAGATTGTGTCAAACACGTAGGTAGGTTTGGTAATTTGGGGAATATTACCATTTTTAACAGAATTATATAAGAGAATTTCTTTAACATGTAATGATTCATTTAAAAAGAATAATAAACTCATTGCATATTAATATAAATACCATACTTTATGAAAAATAACTTTTCAAAATTAAAAAATAGCAAGAAGAATGGGATTGTTTTACATTTTTGCAAATCTCCTTAATATTTGACTTATCAGAAGGTAGCTGGGTTCTTTTATCTGCTTTTGCATTCACTCTGATAGGACATTTGATTTTGGTTAAAATATAAGAAGACAATTTGGCCACAAACCAATATTCAGAAGAAAAGTGAGAGGCCTCATGGACCCTTTGAAAGGATCTTGATCGACAGTGGTCCTTGAACCACACTTTGAAAACAGCTTGTCCAGTGGAAAGAAATATATGTTTGGAAACTCAGAGACTTGATTAAATATCACAAGTCTTCCACTGAACAACTGATATGATTTTGAGCCTTTCAATCTGTTTCTTCATCTGTAAAATGGGGGAAATGACACCATACTTTGAAGGGAGGAAACAAGCCTGTAAGGTTTTGGGAATATAGAAACCACCAAAGAATTGATTCTTGTTCTCTTCCATTCATACTTGTCCACCTCTGTCTGTTGTATGGGATTAGCTAATTTTTTTCCACGGAAAGTTCACATACCACAGCATGGTAACCTTTATGTAAATTTGGTTCATTGTAGTGGTATTTACTTAAGAGTGGAGCTTTATTTATATAGTTTTCTATTATCATTCCTTTTAGCTAGGAATCATGGTAAGAAGGAAAGAGAAGGGTCGACAAAGAAGGTAAAAGAATTTATCAGAAATGGGGGAGTAATTTTGATGCCTTCTTTAAGATCATTTGTCACTCACTCCAGTCCTGCTATTAATGTTGAAGAATGAAGGAAACTGCCAAAAAAACCTCTGCCTTAAATTAAAGAATGGTTCTTTAGCATGTATTCAATTAATAAAATTGAAGTATAAATGACTCCAAATCTTTAATGATTCTGTAATACTGAACCAAATCATATATAATGTTCTAAAAAAAAAAAAAATTCTTGCCACTAAAACTCTACATCATTAGAGTAGTAAGTTTAACTTTGCATTTATCTGCAAAACTAAATAAAGTGAATTGATTGTTGCTATATAGGACATGAAAAGTGTAGATTCATTCAGCAAGTATTTATTGAAAACTTACTTTGTACCCTCCACTGGTTTTGTAAAACAGAGAATGCCCTTGCCCTCCTAGATCTCATTTTCTTGCGGGTGAGACAAAGAAATGAAATATATATAAAATATAATGTCAAATAGAAATATAGAAATTATTGCAATGAAAACAAAAGCAGGTTGAGAGCTTAAGGATTGACGGAATGAGGTATAGGGTCTATTTGTTGAGACTGGGTGACCAGGGAAGACCTCTTGACATTTGAGCAAACTCTTGAATGAAGTAAGGGAACAAGCCATGAGATATGTAAGGGAAGAACATTCCGGGTAGAAGGTACAAAGTGCAAAGGCCATGAAATGGAGGAGATGGAGATGGAATTTATACTTGTTTACTGATGTTCAGCAGCATCGTCCTGAAGACCGTATTTAAAGGAACAAGTACATTAACACTTTGAGGTGTGGCTCTGGGACTGTCAGCTGTGCATATTTTTAGCCAAATGAATCATTTCCACTGTAGAGTCTCTTAATCCCAAATGTACTGGATTTTAAGGGACATTTGCAAAGTCTCAACCCAAATCTTTAATCTTCACTTATCAAGGATTTCTTGTCTTTTCAGTGCTAAACCAAAAGATGCAGTAGTTTTTCTTAAACAAAATTAACCTGTATTTACATAGAGCAGTAGGCACATCTTTGTATTGGAATGTGAGAATTCATCTTGTCCAACCTCAGTAGTTCTCAGGGATCAATCCAGTGGCAATCACCTGGGCAGCTTGTCCTAAAGTTACCTGCTTTTCATTTCCTTTTTTCTTCCAGGGGGTATTAGAATGAGGACAGGAGAGAGAGATGCCTCGCTCCTGCCTTTCAAGCCAGCTGTGGTGGGGATCTGATAGGACAGAGAAATCAGGCAGACAGTCATTAAGCCTTTGCTTGAACTATTCTTGTGAAAGGAGTACATTTCTAAGGGATGTTTCAGCGTCTTCAGGTATATAGTCACAGATATGGATATATACATATATACAGATGTGTACATAGTGTAGATTTGTATGTTTATATTTGTGTGTGTGTGTGTGTATAGCTTTTTTTTTTTTTTTTTTGATATATGGAGGAAGGGCATAGTCAGCGGAGAGGAGATCTAGTTGGAGGAGAAGAGTGTAATTGAAATGTTAATCATAAAGGTGCATCAATATCCATGTCAAAAATATCCCAGTCAAAAAAAGTAGTGCCCCCAGAGAGTAGAACCTAAGGTGTGGGTAAGGATGGGAGACTTTACCTGCCCAGGTGTAAGACCCTCCTGCTTAGCCTAGTTGTCCTAATAACGGGGAAAAGGGAAAGGAAAAGTAACCCTGTAAATGTCCTCGGTAGGTATGTGTCTCCCCATTTTATTCCCCCTGGATGTTTAGCACCCTCTTTAGACTTACCAGATTGTATTCCATATTATTACTGGCTGAGAGACTCCATCCTAGTCCTCAAAGTGCATTAGATCTTGTCACAGAACGAGGAAGCTAGAACATAATGATACCACTTTCTGGTTTTAGGTTTTTATATTATGCAAGATGGTACAATCACAGGAAAGAAATGTTTTGAAGGACAGTTTTGAAAACTATTTTTAAATCATTTTGATAAGCTGATTTGAAAAATATGCTCAGAATTAAGTGTTTTGGCTTTTTTAACTCGGGTAATTTTGCCAACTTGTGTGTCTTTTAAAGTCAAAAATATTTCATTAAAAGAAAAAATAGGGTGCCTGGGTGGCTCAGTTGGTTAAGCGACTGCCTTCGGCTCAGGTCATGATCCTGGAGTCCCTGGATCGAGTGCCGCATCGGGCTCCCTGCTCGGCAGGGAGTCTGCTTCTCCCTCTGACCCTCCCCCCTCTCATGTACTCGCTCTCTCTCATTCTCTCTCTCTCAAATAAATAAAATCTTTAAAAAAAAAATTAAAATTTTTTAAAATATTTAATACACTCAACAGATTGTAAGCTTTACTTTTTGACTGGGATAAAAACTGAACCAGTTTAAAACTCACTGCTTTTCTAAAATGAACTTTTTGGAAAGTTTGTAGTTTTTAAAAGCTTTTTTAAAAATCAAATCAGTGCATTGCACATAAAAATCAAATAGTACAGTGGATCTGTAATTGATTATCATTCCCTATCTACTGTCTTATTATCTGGATTCAGGAGTCTCTTGAAGAGAGCTAGAATGTTCTTAGCACCAAAAATCAAATGCATTCTTCTTTATGCTTCCATCAATTTATCAAAATCATGTCACATTTCTTACACATTGAAAGCATGGATTTTCTGTAACTTTTTAAAATTTATTCTGGAGTTTCTAATTGTCTTTTTTTCTGATTGACAAGCAATAATGTACCATCAACATATCAAAGTTATTCAGTCTCAGTTTCATGGAGGCCTCTTTACCTCAGAGATTTTCTTTTGGATTCTTGTTTCTTGCCCTCATCCTGGGACTCCCTTCTGCCCTTTGAGGTTGAGTCAGCTGTTTGCTGACTTCTGTGGATCCTTCATCTCTTGGTTTTTATACTCATTTTGCTAGATTATAGCCTGAGATATTTTCCTTTAAAAGGTTGCTTGGAAAGTAAACCTTTCCAAGCAGTGCAAGGTGCTTGGAGGGTATAGAATGCTAACTTCAGAGTCATTTCCCCTTTGTACTTATATGTGTCGCTGGTGTCTTCTCGCATCTGGGTTGCTTTTGAGAAACCTGCTGCTGAAATTGTCCAAGCATATACAAAGTTTGATAGGTGACTCATTTCTACAGTTAACATTTTGCTCTGTTTGCTTTATTCTAGATCAATCCATCTCATTTTTTTGACACATTTCAAAATAAATTTCAAGGATCAGTATACTTCACTCCTGAACACTTTGGCATGCATGTAAATAACTAGAGTTCAGTATTTGATTATTTTTTATGGGTAAATATACATACAGGAAATGCATAAATCAGGAACTTACCATTCAGTGAATTTTCAGCAAATTGTATACATAGACTCATGTGTCTGTCAAGATACAGAACATTACCATCACGCCAGTAAACAACGACCAAAAGTTTTGATTCATTTTCATCATATATTTTCCTGTGCTAGGGACTTACTTAAATGGAATCATACAATATGTGCTCTTCTGTGTAAGGCTTCTTTAATTCAGCATGTTTTTCACATTTATCCATGTTGCATGTATGAATTTGTTTTTCTATTCTGTCGATTGCCACCTATGTGTTGTTTCTGCTTTTTATCTAAAATAAAGCTGTTTGGGGGGCGCCTGGGTGGCTCAGTCATTGAGGGTCTGCCTTAGGCTCAGGTCATGATCTCAGGGTCCTGGGATCAAGCCCCGCATCAGGCTCCCTACTCTGCGGGAAGCCTGCTTCTCCCTCTCCCACTCCCCCTGCTTGTGTTCCCTCTCTCACTGTGTCTCTCCCTGTCAAATAAAATCTTTAAAAAAAAATAAATAAATAAATAAATAAAATAAAGCTGTTTGACTCGCAAGAATATTTGAGAATAAGTTTTAAACTTCAAATTAGAAACACCTGCTAACATGCAGTGTACAGCACAAAAATCCATTTATTTCTTTCGTCCATTCATTTCCTAGATCTTGAATTTTTGTTAATACAAAATTAAGGCACAATAGCTGAGAATATTGTCATGCCTTTTTTTTTTAAGATTATTTATTTATTTATTTGACAGAGAGATAGAGAGCACAAGTAGGCAGAGCGGCAGGTAGAGGGAGAGGGAGAAGCAGGTTCTCTGCTGAGCAGGGAGCCTGATGTGGGGCTCGATCCCAGGACCCTGGGATCAAGACCTGAGCCGAAGGCAGCCGCTTAACTGACTGAGCCACCCAGGCGCCCCTGTCACGCTTTTTTATTTCTTGCTATACAAAAAGCAAGTAGAAAGATTATTTAAATCATCCCCATTTAAAAAAAAATAATCTCTCGGGGCACCTGGGTGGCTCAGTCGTTAAGCGTCTGCCTTCGGCTCAGGTCATGATCCCAGGGTCCTGGGATCGAGCCCCGCATCGGGCTCCCTGTTCCACTCCCCCGCTTGTGTTCCCTCTCTCGCTGTCTCTGTCTCTCTGTCAAAATAAATAAAATCTTTAGAAAATAAAAATGAATAAAAATAAAAAAATAACCTCTACCCCAACATGGGGCTAAACTCACAACCCCAAGATCAAGAGTCGCATATTCTACTGATTGAGCCAGCCAGGCACCCCATAAAGTCATCCCCCTTTTTTAAAGTTTTGAACATTCTTATTGAAATTTTAGGATTAACCTGTGTTTCCCAGTCCATTGACTGATTTTAGGTAATTGGGTGTTTAAAGTATTTGTCTTTCCTAGAAATTAGCATTTCAGCACATAAAGTCATTGAATTTTAGAGGTAGAAGTTTTTAAAGAATATATTAATTTGACATTAACTTTTATATGAATGACCCTTAATCTAGAGAGGCATGACCTTTTGAGTTACGTTTTTGTGTCTGCTATGCAGGAGTACTGTGTATTTTGCTTATTTTTTAATAAAGATTGTCGCTTCTACTGGTAATTGTTTTGAAATTTTAAAGACCAAATTTTAAAATCGTATATACATGATCTAGAGGGTCTTTTCTAGCTTAAAATTTTGTTAAATTTTTATGGTAAATAAGAATGAAATTTTCTGGTTGCCATATTACATTACATACACAAAAGGGTTATCCTGGTATAATGTTCCATTGTACACGTTCCACAGCTTTTTGTGAGTGTTAATGTTATGCCTAATGAACGCTGATTTTGAAATTTAATTAAAACAAAAAGAGAGTAGTGTCTTTTGTAGTCTAGTTTTCAGGCTGTGTTTGTGGCGTATGAAAATTATTTTATGGCTTTTCCAAAACTACATGCAGCTGCTACACAATGTTTCAGTAGCATTTACCTTACTACTGAAATGGAAAACCCAGTAATAAAATAGGCAACAGTTTGAGAGGATTGATTTAAATGTTAAATACTGCTTATGTGTACCTGGACTTTATTGGCATATAACACCTATACTTTAATTTTAGAAAGGACTTATTCATCTTTTCTCATGTCATTTTCTCTTGGTTTATGTGGCATTTGTGAAAATGCTTAAAGAAATGCTGGTACTATGATAAGGGATAATTGATGTTCTTGTTTGTGAAAGTTCCACTAAGATCACAGAAATGATTACTAAATAAATTGCTTCTGTCCTTGAAGACATAAACTCTACTTTCAAGAAGCTCATGACTTAGTGGAAATCCATTAGAGTCAAAATTTCCATATTGTAAATGGCTGCAGCTTCCATTTCCTTTTCTTGATTTCTCCTCCACCTACTTGTTCTTCTCTTCTTTCCCCTTGTCTTTGAACATATTTACTTAAAGATAGGACAGGATGAATGAGCTGTGAAAAAGGAGGAACAAGGGGCACCTGGCCAGCTCCAGTACTAGAGCATGCCATTCTTGATCTTGGGGTTGTAAGTTCAAGCCCCACAGTTGACGTACAGATTACTTACAAATGAAATCTTAAAAAAAAAAAAAAAAAAAAAAAAAAAAGGAAAAGAAAGAACAGGAATCTCAATCCAAGGGGTTTACTCTTCTAAATGCACAATAGAAAACCAAGTGAAAGTTGGTGGTCAGGTAACCATGAATTGAATTGCTTTCACGTATCCTATCATAAAATCCTGTCATAAAGAATACAGGTATTCTAGGGACACCTGGGTGGCTTAGTCAGTTAAGTGTCTACCTTCGGTTCAGGTTGTAGTCCCAGGGTCCTGGGATAGAGCCCCATGTTTAGGGGCTCCCTGCTCAGCAGGGAGTCTGCTTCTCCCTCTCCTTCTGCCCCTCCCGCTATTTGTGCTCTCTCTTGCTCTCACTCTCTCTCGCTAATAATTTTTTTTTTTTAAAGAATACAGATATTCTTGTCTTGATCTCATTTCTCTCACAACTCTTCACCTGGCGTCCTATGCTTCAAAGATACTAAATTAACAGCCCAGCCAAGACTTCATCACACATCTCTAAACTACAAGTCCAACTTTATACTATACCAAGTATAAAGGAATTAATCAGGTCAATTAATATGCTTTTTTTTTAGCCTCAGAACTTAACGGAGGCAAGTTTATTGGAGAATATTTCAAGCTAGCTTGTCATACTACAACAAACTCCTCCATACTTTGTTCATCTATACGTTATAGTGTTACTTGCTTAAAACTAATTACTTATGTACTTAAAGGACCTTCCCTCTTGACTCAGGTGCTAGTTATTTATGACATTATAACCAAGCCTGAGCTACTCAGAGTGGGCTAATTAAGAAATTTAATAGTTAGTGTACATTGTACATTATAGCCCATACAAGAGTTGGCTTGATTTTCTGGCTAATGGAAATATCATGAGGCAACAGTTATGTTGGGATACAGATAAATTCCTAACTTTCCAGCCATGTCTTAACTAATTTCTTAATTATGTGTCATGTGCCAGTATAAAATTTGATCAACCAAATAACCAAATGTGAATGGCCCAGTATAAGACCCTCCACAAATAATTAGTGCATATTACTTGCTTTATACTGAGTCAAATGTGTTTGCTTTCATCTTATTTTAGTATATGTGCTGCCGAAGCAAGCACTGTTTGCTTTCATCTTAAAGACAGGCCTGGAGAACCACTAACCTACTTTCAGTCTCTATAGATTTGCCTCTTCCGGACATCTCATATACATGAAATAATACAATATGTTATTTTTTGTGACTGTCTTTTCACTTAAGCATAGTTTTTAAGAATCATCTATGTTGTAGCATGAATCAGTGCTTCTTTCCTTTTTTGACTGAATAATACACCACTGTATGGATATACCACATTTTTTTAATCCATCAGTTGAGGAGCATTTGAGTTGTTTCTACTTCTTGGCAATTATGAATAACACTGCTATGAAATTTTTTGTATAAGTTTTGTGTGGGTATATGTTTTCATTTCCCTTGGGTATATACCTAGGAGTGGAATTGCTGGGTCACATAATAACTCTGTGTTTAGCCATTTGAAGGACTGACAAGCTATTTTCCAGAGTAGCTGTACAATTTTGCATTCCCAGCAGCAATATGAAGGGGTTGCAATCTCCTCATACTCACCAGTGCTGTCATTGTCAGTCTTTGATTATAGTGATTTTCATAGGTGTGCAGTAATATCTTGTTGTGGTTCTGATCTGCATTTCATTAATGATTAAAGATGTTGAACATTTTTTCATGTACTTATTGGCTACTGTTGCGTTTATGTAGACCTTGATATCTAGATGTTTGTGTAGCTTTTATGCACTCTACAATTACTCAGTATTTAGGCTCTGTGTTCCACAGAAAATGCCAGCGTATATATGAACACATTAAAGGTCCTAGTTAGTTCTATGTCCTGTTGGAGAATTGGAGAGATACTGATTCATCTGTTTTTCCAAACTTAGCTGATATTTAGGATAGTCACTAGTTTGCCTGGGACAGTCCCAATTAATGCCTATTGTTGTGGCATAATTATAAAAGTGCCCTCTTTCACTTTGAAGTGCCCTGATTTGGATAATAAATGATATGGCCATCCTACTGACAATTAACCTAGAGTATTTAAATACACATTTGCTACGTACTAGATCAGAACCTCCAAGAAAAGTGCCTGGAAATAAGTTTTTAGCAACTTCAAGGTCAAGCACATTTATATTATTCTAGCAGAATGCTGGTGTTGCTCTGTGACCCAAAACCCATTATCATTGTTTTAGTGGGACAGTGAGTTCCAAGTTAAAATTTGAGAGAAATAATTTCATTTGATAAGCTAGCGCCATCCTTCTCCTTAAAGTAATGATAGAGGAGGAATATTTCATAATACACATGTTGGACAGGCTCTTAGGGGCAAAAGAGTATGGGAAAAGAAAGGGAAATACACTTCTAGAAATAGGGTGGTCTCAGGATGGAGGCAATGAGCAAAACTGAACATCTCGGTAATGTTTCCCTTTACGTTGGATGAGAGTAGAGGAGAGATTCATGAAGATGTTCTTCATACCTGAGAACTGGGATCAAGAACTAATGGCAGAGGTGTGGGAGAAGTTTTTTCAGATTCCGAGGCTAGGTTACAGAAAAAAATGTAGTACCATTGGTTTTTATTTATTTGGGGGTCAGTGAGATTTGAGAATATTTCTTCACATGGTCATTTGTAAGTCCAGGCACTTGTAAGAGATCTGTATTTTTACAAAGGTATCAGAGATGCCCATCCAAGTTTTTTAAGATTTTTTTATTTGCTAATTGTATAACTGTCTTTAAGATGAAAGTAAACACATTTGACTCAGTATAAAGCAAGTAATATGCACTAGTTATTTGTGGAGGGTCTTATACTGGGCCATTCACATTTGGTCATTTGGTTGATCACCCTTCACCACCAATGACACATAATTAAGAAATTAGTTAAGACATGGCTGGAAAGTTAGGAATTTATCTGCATCCCAACATGACTGTTGCCTCATGATATTTACATTAGCCAGAAAATCAAGCCAACTCTTGTATGGGCTGTAATACCAAGGAACACAGTCTTCAATATAATTATCCACACCACAGTATTTCATCCAAAAACTCTTTGGGGGGAGGGGGGACTTTTTTTTTTTTTTAGCTTTATTGAGGTAAAATGGATGAACTGCATATATTCAAAGTGTATTTGGAAGAGATGCTGGTTTTTTTTAATTGATGCTATGGCAAGTCTGCCATTATAATTTGTCTTCTGAGCATACAGTAACTGAGTGGAGAAATGAAACAGCTTGTTAATTTAACTTGGGGAAACTGTCATGAATTATTTATAGTAAGATGATTTACACTGGATTATTACTAAGACTTGTCCATATTTATGGAGCAAGTACTCTTGTCTCCAAAAGCTAGTGACTTTTCATTTGTATATATTTATCTGAGAGAACAAGAGCAAATAATGATGTGCCAAATGAAGAACACAATAATAAATGGCTTGAGAAGTTCAAAAGAATAAGGAATGGCTGGACTGGAGAGGTTAGGGAAAGTTGTGAGGAAGAAAGTAGGTCATGAAACAGGTAACGACAACACAGGAAGGGGTCCAATAGAGTTTGAGCTAGAGCTTAGAGAATAGATTTAATTCACTAGGTAGACATGGATGAAAGAACATTCTAGAGAAGGAAAGAACCAGTGAGTATAGGTAATGAAAGGTGAGTGGTCTGGCTTGGCTGCAGTCTGGGATGGCTGAGGGGAAATAAAAATGGAAAGTTAAGTTTGGGTAAAATTGGTGAAGATTTTAAATGCCAGACTGAAGGATTTAAATGGTGTCTCTGAGTCAAGGGGAACTACTGAAGATTTTCTTGAGCAAGATAGTTGATTTCAGATTTCCTTGCCTTATTGTTACTTGGGCTGTGTTTTTCTTGAGGTATTTATAATGCTACTTCTGCCTCTTTATGCTATTAGCCTTTTTTCCTTTAATACTTTAGTTGTGGTTATCAGGAAATTGGTTTTTAAATTCTTTTTTTTATTGACTTTTTTTTCATAGTTTTTTTAAATTTTATTTTATTAATCAACCTGTCACCTTATTTTTCTTGGTATTATCAAATCTCTTTAATTACAATAAAGTAATAATACTAGATCTGGAAGAGAGGGACAAAATTTCCACTACTATTATAGTATTAAAGTATGGCTTAATTCAGTAAATACTATGAATTTTCAAGAATATGAATTTTAGGCAACATAATTGAGTCTGGAAAGATTTAAAGATACTGGGCCCTCCTTGTATGTGAAGATCCAAAATTATACTGTCTCATTTTCTTGACCTTTATTTTAAAATATATATTTAGAGAAGCAAAGCAAGTTCAGCTTAAGAAAATTATGTTTTGTTTTGTTTTGTTTTGTTTTCTGGAATGTCATAAAGGATCCATAGACATTATAAATGTAGACTTTAGGAAAAAGTGAGAAGGTCCCAAGAGTATTTATCTAGTCTCATCTCATCATTTGTTGATTTCTTAACTTCAAATATATAGATAAAAACTGCGTTTAAAATGTGAAGTACATGTAACTGTTTATCTTAAAGCCAAATTCATAACCCTAAGTGGTGGAAATACTCTACTTTTAATGGGTTGTGAGAATTTAATAATACAATTTCCTTAAACCCATGTTGGATTATGTGTACTTTAAATACTTTTATGGCTTTTAGAGTAATTTTCTGTTTTTTTGTTTTTTTTTTTTTTAAGATTTTATTTATCTGACAGAGACCGCGAGAGAGGGAACACAAGCAAGGGGAATGGGGGAGGGAGAAGCAGGCTTCCCACGGAGCAGGGAGCCTGATGCGGGGCTCGATCCCAGGACCCTGGGATCATGACCTGAGCCGAAGGCAGACGCTTAACGACTGAGCCACCCAAGCGCCCTGTAATTTTCTGTTTTTATTTTCTAGTATTATTTGACTACTTTTTTATTTCCTAGGAATTAACTGTCCCTTAAATGTGATACTACATAAAGTATTTTCATTTAATCTCCTACAGAAGAAAATAATAAGCATTTAAGACTCTCTGATCTGGTTCTACTATACTGTCCATTCATTTGTTCATTTAGCAATTACTTCAAAAAAACATTTAGTGAATATCTGCCTGGCTTTGAGAATTCAAAAATCAATGATTTGGACTCTTGCCCTGGAGGAGCCCAATCTAATAGGAGAAGCGATCTAAATAAGTAATTACAAATCCACTTGATAATTTGTTTTGTTTTGTTTGTTTAAAAAAAAGCAAAAGGTGTGTTGAGGTAGGTACAGGGTGCGGTGGAGCAACATCCTGCCTTAATTCTTACCTTACCATTTCTCTTTTGTTTTTAACACATACAACCTTGTAGCAAAGTAGCTTCTAAAGCAAAAAAGTATTACTAGAGATAAAAAAGCAGGACTTTCTAAAGGTAAAAGTTTCAGTTCAAAATGAAAACAGCCATTTTAAATTATATGTACCTAATAATGGACAGAACCATAGAAAATAGATAAATAACAATAAAAGGGGATGCCATAAACACTGATGAGCACAGGAATAATAAAATTTCGCTAATCTGCATATTTAATCCCCTATGTGTGTCAAAAACATTTAAAGATGAAATGGATAAAGCTTTTCCTGTTTAACGATACCATTTCATAACACACAAGGTTAACCCTACTCAGATCAAACAACTGAGTGATCCCTAAAATCCTCATGCAGTTTCTCACTTCCAGCCTTTGCTCATATTTCTTCAAACTGAAATTACCATTTACTAATCCTTCCCTCCCCCACTATGTATGTCACGTTTCTGTAACCTGTTTTTAAATACCAATTTTGTTTTGAAACATACCAGAAATGCTCTCTCAGATTTGTTCTTCTGAGGCACTATATATGTGTCACTTTTAACTTTTATTACTCTGAACCTTGTGTTAAATGTAGTTCATCGTGTACACAACCTCTCCTCCATTAACTACCTGCCTTCCCCCTATATCCAAAGAAGCACTGTTCCATTTTAAAATTACCTGAAGTCAAGGACTTGGTCAGCTTGATAGAATACCTTGTATACCACTGTACTTAATAAATGTGGAATTAGGGCGCCTGGGTGGCTCAGTTGGTTAAGCGACTGCCTTCGGCTCAGGTCATGATCCTGGAGTCCCGGGATTGAGTCCCGCATCGGGCTTCCCTGCTCGGCAGGGGGTCTGCTTCTCCCTCTGACCCTCCTCCCTCTCATGCTCTCTCTCATTCTCTCTGTCTCAAAAAAAAAAAAAAAAAAATCTTAAAAAAAAAAATAAATGTGGAATTAAATGTAATTAGATATCTTGTATTGATTTGTGAGAATAGTAGGACTGAACCTTACAGCTGTAGAATATTTTAGTAACAGGTTGAGAAAAAGAAACTTCTTTTTCATAAATTCAGAGATAGTCTACTTCAAGATAAAATTTTGTCAAAACCTTATCTTGAGTAAAATTTTTCCCCCTTGGTTTAAGCGTGACTCTGATAAGAAATGATTACAATCTGATAACTGGCAGATACCCTTTGTTTAGTGAAGTCAAGACTCATGTCCTATTCATTAGCCTGATGCCTGTATCCCAGTTAATGCCATATCCCAGTCTTAACACTGCGGTTAGGTTGATCCATGAACACTGAACTGTCCTTATCCTTCCTCATGCTCTCATGTTTCCTCTCTGGACCAAAGTATGTCTTCATGGCTACTTGAGGAACTTGCTTTTCCGTCTGGTTGGGAGAATTGATTTTCAAACTGCTAATTGACATTGTCTTGTTTTGAACACTGCCATATAAGAAACTGATAGTGTAATTGCTAAGGATAAATACTAACCTGAAAAAAAATGCTTTGTAGTATACTTTTGTTCTGTTAAGCCATATTAAAATTACCTTTTCTAGAAACCTTTTCAGAGAGATATTAGCCACCTGTTCACCCATTTTGTTTCAAGTAAATTCTCATTGGTGTGTTACTTCACCAAGGCCAGTGCCCTGACCTTCATTTCTAGATCACCCACATGGTCTCCTTTCTATGCTTTTTCTGATATGTGGGTGGTATTAAAAGAAGATAGAGAAGTATTTGTATTTAACCTTTTCTTTAATCAATGTTGGCTTGGACTTGGATCGTAATACTTTTAATTATCTCTTTTGTATTTCCACAGCCTGCATTTATGGTTTTCTTTTCTCCTCTGTCTTTAAGCCCCCTTGCCTCCTCTTATTTTCATAAATGAATTTCTCTCCTTTTTTCTGAAGACATTGAGGCTATTTATTATGTATGGGATCACTGAATTAGGTGTGGGCACTTCAGAAGTATCTGTGTCAATGCCCATACTCTTTTTTCTTCTATGACTCCCAAGTGAAGAGATGTCCCTCTCCTTCAAACTTACTCCTCACCTTTCTTTAGAATGTGTTGATCCCTAACTCTGTGCCAGGGATTGTGACAGGATTTCTAGGAAACACAGTAATGAGTAAGATACAATTTTATTTTATTTTTTGAGAGAGGGTGCACAAGCGGGGTGGGGCTGGGGGCCAGAGAGAGAACCTTAAGCAGACTCCATGACCCTGAGATCATGAGCTGAGCCACCCAGGTGCCCCAAGATATAATTCTTAAAAGAAGCTTACTGGCCTGTGTTTGTGCTGTTTGCAGTGTTCTCATCTTTGTCATTTGTTCATTTTTGTTTGTATTCCGAGAAGTAGAGAATTTTTTAATGGAAAGGAGAAAGATTGTTTTCCCTCAAGGAGATAAGAGGTGGGAGCCTCTTTTACATTATACCTTCTCCTTCTTCCCATTTGAGATTTCTGAAAGGAGTATATTATGTCTCTAAAGTGTGTGGTAGCAAAAAAGAAAAAGCTGAAGATCTCTGCTGTGGTAAAGATTCCTATATATATTTTACTAATCCCAACTTTTGAACAGCTTAAATCCAGTTATTTCTTATTTTATGTGTATAATTTATACATATGAAATATATGTGATATATACAAAATTATATATACATTTGACCCTTGAGCAGCATGAGTTTGAACTGTGTTGGTTTACTTCTGTGCAGATTATTTTCAATAAATACAGTATGGTACTATAAATGTATTTTCTCACAATTTTCTTAACATTTTCTCTAGCTTTATTATATGAATATGGTACATGATACATATAATGTACAAGATATGTGTTAATTGACTGTTTACGTTATTGGTAAGGCTTCCAGTCAGCAGTAGGTTATTAGTAGTTCAGTTCTGAGGGACTTAAAAGTTATGCATGGATTTTCAACTATGCAGGGGTCAGTACCCCTAGCCCCTGCGGGGGTGTGTGTGTGTGTGTGTGTGTAAAATTCCATGCTCTAATTATACATCAATACAGTATCTCATTGGAATGTGGTACTTTTATATATAGTTAATATATGTTCTCTTTATGAGTTTATGTGTGCACAGTCCTAAACCTAGGGCAGAAAAATCTTGAAACTGTGGGTGATTGGCAGGTTTTGTTTTGTTTTATTTTATTGTGGTAAAATACATGGAACATAAAATTTACCATCTTAACCATTTTTAAGTGTATAGTTCAGTAATGTTAAGTATATTCATGTTTTGCATCCAATCTCCAGAACTCTTCATCTCGCAAAACTGAAACTCATGCCCATTAAACAATAACTCCCCATTCCCTCTTCCCCAGCTCCTGGCAGCCAGTATTGTACTTTGGATCTCTATGAATTTGACTACTCTAGGTACCTCAAGTGGAATCATAACAGTATTTGTCTTTTTGTGACTGGCTTATTTCATTGAGATAATGTCCTCAAAGTTTATCCATGTGTCAGAATTTCCTTCTTTTTTTTAAATTAAGTTTTTTTAATTCCGGTATAGTTAACATAAAGTGTTACATTAGCTTCAGGTGTAAAATTTAGTGATTCAACAATTCTGTACATTACTCAAGGCTCATCATGATAAGTATACTCTTTAATCCCCACCACCTATTTCACCCATCCCCCCATTCACGGCCTCTCTGGTAATCATCAGTTCTTTATAGTTAAGAGTCTTTTTTTCTTTCTTTCTTTCTTTTTTTTAATTTTTATTTATTTGAAAGAGGGAAAGAGCACATGTGCATGCCCTTGCGGGGTGGGGGGAGGGGCGCAGGGAGAGAATCTGAAGCAGACTCCCCACCATTGTGCAGAGCCCACCATGTTTGATCTCACAACCCATGAGATCAAGCCAAGAGTCAGATGCTCAACCGACTGAGCCACCCAGATGCTGCACTGTTTCTTTTTTTTTTTTTTTAAGACTTTATTTTTAAGTAATCTCTGCACCCAATGTGGGGCTCGAACTCACAAGCCCAAGATCAAGAGTTGCATAGTCTGTCTTTTCTTTTTTTTTCCCTTTGTTCATTTGTTTTTGTTTCTTAAGTTCCACATGTGAGTGAAATCATATGGTATTTCTTTTTCTCTGACTTATTTCGCTTAGCATTATATGCTCTACCTCCATCCATGTTATTGCAGATGGCACAATTTCATTCTTTTCTATGGCTGAATAATATTCCCCATCTTCTTTATCCATTCACCTATTGATGGACACTTGGGGCTGCTTCCATAATTTGGCTTTTGTAAATAATGCTACAATAAACATAGGAGTGCATGTATCCCTTTGAACTAGTGTTTTTATATTCTTTAAATAAATACCCAATAGTATGATTACTAGATTATAGGGTAGTTCTGTTTTTAACTTTTGAGGAACCTCCATACTGTTCTCCCCAATGGCTGTACCAGTTTGCATTCCCACCAAGAGTACAAGAGGGATCCTTTTTCTCCCCATCCTTGTCAATACTTATTGTTTCTTGTGTTTTCAATTTTAGCCATTCTGACAGGTGTGATATGATATCGCATTGTAGTTTTGATTTGAATTTCCCTTATGATGAATGGTGTTGACCATCTTTTCATGTGTCTGTTGACCATCTGTATGTCTTTGGAAAAATGTCTGTTCATGTCTTCTGCCCATTTTTTTTTTTTAAGATTTTATTTATTTATTTGAGACAGAGAGAATGAGAGACAGAGAGCATGAGAGGGAGGAGGGTCAGAGGGAGAAGCAGACTCCCTGCCAAGCAGGGAACCTGATGCGGGACTCGATCCCGGGACTCCAGGATCATGACCTGAGCCGAAGGCAGTCGCTTAACCAACTGAGCCACCCAGGCGCCCCTTCTGCCCATTTTTTAATTGGATTGTTTTTTGGGTGTTGAGTTGTATCAGTTCTTGATATATTTTGGATACTAACCCTTCATTGGATTTGTGTTTGCAAATATCTTCTCCCATTCCATAGATGGCCTTTTAGTTTTTTTGATTGTTTCCTTCACTGTGCAGAAGCTTTTTATTTTTATGTAGTCAAAAATAGTTTATTTTTGCTTTTGTTTCCCTTGCCTCAGGAGACATATCTAGAAAAATGTTGCTGTAGCCAATGTCAGAGATATTATTGCCTGTGCACTCTCTCTTCTAGGATTTTTATGGTTTCCAGTCTCACATTTAGGTCTTTAATCCATCTTGAATTTATTTTGGTGTCCATCTTGAATTTATATATGGTGTGAGAAAGTGATCCAGTTTCATTCTTTTGTGTGTAGCTCTCCAACACCATTTGTTGAAGATACTTTTTCCTATTGCATATTCTTGCCTCCTTTGTCCAAGACTAACTGACCATATAACTGTGGGTTTTATTTCTGAGTTTTCTATTCTATTCTGTTGATCTATGTGTCTGTTTTTGTGCCAGTACCTTAACTGTTTTGATTCCTGCAGTTTTATAATGTAACTTGAAGTCTGGAATTGATGAAACAGATTGAAGATGATGTAAAGAAATGGAAAGATATTTCATGCTCATGGACTGGGAGAACAAATACTGTTAAAATGTCTATACTACCCAAAGTAATCTGCACATTTAATGTAATCCCTATCAAAATACCAACAGCATTTTTCACAGAACTAGGACAGACAATCCTAAAATTTGTATGGAATCACAAAAGACCTTGAATAGCCAAAGCAATCTTGCAAAAGAAAAACAAAACCATAGATAATTTCCTTCTTTTTTAAGTCTGAGACAAAAATTCTTTTGTCTGTATATATTACATTTTGTGTATCTGTTCATCTGTTGGTGGACATTTGGGTTGTTTCCAGCTTTTGGCTACTGTCAGTAATGCTGCAATGAATGTAAGTATACAAATATCCCTTTGAGACCCCACTTTCAGGTTTTTTGGGTATATACCCAGAAGTAGAATTACAAGATCATATAGAATTCTGTTTGTGAGTTTTTGTGGATTCACCATGATATTTTTCACAATGCCTGCACCATTTTACATTTCTACTAACATTGCACAGGAGTTCTCATTTCTCCACATTCTCACCAAAACTTGTTATTTTCTGCTCTTTTAATAGTAGGTGTGAGGTGGCCTTTATTTGCATACCTCTAGTTATTTATGATGGTGAGCATCTTTTCATGTGGTTGTTTGCCATTTGTATATCTTCTTTGGAGAAATTTCTGTTCACGTCCTTTGCCCATTTTTTAATGGATTATTTGCTTTCTTATTGTTGAGTTGGAGGTGTTTTTTGTTTATATTGTAGATTTATTGGGTTTCAGTTTTAAGCAATACTTTTTAAAAGCCAGATTCCATTGTTATTTAATGACATGTGTTAAAATGTGCTGTACATGTAACTGGAAGCCTAAATATTGGATGCTTCCCAAAGTAATAATATAATGAAGAGTACTGGTATTTTTTTCCTTAGCAACAATTGAAGCTATATATCAGAAATATAGTTACACTGTACAGTTTCAAGTTGTTTTCAGAGGACTAAGTTAGACATGGGAAAATATATATTATATGTGGTTTTTAAGAAATTAACTTTACTCTTCAGTCAGTTTTTAATAAATCAATCTAAGAGTATAGTATAATTACACATTTCTAGTGTAAATTAGAATTCTGTCTTAATTGATGAAGTTGTTTTTAAAATGCATTATAAACTTCTTAGGATTTCCCAAGTTTACAAGTCAGTTATATTATTATTGAAAGTATCGGTCATCTAAGGAATGCTGTTCCTAAAATTCTGGTATCTATATCAGTTGGCTATTTCATAAATATTTTTACACATCTGGGATAAGTTTAGTATTTCTTTAAAAACTTTTTCATTTTTGTTTCTAGTCTTCAAAACTTTATGTTGTATAAAAGATATTTGTATTTGAAAAGAAACATTCACCAAGGTACAATGAAAAATAAAGCAGTAGATGAGAAAGTTGAAAGCCAATGGACTGCCAGAAGCTTCTGAAATATAGAAGTACTTTTTTTTTTAAGACTAATATTTCTTTAAGAGAACCTCCACTTCTATTAGCTTCCTTAGGATTACGTGGAGAGAAACAGTTTATGACCTAAGCCATCTTATAACAGTAAAGATCCCAGGCTTTTGTTATTGCTGGAAAATATTCCTAGCAGTACCAATAGGAATCATGGTCCATGGAAAAGGCATTTGGCAGAGCAAGATCTAATTTTAAAGGGGTACCTAAGACAAAGCTATGTCCTTTCCTTCAGTATCATCTTTTTTAAACCATAAATTTTGAAAATATTATGGGTGGAATTATAACCCTACCCACAATGCAAAACTCTTATGTTGGAGTCCTAACCTCCAGTACCTCAGAATATAACCTTGCTTGGAAATAGAGTCATTGCAGATAGAGTGGTTAAGATGAAGTCTTACTGGAGTACGATAAGCCTCTAATCCAATATAACTGATATCATTATAAAAGGTTGAATTTGGAGATAGATACTTATACAGGGAAAATGCTGGGTAAACAGGAAGACTACCATTGAAAGTCAAGGAGAGAGTCCGGGAATAGACCTCTCAAAAGGAACCAATGCTGCCAGCAACCTTGATTTTGGACTTGTAGCCTCTAAAACTGTGAGACAATGTATTTCTCTTACTTAAGCTACCCAGGTGCAGTATTTCATTTGCAGCAACCTTAGCAAATTAATACAAAGATGAAATGGTCCGTGCCCATTCTATCCTAGCAAATAAACGTCCTCCTTTGTGCCGATGACATAATCCTGCTGTTGCATTCAGGAATCAGCTTAAAAAGCAAGTACACATCAGCTATCAAGGAAATGGAAATCAAAACCACAGTGAGATACTACTTCATACCTACAGTCTATAATCAAAACAGTAGATAAGAACAAGTGTTATTGAGGATGTGGAGAAACTAGAATCTTATACCACCCATGGTTATTAAAATGGCACAGCCGCTTTGAAAAACTGCCAGTTCCTCAAAATGAGTAAGCATTTAAATGATTGAACATTAGTTACCATAGACCCAGGAATTCCACTGTTAGGTATATAACCGAAGGAAAAGAAAATGTAAGTTCACAGAGAATTTATACATGAATGTTCATAACGTCATTATTTGTAATAGTGAAAAAGTGGAAACAACACAAATGTCCTTCAACTGAAAAATGAATAAACAAAAGTTGGTGTATCCATTCAGTGGAAGATTATATGATAGCAAAAATGAGGTATTGATTCATGCTACAACATAGATTAACCTTGAAACCATTCTAAGTAAAAGAAGACAGTCACAAAAGACCGCATATTGTGTGATTCCGTGTATATGAATGTCCGGAATAGGTCATCTCTGGAGACACAAAGTAAATTAGTGGTTGCCTAGGGCTTTGAGAATGGGGGCAATTAGGGGATGATGGCCAAGAGAAATGGGGTTGCTTTTTCAGGTAATGAAAATGTTCTGAAACTGATTGTGGTAAAGTTGTACAATTCTTTGAATATACTAAGAGCGTAGGATTACACATTTAAATGAGTAAACTGCATGGTATGTGAATTGTATCTCAATAAAGCAGTTTTTTAAAAAACAGAACACATGATAAATCACTGTAATTTGTGGGCAGGAGGAACAATTGAATAATCATTTATTACACATACTGTATATCAGGTTCTTTGTTAAATACTAGGTATGAAAAGACAATTAAGAGACTTAAGTTCCTTCTTAGCTGTAGAGACAGAATCATTAGCAACTAACTTTAATAAAACAAAAATCAAAATTGTCATTTTGGAGCAACACTCACTAGATTTCAGAGGGGGAAAAGAACTATTAAAATTCTTCTACTTCTGTTCTCTAGATCTTACAGTTTCATCATTTTCCTATATAGCTAGATCATATTGCTGTAGCTTCCTACAGAAATGTATTTTACCCTTGTAGGAAAGGTGCCACGGGTTAAAGATTGAATAACATAAAACACAGGCTAATGTCTAGGCTCGACAGCCTTTTTTCTTTCTTAATGAGTCATTTAAACCCCATCTTGGCTCTAGTTCAGAGACCTAGAACTGGGAGTCTAGGACAAGTGCCCTTCTTGTCCCACTTGTTCAGCAGTGGCAATTAGCAATATAGTTATCCTAAGTTGGTATTTTTTTGTTGGTTTACTCCTGGTTTTCTGGGGTTGATTTTGCCTTTTATTTTGCTTTACTAATTTGGAATTTATTTCTTTTAGTGGTTACCCTTTTTTTTTTTTTTAAGATTTTATTTATTTATTTGACAGAGAGAGAGAGCACAAGCAGGGGGAGCCACAGGCAGAGGGAGAGGGAGAAGCAGGCTCCCCGCTGGCAGGGAGCCCGACGCTGGGCTCTATCCCAGGACCCTGGGATCATGACCTAAACCGAAGGCAGAACCCTTAAATGATTGGGGCACCCAGGTGCCCAGTGGTTACCCTTTTTTACTATGCATATTTAACATAAATAGATCATTAGTGTCTTATTCTACTTCCCAAACAATACCAAGGGTCTTTGAACTCTTTATCTCTGATTAGTGTTCTGCTCCTTTAATTTTAAGCAATAGAAATCCAAAGCATATCAACTTAACAAAAGGGGAGTACTGTGGGATGTCTTTTTTAAAAACACTAATCCCCATTCATGAGGGTTCCATGAATTATGACTTCATGACCTAAGCTCCTCCCAAAGGCCCTACCTCCTAACACCTTCACATTGGGCATTAGTATTTCAACATGAATTTTAGGGGGACCATTCAGACCACATACCTGGTAGATGGCACTCAAGTGTTAGTCATTATCATCTTTGTTGTCATCATTTCATCACCTTAGAATTGGAGCTAAAGAAATGGGGGGCCAGGGGGTGCCTGGGTGGCTCAGTCGTTAAGCATCTGCCTTCGGCTCAGGTCATGATCCCAGGGTCCTGGGATTGAGCCCTGCATCAGGCTCCCTGCTCCGCAGGAAGCCTGCTTCTCCCTCTCCCACTCCCACTCCCCCTGCTTGTGTTCCCTCTCTCGCTGTCTCTCTTTCTCTGTCAAATAAATAAATAAAATCTTAAAAAAAAAAAATGGGCCAGTAGTCCATTAATTAAGTTTTTTTTTTTTTTTTTTGAAGATTTTTGGAGCTGTAGCATTTGGGCCATTTACTGATAATGTGTACCTTATTACTGACTGAATTATTGAGCATAGAAAACGGGGTTAAATATAGCTTGGAGAGATTTAGGGAAGAACATTTCAGTACTAAGTATTATCAGCTCCTGGGATTGGTTGTCATGAGAGATGGGGGAAATTGTATTTATCAAACCAAAGTCCGTGAACATAATTTGTGGTGATTTGGTCAGTATTTTCCATTTTTAAGGTGGCTAAATGTATTTTGAAACCTTTAAAATGATAGTCATGTTTTTAAAAATACTCTGAAACCTTTTTGAATTGTCAGTAATAGCTATGGCCTTACTGATTAGTATCTTCAGCAGAACTTTTCTTTAAGGATTTCCTTCTCTGAAAGTCAGAATACAACTAAACAAAATTTAGAGATTACTACATTTTAACCTACTTCCATTTTTAAATTGTTTGCCTACTGAGATCTTAAAACTAACCTTTATTAATGGTGTTCACGATTTTGCAGAATATGTTACCTGTCATCCCTTTTTTTTCATTCCTTAATACCTGTTTGATATTTTATTCCCTGAAATGTTTTGAAATGTTAGAAAAATTACTGGGTTCTTCTTGTATTTCTTCTATTTTTGTAATTTTTTCCTTAAGTCCTTGACCACCTTAATTGCTACATTATTGTTAGATACTTAAGTAGTGCTGAGTCCCTTGGCCTTTGCATTTCCCTACCTCTCACACTACAATCCACCTGTTTATTATCTGCAATTGAATATTTTAGACAGTTGTTTATTAGTTCGTTGTTTCTTATCAATAGTTGGTTGAAAGATCTATCCCAGTGAATGTTTGAAGTATGCCTGACAGTGTTTTGTCTTTTTGAAATGTGGAACTAAAATTAATTTCAAGTTTTTAGCTTTCTCATAGTAATACTGGTGGTGAACTTTGTTTAGAAGTTTATATGTTGTACTTCATCTTATTTCTTATACCTCCTTCCTCATTTTCTATATTGATACTGATTATTAACATAAAAAGGCGATCTTAGTTTTTGTAATTTCCTTGTGAGATGTAGACTGTTAAAATTATTTTTCAGTCTTCCTAATGTGATAACATATTCTGGTATGATTAGTTTTTTTTCTGTCATTTGATCTTTAGTGTGTGTTTTAAAATATTTTTTTATCATACTTATATAGTTTCCTATTATGCCTGACAGATGAGTATAGGGCAGGTATGCCGGCTTACCTGGGTTTTTTAAAACCTATAGTGAACTGTGAACTAAGTTTTTAAAACTTGATATGTTTGTGTAAATGAAAGTCTTTTTACCAAGTAATGAAATATTCACTTGCTAAATTAAAGAAAAAAAGAGATACTCCAGGGGCCCCTGGGTGCCTCAGTCGTTAAGCGTCTGCCTTCAGCTCAGGTCATGATCCCAGGGTTCTGGGATCGAGCCCCGCATCGGGCTCGCTGCTCAGCGGGGAGCCTGCTTCTCCCTCTCCCACTCCCCCTGCTTGTGTTCCGTCTCTCGCTGTGTCTCTCTCTGTCAAATAAAATCTTTAAAAAAAAAAAAAAAAAAGAGATACTCCAATTTATGTCTTTTAGTATGCCCAGTAGATATGGCTGAACAATCTATAAAATATTTTGCTATCATCATGTATAATTCAGCTTGCAGCTGTTCCATAACTTACTAAATCAATTCAGTGGAAAGTGTTGAGATTTTTAAATGACCAAATTACCAAGTTTTCCCTGCAGTGATGGCATAGGACTTACTTTATTTTTATTTACAAAGTGAGTACATGTACATTTTTTTGCAAGACCTATTAATTCTTCTGTTCTAAATCATTTAATGTTTAAAATTTCAAGTTTTTATGAATCATTAGTAACATTGTGGGCATACTAAAAATTGAAGGCTATGTAAACTAAACAATTTAATCCAGACATGCTGCAGATGATGTTTAGGTTCCTTTGTCTTAGTTGTAACACACATAAAGCATTTTTACTTTACCACCAGCTGCAATATTACGATACATTTCTTTCTAACTCAATTTTAAAACCATTTCATTAAGATTTATACTAAAAATGAAAATTATAGTTGAAATATTTAGAACCATGAAATCTTTGAGTTAGAATGAAATATGTGAGTTGTGATGGAGACTTGGCAGTGCTTTCCCCATATCAGTACTGTTCTGCTTCCTTGGACATCAGGCACAACACACTTCCCAACCGTGTTGCAGTTAAGTGGTGCCACATGAGTCCTTCTGGAGGGTGAGCAGAAGAGAGTCATGGAGGGTAGGTGTTGTGATGGCAGAGACACTTAGAGAAGGAAGCAAGAAGTCACAGGTGGAAGTAGCATGAATCTTTGAGTCCTCACACAGAGAGCAGATAGTATATATTTTAGGTTTTGCAGACTACGTACCATTCCTGTCACACATTCTTTTTTGTCGTTTGTTTTATATTGTTTTCACAGATCTTTAAAAATGAAAGAAACCATGTTAACTCAAGGGACATATGGAAGGGGCAGCAGGTCCTAACATCTATACTAGAGAGTCACCTGACTGGTATCAAATGTGTGGTGCAAGTGAAACAAGTTTTTGTGTTAATCCCGTGAGTTGTAGTGTTATATATTACAGCATAACCTGGCTAATATACAGGTGATCTCATCTGAATCCCTCACCCCACCAGATTCCTGCAGAATGCTTCTGACATCAGGAATCTCCATACTGCACATTCTGTAAAAGGGCCTGTTCCATTATAGTTCAACTCCAGATGTAAGAAACTTCTCTTTTTAGTAAGCCAAATTCTTGATACCATTTTATCTCTTGGCTCCACTTGTGCTTCTGGATAAAGTTTATACTTTATGGCAGCTTTTTATTATTATATGATAGTTTTCAGATCTCTCCTAGAGTGATAATTCTGAAAACAGAATAAAAAATGATTTTTAAAAATTAAACTCAGAATAAAATTATATAAACTAGAAAGTGTTAAGCTGCACTTAATTTTAGGAAAAACAGTTGCGTAAGTGGTAAGACAGACTCAGTTCATGAGAAAAAACTTGTCAACTTAGTGTAAAGCAGTAAAATGACAATTGAAAAATTAATCCAATTGTAACCTTGTCTTCTGTTTAGTACAGGTATCTTTTTACTGTTTGACAACCAGTGTAGCCACATCTATTCAATTAAAGGCAACCAAGTTCTAAAGGAAAAATCGACAAAGTTAGTGTATAAGAATGGTCACTAGGATGGCTAGACCAAAAGTCTAGAAACAATATCACAGAGAAAATGATTAAAGAAATTGGGGAGATTTCCTATTAAAGAGAAATGGGCCATCAGACATCATATGGTCATACTCAAGTGTTTATAATGAAATCCATCTTTTAATAGTTTTCTCTCTGTATCTTCAGAGAGGATGGCTAATTTAGGCTGTTTGTGGGAATAAGGCATATGGATATCCAGGGTTAGGGAGAGACTGAGATATCAGATCTTTAAGGTTTGTGAGCTTTAAGCAGTTATTCCAAAAGTGAATATTAGCTTCTACATTTGATCTTTCTAGCCATCTTTGAGCATTATCCCTAAAGCTTCCATAGCATATTTGGTTATTAACTTTTTAAAATCATAAAGCATATAGTCTATAATATATTAACAAAAAGTAACCCTGTTCAAAATTGTGGTTATTATTATATGATTTACTTTTCTATCCTAGTTCTTAGTAATTAAAGATCATATGTTGTTTTCTTCTTCTTCCTTTTTAGTTGCTTTTCTTGTAATAATTCAGTCTAGAATTTTGCTGGGGACTGACCTCAAATTTACCAGTCTTTACACCATTTATTGAAAATTGGGAGATCACTTACCAATATCTAGACTTTTGAAAAATTTCATCTCCTTAGTTTTAAAAAACTTACCATTTCAGGTTTATTTACGCTATCAGGTTCATGAGATGACCTGAACAGTTGATCACTTGAGATTTTAAGTTGGCTATGTGTTTTCACCTTCTTATCCCTACCTTAGTCCTGTACTTTTAGCAAGTATCTTTTTAAAGCCAAGTGTGTTTAATAAACTAAACTTATCTGGCTGGGACAAATTCAGCTTTAGGAAAGGTAAACTTCCTGTTTCAATTGCAGTAAGTGTTTACTATTGATTTCATTTAATTTCTTGTGGAAATAAGTGAGCTCTTCCTTTTACTTCTCACCTTACCATTTGCTGTTAGGTTGATAACTGTGGTGATCACAAGTACCGGTTTACACCTGTTGCCCTGTGAAAAATAATGTGCCCCCCTTCACTCTCCCTAATTTGGACAGAAAATTACATGGTCAGTCTCTCTGTCATTTGCTTATGGCCATCATTGGCAGAAATATTTTGGATTCAGGTGTTTTGGATTTTTTGGCTGAACTTGATTTGCTTCATTTATCCCTTACAACAGCAAGTAGTCTACAGGACGATACTTGGGTACCTTGAAATCCTTAGCAAGGAGAATAATTCACAAATGTGTATGTCATCATTGTGCAGGGGTCATATTAATCTAATTTTTGCCCATGCACCACCAAAGGAAGTATTAGAATTGCCTTTTAATTTAAAGAAAGAAGAATTCTCTCTGTTCTGAAGGATTTGGTACATTTTCTCATTTTCTGAGAATGAAAACTGCATGTCTCTCTTGTTCCCCTTTTGCCCTTGCTGCTTTAACACTCAGACCCAAATTAATCCTCAATCAGGTATCTGTAGTAGCTGTTATGATAATTAACATATGTCTTCCCTTTCCGTGAGAGTGATTTTATGGTATACTCTTTGGCACTTTGGAAGCCATCTTAAATTTGGGACGAGGTAATTGGTATAAAATCATAACCTTTTCCTCACTCAATAAATGTTAGCCATTACTATTTTTGAAATAAACTGAGGCTGGGTGGAGAAAGTACGCAAAGCTGAGTGTAATATTTTTATAACCCTGGTACAGAGAACAAAGACCAACAACTAAAAATAAGCTAGCTACTTGGTACTAGCCTTAAAGTAAGTTTTAACGTTTATGGTTTGGCTCTTTATTATGTGTTGTCCTGTATATTTTGTATCTCTACCTCAGCAGTAAGGTAGTCATGGACAGTTGCTTAATCTTTGCGTCTATTTTTGAGAGGAGAATAAGGTAAGTCTGACAGAGTCACATTTCCCACAAGTATAGAAAGTGGCATGTAGATTTTTACAAACAAATACCTAATATACATTTTAGAAGACCTTTAAGAAAAATACAAATCAACCAAAATAATGAAAACTAGCCACTAATAAATTATTATTACGGAGAGAAAACCACTGTTAGCATTTGGTATATATCCTTCCAGACTTTAAAAAATGTATTTTTTGCATTTCCTAGCCAATTATTTATCACTAAGTTAATAAGTAATTCCTTTTTTTATTTTAACAAAAAATGAGATCATTTTGTACATACTGTTTTGTGGTCTGGTTTGTTTCTTTTTCACCTAAATATCATCATCTTGAGTGCCAATAAAGGAATTTCTGCAGCTTATTGAGTGTATTTCCATTTACTCAGCCAGTCCTGTAGTGTTTACACTTGTTCAGTTTTTCTGACTGTAGTATGATACATGTTGTAATTTTTTCTTTTGGGTAAAATTCCTCTAAGTAGTCTTCCTGGATCAAAGGATATGTTCAGTATAAGGCTTTTGATATATACTGCTAAATTTTACCTCCAAAGTTTTTGGACCATTTTTCACTCCCACCAACAATGTATGAAAATGCCCATTTTTCTGGGCCCTCCATGCACTTGTCAGAGTTCTCTTCTGTCCTTACCAGTGAAAAATGCTCTTCTCTAAAATTGTGCTTTTCTTTAATCCAAAATCTTTCATTTCTTTTCTGTGAAATACCTATTTTTTTGCCTATTTTTCACAGGTATGTTCATCTTTTTCTTCTTTATTTAGAAATTAAAAATATCCTTTAACAGTAACTATTAAATTTTTATTACTGGAAATTATTGCACAGAGCTAACTGAAGATGCTTTGCAGTTTCAACAATAAGAATAAATTACTGCCTTTTGCAATGAGAAGATACGTTTGAAATTTAAATGCAGCTATACATATAGTGAATTGAAAACTTTCCCAAATAATTTATGATTCAGATATCACTCTTGAATTTCATTTTATCTGGAAGGTTCTCCTCAACAACCACTCTCCCTGAGCTAGAAACACTAAGTAGAATACTAGATTTCTCTTTTTCTGTTTTCATAAACTTGTCAGTTGCTTTGGAATACTGATGTAGGATACGTATAAAACGCTTGATATTATTTTACCTGTTCCCTCTATAGAAGGGGCACGAGTTAGGGTAAGAGTGGTACTGCCAACAGACCTCACAAGAGATCATTTATGTTGGTGGATTTACACAACTGTAGTGTTTGGAGCCTCAACTTTGAAGTTTTGTTTTTGTTTCACTTTACTCACGTTTTAAAGCAAGTACTCAGGTCATATATGTTAATAAAGTTTACAGAGAATGAATAAATCCAGATGTCAGATTATTAATTGATTGTGAGAGTTGAGTTTTGTTTTAGTCAGCATTACCAGTGCATTCTATCCAGGGTAACCTGCATGGGCTAGCTGATTATAATTAGAAGGTTTTTGGTGACCAGGGTTCAGATTAAAGTGAGTTGGTTGGTTGGATGGTCGCAGAGGAATATATCTATTCTAGGGAAGGAACAATCAAATCTATAGGCCTGGGCAAAATGGTTTCTTCCTTGTTGGTGTTGGCACTCCTGACTCTCGTACTTGTCTTCAAGATCAGGGTCTCAACTTTTTCAAGTATGAAAGAATTTCGTTTTAATTTCTAAAAGGTCAGTAGTAAAATGCCTGGGATATAGATCTTGCTGTTACTCAGCAGTCCGCAGTTTGTAATCTGGTAATCCCTGCAATAGCCTATAAATCCTGCTTCTCTTTATAGACTTGGTCCAGTTAAGGCCCAATATAATTAATAAGTACTTACTACTTGAGACTATATACCCACGTACTTTAGGTGCTATTAAACTCTGGAGTCTTATTTACAGTGACTTGATTTATTCCCAAAGATAGACAATTGTGTAGTATGTTTGCATGCACATACACACATAAGCTTTACTTTTGACCCATATAGTGTAATCTTTTTATTACTACAAGGAGAAGGTTGGGGGCACACTGCTTGCCTGAAGTACTGCCAAGAATGGTAAAGTTGATAATTCCAGCAATGCAGAATATATCCCAAGATACAGCTCTCATATCTTGCCTTTAAAAAAACTAAGTTAGGTCTTCCTATTTTTAATTAAATGTCTAAAATGACGTGGTATTCATAACAGCTCCTTTTCATTGAAGGGCTAAACCATGCCTAAGAATCATCTACTGGTCTCATTTCAGGGTTTATTTCTGTATGTAGGGTTTTTTTGTCTTTTTATTATTCTTCTCTTTTTAATTGTTTCACTAGAACCCCTATTCAAAGGGTGAATATTGGATGACCCGTTAGAAGAAAGGGGTGGAGGGATACGGAAAGAGTGAATATTGGATGACCTATTAGAAGAAAGGAGTGGAGGGATACAGAGTTAACACTTTGCTGCTGAGGAACAGTTTCCACATTGGTAACCACCTCAGGTAGATAAGAGGCCTACCAGTTCTGTTCTGGGATTTCTCTGATGTGAAAGACAAAGAATGTGCAAAGAGACAGCAAAGGGAAGACTTCTTCCTCCCCCACCTCCACCCCAGGGAATCATGATCTTAACTTCAGCTCTATAAAACCAGTTGCTCAGGCCAGAAACTTTAGCATCATATTTATTTTCTCCGTCTCCCCCCAATCCAGTAATCCTGTTTTGTTTTGTTTTCACTGGGTTTATATTCTGGAGTATATGGACCAGACTTGCCCTACTTTTACCACAAAAGGAAACAAGAATAGATGGTAATGTTTGCCATTTAAACCAATTAAGAATGTAGAAGACATTGGGCACCTGTGTGGCTCAGTTGGTTAAATGTCTGCCTTCGGCTCAGGTCATGATCTTGGAGTCTTGGGAATCAAGCCCTGAATCAGGCTTCCCGCTCAACGGGGAGTCTGCTTCTCCCTGTCCCTCTGCCTCTCCCCCTGCCTGTTCTCACTCTCTCTCTCAAATAAGTAAAGGATCCTTCCATTTTAAAAAAAATGTAGAAGACATTCAAAAAGTTATACAATCACAAATAGGTGATATATCAAAGTGAATAAGCACATGGACTCTGCAGCTAGACTACTCATTTCAAATCCTTGCTTTACCACTAGCTAGTTGTGTGACCTTGGGCAAACCTAAACCTACCTACCTATACCTACCTGTCACATAGTAAACCCTTTCTAAGCATTAGGTCATGGTCCTTTTCCTGTTTTTGTCCAAGAATTAGAAGAATCTGTTCTTTGGCTAATAAATTTGAATCTATTAATTATCAATAGCTCTTTTATTTAGGTAGAGTATTTGAGGTAGTCACTTTAAAATTTAA
This sequence comes from Mirounga leonina, assembly GCF_011800145.1. Classification (NCBI taxonomy): domain Eukaryota; kingdom Metazoa; phylum Chordata; class Mammalia; order Carnivora; family Phocidae; genus Mirounga; species Mirounga leonina. The sequence goes on along the minus strand of NW_023270377.1, from coordinate 92,022,379 downwards.
GCAACTGAGTCATTCTTATTCTTTGCCACTTAAGTTTTTGTTCCACCAGTTGATCTCCAGATTAATTCTCTGGTTGTTAATTGATTACAACTTAAGTGATCTGGATGTTGAATGTCGTGTCCAATTGTAATGCATTTTCTTACATGTCTCTCTAATTTAGGAATGTATAAGCAAATAGTGCCTTAGCCCATACGCTTGGCAAAAAAAAAAAAAAAATGATCTTTCGTTTGTTGGTAGTTAAGTGATTAGCTGGTTACCTTCAGCCTCTTGGAAATTTATTTTGTATAACTTAATTTTGTCAGCTAAGAAGGGGATGATCAACACCAGAAAAACTGGTTCATATACCCAAACGGACAGAAAACTTCTTTGGAAAAAAAAAATGATATCCCACACTTCATGCAAGAATCAGAATTGATTTCCCCTGGAACATATAGGTAGCTCCAGTTGGTTAAGCGTGCAACTCTTGATTTGGGCTCCGCCCCGCATTGGGCTCCTTGATGTGCATGGAGCATGCTGAAGGTTTTCTTTCTCCCTGTCCCTCTGCCCCTCCCCCATCTCCCTCCCTCCCTCTTTTTTTTTTTCCCTCCTACCCTCCCTTTCTAAAAACAAAAGAAAATAATATCAATTTCCCCTTACAGCTATCCAGTTCTCCCAAAGTTGTAGAAATGAGCATGAAAAGAATGAAATTAAGTAAATCTTAGACATTGCTGTTGAGATGTAAAATAAAGCTTTTCACCAATATTACCAGAGGACTTGTTACTCTTGCATGACATCAGATACACGTTTTCATTATTCTAGGTCCTTTGTCTTTGATTAGGCTTTGCTATCTCATTTTCAAAACTGTTATTTTTAAAGATTTATTTATGTATTTTAAGAGAGAGAGAGTGTTGGAGGGGAGGGGCAAAGGGAGAGAGAATCTCAAGCAGACTCCCTGCTGAGCGCAGAGCCATCACAGGGCTCGGGTCTCACAACCCCGAAGTCATGACCTGAGATGAAATCAAGAGTTGCGCACTTAACTATCTGAGCCACCTAAGGCGCCCCTCAAAACTATTTTTGATGTACATATCTTTTGTGACCAAATTTCCTTCAAGAAGACTCGTTTAGGCAATGACTTTATAAAAAACTGCCTTTCTACCCCTTAGAAAAGTTAATACACACCTTTTAACATTCTTTGACTCATTTCTCTTGAGCCCAAAGATGACTATACCTTGCTTTAACACATGTTCTACTACCAGAATTCCTGGAATCAATATGTATTTTCAGTTAATGTGGAGTATAGAATGTTTGCTGGTATTGTTTTTCAAATATGTCACATATAGATAAATTGGATTTTGTCGAATTAAAAGGTTTTGTATTTCAGTGGACATCATTGAGAAATACAACCCATTTGAAAAGGATAAAATATTTGAAAATATCTAATAAGGGACTTTTATGTGGAAAATGCATAAAGGACTATTAAAACTCTATAGTAAAGACACATAATCTAATTTTTAAATGAGCAAATGATCTAAATAGACATTTCTCCAAAGAAGATATACCTATGGCCAAGCACATGGCAGGGTAACAGACATCATTAGCTATCAAGGGAAATGCACATTACAGCCACAATGAGATACCACTTTATACCCACTGAGATGGCTGTAATCAAAAAGACAGATAATAAATGTTGGCAAGGATAGAGAGAAATTGGAACTCTCCTACAATGCTAGCGGGAATGCAAAATTGTACAGCCACTTGGGAAAGTAGAGTTGCCATTTGACCCAGCAATTTGACTCATAGGTATATAGCCTAGAGAAATAAAAACATATGTCCACTCAAAAACTTGTACATGAATGTTCATGGCAGCATAATCATGATAACCAAAAGATGGGAAACAACCCTCAAGTGTCTATCATTTTTATATGAATGTTCAGAATAGGGAAATCTGTAGAGACAATAGATTAATGATTATCCAGGGCTGGGTAGGGGTTGTAGGGATTAGGCCATAATAGTTAAACCATACAGGGTTTCTTTATGGGGTGATGAAAATGTTCTAAAATTGATTGTGGTGATAGTTACAGAATTCTGTGAATATACTAAACATTACTGAATTGTACACTTTAAATGGGCAAATAATATGGTATGTGAATTCTATCTCAATGAAACTGTTACAAAAAGTAAATGTCAGGAGGGCTTCCACTGAAGACAGTGGTGGTCATGTAGCTACTGTCTTTCAATTTTCCTTGGGAAAAATACAGAATGAGAAGAAAAAATCGATATAAAACTTGTAGATACAGCATAATTTGAGAGAATTTAAAACCTCAAAATAAATTTAAGTAAAAAGAAAAAATATAAAATCTAGCATATGAGCTCTCACATTCACTCCATCCTGCCTGCCACACAACATTTTATGGCAAGCAAAGCGCCCCCCCCCAAAAAGGAGGGGCAAAATGGAGAGGGAAGCTAAGCTTGATCTAAACACTCAGCCAGAAAGACCAAGTACACACTAAAAATTCTAAAAGAAAAAGGATTCAATTGGAGTAGGGAAAGAACGTAAAGATACAATTTGAGGCGGCAGCTCAGGGGAGCTTCATGTCTAGCTTCAGGGGAGGGAAGAAGGCACATAAGGAAGGGAGACTCCTTCTTTGGCAGTTGGGTGGTGAAGAAAGAGTAAAGCAAAAGCAGGAAATTCAGAATCCAGCAAGACAAAGGGAACCATAAAACTGCAGGATTCATAACCAACTTCTCCCCCAGAACAAAAGAGTTGGCTGAAATATCTGGAATTTGCAATATTGACAGAAGAGGGCACCATTGAAATAGGTATCTGTAAATCATCCCACTAAAATAGTATTCAGATGAAAATTCATAGCCGTAAGCAGATTTATCTGTAAAAATGAAAATAAGTGAATTCAGTTTCCAGCTCAAAACAGAATCTAGAAAAACAACAGCAGAGTAAACCTGAGGAGAGCACAGGAAGGAAATAACAAAGATAGAAGTAGAAATTAATGAGGTAGAGAATAGAAAAACAGTAGACCTAATTAATCTATATAATGAATTTCTTTTAAATTACCAAAATAGACATTACTAGCTAACTTGATCATGTAGAGGAATAAAGCAAAAATATGCAAAATAAGATAAGGGTGAAAATAACTAGTGAAAACAATTTTTTTTATTTTAAAACTCATAAGAGACTACTTAGCAGATCTCACAGCAATTAATTTGAAAACCTAGATGAATAATTTCCTAGGGAAATACAGATTACCAAACTTGAGTGAGAAATTTTAAACAGACCAATTTCCACAGAAGAAATAATGTTATTAAGAAATTACCCCCACTAAAAAGCATCAGCTAAAAAGCCAGATGGTTTCATAGAGGACTTCTACTGAACCCCATTTTATTTCCACTGCTATATAAATTGTTCCAGAGCTTTGAAAATTATAGAAAATGGGCACCTGGGTGGCTCAGTTGGTGGAGCAACTGCCTTCAGCTCAGGTCATGATCCTGGAGTCCCGTGATTGAGTCCTACATCAGGCTCCCTGCTCAGCAGGGAGTCTGCTTCTCCCTCTGACCCTCCTCCCTCTCATGCTCTCCTTCTCTCAGTCTCTCTCGCAAATAAATAAAAGCTTAAAAAAAAATTAAATAAAAAAAGAAAGAAAATTTCCTAATCCTTTTATGGAACAAATGTGGTGATACCTAACCTGATGAGAACAGTACGAAATAAAAAGAAAAGCACTACAATATCCCTTATGAATATCGATACAAAAATACTAAATAATATCATTGTTATTATTAAGTAATATGATCATATGAGATTTATTTATTCCAAGAATTCAGGGATGGTTCAGTATTAGGATATCTATTAATATGATACTCCATATTAATAGATTTGGTAAGAAAAATCATCTCCATAGATACTGAAAGAGCTTCAAAAAAAAAAATTGACCCATTCATGATAAAAATAAAACACACACACATATCACCTCAAGGAAATAGAAATTGCAGGATACTTTTTTAAATTAAAAAAATCCTTAGTCCTAAAGCCAGAAAGCTTATAAGATGGGAAATACTAGTGGTATTTCCACATTATATGAAAACAAGGTGAGTGCTCGCTATCTCTACTAAATATTCAACATTGTAATGCAAGTATTAAGAAATATAATTAGGTAAGAAATTAATCAGAGGCATGAGAATGGGTAAAGAAGTAAAATTATCTCTATTTGCATATTTCATGGTAGTATAGCTAGAAAACATTAGAGGATCACTGGTAAGACTAAATCAAACAAAAGAATTCAGTAAGGTAGCAGTATATAAAATTAACTTGGCCTCATATACACAGTTACCAATTAATACTCGTAATGGTGGTGAAAACCCCAATTACAATGGCAACAAAGAAGGTTAAATACTTAGGAATAAACTTAAAAAGAATTGTGCAAAACCTATATGAGAATAATTTCCTAACATTTTTGAAGGTCAGTGGTAGACTTGAATAGGACAACTGCATTATAATTTCTAAATTTAATGCAATCTCAGGGATAGTACCAAGAAACTTTTTATTAATAAAGACAGACTCATTGGTATTCAGTTATATGGAAAAACAAACATACAATAATAGCCAAGAAGAGACTAAAAAAGGAAAAACTGCCAGGAGGAACTTCCCCTACCAGACATTAAAACATCTACTATACAACTTCTACAATTAAAAAAGTGTCCTACTGCCACAGGAATAAAATAGAGCAATGGAATAGAAAGCCCAGAAACAAACCAAGGTACAAGTGGAAATAATAAAGGTGGCATTTCAATTCACTCAGGTAGAGAAGGCCTTTTTAATAAGTGGTATCAGGATATCTGGGTAACCATTTGGAAAGAGATAAAATTAGATCTGCATTTTGCACAAGAATAGACTTAATGTGAAAGTTTGTAAAGAGATATTCATAGCATTATTCATAATATCCAAAAAGTGGAAACAACACAAATGTCTATCACTCAAAAAATGGATAGACAAAATGTGATATAGTCATACAATGAAATATTATATGGCAATAGCAAGTGGTATTGTATGTACTGTAGTATATTGTATATACTACAACATGGAAGAAACTTGAAAACGTGCTAAGTGAAAGAAGGTAGTCAGAAAAGGCCACAGATTTTATTAATTATTTACATGAAATGTCCATAACAGGCGAATGATAGCAACAGGTGAGTGGTTGCTAGGGATTGAGGGAATTTGGGGTAAAGGGGAATGACTGCTAAAAGGTACAGTGTTTCTCTTTGAGGTGATGAAAATGTTCTAAATTTGGTCAAAGTATTGGTGGTTGAACAACTTTGAATATACTGAAAACCATTGAATTAGGTACTTTAAATGGGCAAATTGTATGGCATATGAATTACATATTAATAAAACTCTTACCAAATAATAATAATAAACTTCAGATGGATAAAATTTTCAAAAGAGAGACAGAGATCATACAAGTACTAGAAGAAATTGGATTTTCTTGTTTAACCATGGTGTATGGAAAGATTTTCCTGCTATGACTCAAAAGTCCAGAAGAAGTAAAAGATTGATAAAGTGGACTTCATAAAAATAAGAACATTTTGCATGGCAAAAACCACTATGAGGAAAGTTGAAAGACAGCTGAGAAACTAGGAAAAAATATTGTCAACATATACCACAGACAAAAGTTTAGTAAAGAACTTTTTTTTTTTTTTAAGATTTATTTATTTATTTGAGAGAGTGCATGGGTGCATACGGGATTGACGGGTGGGGGTGAGAGCGGGAAGAGGGAGAGAGAGTCCCAAGCAGGCTGAGCACAGAGCCTGATGTGGGGCTCAATCTCATGACCCTGAGATCACAACCTGAGTGGAAACCAGAGTCTGGCACAACTGACTGCGCCACCCAGGTTCCCCATGAACTCTTAATAATTAAAGAACAAAAAATAGAGAGAGACAAAGGACCGAAGACATGATGGAAAAATGGGGGAAAGACATAAACAGACAACTCACAATGTAAATATGACCCTTAAATTTTTTTTTGGCGGGTGGGGCACCTGGGTGGCTCAGTCGTTAAGCGTCTGCCTTCAGCTCAGGTCACGCACGATTCCAGGGTCCTGGGATCGAGTCCCCCATCGGGCTCCCTGCTTGGCAAGAAGCCTGCTTCTCCCTCTCCTATTCCCCCTGCTTGTGTTCCTGCTCTCGCTATCTCTCTCTCTGTCAAATAAATAAATAAAATCTTTAGGGGAAAAAAAAAATTTTTTTTTAAGTTTAATCTCACTTAAAACTAGAGAAATACAAATTAAACAGCATTGAAATAACATTTCTTACTGGTCAGATTGATGAAAATTAAAAAGAATGACAGCACATTCTCTTGTGAGATTATTGGCAAGTAGGCATCCTTATTACACACTGCTGGTGGAAAATGCAAACTGGCATAGCCCTTCTTCTGGAGGGCAGTTGGCAATCCCTAATAAATATACATGCATATTTTTTTTTTTTAAGATTTTGTTTATTTGAGAGGGAGAGAATGAGAGAGCTCAAGCAGGGAGAGCAGGAGAGGGAAAAGGAGAAGCAGACTCCCCACTGAGCAAGGAGCCCAGCATGGGGTTCGATCCCAGGACCCTGAGATCATGACCTGAGCTGAAGGCAGACGCCTAACCGACTGAGCCACCCAGGTGCCCCAATACACATGCACTTTTTAAAAAATTTATTTAATCTCTACACCCAGTGTGGGGCTCGAATTCACAACTCCCAAGATCAAGAGTCGCGTGCTCCTCCGACTGAGCCAGACGGGCACCCCTTAAACGTGCACTTTTGACACAACAGTCCCACTTGTAGGAATCTTCTGTAAAGATAACCCTTCCATATGCACAAGTTTGTTCATTTTAGGAGTGTTTGTAGTTGCAAAATATTGAAATGCCCATTCAGGAGAATGGCTGAATCAATTATGGTAAAGCCACACAATAGAGTACTATGTTGCTGTAAGAAAGAAAGGATTATCTCTGAACTGTTATGGTGCAATTAAGTGAAAAGAATAAAGTATAAAAGTGTATACTGTCCTACTCTTTGTGTAAGTAGAGCGATGTATACACATGTATCTGCTTATTTGTGCAAAAAATACAAGAATGATAAACCAAAAACTAAGGAAATTGGTTTCCTATAGGAAATGAGTGGGAATGTGGTAGAAAGGTTGGGGATAGTGGGAATGAGATACTTGGGATGAGGAGGAAGTAACATGTCTCCAACTATACTTTTCTTTATAATTCTGACTCTTAGAACTCTGGTGATATTTCACATGCCCTCCAGAAATAAATAAAAATCAACCCAGTGTGTGTGTTTGGGCAGGCAGAGGGGTGGGGGTGAGGATTCCAAAATGGAATACAAATCCTAGCCAGTGAACCTAACTATATTACAAATAAATAACGTAAGTACAGTGACTTGAGTGGGAAAGAAAAGAACTAACCTTGGGAAACAGTACTTAATGTACTCTGAAGACAAAAAGAACAAATATTGTACTAAATGTGTTCTTCCAGAGGTATTGGTTGGGAGTTCTGAAACTATCTTTTTTGTATACTGAGTTTGAACAACTAAGTGAATATATCATAGATAACAAAAGTACGATTTCTCACTGTTGGATAAAGCACTTAAAGATAGTGAAAGGAATAGTCTAGAATGAACAGTGTTTTCTTTCCCTGGAGTTGGACATATCATTAAATCATGAACCCATGATTGAATGCATATGCAAATGCAGAAATACAAAAGTAAATCTAGATGTATGAATGTTTATGTCCTAGCTCTCTCTCTCTTGAGAGGGACAAAGAGCACTGAGACCCTAGTCAGAATGAGCACATGAGTGCCCAGATCCTCTGTAAATACCATTTCCTGGAAAAAGGAAACATGGATCCTTGGAGAAGTGGTTCTGTCTGAGTCTGGGACCCAGAAAATATGAATGAGCCTGGAATGTCATGTAGTACCAGAAAGTAATTTTTAAAATGAGGGTATTAGATTATAATATATATTCAAATATTCATACATATAAAACAAAATTAAAGGGGGAGAAGGGATAGTGCTTTCTTACAATGGAATTCCAATAACTATATACTTCCAATAAGTATAGAAGAGAAGAAGGGAATGAAAATCATCCTTAGGCAAACAGCATTGTAATAATTATTGCATGCAAGAAGTATCAGTGGGTGCTAAAATTGGCAAAATTATGATGAGGAACAAGATGTTTTCAAAGTTACCGAATGCCTCCCGACAAGATACTTATTAATTACAAAGGGGAAAAAAGCAACTGTATAGGAGAAACATGGCAGACACCACCTTAAGTAATCAAAGTAAAAATCACCAGTTATAAGACAACATGGCATATAAGACAACATGGCAACATCATGTATACCCGGATATGGTGCACTAAGAAGGGTATAATTTCACTTCCGTGTTATTCTTGCCAAAAATGCATTATCTTAATTTAATCTAACTTCTAATGAGAAAATAAGGCAAACCTAAATTGACCTTCTATAAAATAACTGACCATTGTGTTTCAAAGGTGTAAAGGTCATGAAAGACAAAATCTGAGGAACTGCCACAGATTGAAGGGAGGGAGGGTAAGCAGACATGACAACTAAATGCAACGTGAGATCCTGGATTAGATCCTAGCTCAGGAAAAGGTATTAAAAAGCTCTTATTGGGGCGCCTAGGGTGGCTCAATCGGTTAAGCATCTGGCTTCAGCTCAGGTCATGATCCCAGCGTCCTGGGATTGAGCCCCGCGTCGGGCTCTGTGCTCGGTGGGGAGCCTGCTTCTCCCTGTCCCACTGCCTGCCTGCCTGTCTGCCTGCTTGTGCTCTTTCTCTCCCTCTGTCAAATAAATAAAATCTTTAAAAAAAAAAAAAATTAAAAGCTCTTATTGATTGAGAAACTGGAGAATTCATTTGCTTCAAGAATTTAACTAGGGTCAGATTAGTTTATAGTATTCTATCGTTAATTTTCTGACTTCAGTAATTGTACTATCGTTATGTAACACGTTATTATTAGGAGAAGTTGATTGAAGTATATACAGGTACTCTGCTACTTTTACAACTCTTCCCCAATTCTAAAATTATTTCCAAATAGAACGTTTTTAAAAAACAGATAAGGGCTTGAGATACAGGTACCTTCTACTACCTGAACTCTTGTTACCTGAACTCAGAAACCAGATAAATTTTGACAAAACAGTAACCTTTGCTGTCAGAACTCTCACTATTTGAAATAAGGGTGAATAGATTCACCAAATACATGTATGTATTATTGATATTTATGTTGCAGTATTATTGAAACTTGGTCTAGTATTTATTTTTATTCCCCAGGGGTCAACCTTCAGGTCCTTGCTTATTCTCTCTCTCTTTCTCAGAGAGCTCATCCATTTATTTGGCATCAGCTGTCACCCTTTCATTGAAAAATCTGTTCATGTCACCAACCTGATCGTCTTCACTGTCTCCCTAATTAGTCGCAATAAAAGTTCTAGCTCTTAAACTTCACTCACAAGTCCTTGGCTGTTTTGCTCCGACTTACATCTTCACCCTCATTTTTAAAACTCTTACCCTTCCTTGAGTTTGAAGCTCATGCTTTGCTGAGCTAACTCTCAGTTCACCAAATTTACTCATACTATGCCTTTTGGTTCCTACTCATACTGTTTCTTTTCCCCCAAATCATTCACTGGCCCCTTAGATGCTTCCATAGCGTCATTTAGTTCCCCTGTTGTAGCACGCACCATGCTATTATAATAATGTTTGTATCTCTCACCAGACTATCTGTGGTATAAAGAATACATTGGAAAGGGACATGGCTATTTTAAAGCTAGAGAGACCAGTTCCCCTGCTTGGGGAAATCAAGCAGGAAGGCAATAATGGTAATGCGATGGAATCCCAACATTTATTTTTATTTATTTATTTATTTATTTATTTATTTATTTATTTATTAATCCAAACATTTAGAAAGTAGATTGCAAGACCCTTGAGGGCAGGGTTGTCCTGTTTGCCATTAGATCCATAGCTGGGAGACGCTCATGAATCCTGCCTTAAAGTCATAAATCCAGTTCCTGCCTGTGGAACATTTCACTTTACCTTTACCTGTCTCGATGCCTTACTTCTGTAATTAACTGTGAAAGTCTGTGAAATATTGATTCAGTTCATCTAACTGGGGAATATCTTACTACTCTAGAATCTTCTCTGTGTGCCATGTTGAGTTGGATGATTGGGCTTGTTTATTTGCTCCCTTGCTAATTTGTTTACTTGATTTTGGTGGGGATGAGCTTGGGTAGATAAGAAATTAGTGATTCTGGGACACCTGGGTGGCTCAGTGGCTTAAGCGTCTGCCTTCAGCCCAGGTCATAATCCCAGGGTTCTGGGATCAAGTCCCACATCGGGCTCCTTGCTCATTGGGGAACTTGCTTCCCCCTCTGCCTGCCCCTCCCCCTGATTGTACTGAGTCTCTCTCTCTGACAAATAAATAAAATCTTAAAAAAGAAATTAGTGATTCTGCCCCATGTCAGTTTTCATGCCAAATGTCCTACTTACTATAGTAGCATCAACATTCTTTCCCTTACCCAGTTTTTAGTGTTTGGTGGATCGTTGACCTAACCTTCCCTGTCATTTCATCAGTCGTCCATAACTTGCCAAGTTTTGCCTTGAAGTGTCTCCACTGCCTTCATTTTCTTTCCTAAGTAGCACTCCATCTGCAACCATAGTCATCTTATATCTAGATTATTATAAGAACCTCCCAGGTTACATTATTACTTTCTTTGCCTCATTATCCTCAACTTAGATTCACAGTTATTTTGACTTTAAGTTTTGACCCTGAATTATCTCAGTGAATTTAATTTTTTGACAGAATGGTAGTAAATGAGATAATAGATGAGGGCTTTGTAATATATATCCCTTAGCTCTTGCTTTATTCTTCTTTAAAATCTTTCCATTTTAAACTCTAATGTTTGATTTTTAAGGTCTTTCATAATTGAGCCAATATTTGTTTAGCCTTAATTTCTACAGAGGAAGGGAATCGTGTACTAATCAAGAGTAAAGGCTGTAGAATTTAAATCCAGCCTCCCATCTTGGGTCTGACACTACACAAGACAAATCACTTAATCTGGTTGTACCATTGACTTTTCAACTTTAAAATAGGGATAATAATGTCTCCTTTAGGGTTATTGTCATGAGGTCTAATTAAATTAACATTTACAAACTGCTTGCTACCTAGCATACTACATTTGCCACATTTTTCTGACATTGGTAACAAATAAAAGTGTATTGACATTAATCGTAGGTGATCATTACTGAAGCACTCAAAACATGTATATTTTTGTAATATAACTGCACGTATGTATTAATTGGACAGGAAACACTTAAGACATGAAGTAGTTTCACTTTGGGGGAGGTAATATCAGGTTCAGCATATGTTAAAAATGCTGAACATAGCATCTAAATGTAAGTAATAAGACAACTGGAGACTCGTTAGGACAGGACACAGGAAAAGCAATCAAGGAGTGAACTTCATTGTTCACAAGATGAAAGGAATCCATCCTATGAGGGACATAATCCCTTCATTTGTATACTATCCACCTTTGCAATTTATTAAATGCACTGATTGCAAACAAGCCAACAGTTAGGCCAGATTAATTTGGGGCCATTTGTAAGTAGTGTGTGATAAAAACTTGTTAAAGAATCTGATTAGCAAGGCACTTGTGTGGCTCAGTCGTTTAAGCATCCGACTTGTGGTTTTGGCTCAGGTCGTGATTTTGGGATCCTGGGATGGAGCCCTGAGTTGGGCTTTGCAGGGAATCTGCTTGGGGGGCTCTTTCTCTGCCTCTGCCCCTCTCCCCACTCACACGCGCTCTCTCACTCTCTCTCAAATAAATAAATCTTTAAAAAATCTGATTAGCTAGTTTATACTACCATCCAGTTTACAGTAAGACAGGCAGTCATCATGTCACTTCACTTCTAAGCTTTAGTTGCCAAACTATAAAATAAGGTGGGGACTAGGTAAGAGTGTTCTTGAGGTTCATTGCAAATGTATAAAATTCTGTTAGTTATTTCATAAATCAACAAAAGCATTTTACTAAAGGTGTATGATATAAATAGAAGTGTCTTGACCAAGCCAAGACTCAAGATTTTCGTACTTTTATCGTTTATTGACAATTATTGGAAATAAGTGTTTCTATTGAGCGGGCTATTCTGGCTGAAAAATAAAAATAGACACAGGAAATGAATTTCTTCTTTTTATGTTGCTGTGATTTCATTTTCAGTAAAAGTAGCAGAATCTTAAGGAAATGAGGAAATTGCCAGGGTTCAAATGTATCTCTAACACAGAATACCACATGGAGAGACTAGCTTACTCAGTAGCACAAGGAGTGTGTTAGGGGGTGGAGGGAGGTGTAGAAACCCACATTCTTTGGCATGGAGTAGTGGAAAGAACCCTACCTTAGCAGGATAATGTCTTCTGCATTTTATTTTTTAATACTTTAAAGTGAAGTATTTTTTACCAAATTACAGAGTTTTTGAAAGGAAAATATATTTGCTAATAGAGTACTGCCTTATGACAGTCTCCCTGCCCCCCTTTTATAACATTATAAAGAAATAATAATCCTAATAAAAGTACACCACAGTTTAAAAGATATGTCAAATTCCATACATAAAAAAAGCTACAATAGATTAAGACTTTACCTCAAAAAGAAAAAAGGAAGGAAGACTGCTAGAACAGGTTATACAGAAAAGTTTAAAGATAGTAGTATAATGAGCATCCAAATACCTTCTGGTTTGACCAGTTCTTAATATGTTGCCATATTTGCTTGTTCTGTCTCTTTGGCTAATGTATTTTTATCATACCCCCAAATTTTAATATTGATAAAAATTTCATCTCATATAGTAACCATACGATTGACACCTCCCCCCAGTTGTTTGTAAATATCCTTCATAGTTTTTTTAAGAATCCAGAATCCAGTCAAACATAACACTTCATATTTGTTGTCATATCTCTCTAGTCTTTCATAATTTTGCTTATTTTTTTCATAATATTGATATATGAAGAGTTCAAGCTAGCTGTCTTATAGAATGGTCCACAGTATAAATTTGTCTGATTGTTTCTTCACGACTAGATTCAGCTGAAATATTTCCAGAGGAATATCACATAGGTTGTTATTTTTGTCCCCTACTGCATTACATCAGGAAGCCTGTGATGTTAAATTTGGTCACTTGGTTAAGGTAGAGTCTGCAGGTTGTAAACATATCTTTTACTCTTTGTAATTAAAAGTTAACCATAAATTGGAGACTATCTTATGCAGTAACTGTCTTTCACCCAGTAGGTTGTGTCATATATTCCTGATCCCTGCCAGAATCTGTTTTTACATTACTAGTTGCAAAATACTGATTTTCTACTTGTAAGAAAATGTTAACTTTTTAAAAAATTAGTTCCCGTAAGATGTCCCTTGCTTATGGTAATCATTTACTCTTTTTATTTACAATGTCTTGGGAAATATGTGAGAGAACTAGATTCAGATGTTGTTTTCACCTTTAAAGATCAGGTACTTTGGGCGCCTGGGTGGCTCAGTTGGTTAAGCGACTGCCTTCGGCTCAGGTCATGATCCTGGAGTCCCGGGATCGAGTCCCGCATCGGGCTCCCTGCTCGGCAGGGAGTCTGCTTCTCCCTCTGACCCTCCCCCCTCTCATGTGCTCTCTATCTCATTCTCTCTGTCTCAAATAAATAAATAAAATCTTTAAAAAAAAAAATAAATAAATAAAGATCAGGTACTTAAAAAAAGTCAAGTGAGAGCTAAGGCACCAAAAAGTTAAGAAAGTTTATCAGGAATGTCAGTAATTAGATTTAGACAATTAAATTTCTGTTATTAGTCCCATAGTTGCCCTAGTTCCTATAATTCGGTTGGGAATTAGGTTTTTACCTTATAATTACAGTTAAACAATATGTTATTAGAGTCAGTATGCTTCAGTTTTTGCAGAGGACATTACTGAACATTCTAAGAAGTATAGTATGAAACTTGAGATGCAAGCAAAAAATGAAATTCTTTAATTCATCTTTCTTTTACTGAGGATTTATTCGCAAAAGTTTTCCTTTGTTACCTGGCCTTGTTGGCATGTTTTAAGCACATTTCTAAGGCATCATAAGAAACCTTTCTAAATCTGTTGCACTGTTTATTTGTGTGGAACACTTAACAGGGTGCAGACAAGGTGACTTAGTAATTAATGATAATAGTATCCATTAATGGTTATTAATGGTATAGTATCCAAAAGGAATATTGAAGGTTCTGTGTCTTATTGGCTAGTTGTAGATGTTCCTAAATGAAAGGTTCATTATTGGGGCGCCTGGGTGGCTCAGTCGTTAAGCGTCTGCCTTCGGTTCAGGTCATGATCCTGGAGTCCTGGGATCGAGTCCCACATCAGGCTCCCTGTTCAGCGGGCAGTCTGCTTCTCCCTCTCCCACTCCCCCTGCTTGTGTTCCCTCTCTCACTGTGTCTCTCTCTGTCAAATAAATAAAATCTTTAAACAAAAAAAAAAAAAGAAAGGTTCATTATCCATGGAATTCACTATTAACATCTAAATCCTTTCCCTTCAGAATCTACTTGACAGTAATGTAACTACATTTTAAAATGTTTAGTTATGATTTTTCACTAATTCAGAATTCCTTGAATTTATAAGGCCTAAAAATTTCCAAAGCTCAAAGAGAAATAGAATCATGTGGAACATTATCATCCACGTATACAAGTGGATTTATCCTGACCTTTCTGACTAGTAGAAATACTCATTTTAATTTTTGCCACAATGAAAGTGAGTTCCTTCATTATTCTGCGTTTTAGTTTGTCCATCTGTTTCATGGCAAAAGACTTTATTATGGTTTTTAAGAAAAGCTGCCTTGAATTTGTTTCTCGTAAGTAACAGATTCTATCTGAGAAAAAATCATTTGTACCCTTTGATAAAAGCAGTAACCATTTATGGAAAAGTCAAGAACTTGGGTATTTGTTTTGGGATTCTCATGCTTGATTTTTCCCTCTTAACACATACCTAGATACCAAAAAGTACAGGGCATGGTAAGGATTGTACGCTGGGGAGGTAGGTACTTTGAGGAACTTTAAGTAAATTAATGTGAAACCTCTCAGTCAAGAATCACTGATAGTAGCTGCTGTTACCACCTTTGTTGTTTGTATAGTCAGGGAAGGTTTTGTGGATTTAAATCTATTATTAAGTCTATTTATAGGACTGAAATAGAGCCTATTTTTGAGAAAGGAATAACATTTCCAAGTTAAAAAGTCAGTGTCTTTTATTTTGCTGTTTGCTAGCTGGTATATAGTGCACTGCTGATGTGTTAGAGCGTATCAACTCTTTAAGACTTAACCTTTTAGTGGCAGAGAAAAGTAGTATGTCTGGTTGGTGGGATACTTTTTTCTTCCAATATACAAGTAATGTATAAGCCTTGTCCGATTAGGATCCGTACAAGATTCCTGTATGCTTACAGAAAGTATGATCTTTGTTTCACAGAATGGGAAACAGACCTGTGCTTTACCCAGCTATCACAGAAATCAATGCTGAGAATTTAAAAAACACATTTGTCTGCTTATTTGATGTTTTACCCAACAGACACGATTGGTTGTCTGTTTTCTTCATTTTATTTTGTGTGTCTGCTCCTAGATATTGAATGTTTAATAAGTTGTTTTGGGTTTTTTTTTTTTATTTCGGTTAATTCCTTTTCTTGTAAGTCCACCACTTGAGCTCATCTAGACAACAAGCATCTGACACAAGGCAGAATTGTCCTCTGATCTCAGTTCTGTTGCTGTCTCCATCTGTTGGTGTGAAGAAGTAATGCTCTTGCCAGAATAAGCGAGCTCATTTTAATTTTAGCAAAAACAAATTAACAAATAAGGAATTATGCTCTTAATTGCATTTTCTTCCTTTGTGACAGTTAAGTCAGTTTGAAGATGCAAAACTCTGATGGGATGTCAGCTTCCGTAGTCAGATTGTCTTTATTTTTTTATAGACTTTTTTGCTAATGATACTAAAAGTGTCAAAGAGAGTTATTAAAAAGCTGATATATTAACCATGCCTAGATTCTATACATTTTGTTTTAGGGAATTCAGAGAAAGATAATTATCTCAACTTTTTTCACCAGTGTGAGGTCAGGAATCAGTGTGCAAAATTTAAGAGTGAGAAATCTCAAAAATCCTGACAGCCTTTGCACATTCACAGTTTCATGGGCTTTTGCATCATTGCTTCTGAATTGCTAATGAAGAGCTCAATATAGCTTCTGATGCATTTCAGATATTCGGGTGGTGACTGGCTAGAGTGTTACTGACATCACAACATACAGCTGTTGACTTTCTATTGTCTCTGAGTCCTCGGCAAGTGCTTTAGACTGCTCTAAAGCAGCGCTCTCCCGATGCCTGACTAATCAGCTAGCTGTGTGTGCAGGAGCTCTGTAGAGGAGCAATGCAGAGCACCAGTTTACAGATACTATGGGAAGTATATCTTCATTCACTCTGTATGATGAAGCAAACACCAATACAATGAAGGTATGTATGTGACTCTTCGTTTATTTGCTAAATGTGTACAAAAGGTAATCAAATATATGAAGAGTTATTCTTCATGTCACTTAGTACCATAATTTTGCTAGGGGCATGTGTGGTAAAATCCTTACCTTGTCCAAAATGAGAGTATGTTTTAAAAATGGGGTTTTTGCTTATTTTTGCAAAGATAGATTTGTTTAGGTTGATAGAATGAGTAGTAGGAGTCATTTACTTCTTAGCCGAGGACAAGTTTCCCCTCCCCTACCCCCAAATTTGTGGTAACTCTTTGTACTGTATTGATTGAACAGTTTATCTGTATGCTCCTTATTATTTGTGTATAGCAGAACAAATTGTCAGTTGGCGAAATGATTTCTTTCAGGTTCATCTCAAATAGACATGCTGTATGGCTTGTTGAATCTTAAAAATTTCATTGTGGAACAAGTGCAGTATAGGTGAGAGTCTTCTTTTGAAAATTAGGAAACTAAGAACCTTAACTTTCAAAGATGATGTTAATTTTTTGTACCCTTTTTAGGGGGAAGAGGTAGAATAATTTTTAAAGTGCTTATAACAGCAATACCTAGATCTGTCATTGCTGTGATTAGCATAATCATACCACATTGCAAAGGAGCTAATGCTAATAAAACTCTGTAATTTTAAAGAACTATCTTATTTCTAATCATACTGTCTAAAAATTTTGACATTTACCTTGATATTTTATAATTCTTCAAAACGGGAATCTCACCATATAGGTGAGGTATACTGAGATGACTAAAATATGTCCATTAGTGTGTAACTGTCTCGTTTGAAAGGTTTTTGAGAGTTTTGCTTCCTTTACACCTAGAGTTAGCCGAAATTTTACCAGTATATGGAATTGCTGTGCTATTTTCAACGCCCCCCCCCATATGAAAGTTATTTTGATCTTGAGAAATAACTCCTCTCTTTTAGAGGAAACAGGAGGAAAATCACTAAATTGCCTGTTATCAATGCTGAATATCATTACTTCTCTTTCTTTTGTTTCTTTCTCCTTCCCAGTTGTGTAAGTAATTAGGATCATGAAAATATTAATAGTTACTAATAAAATTAGGGTCTTTTATCAGATACATTATTTCAGCCTAATGCCAGGAGAATTTCATCATTTCTCTTTTAAGCTTCAGGGTTTCTTTGAAGTTTTATGTTGAGAAGTAGAAAAGAAAAAACTAAATAGCACATTCTCTGAATTCTTGCCTACAACTGCTTTCATCCATCTTTTGTCATATTCTACTTTTTTAAATACCTTTCCTCTTTTTTATTCTTTTTTTTTTCCTTTAGGTTTCTGGTTGCATCTCTCTCTGCCTTCACCTGCCCCATGTGTGTGTGTGTGTGTGTGTGTGTGTGTGAGAGAGAGAGAGAGGGAGAGAGAGAGAGACTTTAGGAGTGTCTCTTCCTGTCACTTCTCTCTCCCTCTTTCCTTCCCCCAGCCCGTTGGTCTTTCCCACTTTGTCTCAGTCTCTCTCCCTTTCTGTCCATCTGTGTGGTGTCTCACGGTCTCTCTTCCTGTCTTTCTTTCTTTTCTGCTCATCTGATTCTCCCTCTTCCTGGTATCTCCCTCTCTGTTTTTGCCTCTCTGTCCCTGTCTAGCCATCTCTGTATCTCCCTCTCTGTCTTTCTCTGTCTATCCCTTTTCTCCCTTTCTGTTGGTCTCTGTCTGTCTCTCCCTCTGCCTTTGTCTCTGGGTTCTCAGTGTGCCCCTTCCTCCATCTTTCTGTCTGTCCTCTCCCCTACCCCTTCTTCCTCACTTACCATCTTCTTACTCTTCTGTGCCTCACCTTCTCCCTACCTCTCTGACCCTCTTTCTGTCTTTCCCATTCTCCCTGACTGCCCTTCTCTTTCTGTGTCCCTCCCTCCCTTTCTTGGCATTTTGCTCACTTTTCACCCTACCCTCAGGTCTTTCTGTCTTTCCTGACCAAGCTTTACTCACACACTTACACTCTCCAATTTTCATTGTCATACAGTTTTTCACTTTTCATTGGAACCAGATCTGCACTTGACTTTATTTTTTTGGTTAATTAATAGTAGTTACTAGTTGCATTTTAATTTATGTTAATTAAACCCTGTGCTTTCTAAAAGATATTAAGGGGTAAATAATTAAATATATTTGAAATAAACAGATTTTACCCTTTGCTCAGTTTCTTTATTTTTAGAAACTTATATTTCAGGCCTTATAAGTAGATTGAAATGACTACATATTGAAATTATCATTTAAAGTGTTTTGCCTTCCAAAGAGACATGTTTACACTGTTAAAGAGAATTCTTTTTCTCTTAAATAATTTTTGAATTTTTCAAGATTTTTAACTTTTCAAGATAATTAAGACAATATCCCACCTCATAATTGTGTTCCAAGTTATGGTAAACTTGTATTATTTTTAATACCTATATGGCTTTTTTTTTATACCATCCTGTATTTTCCAAATGTGTTACATTGGACATATGTTGGGATTTTTTTTCTTTCATTTTTAACTTTTTACTTTGAAATAATTATAGATTTACCGGAAACAGCAAAAATAGTACACAGAGGTCCCATGTGTGTTTTTAAAGATTTTTAAGATTTTTTAAATGCTTTCCTCAAGATTTTGTATCTAGTGTCTCAGTTTTTAAAAATATTCTGAAGAACAAAAATTCACTTAGCATTTACCTGTTTACATAATCACAAACCTAGCAACTGTCATTATACTGTGTTTGCTTTGTTTTGTGAAGCAGATTGAGACAGCAATTTGATGAAGGCAATAGTATTTCTTAAATAGCATTGTGGTTTCGTGATAACTAGCATAGAACTATCTGGGAAGAAAAATTCACAGTTAACAAGTTATGTATGTTTAAAAAGCAAAGAAAGCTATGTAAGATGAAAATCTTCTCAGCAGAGTTAAATGTCATTTTCACATATATCTCTCCTCTGAAATTATGTAGCACTTGTCATTTCTACCTTCTTTTGTTTCCTGCCCTGCTTGTTATAGTTTGCTTCTCTGCTGTTCAATCAGACTCCTGGTCCTGTGGGGTGGGAGTGAAATAGGACCAAAAAGTCATTGTCTCTGTAAACTTTCTCATCACACCTCTCTGGCTGACCAACCCTGATTCTGATTGATACACGTTATCTTTAATAAAGTTAATACAGTGATTTTTATTTTTTCAGACTAAGATCCTCTAAGCCATAGAGTTCCACAGATGTGCTTTAGTAACTAGAGGGAAGCCTGAAGCCCAGTTAATGTCTCTTGACCCAGCCCCACCTTCTCATTTGACAAGAGCAAGGTTGGGGGGAGGGGGGAATGAAGGGAGGGGAAATTGCGTATGTGTGTGAATGCACATATATATATATTCTATATTTTATACACAACATGCATATAAGAATATTACATGTAAAATATAAAATAAGAATTGCTAACTCTAGGATTCATGTATATGCTTCTGGAGAACCAAGAAACCCTGAAAGCCACATGCAAAAATGTCTCTGAGCATACACAAGTATGAGTGCTGCGTTTCTACAGAAAAGATCCTTGGATTTAATAAGACTCTCAAGAGGATCCTTTCATGGTCTAAAAATAATTAAGAATTACTGCTTTATGGTGTCTATAAATCATTACTCAATCTATGTGGATTTAACATTTTCTCTTTCCCTTCATTTTCAAATGCTTAGAAGGGTGTATGATTTCCTCCAACAGGAGGCACTTCCACAAAAATCATATGTAGTTTTTTTCAAGTAGTTTGAACATACACAATGACTGATTACCAAACACATCTGATGTCAAACTACAATACGGGATCACCAGAAAGATACAGCAGAATGTTTTGTTACCTCAGTACTTTCAAAGTACTTTTAAACCACAACTTCTTTTAATAGCTCAAAAAGGAATGCCAAAATCATTGAGGACTGCATGCCCCCATTGAGCTCCAATGAAAGAGTTGTAAAGAAAGCAAGAAATTTATTACATATTAATAACTACTAAAACAATTTGATGTGGACATGGCTAGGAAATAATGAACGAAAGTCATTAAAAAATCAGATCTGAAATGTATTAGACATTGAATTTATTCATTTTTTATAAAAGCCATAGGCAGCTGAACCAGTTAAATTGGACAGAACCTTAGGTGTTTTAAAGAGAAATTTTATCTGCTCATTGTACAAGTTCAGTGTATGGTGTGAATGCTAGAGACCATGAAGGTCTCAGCGGTGTTCACTCATGCCTAGTAGCAGCATCCTCAAGCTATAAAAGTATTTGCACTTTGTTGTACACATCCTTTTGTCGAGTCTGAAGGTAGACGAGGGCAACTGAAAGACAGCACCTGTTCTACCTCAAGCTGTTTTTAAGCTATTTTTACTGACCATGAAATACTCTTTGACTGAAAGAAGAAATAAAACATTTTTGAGCTTTTTTTTCTCCCTCCAATCATAATCCCTAGGTGCTTTCTTGAAAGAGGGTTGTGATCCTTTGTTAGAAAGAATGTAGTTGGCAGTTCAAGAAATAAAGAGTGGCATATCAGTAGTTATAAAACAGAATGCCAATTGTAACCTAAATTAAAATCCTATAAAGGAAACAGATTTTGTTGTAAGAAAGAAATGGGTTGTTGGGTCTACTGATTCAAATGCTAGAGAGAATATGAAGTTTCACATGTTGATGAAATATATTAAGCCATCAAAGAACCTTTGGGTGGATTAGATACATGTGCCAGAAGCCCAGCATGAGTTTTACTAAGACTCTTTGATGACAGAGCTTAATACTTCTAAGGCCTTCAAAGAATTTTCATTGTGATCCTTTGATAAGAATGAAATGCTCGTCATGGCTAAAAAGTACATGGAGGTAAATTCACTTAGTTATATTAGTTATACAGAGAAAAAAATACCAAATGAAATAGAATTCTGAAGGAGTAAAGGGAACATCACATCACAGTCTAGCTAAAATACCATGAAGACTATAAAGGTTTCTTATGGGACCATCCTAGCACTTGGCACAGTCTATGTAAAGTATATACCTTCTCATTGATGGCATTAGGAATGGCTGAATATGCTCATGATGATGTTCACTTTTATTCGTGAGCTATAAACTACAGATATGCTATGAACCCAGCACAAAATACATTGGTAAGAATGTAACAAATGAGACTAGACAATGCAGAAGGTTGATAACTGCAGTGACTTCTTATACCAGCTAACCTGGAGTTGGGCTTAACTTCACAGGTTAAGGACACAGTACTCCCTACAAATCTACTCTCACTTCAGACACCAAACCACCCTCACTTCTGACCAGCTGGCTATAAATATGAAGGTTCCTATTACCCTCTCAGAATTGATAATTCACTAGAACAACTTAACTCAGGAAAGTGCTAAACTTAAAATTACAGTTTTATTATAAAGGATGCAGTCAGCACCAAAGGAAAGACACATAGGGCCAGATCTAGGAGAATCCCAAATGCAGAGCTTCCCTTGCCCTCTCTCTGTGGAGTTAGGATGCATTGTCTTCCCATTCAGTGATATGTGACAATAGGCAGAATGTTGCCGTCCAGCAATCTCACCCAGGCTTCAGCATTCATAGTTTTTATTGGAGTTTTGTTACATGAAAGATTGAATCATTGGCTGTGCAGTTGAACTCAAACTGCCGCCCCACCCTTCCCTTCTAAGAGGTCATGCTGCTATCGCATGGTTCAAAACCGCAACTTGCTAATTACCTGGTTAGTCTTTCTGGTGTGACCTGTCCCCATCCTGGATCATTCATTAGCATAAACTACTTAGGGGCCCACCATGAGTCACCTCATTAGGGTAAACTATCAGGACATAACCATCAGTAACAAAGACACTCCCATGGCAAGGATTTAGAAGCTACCTCCCAGGAACAAAGGACAAAGGCCAGCCAAATTCTTCATTATACAGTATTTTATTCTCTATCATATTTCTTGGTGTTCTGTATTAGGTAAATAATTTACTTTTGTGGTTCTCATTATTTAGAAGAGAAAAACTTGAGTTCCAGACTGAATACATCAATATTTCTCCCTCCAACCAGTTCCCTCTAACCAGTTCCATTGCTTAGAAGCATCTGAGTAGATAATACACTATTTAAAGAATGAACTATAATCATTTAAACTCAGTATGGAATAAAAATCCATGTTCTCTCTCCTTACGTGCCCATTATCTTAAGTTCTTGTCTCATCCTCATTATCTGTGCCCAGTTTCCAGGAATCTAAACCTTTAAATGTTCTTTGTTTATTTCCCAAAGCATGATCAGATGGTAAGACCAGTCGTTTTTTCTCTTTGTAGTCTTTAAAAGAGATTTTGTTATGTGCCAAGAGAGCTTATTAGAACTTGATCTATCTCAATCCTACATTTAACACAAAAGTAGGGAGCTCCCAGTTTAATCCCAGACTGTGATAGGTTTAGAATTAAGGCAAAATACATTTTATCCTCACTACCACTGTACTAAGAGGTGGTTAATAAAGCTTTCAACTATGGAGTTACATTAATGGCCCTCACATATTGCATTGTCTCTTGCCTTCCTCTCCCAATATCTAAATGCCTTTAGAATCTCGCCAGGTTACCCCAAGATTCTCCAGGTATTTCCTGGGAGCTCCTGAACAGCTCTTTTGTAGTATTCCAATTTTGTCTTCTGGCGCACTACAGTTTTGGTAGTGCTTGCCATAATTGCTCATGTCCCTGCCCAAGGTTCCATCTCCTAGAGCATCCAACATTAGTCTTCAGGGTACCATATTCCCTAGAGTCTTCTGTTCCTGGCTCCATCACATGGGTACCGTAAAGCTTTTTGTCTCCCACTTCTCTGCTGCTTTGGTTCACTAATGAAAACATTCCCTTTAGCTTCTGCTTTGGCTCAAACTAGGGCCCCTGCTACATAAAGATACATGTAGAGCTCTTTTAGTACTCTAGCTTTCCTAGTTTCTAACTTTTTACCTTTTGATTTGGTTTTACCTTTTGATTTGATTTTTTTTTAATTTTTTTTTTTTTTTTTTTTTTTTTTGCGAGAGAGAGCACGAGAGGGAGGAGGGTCAGAGGGAGAAGCAGACTCCCTGCTGAGCAGGGAGCCCGATGTGGGACTCGATCCCGGGACTCCAGGATCATGACCTGAGCCGAAGGCAGTCGCTTAACCAACTGAGCCACCCAGGTGCCCTGATTTGATTTCTTTTTAAATCAAATCTGTTTTTAAATTAAATCTCTTTTAGAGACAGCGCGCGCGCATGCGCGCGCGCGCACACACACATGCAGGCTTGGGGGAAGGGCAGAGGAAGAGAGAGAGAAGCAGACTCCCCTCCTGAGCAGGGAGCGCAAAGCAGGGCTCAATCATACAACCTGAGCCAAAATCAAGAGTCAGATGCTTATCCAACTAAGCCACCCAGGCACCCGTGGCATTACTAGGCTTCTTAAGCCTGTACCACACAGTACTATAAAGTCAGATCTGGAATGGTTGTGAAAGGACATTTGGCCTGTTCTATAGCCAAATTGCACCTGAGCTATCTCATTTAAATCACTCCCATTACACTGACCTCAGTTACAGAATTATAGAAACCCTGAATCTTGTAGTCTACAGACTTCTGGAGAACTGTGCCTAAATGGTCCTGGATGTAGGTGTCAGCCTTAAAGAGCCTCCCCTTAGAGACTCACTCCAGGACTTATCCTCACCCACTGTTCTCCCCAACCCCTACAGTCATCCCAACTTCCTGACTTCCAGCAAGAAATGTTCTGGGTAAAATAGAAAATGTATTTATTAGATATGAATTCCCTCAGTTTCTGAGGACAATGAATACTTTTAAGGTCTCTGCCTCTATTTGTGCTCCCGACCCCGTTTTTTTTCTTTTCTTTCCACTTCAGATTTTTCTTCTAATTCTTACTCTTTTTTCCTCTTAAACCTCCAGCCTCTCTCTCTTTTCTCTTCTGGCTTCTCTTTGGCCTACACACTTTCCATCCTGACAGTGTTCCACTAACTTTGCATCTTCTGTTAACTTTGTTGCCAAATCTGGTAGACTCTTTTTGTTCCTCCACCTCTCTACTCATCATCTGTAAGGGTCTGTGGTGCCCTAGGGATTCTATCCTAAGCCTACTTCTTGTCTTGCTTGGTGGGTCCTTATCAATTTCATCTATGTTGATAATTCAAGGCTTCCATCTATCCAGTGATTATACCCAAATAAATAGAATCAGCCCTGCCTTCTCTCCTTAGCTCCAGGTCATCCAACATCCTGTTAGATTTCTCCACCCAGATGTCCTGAAGGTACCTTAAACTTACTGTGTTCATAACAGAAATCATTGTTCTGCACCAAATCCTTTTTTCCCCCTCAGATATTTCCTGTGTCGTGGGTAGCAAGCACCACCTACACCTTCACTGTGTTGTATCATAACTATTTCAGTCATCACAGCCCTAACCTTTTCCCTGACCACTCCTGTATCTAGTTGGCTTCCCCCAGGTAGTTACTTTCTGTTATATCTCTTCATTTCTAGAGGCAATAATGTAGGTAATGGCTAATAGCAAGGGCTCTGGAACCATACTATCTGAATTCAAATTCTAACTCTGCCACTCAGTAGTCGGCAAGCTGATTACCCTTTCTCTGCCTCACTTGCCTTGTTTGTAGAATTGGGATAATAAGAGTACCAGCCTTATAGGGTTATTATGAGGATTAAATTAATTAATACAGTGAAAGCTTTGGGAATAGTGCTTTGTGAATAATAATAGGTATTTCAGAGTTTGTTGTTAATATTATTGCTTTTAACACACATATCACAATCAGTAATTATCTTGACTTTTTCCCTGCTGTAGAATGGAAGCAGTTTGAGTAAAAGGGTCCTATCTGCCTGTTTCACTGCGATATCCTTAGCAGTCAGAGCAGTGCTTAGCACATAGTACCTAACCAAAAGATCAGAATGAATGAATGAAATCTCTTTTTTCCTTTTCAGCCTTCTCAGTCCTTTGTCTAGGCTCCAGTCACTTTCCACCACAATTCTTATAACATTTTACCTGGTAGAACAGAGTCCATCTACAATTGTAACTGAAATAATTCTCTATGGCTTCTCTTGAAATACGTTCCTCTATTATTCAGGCTTTCTATCCCTCATGAGATCAAGGGTAAACTTCTAGTCTTAACTTCAAATATATCCACCCTTTGATGCTATTTTCCTATTGTTTGTTTTTAGAACATGTTTTTAATGAAAAATGTCAAGACCAAAAAAAGAAGCATTACAGCAAAAATTCAGTACTTACTACTCAAAATTAGCAATGCTGACCTTTTGTTATATTTGCTACGTCTTTTTTTTTTTTAAGAAATAGAATAATAATAAAGACATGATTGAAGTCCCTTTTCTGTCTCACCTGAATCCTTTTCCTTTCCCTCCCCAGAGAGAATTACGTGAAATAGATTTGTACCTTTACCATCAGTGCTTGAGCGGTTTTTAAATGTTTATGTAAGTTGCATTGTATTGTAGAGATAATTCTGCTTTTTCGCTAAACATTCTGACATTCTTTTGGAGACTTGTATTGCTACAACTTTAGTTCATGCATTTTAACTGTTTATCATACGGTGCAGTAGGAGTATACTACAGTTCTTACACTTTAAAAAAAAAAATCAATGCCTCTATTGGTAAACATTTGGTCTTTCCCATTCTTTGCTTTTAAATAAAACAATTCGGTGGATATTTTTGTACATGTCTCCTCATGCACATATAAGTGTTTCTTTAGTGTGTAGATCGAGAAGTAGAAGTGCTAGGCTGTAACATAAGGAATTTAAACCTCATCTGAGATCACAGATTGTTTACTAAAGTGAACTCACAGCAGCTGAGAGTTCCCATTCCCCATGCCATCACACCTCTAGGTATCATCAGTTTTTTTTGGTTTGTTTGTTGGTTGATTTGTCTTCACCTCGAACATATATACTCTCTTTCCATTAAATGGGCTTCTTTTTCCTATCTTCCCGATTTCTCCACTGAGAATGCAACATGCTCTTGTAACATCTTACGTCTCTGTAACACTTCTTCTCTAAAAGTAATTTGTTTCATAGTCTTGTAAGGACTCTTATTTGCACCCATTCTTCAACTTACCAAGTCTTTTCCCCTCTCCTTAAATATCATCTTAAAATTATTTTATATAGTTGTTGATAAATGTCGTTGCTAACCATCTCTCTTGGGTTTCACCAACTCCATTAGGTCAATGTAGTTCTTTCTCTTTTGCTCTTGTAAAACATAGCTAATACTTATTGCAGCTTTGTTGCTTTCTGTGGTTCCTCATTACATTTCTGGATGGTAGCAGCTGTTTATAAATCACATAGACATTTAGCATTTTGAAATATTGGTGCTTATATTCTTCTTCAAGTAACTGACTCTGAGAATGTAAATTTTCATTCTTTCTAAATAGAGCATAAGCCGTTTTCCTTGTCGTTCTCACCAGAGGCCCATGACCAATTGGTTGTGTTGATTGCTGACCTTAAGAGAAGAAGCTGATGTGTGTTGGTCTTGTGCAACTTGGTTTATTTTCTAAATTTGCCTGCCTGATTACATGTTTTACTCTGAAGGAAGAAATAAGCACTGCGTTCATCTAATGAAATGACACTGAATAACCAGGTAGTCATAAGGGAATAAAAATGCAGTGTGCTTTGCCAAATTCTCTTTCAGATAACTTCAGTAATGTAATTCTTTTTTCCCTCAATACTCGTGAAGAGTACTTAATTTTTACCTGTATGAGCCATATTTCTTCCTCATAACAAAATTAATTGATTTTTTGATGTTTTGTTAACCTGGAGTGAACTGATTTTCTTCATGTGAAAGTAGACTATTTATTTTTGTAAATGCCTAACTTTTCAGTTCTTTTGTGCTGTAGAACCAAATATTAGACCCCAGGCATAATAAACTAATCCTTTGAATTAGCAGTATTGTATTTTTGTTGCTGAAAATTCTATCTGAAATTTTCACTAAAGAAACTACACATTCATGGATTGCATATACTAGTCTGTCTTTTCAAATATTGATCCCAATTCTGTCTTGCTTTGTTTCCTTGAAGAAGATACTTAAGTATTCATATTTATCATTTGTAAACTACTAGGCTTCACATTGTTCCTTAGCCACAAACTGAATCCTTATTGCCAACCAGGTATACCTTGTTTGATAGTGATGATTACAGAGATAGGGAGATTAAGAGAAACTGGATGATTATGCAGCAGTTCTGATATTTCGGTAGTGATCAGCTTTATTGACCACTATAAGTTAATAGTGCTGCCCTGCTGTGCAGCAAAGAACAATACATAGTTCCTATCCATGTGAAAAGGCTAAGTTTACTTTTTGTAATGAACACAATGCTAAGGGAGTTAGTACATGTTGTAAGAACTCTTGAGGGGCGCCTGGGTGGCTCAGTTGATTAAGCGTCTGCCTTCGGCTCAGGTCATGATCCCAGAGTCCTGGGATCCAGCCCCATGTTGGGTTCTCTCTCTCCCTCTGCCTGCCGCTCCCTCTGCTTGTGCGCGTGCTCTCTCTTTTCCGTCTGTCAAATAAATAAATAAAATCGTTTTAAAAAGAAGAAAGAACTCTTGAAATAAAGGTGTTCTCTAAATACAGACTGCCCCCCTTCTGGGTACATAGGACTGATGATAGAGCACTGTGGGTAAGAAAGAGCCTGGAGTGGGACACCTGTGTGACCTTGGACAAATCACTTAATTTCTCTGTGCCTTAGTTTCCTAATCTGTAAAACAGGGGTGATAACAGGACCTACTTAGAATTATTGTGAGCTCTAAATTTATTAATTATGAAAGGTAGTAGAACAGCACCTGGCACGTGGTAAGCTATATATTAGTATTAATTTTTGGTGGTAATTATTTGTGTTTCTTTTGTAGATTGCCTATTCCCCATTTCTCTCTTTTTTTCTCCTCTTGATTTATAAAAGCTTCTTTACTTTAGATACTTTGACCCTTTCTCTTGGAAGTAGATTTTATCATTTGCCTTTTAATCTCTTTGTTATACTTTGTCATACAGAAATATTAAAACTTTATTGTAAGTTTTATTAATATATCTTTGATAGCTTCTAGATTTTTACATCATGCTTGGTAAGGGCTCTCCCAATAATTATAAAAATATTTCTTGTATTTCCTTGTACTTTTATAGTTTGTTTTTTTTTTTTTTTAGGTTACGATCTTTAATTTTACCTTTGATTCCCTTTTGCTTATGGTGCCAGGTGGGTGCAAACCTTTTTGTGCATGTGGTTCTGAAGATTTTATTATTTATACAGACGTTTATCTTTTGTTGGCTACCTGGTAGCACAGAAATTGCATGTAATCAAATCTCTGACTTGTTCCTAATAATAACATGTTAGCAGTCGCAAGAATGTTTATTCAAAGTTGAATATGAATTTTGAGCACATATATCCATCTCTTTTAGGTTGAAACAGATTGAGACAATTTTTAAATACCAGTAACAGGTACTCACATGTATGCACTTAACAAATACCAACATTTTGCTAACTTTCTCTAAGTTGCCTTTCTGTTGTAGAAACTTAGCAAATTTATATACATTTTTAAATTGCTTTCACTTACTGTATAACAATTTACTACATTAGAGTGACTCCTAATTGTTATGGCAGAGACACCATATGCCATCCCGATCTTGTAGCTTCCTATACTTGACCCCCACATGCCCATACAGCCTTGAGTAACTCCAGAAGTGTAGGCATTATGCCAAGATAAAAAGGTTTTTGTTTTAGTGAGTTCCAAAAAGCTGTATTATCCCTTTTATTTGAAGATGTGGAGAGGAAAAACATTTTTATTTAAAACATTCAGTCTTGGGGTGCTTGGGTGTCTCATTCGGTTAAGCGTCGGACTGTTGGTTTCGGCTCAGGTCATGTCTCATGGATCAGAGGATCGGGCCCTGCATAGGGCATCTTGCTCAGCAGAGTCTGCTTGAAGATTCTCTCCCTCTGACCTACCGCCACTCACTCTCTCTCCCTCTCAAATGAATAAATAAATCATAAAAAAACCCAAACATTCAGTCTTCTCAATAAGTTTATGAGTGAAATGTTCCTTTTCCTACTTTACAGCTCAGAAAATTGTGGCTCAGAAAGATTAAGTGATTTCCAAAGTCATAACTGGCAGAGCTGGGTTTTAAACTCTGGTGTAATGCTAATGCACTTGATCATTATCTCTTTCCCAGGAAATAATAACTGGTCATTTTGGTTCAAAATCATTTATTTATTTAGTTTGTCAAGTGTGGAATATTGACAAGTATTGGTTATCACATTGGTTGTGTGATTTGGGACAGGTCATTTGACTTCTGGGTGCTAATAGCTTGCATGGTAAATTATTAGATTCAACTAGGTGGTTCCTAAGGTTCATTGGGGTTCCTCAGAACTGAGTGTTTACCTCTTTATATTGTGTCCTCCTTACTCCTTGCAGCTATTGCCTTTTTTAGTTCTTTTTTTTTTTTAAGATTTATTTATTTTAGTGAGAGAGAGAGCACATGCAGGGGGAGGGGCATAGGGAGAGGGAGAGAGAGAATCTCAAGCAGGCTCCATTCTCAGTGTGGAGCCTGACATGGGGCTCGATCTCACAAGCCGGAGATCATGACCCCAGCCAAAACCAAGAGTCAGACACTTAACTGACTGAGCCATCTAGGAGCACCCCCCGCCTTTTTTTCTTATATGGATTATAGCCTTGCTTTGCAATTTCAAACTTAAGGGATTCATGATTGAATCCCAAGTCCTTTACTAAAAAAAAACCACACACATAATAATTTGGGTGCTTAGTGGGTGCTGCCATCTTGTGTCTACCATTTTATGAGACAAAAAGTTAAAAATTAGAAAAATTAAATTGAAGTATTTTTTGTTTTTGTTTTTTATGAAAATTAAACAAAACAGTTATTTGATTTAGTGGCTTAGCAGCCTCGATGAAATAGAGAGGACGGTGTCAGAAGACAACTTGGACATTTGTTGATCCCTCCTCTTATCTCTTAGTCATTGAAATTGAGATGTGAAAACTAATGTGAATCTATATCAGGGTTCTAAATTATTATATTTCAAATTAGTTTTTGAAGAGCTAGTATAAGATGTGAATGGTTCTGTGATGCATGGTTGGCAATATTATCTCTTGGTGCTTACACCATTCTATATTCAGTTGTTTCACCTTAGAACTGTACTGATCTGTTTATTGACAACAGCACTGTCAAAGGAAAATGGAAAAGCTATGTAGGATTTTTAGAGCTGTTTATTTACTATAATATATTCATTTGCACCAGAGAAACATAAAATGAAACTGACTTTGAAAACAGATGACACTGAAAGAATTTTGGCATTTCAGACGTCTTTGAAAATGGTCATTCTACCCTTCATAGACATTTGCTTTTAACAGACCAATGTGGGTTTCTTTGAAGATGTTAAATGACTTATTACAGCCTTTTGTTCTTTTGTACTCTTAAAAATCTAGAGTGTGATCATTATTCACAACTTCAGTATTCCCTTAAGTCCATAGAGTTGTAGCTCTGGAAGAAAACTCTTCTTGGTAGTTAAGCATTCTCGGTCACAATCTTAGGCAAACCTTTTTTTCCTTTATCTATAAAATAAACAGTAATCTCCCTTACAACACTGACCACATACTAAATTCTTACTGTATGTTAGTTCCCTTTTTTCTTCTCCCCTCTGCTTTTACTGATAAATTCTCTGTATGCCCTGAGTGACTTCAGGCTCACAAAATACATGTCATAACTAAGCATTCTGACTTGTTTAGGACAAGAAAATAATAAATTCACCAACAGTAGTATTTTTAATTTCTAAATACTATATAGAGTTCCATTTCTCTTGGCTATTTTGTTAAAATATTTCCTTTTGTTTTAATTTTAGGCCACTGAAAGGTATGATATATTTGATCCACAACAGTCCTCAGCCCAGGAACTTACAGTGGTGACAAGGACATGGGACTCCTCCTGCCAGATTCCAGATGGTTCAGTACACTTGACATCCTGGCTGACAACTGCGAAAAAGAACCTTGGATTACTTTATTTTATTTTTGTGGGACACCACAATCCCAGTTCCATAGGATACGTCAGGTAACCTGTCTGAACACTTGAGAAAAACACATCCCTTTTTCTTTCAAAATCTTACAAATAACAAGGAACCAGAGTATTTTAAGAAATGCCCTATCTCTTAATAACCTTATTGTTTTGAGAATGAGCCAATTAACTCTGGTATGGAATATAATTAAGGAAGACTTTTAAATTCAGTTTAGTCTGTGACTTTAGAATCTATTTCTCCCTCTTTTTTTTTTGTTTTTAAACCTTTTCAGATTGTTTATGGACTTCTGAAATTTGTGTTTAGATATTTTTTGTTCTTCTGTTTAGATATTGTTATTATGTTAAGTGATACATTGTGGCAATCATTTCACAGTATATGCGAGTATCAAATCATTATGTCGTGTACCTTGAACTTACACATTGTTATATGTCAATTATATCTCAAGCTAGGAAAAAATATAAGTTATTGACATCAAGTTCTCCTTTTCAGCATCACATTTCTCACAGGATCTAAATTGATACCTGTCCCTCATACATTCCTATCTCATACCCAGTATAAAGTCCCTAGTGTTTTCTTAACCTCACTAAAGATATGAAATATATTAGCATCCTATGAATTTGATTTCCTCAGTGTCTGGTAATACATGTTGTTAGGCACTGAATCACATTAGTCAGGAGAGTTTTCAATGCTTGATTCCTAATGCAGACTATTAATGCACATTCCCAACTGTATTTGGTATATAATGTTGCTGTTTATTATTTTTTTAATTATTTCCTTTTGGAATTGAAAGAAAATTTAAGAATTTTAGAACTTTAGGAATAAGTGAAGACTATAATACAAATACATTTTTCTTACAGGATGATACTCCTGAAATCCTTTTAGAAAAAAAAGATTTCTCATATCATCTAAATATGTATTTTTTATAACTCTGCAACCATTATCTTTTACTTAATGTTTAAGACCCTTTAAAAGTGAAATGTACGGGTACCTGGGTGGCTCAGTCGGCTAAGTGTCTGCCTTTGGCTCAGGTCATGATGGGATTGAGCCCCGTATCGGGCTCCCTGCTCAGTGGGGGGTCTGCTTCTCCTTCTCCCTCTCCTTCTGCCTACTGCTACCCCTGCTTGTGCTCGCTGTCTGTCAAATAAATAAAAATCTTAAAAAAAAAAAAAAGTGATATGTAAATCAGAATTACCTGGTATCCTTATTATAGCTCGTATCTCGTTGTATTATGCTTTTTATAATTTGTATATGTCCGCCACTAAGCTCTGTACTCTTTGAAAGCAGGAATTTTGCTTCTACCTGTGTAAACTCAACATTATTCCTGGACCATAGAAGGCACTTAGTCAATATTGTACAGTACCCGAATTTAAGAAATGTTTCAAACTGAATTTAAATTTTTTTCCTTTCTTGCTAAGGCTTCAAGTTCCCTGTAGAATTCTAAAATAACCTTTGCTGATGAGGATGTCTGATACTGTTACTGTAAAAAATGAAACTGAAACAATGAAGGATTTGGAGGCAGAAGTGAAAGATACAACCAGAGTTGAAAATCTTATCAAATCAGAAAACTATGGGAAGATTTTGGCAGAGAAGAATGAACGTTGTATTGACAACAATATTGATTTGCAGGTAAACAGGATTTTCTCTCTGGCTACAAATACTAAATACTCAAGATAGAGTTATACTCTTTATACCAAACTCACTTTCAGAATTCTAAAAGGTTAAGTTGACCCTTTGGGACATGTTGACCAGCTGGTTTTTTAGCGGTCTGGATTAGCTTGTTGAGTGTAGCTCTTTGAATTGCTTATATCTTTGATTTGCTTTGTATTTACTTGTAATGTAATTGCTTTTATTTGTATGTGGCCAATATGTTTTTTATTGGCTTTCTACTTTTTCATACCATTCTGCACCTGTTAGTGTCGTGAGAGTTCAGAGTCTAACCTAAGAGCCCTTAAAAGAGAGCAGAATAAGCATTGAAAACTATAATTCTCTTGGCAAAAACAACCCTCCAGGGAAGCAATCATCCATGACTAAGAAAAGTGGTTGATGGGGAAAAAAGAAGTCACTTGAGGCTTTTGTCACTACACATATATGATGACAGAATTAACCGTGGAGAAGGCTTTTAATTCCAGGCATAGATGGAAATTGATGAGTTGGTCAACCGATTCAAGATAGGTAAAAAATTATTTCAGGTAGTACATACATTCACTTCTAAGTGTTCCAGTTATCTTCTTGCTATAAAAGACATTACTGCAAAACAAAGGGTTAATAATTTTTAAACACCATTTTATTTTTTAATATTACATGATTTATGAGTCCAAAAGAATAAGGCCTTGGCTTACTGAACTTTCTATTGCACAAGGCATCAAAAGTGGTTTTTGCTAGTATTTAACTGACAGATGGGCTGGCGTGGAAGGTCCAAACTGTTTCACCCACATATCTGGCACCTTGGTAGGAACAGCAGAAATGTCGTCTCAGCTGGAACTGGGAGTGCCTACCTATGGCCCTTCCAGCATGGGAGGCCCAGGGTAGTTAGACTTACCGTGTGACAACTCAGGGCGTCACAGAAACAGTGTTCCAAAAGCCAAGCACAGCTGCAAGCGTTCTTTTGACCTAGGCTCAGAAGTCCCAGAATGTCTCTTCCACTGTTGTCTTTTTTTTTTTTTTTAATTTATTCATTTGAGACACAGAGATACAGAGAGAGAGAGTGCATGAACAGGGGGAGAGGCAGAGGGAGAGGGAGAAGCAGGCTTCCCGCTGAGCCAGGAGCCGGATGTGGGGCTCGATCCCAGGACCCTGGGATCATGACCTGAGCCGAAGGCAGACGCTTAACCGACTGAGCCACCCAGGCGCCCCCCACTGTTGTCTTTTGATGACATGTGTCAGTAAAGTTAATCCAGATTTAAGGGAAGGGGAATTAGAGCCTGCTTCTCAGTAGGAAAGACCTTTAATCTGCCACAAAAAACTTACCTTAAAATACTATTTTTAACTCATTTGTTTTAGTTTAGCCCTATGGATAAAGAATTCTACCTTTGGAGAAAATATTTTATCATTACTCTATCATTCTTAATACATCCTGGAGATCTTGAGGGATACATGAGGGCTACTTTGTTTTGTTTGTTTTATAAGTAAAGAAGATACTTTTGAAGGTTATTTCATACCTTCGTTCAGTCAAAAACTTTGTTTATTCCCCAGTATATGCCAGAAATGTGTTAGAAAATGAAAGCAACTCACACAGCTATAAAAAAGCATTTAGGCCCCACTTATTAAGTATAGTCAAGTGGTAATTACCTAAGAAATTGGGAGAAATCACGTACTTTTCCTAGGCATTTTTAGTAATAGCACTTTTTAAAACAAAAAATTGCCAAGCCTGCAATCACTATACTTGGTGATGGCAGTATGCCAATATCCTGATTGAATCAGAGAAAATCTGCTAAAATTCTATTTTATTCATGATTGAAATAGTAGAAGATTTCATTTTAGTCCCCTTTTTACACCTAATGTTCACTCTTCTAGGTCATGCTTATAAACAAGCGATTAATTTGGATTACTGCATTTCCAACTGTGTCTATTGTGTTGCCCTTGGCAATAAGCACAAGAGCATTCTGATGATGACTATCGAATCATGGCCCAATTGTTGATATTATAGGAAAATTTCATGCATTACCCAAACGCTTATTGAAGGCCTATTCTATGTCAAGGAAATACTATAGTAAGCAAAAATGGCATGGTCTCTGATACCATATTCCATATAGCATCGTGACTGTAAAGGTTAGGAAGAGGAACAAAGAGAACATGAGAATTCATTTAATCCATTGAATGCTATATTCACAGTTTATTCAAACATTTATTAAGAATTTACTATGTGTGAGAATATTAACTCTGCTTGGAACAACTGTGTTAAGAGAATAGAATCTTGTTAACAAGAATCTGGCTAATACGAAGTTACCTTTTAACTTAATACGGAATTACTCTTTATGAAATGCCTTTCTTCTAACATACTAGTAGACAGTTCATCTTCCTTTGGTACCTCTAAGATACTGCCTAAAGATTTAATTGTAGTAGCAACTATTATTAGGGGCACCTGGGTGGCTCATTCGGTTAAGTGTGCAACTCCTGATCTCAGCTCAGGTCTTGTGTTTGAGCCCCACGTTCATGGGCTCGAAAATAGCAGCTGTTTTTACTCAAATTTAGGTGTATGTGCGAACTAACATAGGTTTCCCATTAAGAATTTTGAATAAACCAATATATTCTCTACTTTCTTCTATATCATTTTGAAAGTGAACTACCATGAATAAACTTATGTCCAGTTGTCTTGCTTCAGCACAGTAATACTTGAAGTGACCTAGGAAAATGAAAATGTTTTCCTCAACAATCATACATTTTATCCATTTCCAAGTCTTAATTTCCTGGCCATCCCCTTAGTATTTTATTTAGAAAAAGTCTTTTTTTTTAAAAGATATTTATTTATTTATTTGAGAGAGAGAAAGCAAGAGACAGAGCACAGAGCACAAGTGGAGAGGAAGGGGCGGAGGGAGAGGAAGAAGCACACTCCCCGCTGAGCAGGGAGCCCAATGCAGGGCTCCATCCCAGGACCCTGGGATCATGACTTGGGTCGAAAGCAGACATTTATCCTACTGAGCCACCTAGGCGGCCCTAGAAAAAGTCATTTTTAAATGAAGGGATATATTAGCTTCTTTAATACTATGAAGAAATCTTACGATTTTCTACTATCTGTTAAAGATAGCATTTACATGAAAAATTTCATCCAACTAGGGAGAAGCCAGCAAACATTGGACATCACAGTGGATCGTTAGAAGTAGAGACTCTCTCATAGAGCTCCTTAACCTTTGCTTTTATAAATAGTTCTACTTGCATGATTCTCTACTTTTAAAAAATTTTAGTTGTGTTTTTTATTCAAAGTTTTGCTTCAGGTTATAATCTTTTACAGAATTTTAAGGATTACTTCCTTAAGAATACTTTAGTGCTAATTCAAGCAATCTGTGTGCATTAATATCGAGAAGTTAACTTACCCATGTAATTGCTGTGGAGTTGCTCTGAACTATTGATTATGGTCCCAAATAATTGTGCATAATTTTTGCTTAGTAACTTTTCTACTGCCACATGCTAGTCCTATTGCAAATCTTAAGTTGCATATTGGACTTTCTATGGTTATGAAGTATTTAGAAGATAGAGGTGATGAGGAGCCAAGTTTCTAAATTTTGTTTGACTACAACTAATATGTAATATGGGGTGAATGGTGGGGGCAGGGGAGGAAGTGTTTGCTTTGGTTTTCTTTGTATAACTAATTTATGTGACGTCTGGTGTTTGGTTTTTCTCAGCCATAGAATTTTCAGATTAAATTTAGGGTAAATTAATTGTGTTGATTTTTTGCAATAATTTATTTGAAATGTAAAATTAGGAATCTTGTACTCTGCTTACTTACTAATGGGTCATACTCAACTTTCCCATTCTTATACAGTTGTATCTTTTTACTTGACAGATGTTTTGCCTAGGTGTATTCATCCGTGTACATGTGTATGTAAACACGATCCAAAACATATTTTAGAGCAATTTAAACAATGGTCTCTCGACAAACTATTTATTGAACAATAGGATGGCCAATTCAGTTTGTGTTGGTTACCTTTGTTGTGGAGGAAATAACCGATTTTTGTGAACAACTAGGCCTTTATGTGCCAAAGTGCATGAACAGCTTCTGATATATATGAGTGAATTTTCCAGACACAGAATCAGTTGAAGTAGGTGTTTAGTATATTCTCAGTTTCTGTAGCAGGCCCTTTGATAATCAAGATGAGACTCTTACATCTTGTATCACCTAGTTAGTTCCAATGCATATCTTTAAAAAGGGGATGATGGGGCATGTAAGAGACAAGAAAGCAATGGCAAGCTAATAAGGTTATCAGAAAAATTCAAGGTATAGGTAATACCAATCCTCCACTTTTCCAAAAAATTACAGAGAAGAAAACTCTTCCGAACTTATTCTGTTTTTTAACAAATGGTGACTGGGACAGCTGGATATCCACATGCAAAAGAAGGAGGTTGGAGCTTTACCTAATGCTGTATATAAAAATTAACACAAAATGAATGAAAGACCTAAACTTAAGAGCTAAAATATGAAACTCTTAGAAGAAACAGGGGGAAAGCATCATGACATTGGATTTGGCAATGATTTCTTAAATATGACACCAAAGGGACCAGCCAAGAGGGCTTTTTCAGTTCCTAACTGACCGTACCTCCAAGACACCCCAGTCCCCAGGGATGCCTTCTACAATCTGCATATCTGAGAGAGAACAGGCCATGGAGCTGGGGCTGCCAGACCTGTTAAAAGTTGACAACTTTAAGGAGGTCAAAGGATAAATACTACAGAACCACAGAACATACTGAACAAGGTGTGGGTTGATATCCCCAAGATTCTGCATCTCAACAACCTCCCAGCTGATGCCAGCATTGGCTGTTGACAGGCTAATGGGCTGTACTTTGAACAGTGAGGACATAAGATGCCTAAGAGAAAAGCAACAACACTAATAAAGGAAAACAACCATTAAGCTATGGAAGCTACGCCAACCGAATGATTAGTCACAGCAGACTCCTTGACCCTTGGGTGTTTCCAGCAAAAATACACACAGCCCAGAGCAGTGATACACTGATCATGGCCCCACAGACAACAGGAGGAAAGCCACTAGGCTGGTTCAGTATTACCAAAGAGGGAATGTGGCATTCTCAAGAAAAGAGTCGAAGCTGAGATCTGAGACAAGACTGTATTAGTCTTCTGGTGCCAGACCCAATACCTGGGAACTTGAAAGTATGTGTTTGGGTTCAGAGTGGATGGGTTTCCTTTTGAAAACCATGGACCTCCTGAAAACCTTAAGAACTTGGGGAAGAAATCCTTGGAGGAGAGGTGCCCTCTGTTAATCCCATTGACATTTCTTCCCAAAAAGGATCCTGAGTTGGCAAGAGAAGCTCAAAGTAATGACCCACCATTTTGGAGTTAAATTCATTAAACTCAAAGATTCAGAGCTAAAGTTTCCAAAGTTCAACTGAGCACTCCTTCCATTTTCCAGATACCTACGCCAATGGAAATGAATTACACAGGGTCATCTGGGGAGCCAGTGGCATAATTTAGACTCGCCTCTAGCCTTCTCCCTCCATTTGTTTTTTCCAGAGCAGTGATACCTCATTTTTGCCCAACTACCCTAAAAGCAGCATCTGTGTTTCAGTGCATTTTCCAGCAAACTCAAGCTCTTTTTGCCGAGTCTTGTAGATGTTACAACATTGCAAAAATGAGGACACTCCAGGGGGCATCCCTGTCGGACGCTTTGACTTGCTTCCTAATTTGTGAGACTTGTCTGATGAGAGTCAGATAAGATAGGGTGTTCTCAAGATGGATGGGTTTTAGAAAGGGAAAATAAAATGCTAAACTCACATGCATACATGCCACAGATTGGCTCAGGAAAGGTATTCAGCATCTCTATCAGGCTGATGAGGGGAGACTAGGGACAGATGAATCTTGCTTTAACATGATTCTTGCCATAAGTAGCTTTTCTCAGCTGAAAACTACCATGGAGCCTTATTCCAGGATGGCTGATCAAGATTTGTTAGGCAGTGTTGGCCTTGAGTTAGAAGTGGTTTGAAGACCATCTTGCTGTGTGCCCTGAACCACCTTGCTTTCTTTACTGAGGGGCTCTACTAGTCCATGAAAGGTGCCAACACAGATGACTCCACCCTAATCAGGATCATGGTCACTGAAGATTGATCTTGTACAAATAAAACAGATGTTCAGTCAGGTGTTTCAGAAGACTGTAGGCACAGTGATTGCAAGTGACACTAGTGGAGATTACTAAAGGCTCCCTCTGGCCTTTGTGGGCCAGTAGGAGGTATTTTTTAAATGAATGAAGCCATTCAAAGATTATTCTTCAAAGCAGCGACTGACCCCATGCAGCAAGATCAATTATCACCTAACCAAAAGAGCTTGTTACTAAGGGCTGTGTCAGAGTAATGTGCTTGGTTTGCACCTGTAGTTATTGCCTTAATTCCAATGTTAATTTTTCTCCGTATACAATCAATGTAAAGCCATATCTCATGGTATTTATAAAGCATAATTCTCACTGGTCTTACTCTAATCAGAGTATCAAAGGGAATATAAATCAAATCTTTAAAAGGGGGAGGGGAATTAACTTGGGACAAAACATTGGATTTAGCAATGACTTCTTGGATATGACACCGA
Organism: Mirounga leonina; assembly: GCF_011800145.1. Lineage (NCBI taxonomy): Eukaryota > Metazoa > Chordata > Mammalia > Carnivora > Phocidae > Mirounga > Mirounga leonina. The sequence goes on along the minus strand of NW_023270377.1, from coordinate 91,982,630 downwards.
AGGCCCAGGTAACAAAAGAAAAAAAGACAAATTGGACTTCATGAAGATTCTTTTAAAGTGTGCATTAAAAGCCATTGTCAACAGAGTAAAAAGGCAATGGCAACCCATAGGAGGAAACATTTGTAAATCGTGTATCTGACAAGTGATTAATAACCAGAATATATAAAGAATTCCTAAAAACACAACTATGAAACGACTGTATTCAAAAATGGGCAAAGGACTTGAATAGACATTTCGCTAAAGAAGATCTGTGAATGGCCAATAAGTACATGAAAAGATACACATCATCATTAATCATTAGGGAAAAGCAAATCAAAACTACAGTGAGATACTACCTCACACACCCATTAGGATGGATATCAAAAACCAAAAACAAGTGTTGGCAGAGATGTGGAGGAATTGAAACCTTGTACACTCTTGGTGGGAATTTAAAATGGGACAGCCACTATGGAAAACAGTATAGCAGTTCTTCAAAAAATTAAAAATAGCATTACCATATAGCCCAGCAATTCTACTTTTAAGTATATAACCCCAAAAAAACTGAAAGCAGAATTTTGAATATATATTTGTATGCCCTTATTCTTAGCAACATTACTCACAATAGTTGAAACATTGAATCAACCCAAATGCATCCATCAACATATGAACGGATGAGCACACTTTGGTGTATACATACAATAGAATATTACTCAGCCTTAGAAAGGAAGGAAATTCTGCAGTATGCTATAACATGGATAAATCTTGAGGTCATTATGCTAAATGAAATAACCCAATCACAAAAGGCAAATACTGTATGATTCTACTTACATGAAGTACTTCAAATAGAACATTAAGACAAAGAAGAATGGTGGTTGCCAGGGACTGTGGGGAGAGGAGAATGGGAGTTATATATAATTAGGTATAGAGTTTCAGTTTTACAAGATGAAAAAAATTATGGATGTGGATGGTAGTGATGGTTGTACAACATTATAAATGTATTTAATACTACTGAACTGTATACTTAATTGTTAAGATGGTAAATTTTGTGTGTATTTTTCTGGTTAAAAAAATGGGAAAAAGTTAAAGCATGCTTTAAGTAATAAGATACATTTTTTAAGAAATTGTATTCCTATTACAGCCAAATCTGGCTGCCAAATTGATACCAAAATATAAAACAAAGACTATTTACTTTAATAAACAGAACTTGTTTTCTCTGCTTTGTTCTTGTGTATATATTATGTAATTTCAGTTCTTTGCTATTTGAAGTGAAATTATAACTGATTTTTATTGAGTAATGCCACTTTGGCAGGTTATAATCTACTTATGTAGTAGTGTATTAGTTTTCTGTTGCAGCATAGCATATACTATAAACTTAGATGCTTAAAAGAACATCCCCTTGTCAACTCACAGTTCTGTAGATTAGAAGCTAAGTTGGGCTCAGCCAAGTTCTTTGTCTAGGGTTTCACAACGCCAAAATCCAAGGTGTTGGCCAGGCTGGGCCCTCATCTGAAGACTTGGGAGAAGAATTTGCTTCCAAGCTCATTCCAATTGCTGGCATAACTTAGTTCCTCACAGCTAGCTGTAAGTCTGAGATCCACGTTTCCTGACTGACTTCTCAGCCAAGGGCCACTCTGCTCCTAGAGCCTGCCTACAGTCCTCCCACGGCCTCTCCATCTTGGCAGCCAGCAATGGTGTGTCATTTCCTTCTCACCCTTTATTTCTGACTTGCCTTTCTGCTCCCAACTAAAGTAAACTTTCGACTTTTAAAGGGCTCTCCTGATTGGATCAGACCCAACTGAGTTATCTCTGTATCTTAACATCAATTTATTTGGGATTTTAATTACATCTATAAAACCCCCTTCACAGCCTTACTTATACTTAGATTGGAGTTTGATTAAATAATCAGGGGATGGGAGTTTGGGGAAGCCATCTTTAGTGTTCTCTCTGCCACAGAGAGTATTTGATCCACAAGAAGGTTTTTTATAGGTCTGATGTAAAGTGTACTAGACTGAGGTTCTGAAGGTCTTGGGTTCTGCTTGACTGTTTAGTAATTCTGAACTTGGACTATGAGATTCTTGAGACCAGAACTGTCTTACTTATCTGTGTAGCCCCAGTGCCTGGCAGTGTCTTGTATATAAGCAGGAACTCAGAACATGTTAATTAAATGAAGTCACACTGAGATAATTTTACCTCTCTATTTTCTTTTCATCTTCATTGTCATTAGAGGTTCCTACAGAATTAAAACTGAGCTGGTGAATGCATGTATAAGTCTGTGAAAACTATAAATCATTACTATAGGAGTAACATACAGTAGCCTCACTTAATTTTTTTTTTTTTTAAGTTAAATCTTATGGCTAGTGAGCAGAAGTAGGACATTGGTCTTCTGACAGGCTAGATTCCTAACCTTTAATAACCTATTACATATATATAGTGCTTTAGGTTTTACAAAACCCCTTTTTTAAATCTGCCTTTTAATGAACCTATTCAAGAGCCTTGAAAACTAGTACAAATACTATGAGCTTTTATACAGATGAGAATAAACTGAAAAATTTGACCAGGATCACCTACTTATAAGCAAAGCTAGAGATTTAAATTCAATCCTCCTGCATAGGAAATACAGCTTGTATTTGCCAATTCCTCATCTCTTTTATTTTAAAATTTTTTAATAGAAAGTTTTATACCCCTGATATTTAGAATTATAAGGAATGACCGAGGATGGGAGTAAGTTACAAATTCTTTTTTCTTCTAATGCCTTGGAACTCATTTACTTTTGTGCATTTTCTAGTATTCATCTTTTGATTTCTCCCACCTTTTTGCCTGTAAGCCCTCACTCCATTATGTAGCATAACTTTTTAAATTGGGGGGTTTAGACTGTTAGAAATCCTCTTGACCAAATTAAAGAAAGTAAATGGGAACAGAGGACAGTCCTGACATGTAGAAGCTCTCGTAGGGAGCACTGATGTGTGCATCTGAATGCACTTACGTGCTGCTTCCTTCTCTGTAAGACATGGAAAGTAATTTTTCTTTATTTTATCTATTTTCCTTTTGTTGTCACTGCTAAATTTGTAGTATGCATAATCCAGGGACAAAATCCCCAAAATACAATGCTGCTTATCTTTCAAGAACTTTGGGCACAAAATGGGGGACAGGACACACTGTTACTGCAGATTCTCATTTCTGTTGGTTTTACAGAAGGCTTTCGTGGATGTTAGAATGAAATGGTGGCTTTTTTTCATAGGTCAAGCATGCTAATCTAGATATTAAGGACTTTTTTTTTTTAATGTTTCATGTTTGGTACCAAGCTAGCTTCTTGCTTTTAATATGTATGAATGATAGATACCTGTCTGGTATTGGGGTTAGAGAGGTAGATTGGAGGTGGTAAAGTGTGTTTAAAACCTATCTGGCTCTATTTCACAGACACTTCAGCTGCTTTCCCAAACCAAAACCTGGTATCACAAACTACAGCTGGTTGCCCCAGCAGGTGTCCCAGTCATGTGATTGACAATCTTACAGTCATGCTGAATGAACATGCACATTGTAACTCTGCCCTCTTTTCTTCATTTCTGCTTCACTGTCTTACCCTAGACCAGGCAAATAGGATTCCATCACTAATAAACTGGTGGTGAACTTCTTACAGTGTTGAAAAGACGCCATAGATAGATGGTTGTACTCTGACTCGATGTGCATTTGAAACATTCTTCTTAATAAGTTTGGAACTTTTCTAAGTGCAGCTACTTAAAATGCCTCAGGGTTTTGTGTGTGTGTGTGTGTGTGTGTTTCCTAATCTTAAAGTATCATGTGTTATAAAATAACTTAAGAAGTGTATTTGATTTTGGTACTACCTAAGTTACCTTACAAGTTCCATTTAGCTCAGTTAACATGAGAATTGTGGCCATTTGCTGACTTAAAGAAAATACCAACCCACAGAATGATTTTAGAGAATCTTCCGCAAGTGTACTTCTGGGAGGAATCAATACTTTTTTACTTAAAACCAACTTTGATTTCCTCATTTCCAGTACTTTGTGCAGGTAGTTTCTCTGTGGTTTAGGATTATGAATTAAGCAACAAACTCTCTGTTTCGGTATGATATTTAATACAAATCTTTCTTGTGTGTTCAGCGGCCATTGCAGTCATTTGGACAGACAGGAAAAAGGTCTAAGGTATAGTAAATATTTTGTGCTGGCATGCCAAGGGCCTTCCTTCATGCTTGATGAATTCTTGTTTTCATACAGCACTGCATTCAGTTTAGTTTTGTCATATTTTGTTTGGGGCAGAAAGCTTATTTTGTTTTATTTGGGATTTTTGTCTTGCCTAGTCGCTTTTGTGCATTGCTTTTATATCTTTAATGGTTCTCTATAGAGAAAATGGCTTTCTTACCATTCTTTGGGTTTTGAAATTAGAATTAGTCCCATTCTTGCTATTGCTACAGTTTTCGAAACTGCAGTTATTTGTTTTCACTTTTAACAAAGGGTTTTGTGATATTTAATGATATATTTAACTTGTACATTTCACCTACTTTTATACATGGCAGAAACTATAAAGAAACTTTCTAAGAAACTCTAGGGGGCTTTTGGATATGCCCTAGATTTGTGAAATGTAGTGTTAATTTTAAATACTTTTCTTTAGTCAAGCTCAAAGTTAAAGCTAGTTCGGAGCCTTGCAGTGTGTGAAGAATCTCCACCACCCCCTACAGCAGAGATATCACAGGAGAACCAGGTAAAAAAAAACAAAAACAAAAACAAAACAAAACAAAATTGTTATTTAAAGACATGGTGCAGTAACCTGCTTCCTGGAGAATACTTTTTCATAAGGTTAAATAAAAGTTGTATATGCATGTGTGTGCATTATGTATGTGTTTTCATTCGTTTGTTTTATTTTTAATGAGTGAAACTGATTTCATAATACTTGCTACTGAAGATACACATGAAAAGGTGGAAAAACCTTATTACTTCAATCTAAGGCTTAGTGCAGTAGCTTCTCTCTGGAAAAATGTAGGGATTATATACTTAACTGGGAATATGACTTTAAGGGATTATAAATTATTATTGAAAAGTTATAAAATATTAAAGTAGTACTTAGACTGAATGTAATTGTGGTGAAATTTACCCTTTTGATTTTGGCTTTTATAAATTTGTTAAACACTTACTGCTTGTGTGTGAAGAGGAGAGACTACCCAAGACTTTGGCTTGATGTATTATTTTACTTATTAACCTGAATGCATGGTGAAGCCAGTTTTCTAGTTAGGTTGGCTGTAATAGTTTAATACTTCTAATTTCTCTTCTGTTTGTGCTTGTAAAATACTGAACAACTGAGGTTCAAGCAAATGGTTCAGTTTGCCTTTTGTATTCTTTTTAATGCTATGGCTTTACTTTTCTAATAATCTCAGCTATGCATTGATCTTTGTCTCATGTTACCTTTGGACATTTATAGATAAATATTTTAGGACCCTCTACCAATGCTTTTATCAAGTGTGATAATTTTGCCTGTTTGTGCTTTGTTCTACTTCTTAAGGATATATCATGTCTGATATCCCCTTACATCCCAATAATCCATTTTCAAAGAACTAAAGCAGCTTCATGGTTATTTAAGAAACTATGACTAAAAAGAGGAAGGAAAAAAATGACCATGGCAGGTTGTACATCTTTTTTTTTTTAAATAAATGCCAATTGTACATTTATTCAAAAAAAGACTGTTGTGCTTTACCTTGATTTAGAAGCTTATACCCTCAAAACCCACCTATAGATATTGAAGATAGTTGTCACATATTTAGAATGTGTTGGGTTCTTTAAAAATACTTCACTTCTTTGTTTCCAAAATACAAGAAAAGGAAGGTTTTGAAAATAAATTATTTATTGTCAATGAAGAATATATACAAATTCGTTTCCTTTGAAATTTGTTCAAGTGTCAGGAACATGGGATTCAAAATTTGTGATTTTTATTTAAAATTTAACTACATGGTTAGAAGATAACTGTATATTCTATAAAGTAGATACACTTTAGTAATAAAATAATGGACTTTCTAGCAAGAAGCTGAAATATAATCAAAATACTTTATTAAGAATTATTGCCTGGAGAACATTTTTAAATGTTAACCTTTGGCTTTTACATGGTTGTTGACAAGGCTGAAGAGTTATGGCACCCTTTGGAAGAAATGAATGAAATTTTTTTTTAATAGCAATTTTAAAAGTTATATTGTACAAGTCAGAGTAAACAGTACACCTCTACAAGGTGGAGCAGTGGATATTGTAACGTTTTTTGAAAATTCATTTCTTCATTCCGCTGTCCAAAATGTTTCATCATCTTAGCCTCATGGAATTAATCCAAGGATATTGAGAAAATGAGAAGGGTCAGGCATTCATAAGACTGTTAATATGGAAAAAGTACATACTTTTTGAGAAAAAGTGTAATGTGATCTTAGGTCTTATTCAGTACATTTTAACCTGATCTGAAAAATATTAGAGGGAAAATTCTCACAGTGCTACATAAATATGCCTAGTGAAAATTTATATGAGAAAAAATATCAGGATTGTATGTTGTATATTAATACATATATTATTGATCAGAGATAATAATTTTTGTGTTTATATAAAGTTCAAAAAGCTGAGTTTATAGCATGTGAAAAATGAATAAGGTATTTATGCCAGAGTTCAGTATTCCACTTAATAGGTTCTTTCTCAGTTTCTCTTGGATACAATAAATTTTTTCTTTTCAGATAATAATCCATTATTATTCTTTCTGAGCAAAAGATATTCCTTTTAGTAGAAAGTTGTCTTCTTCCAAGCCTTGAGTTAACTAAATTGCACCTGAACAGGAATTAGAAAATGAACTATTTCTCATGAAATGTGGTAGTATCTAATTCTTGGCAGTAGAGACACTTTCCAACTAATAATGCCTGCTTCAGAATGTGATTTTTGAGGAATTAATTTGGAATAAAACTCATTATTCAAAAGATTGAGAGGCAATTAAAAGAGAAATGTCACTTGTGTCTGATGAGAGCTTATGAGAGGCAAGTGACCTCAATAACAGATTTCAATGACAGAGTGAAGAGTAAAGGAGTTACAGCTTCCTATGGAGATGTTGCTATCCTTCCAGTTATTTATAGTCAGAAGAGTTCATTTAAAAGGACTACTGAGTTTAAAATATGTCTCATTTGCTACTAAAAACAAGGCCTCAGTACCAACCGAAAACAAGGCCTCAATGTATGAAGCCTACTGGATTTTTAAATACATTTCATCTTGATAAAATAATTTAGTATCTGTAATTAAAATGTAGGGCTTTGGGAAGGGAATTTAGCAATGAAATTTGATAATGGAAGTTCCTTTTAGTGAAGGTCTGAATGTGAAATCTTTTCTTCCAACCAGTATTCCATAGATTATTCTTGAGTAGGAGTAGAATTTATAAGTCAGGAAAACTTCTGTAATATTCTACTTCTGAAACATAGTTCTGGGATTCGTTTTTAAGTATCTGTTTTACATTTAGGAATAGAATAAGGAAAGCTTAGAAAACGAGTTATAATGAGAAAAATGACTTATTACCAGTTGATGAATATATGAAGTTGTTTAATATATGAAGTTTAGTAAGCAAGATAAAGGAAGGGCATAAAGCAAGTATTCCATCATTCTAATAAAAATTGCCATGCAGAGCTTTTGCCCTGTATTCTAAGTACAAATTTGAACTGAAGTAGAATGGGAAGCAGAAGTAAAAGGAGATAAAAATAGCAGTCACCAACCCTATAGGAAAAAATACATACATATATATATATATGATCTGAAATTCTGCCAAATATTATTTCAAAAAAATTATGTGGGGGGAAAAAAAGGTTAATAAAATTCTTGTGGTTTCAAGTTCAACTCCTGAAATTTATATCCCCTTTGATGTTGACTTATTAGACCTATTTCCACCACAGCTATCGCCCAGAAAAGTGAAGTAATTATCTGATCAGAGTTTTTCATCACTAAAGAATAGTATCATTTAGTCTACAAATAGATCATACCTCTAGCATTAGTAGAACTGGTCTGGAAGTGATTCTACCTTTATAACTTTGCCTGAATAAACAGAGCAATGTGATTTGATTTTTTTTTTTTTTTTTTTTTGCCTTTTTAGGTTATGTGAATTCATTTCCAACAATTTCTTTGGGTTCTGAAATTATATGTAATGACACTATTTTTGAAATGGAATGTAGAATTCCTTCTCCTTTTCAGTTTTATAGAATGTGATCACTTCACAGTTAAATATTACATATCCAGGAGGAAAACAATCTTGTTTGAAACCTTTCTAAAACTTTGTGGTGATTGAAGGAGGAACAGTAATGTGTAAATCATAAATTAAAGATAATCAGTTGTGTGGATTTGGTTTTGGAAAGTTTTACTTACATTTTTATGTTAAGAGAATGGAGGAGTATGAGATAATAATGGATACTCAAAAAATTATTTTTTAAGTATTGACTTGTCATTTGTTCGTATTGTCATAATTGATGATAATTATTTCTTTGTTTGGCTGTGGCTTCTCCAGTACAAAAATAGGTTAAGAAGACCTTGCTTCTGACTCTCTAGGGGTTTCATAAGTAGATATCTTCAGAGTAATGTGGAAAATACTTACGTTCTCTGAAGTAATTTTGAGGATATGTTTCAATTGATATATTCAACTCAAAACATTGTTACTGTCTAGACTTAGATAAAAATAAAAATATTAAGTTGTATTCCAGTTTGAAGAATCTAATTGGATAACATAAAAACTGTGTCCCTTTCCTCCTATACAGTTTTGTGTTACTCAAGAAATAAAATGTATGGTATTAACTAAATTGCTTTATATTTTCATTTATAACTGATTTTGCCTTCCAACAGGAGAAAATTCAGATCCAGTTAACGCAATCATTTGAAAAAGAGGAGAAGCCCTCAAAAGATGAAGCAGAAAAAGAAAAAGCCAGTGATAAGTTGCCCAGAAAAATGTTATCAAGAGGTTTGCGATTTATTTCTGTTTTCAAACAAAATTTTAATTTTAATATCAATAATTCCATCCTTTACCCCCAGAAAAATTAAAAATAGTATATCTGTAGTAAAAATGCTAACAGAACAGACTGAAGGGATGATAAAATATTTGTTCATCTGGGCAAAATGGCAACACAAATCTGAACATCAGTAAGATGCTTCAGCCAAAAAACTGCAACATACACCAGAATCACTGAGGCAGGTAACTGTCTTGACCTCTTATTGGTCTCATAATGGAATACTGGAATCACTATAATTTGAATACTTGATTCCGCTAAAAATAATACTACTCTTTAATTCTTTATGATACAACGATCTGATGCCAAAATATTCAGTATCCAGTAAGAATATTCTTGGAAACCCAGAATGTTTATCTTTCATAATCAGTTTCAAGGAACTCCACCATCATCTAGCATTGCAAGTCAATAAAAATGCTTCTTTGATTTATAAACCCAGTTACATTGGCCGGTATTATAAACAGCATAAGTATATTACATTTAGGGGGAAGAACTTAAATATGCAAAACTATGCATGTGTAGTCTGAAAAACTATTTTGAAAGCAAGCCTTTGGTGATAGACTTGATCAAATCTAATTAAATATTCTTTCAGAACTAGAATTCCTACCTAACTCCAAATTATTGCCTCTACGTATATTCATAACTGAACTAAGCTGTCTTAATTTGCACTAATTGTAGATGATTTAACTCATTCTAATTTTTCACTCAAGGAGGCATTTTTAATCACGAGAATTGTGTGTATATAAAAGGGTCTTTAAAGAATTTAGAGTAAATTAAACTGGCACATATGAGAAAAAATTTTAAGAACATGCATGTACATGCAGTTATATAAATCGATGTCATGTTTATTATATGGGAATAGAAAGCTTGTGGTCATCTGAGTTCATCATAAATTCCCTTTTCCTAATTTGTCAGTTTTTTTCCCATGTGGGGCATCTCATTTAAGATTATGCATCATGTGTGAAAGGGAAAGGGATTTGTTTTCAAACAGCTTTATACTGGGTTTTTGTGTTGTTGTTTTTTAGATTCCAGTCAAGAATACACTGATTCAACTGGCATAGATCTACATGAATTTTTAGTAAATACATTAAAAAACAATCCCAGGTAAAAATTAAATTTATAAGGTTTACATTGCTTAGAGTACCATAATTTTGCTATGTTTGTTTTCATTACTGAGTTAGAATATTAGAATAAGATTACAGTGTTTGAAGAACACCAGAAACATTTTAGTTTCTTAGGGCTAAGATGTTGTTGGTCTACTATATGAACATGTATAAATAGTTCTTTGCATTATTCATGTCCCATGATATAAAAATAACTCATCCTTTTTGTAGGAATTTTTGGAAATACAGAATCACCAAGATATTTTGGCTCTTAATTGAGGTAGAGAGGTAATCATGAATCATGGAAAAGAAAAAGAAAAAACTTCCCTTGTAATAATACTCTCAACCACATAAGAACTTGGTGTATTCATTTATAATGGTTTTTGAACTTAGCTAAATGCAGAATTTTTGTTCCTTCTCAGGTGTTAACCTTCAACCCATAGATTTTTAAGGTCCTTATGTGGGTCACTGTGAAACCCTTTGTATTGCCATGGTACTAATAAATAGACTCTAACTTTCTGGTAGGTCATTGACCCCTTTGTGGCATTCTCCCCACAAAAAGGCTTATCTACAAAATACACGTCCATGGGGTAGAAGACTCCAAGGTTGAGAATCCCTCTTCTAGATGTTAGCTTCCTGGAGTGATAGTTTTTTAACATACACTAAAATGAAAGTAAAACAGTTTCTTTGGGTATATGCACATGGAAGAAAACAGGAATAATTCTCTTTAGTCTCACTGAGGCTTATGTCATGCTTCAAGATAATCTTTATTTTCATTCAGGATTTATTGTAGTCAGTATCATCTGGGTTTTCTATTTTACATTTAACATAAATGCCAAAAAGAGAACCACCAAAATGAAAAGTGGTCTCCTTGTAAAAAGGGCTGAAGGAGTATATAGTATGGAGTGAGGAAGAAGATAAGACAAGTCTACATAACTTCTTCAGTTCAAGTTTATTCCTCAGTGGTCCCAATAGAACAATTAATTCATTAGTTCATTGAACGAGCATTTACTGAGCATCTGTCATGTTCCAAACGTTGTGCTAAAAAATAGTAGATATAAAGATAAAGAAGATATAATCTCTACCCTAAAGTATTCACCATTTCTGAGCTAGAAAAAAAGACATGATATATAATTGAAATAGAATTGAGGTGTGGGGAGCCTGGTTCTGCCGCTCCGACTGCTTGTGTACTCTCTCTCTCCCTGTCAAATAAATACAGAAAATTTTTTTAAAAAACAAAAGAGAATTGATGTTGTTCAAGAAGTTTTTGGAGTTTTATAAAAATCCAGGGAGGAGGCCTCAACCTCGTTTTGAAAGGATATGGGAAGACTTCACTGAAAATGTATGCCTGAGCTGAGCCTTGAATTCACAGTGCTTTAAGTAGAAGCTCTCCGTATAGAGAAGCATGAGAAAGGCATTCTAGATTAAGTAGAAGCTCTCCGTATAGAGAAGCATGAGAAAGGCATTCTAGATTAAGTAGAAGCTCTCCGTATAGAGAAGCATGAAAAAGGCATTCTAGAAAGGCATTCTAGGCAATGCGTCTACACATGCATTGACAAGATACAGTAGTGTGTGAGTAGTATACTTCCTTTCTCACACACTACTGTGCGGGATTGTACATTCTGGCTCCAGCAGGGAGGCATATAGCAGGTGATTCTAGAAAGTGATGGGGAAGGTGTTGGTAAGGTATGAAGACAGCCCGTTTCCATTTGTCCTTGACCTAAGATTGTACCAACATTATGGGGTGGTGAGTCCCAGTGAGTGTGGAGTGCTACTGGGAAGCCAAGGATGCTAAAAAAGATCTTTAAGACAGTAAGGAACAGTGAAAAATAGTCTTTTTTGAAATGTCAATAGTGTACCATTTAAGTACTGAGTTTGACATGCTAAATTGAAGAATAATTAATGGATTTTGTATAGGGTAATGCCATAATCAGATGTGCATTTTAGAAAGATTACTTTGGCAGTGAGGGACCAATACCACAAACAAGGAGTGTGGCTAGGAGACCATAGGGAAGAAAAGAGAAAGATACTTAGGAAGTACCATGGTAGTGGTGTGATATGGTAGAACAGAATAGCTACTAGGTTTCTGGCTAGGCTGACAGCCCCATTAACTGCGAAAGTGAGTAAGGAGCAGGCCTGAATGGAATAGGGCATGTTCTGTTATAAATAAGTATAGTTTGAGGTGCCTGATGAAAAATCAGGAGATGAGATCTGTCCAAAATTAAAAAGCTCTGGTTTTCAAGTAAATGGGCCTGACTCAAGTAATAGATTTGGGAGTCACTAGTAGAGATGGAGCTTGAGAAGGATGTGTTTGCCCTGAGAGATGGATTAAATGACAAGGATAAAATTCTGTGGAAAGACAGCATAAACAAGGTAGATGAGAAAGGAAGAGACTTAAGTCTTAAAAGCAGAACAATCATGAGAACATTTGTCTTAGCTGGGGCAGGGAGTGGCGGCCTGGGTGACTCATTCGTTAAGCATCTGACTCTTGATTTCTGTTCAGGTCATGATCTCAAGGTCACGAGGTTGAGCCCCTCGTCAGACTCCACCCTGGTTTTGAAGCCTGCTTGAGATTCTATCTCTTTCTCCCTCTCCTGCTGTCGTTCCCCGCTCCTCCCCCCCCACCCTCTTTTTCTGTCTCAAGAAAAATGAAGTTAGCCAGGGGGTCAGAAGCCAGGAGCTGTTTCATGAAAGATAAAATAACACAGGGACTTGAAAATAGAAGTACCAAAATCAGCCTACTAGGTTGAGAAATTAGGAAATTGCTGGCTATTTTAATAAATTGTTCCATTTGCGGTGGGATGGTGGAAACCAGAACTCAGCGGGTTGAGGAATAAGGGGGAAGGTAGAAAACGCGTAGCTAATTTCCATGAAACAAAATAGGATGCTAGAAAGGCAGAATTTTTCTTTGCACTGAACCTGTAGGAGAGACCTTGGTAGGGACAACAATTAGAAGTCTATTTTTATACATCCCAAAATATCTTTCTATTGTAAGTTCTCTGTTTTCTTCTACAAATGCAAAAATTTTAAAGTTATCTGCATATATATTTTTAAGTATACAATTTAATGGTTTTATTATACCCACAGATATATGTAGCCATCACTACAGTCAATTTTAGAATTTTTTCATCTTTCCAAAAACAAACCATGTATTCTTTAGCTCTCATCTTCCTATGCTCTGAGCTCTAATCTACTTTATATCTCTATAGATTTTCCTGTTTTGGATATCTCATAGGAATGAAATCATGTGTATGTGGTCTTTTGTGGACTGGCTTCGTTCACGTAGCATAATATTTTCAGGTTTCCTCCATGTTGTAGCATGTATCAGTACTTTATTTTTTTTCTGTGTATGCATTTATATTTGAATAAACGTAAGTGAATAATTCATGTAATGGCTAGTGTATAAGTTATTACTAATGTCAGTGTGGTTTAGAAAGTTGTAGCAAGGGCGCCTGGGTGGCTCAGTTGGTTGGGCGACTGCCTTCGGCTCAGGTCATGATCCTGGAGACCTGGGATCGAGTCCCACATCGGGCTCCCTGCTCGGCAGGGAGTCTGCTTCTCCCTCTGACCCTCCTCCCTCTCATGCTCTCTGTCTCAAATAAATAAATAAATAAAATCTTTAAAAAAAAAAAAAAAAAAAGACTTTTAGAAAGTTGTAGCAAATGTTAAATTTTTGTGAGAAATAAAATTTGCTTAATTAATGACTCAGTGTTCTCTCAATGAAACACACAATTATTATTGCCAGATGTACATGGTACAAAAGTAGTAGTAAGTATGACAGGTTTCCAGTAAAACTTTCAAGATTCAATATTGCTCAGAGAGTTCTGCTAGATTTTAAGCAGATTTATTTTTAGTAATATAAAAATTCAATGTTTCATTTCAAAATTTTTCTTCTGATCATAAAATTTTTATCTTATTCTTAGCCAAATAAATAAACTTAGCTCCAAATGTAAAATAATTTATCAGTAATTCTTATTGCAAAAAGTATTTGCAGAGGCTATGTTAACTAGTCATTGCTGAATTAGAACCTAAGAACCTAAAATTGACTTTGATAGAAATTATACTCAGTGACATGATCTTCTACCTATTTTTGTATTGATTTTATACCATTTTGTGTAAATTCCATGTGTAGTAAAGAAATATGGATAATACAGGCAACTGTGTTACATAACTAATGGAGGGGAGAAACTTTTGGATTAATCCTGAGAATGGGTATTTTAAAAGTAATTTGGTTTGCTCTGGGGAATGTCATATAATAGTTCTGTTTTAATTTCTAAAATTGCTTTTATTGGAAGTAATGTTTATTTTATTTATTTATTGTAAATGTTTGGCCAGGCTCATGTGGATATTGGGAAAGGGGGTGGTCAGATAGAGGCATTATTGTTTTCTGGGTTTTTTTTTATTTGCCACTGATATTACCAGCTGTGTACAGTTTCTCTAAAGTTATTTCTGGTATAATGGCTAGAACACTGATAACTAAAAGATTTTTTCCCCTTCATTTTAACCTTAGGTAATAGCTTATTGATTGGTTTGATTGAGATCCCTGTTCTTCTTATTTTTAAAATAATAGACAGCATACAGGGGCACCTGGGTGGCTCAGTCGTTAAGCGTCTGCCTTCTGCTCAGGTCATGATCCCAGGGTCCTGGGATCGAGCCCCGCATTGGGCTCCCTGCTCTGCGGGAAGCCTGTTTCTCCCTCTCCCTCTCCCCCTGCTTGTGATCCTGCTCTCACTGTGTCTCTCTCTGTCAAATAAATAAATAAAATCTTTAATAAAATAAAATAAAATAATAGCTTACATTGGTTCCCTTTAAAAGAGTGTACAATAATTTCAATAAGTATGCCCACTTTTAGGTTCATGTGCTAAAAACCTTATGCCTTGGGAAAAGTATTTTGTGCACCTGTTAGTTTGAGTCCTGTATGCAGTGCTTCTCTAAAGGGTTATCAGTTTTTTAACTTACAGTCATTACCAAAATATCTAACCTTGATTACATATTACAGGAAACATATACTAAGCTGTAGTGGATAAAAGGCAGGAAGTATAAATCTTAAGAATTTAGGAAGATTACCAGCCTTATTTTTCTAATAAGTTATACTTCTTAGTAACTAAGAGTTTAGTAAACTAAGCAGGGAGGCTTAGTTTAAATAGTATGTGGTCCAGATAATGATAAAAAATGCTCTGCAAGACATCCAAACGGCCAACAGACATTTGAAAAAGTGCTCAACATCACTCAGCATCAGGGAAATACAACTCAAAACCTCAGTGAGATACCACCGCACACCAGTCAAAATGGCTAAAATGAACAAGTCAGGAAACGGCAGTTGTTGGCGAGGATGTGGAGAAAGGGGAACCCTCCTACACTGTTGGTGGGAATGCAAGCTGGTGCAGCCACTCTGGAAAACAGTATGGAGGTTCCTCAAAAAGTTGAAAATAGAGCTACCCTATGACCCAGCAATTGCACTACTGGGTATTTACCCCAAAGATACAAATGTAGTGATTCGAAGGGGCACATGCACCCCAATGTTTGTAGAAGCAATGTCCACAATAGCCAAATTATGGAAAGAGCCTAGATGTCCATCAACAGATGAATGGATAAATAAGATGTGGTGTATACACGCACACACACACACACACACACAATGGAATATTATGCAGCCATCAAAAAATGAAATCTTGCCATTTGCAACGACATGGTTGGAACTAGAGGGTATTATGCTAAGCGAATTAAGTCAATCAGAGAGAGAAGTATCATATGATCTCACTAATATGAGGAATTTGAGAAACAAGACAGAGGATGATAGGGGAAGGGAGGGAAAAATGAAACAAGACGAAACCAGAGAGGGAGACAAACCATAAGAGACTCTTAATCTCAGGAAACAAACTGAGGGTTGCTGGAGTGGAGGGGGGTGGGAGAGATGGGGTGGTTGGGTGATGGACATTGGGGAGGGTATGTACTATGGTGGGCGCTATGAATTATGTAAGACTGATGAATCACAGACCTGTACCCCTGAAACAAATAATACGTTACATGTTAATAAAAAAAAATCCTCTGCAATCCATAGATCTACATGTGAAAGAACAAAAGAAGCCTGAATTTTTATTAGTAGCTAGTAAAATTGTTAGAATTTTTTCTTTCATGGAGACAACAGTAATTTCTTTTCAGTAGCAATATATTCACTGAAGAACATTTCACAGATCTTTTGCCCACTGTTCAAAAACAGAAAACCATTTTTTTTTTCTATCTTGTATGATACAAGTATTCTTAACCTGGCTTCCCCCCCCCCCCCCCCCCGCCCACCACTCCCATTTGCATGGTAAATGTTTTTCCATCCCTTCACTTTCAATCTGCATATGTCTCTAGGTCTGAAATTTGTAGATAGTATATAGATGGATCATCTTTTTTTAATCCATTCATTCACCCTATATCTTTTGATTGAAGCATTTAGTCCATTTAAAGTAATTATTGGTAAGTGTGTACTTATAGCCATTTTGTTACTTGTTTTCTGGTTGTTTTATAGTTCTCTGTTCTTTTCTTCTTCTCTTGGCTCTCTTCCCTTGTGGTCTGATGAGTTTCTTCAGTGTTATCCTTTCTCTTTTTATGTGTGCATCTATTTTAGGTTTTTGATTTGTGGTTACTGTTATGTTCGTATATAACATACGTATAGCAGTCTATATGAAGTTGATGGTTGCTTAAGTTTTAACTACGTTAAAAGCACAAAACTTTTACTTCCCTCCCCCATATTTTATATATATATGATACCACATTTTACATCCTTTTATTTTGTGTACCCCTTGCCTGATTTTTATAGATATAATTTATTTTACCACTTGTGTATTTTAACCTCCATATTGGCTTTATTAGTGATTAATCTACTACCTTTATTATAGGTTTGCACTTACCTGTGAAACAGAAGACCAACTTGAAAGTACTATTTCATGAATGCTTAATGAATTGCCTGCCTCAGATTCCTTTTTTTTTTTTTTTAACAATAAGTATATAAAATACATCAGGAAAGTTAGAATTATTTCATCTCAATATACATTGTACTCAAAAGGTTAAATGAAAAGAGGGTCTTATAGTTACATAAATTGGTCCTTTTGTCGGGAGGAGCCATCTGAAGTAAACCTTCCCAACCGCCCCAAAAAACTTCGGGGAAAAAATGTTAAAAGACTTTATGAGTGAAATAATTTGATTAATAGATTCCGTGCGGATACATTTGTTGAGCTCCTCTATATAGTCCAAATAAGTATACAATGACAATTGTGATAAATGCTTTTAAAGAAAAGTGTGAAAGAAACAGATTCTAAGAAAGAATATAGAAAGTTGTTCTAGGCAAAGGAAACAGCATGTTCAAGTAACCAGAGACAGGAAGAAGCTTGGCAAGTACAGAGATAAGCCAAAATGGTAAGAGTTTTGTGATTAAGGGGCAGAAGATGAGGCTGAAGAGGTAGATAAATGTAGGCCCCATTACAGATACTTATTTTTAACCTAAGAGCAGTGGGAAGCCTATGATAAATATTTAACCAAGGCAATAACATGTGGTCACATGTGTGTTTTTAGAAGATGGTTATGGATGTTCCAGGTAGAATAGATAAGGAGGGAACAAGGGAAGACACAGAGAAACAATAGACGACGGTTCTAGTAGTCAAGCCAGAGATCCTGCTTGCTTGGATCCAGGGTAGCAGCAGTGAGAAAAAGAAGAAAAATAGAAGGCAGATAAAATTTGCAGTAGTAATTAACTGCATAGGAGGATTAGAAAAAGGATTATAGCAGGCCACAGATGCTTCTAGTACAGTATGCTGGGTGAAAGAAAGTGCCACTTACTGAGATGAGGAATACTAAAGGTAAACCAGGCTTGGGGCAGAATTGAATGTTGCTAGAATTTGTGTTAAAGTGTAATCCGGTTTTCAGCTTTGGGTTTAAAGTCACCAGGTAGACATGTTTTTCTCTTGAGTTTTCAACTAATGTATAAATATATATATATATCAAATATTACTCGGTTTTTATGAGACTTCCTTGCAACTAGAGGGAGGGTCAAACTCAGGGCTGATGTATAGTATAGACTTTCAGGCAGCTTAAGCAGGAGCACCACATCCTCTGTCCTATTAGAGTTAGAGGATTCTACTCTGTATTGTTTATTTGAGAGGGAAACATTAAACTTCAGCCTAGTTTTCTTGATCTCTAAAAATTCAGGGACGGAACTGAATGATCTGTAAAGCTACTTCTAGTTTGAAGATTCTCAGAGTGTTTGTTTGTTTCACATGCACACGAAATTCCCAGTGAGCACAAAAACACTCATTTGAGCCATGTCCTTGGTATGTGAGCAAGGTGGTCCTTTTGGGAGTAGTGATACCGTTAATATTCATTACAGCATATGTGCGTTAAATAGGACCCTAGTGGTCTAAAGGAGCACATGCAGGTTCTCCCTAGAGTCCTTATTTATTTTTCATATTGGAAGCCTTGAGTTCATTTTTATTTTTATGGCAAAAATTTCCAAAGTCTTAAAAATGTATGATGCAAGTTTACAGAATGATTTGAAAAGGCTTCTCCTTCTGAGTTAGAATTAGTAATGTAATTCATACTTCTCTGCTATAATTCCATCTGTATACTAGCATTAGATTCCCACAGGAGTATTCCTGTTATTACTGGCATTGCATGTTCTTTAGAGTACTGTTTCTATAGAGTTCAGGATAACAAAGTCATGAGCCTAACTAAAGATGTCTGTTCCTGCTATTTCTCAGCTTTATTAAGGAAGTAAAGATTAATATGCTCTTATTATCCATGTATCTACAGAACAGACTCCAACATAGTGATACTTAGCAGATCAAAATATATCTGTTTTAAGAATGGCCACATGTTGGTAATTGTTGAAGTTGGGTAAAGGCTACATTAAAATTCATTACACGGTTCTCCATACATTTGTGTATGTGTGAAATTTTCCATAATAAAAAATTAAACTAAAAAAAGTAATCTCTTATTTTTTTCTAAACATTACTTTTTTAGAAATCATGTATATATTCTGGCATCAAGTTTGTGATATTCCTCAAAAATGCAGTTTTTAGGGAAAAATTTAGCCATAATAATTCAGTATTTATGATTATTTCAGTGTTAAGTTTTATATATGAGTCTTCATATTTTGTTTCAGGGACAGAATGATGCTGTTGAAATTGGAACAAGAAATTTTAGATTTCATTGGTAATAATGAGTAAGTCCTGACATTTAACAAGAAAACAAATTGTCATCATAGTTCTCCCTGACTTACTAAATTAGTTTTTCTTCTACTTCTAGGTCTCCACGTAAAAAATTTCCCCCAATGACATCTTACCATAGGATGCTATTACACAGAGTAGCTGCTTACTTTGGATTAGACCACAATGTTGATCAGAGTGGGAAGTCTGTCATAGTAAACAAAACTAGTAATACAAGAATGTAAGTATCAACAAATGTAGGCATTTGTTAAGTATGTATGTGACCATACTTTATCTTTCTACAGCACCTTTCATCCGAGGTTTTCCACGTTTTAGCAGCCTAATTAAGCGTTATGACAACCTTATGTAATAGGGCCAAAAAATACATAAAATGTATTGTAGCACACTAGATACAAAATGAACCAGTCTAGACTAAAATAAGGCAATCGATAAGGACTGGTTTAAAAGCGCAAAAACAAAAAAACTTGAGAAGTCCTAATGTTTGAAAACCATTCACTTGGATTTTTTAGTTAATGTAATTCAGAAAGCTGTGGCCAACTTTAAGCAAATTTGGGGTTTTTTGCTTGTTTTTTTAATTCAAGTTAATACAGTGTAAAAAAAATCTTTTTAAGGCAGATTTTGACACCCTCACATTCAATTAATCTGCCGTCATGTTACCATCCTTTCAACCTCTAGTTTTGCTTCTTTATCCCACAAATCTCAAGAAGGTGGGACTGTTGATTAATACAGTATTATCCATAATGTTGTATCCCCCTTCTGAGCTATGTATAATTGACTGAGGTAAAGTTTTTAAGGAGTTAAGAGGAGCCATTTGCTTTAAAAAGTGATAGCCTTATAGTGTTGCTGAATTATATCATCAGTGTTGGTATTTGGAAGCAAAAGGCCCAATGCAGAGGTACCTAAAATTTTAACATGTACCTCTTCTGCCTATTTGTAAAACTAATCCTAAAGCACCTAGTTGATTTCAGCTAATATTTATACTTTGGTGGTAATCTGCTTATCGGGAGCATTTTCTATATCAATTTCATATGTGGCAGCAGTGGGTCTGTGGTAATGAGCAGCAGTCAGCTTCAGACGACATAGATAATGCTAAAATTAAGTATTTTTCTGCTTTTCTTGAAGCTATGTTTCTCTTAGGGTCTTATCTATGAACTATTCAATTTGCATGGTTGTATTTAATTCACTTACATCCCTTCTGTTATAATGGCCTTTACTCTTACAGCTGCCATATTGTTTACTGGAACAAAGTTGGTTTTCTTCCATTTCATATGGTGTTTTGTCAACTAAATATATAACAGTGGTGGAACCTAGTATTTTTAAATTTTTGTTCCTACAATTAAAATTAGTGAAGATAGATGTCTTTGAAAAGGATCTTGTCTTTCTTTAGAGATTATATTTTACCTACTGCAAATGTGAATCTGATTTAATTTTCCTCTACTTGTCCCTTACTCTTAAAAATATCCTCATCAATTAGTTTTTGCCCAATTCGTTATATCATAGCTCAAGTAACCATAAGACTTGAGCTGAATTGAAGGTGAATAGAACTCTAATTCATTTAGCCAATACCTTTCAACATTACTCAGAGCTGCTGGATACCCAACCACATGTACATTAGCAGGCATTTTGTCTAACATTTCGACTGATGACTCTAAGGTTTTCGATACAGTGTAACCTCAGTTATTTGAATGCTATGAATGGTGTCAGAAAGCTTTAGGATTCTCTTTATCAAAGTCATCAAAAGTTGAGCTAAACACAGATGTTCATGATGTACTTAAAGAAGAATGGATCAGTAGTGTAATTATAACTAGACATTCAGATCATTGAAGTTACACTGTATTCTTATTTTATATCTTCTGAAATATGAAGAAGGTTGTAAATCAGAAAACCTTAGAGATCTGCTCCACATTGAATAAATGCAAACTTACCTTTTCCTCATAGGCAAATTACCCGCTCCAGCCTTGAACCAGTGGTGTTGTGGATGTCAACAACCCGGTGTCCACTGGGGTGTCTCAATGGAGCGGGAAGTTGGCGATTGCAGGGCAGTAATATCAGGCATCTATAAAAGAAAGAGGTAAGACAGTCTTAAGGTTAGCTGAAATGCCTGCCAATGCTATTTGGTGTGGGAATCCAGCTGCTTTAGAAAAGTTACCAGGCCTTAGGTCAAACATTATAGTTGACGTTGGAATAAGAATCTCTCACCCAAGTATAGACTCCTTCAAGAAGAAAATATGACTTTGAACAGCTACAAAAATAGTTGATAAAAGTAAGCAGGGTAATCATGTGACAGAAATAACATACTGCCATCTTCAGAACTAAATAGATAATCTTTCAAACTCCTACTAAAGAAAGCAGTCTTTTCCTCCTCATTTTGGTCATGAAATTGTTTTTACTCTTTTTATTGTTCTTCCTAGTTATGTACATAGCTCTGTGTGGAGATCTGCTCTTGTTTCACTTATCTGAGTATATTTTAAAGTAGAGATTTCTTCAGCTTACTTAGATAATTCTTATTTTTAAATCTCCTTTTGCATAATTTGACAGGATGTAGAAACAGTACTTTAAAAATTCACTAGGTTAAAACAAATATTCAGAAGAGTTACTTGAATATTATGTATAATATATATATGGTCACGTTTGCTGAAGATATCATTACTTAGGTTTATTTGGTTTAGATATTTACTTGGAATATTCACAATACATTATGTCCCTATATAATACATATTTAAACTACATGTAAAAATCTACTCGGGTTCGGTTAGACTTCTTTGTGCCTCTAAATATATTTTTATGTATCATGTATTTCAAAAGAATAATTCCAATTTTATAATAAGATGTTATTAAGTCACAAGAGTATTAAATAAATTAATTTGTTGAAGCTGACAATATATTTTAGAAAGTGAAGTTTTACATCATTTTAGTTTTCCACAGAACATAACCTTATGTCTGTCTTCTGGATCTCATTAGAACTTGAAACATTTCTATAGAGGAAAGACCATTCAGCCATTGTTATGATTTCATAATTATTCCTTAAGGTCCAAAACTTTAATGAAGTTTTAACCTCCAAAAAAAGAACTATTTTTTAACCTGTTCCGAGTAATATAAAACAAAGATGTACCCTGCTATAATTAAGAATTCTTGGTAACTTGGTAGCATTTTGAATGAGCCTCCTAGGTTTTAGGTAATTCAAACACAAAATATTTTATTACTTTAAATTATGTCACACCAAACCAGGTACTGTAAGAATATAACATAAGATGAAGTATTATATACTTTTTTCTTTCTCCTGGAATTTTTTCTTAGATTTAGAGGAGGAAATGCAAAAAGGATAAATAGACTTTGAGTATGACGTACCAGCACTCCAACTCAGCCATGCGCTTGCCCTTGACCCTGGACAGTTGCTTAAGTCATTTTACCCTTAGTTTTTTTTAGTATTATTTATAATAATAACAAACTTCTGTTGAGTATTTCCTGTTTTAAGTGCTGTTCATCTATTAATTCATTTCCTTTTCAGAGCAAGCCTATGAAGTGAGTATATTATAATTCAGTTTATAAATGAGGAAACTAGGGAACAGAAAGGTTAAGTAACTTGTGCACATCCTGAAGCAACTAAAGTGGTAAAGCTGAATATTTGAACCCAAGCAGTCTGATTACAGAGCCCACAGTGTATTTTTCATAATGGCCTTTCAATCGTAACATAAGGTAGTTAATATTTTCTCATAAGATTATTATGAAGAGTGAATGAGATAACACAAGTATTAATTATTAGTGGCACTAGCGAGTGGGAATTTTTTATTGCTTTTGATTACATAAAATATTATATTTAACTTTACTGTAAATAATGTGTACTATCTCTTCTGTTCCCGTGGGGTTTTTTTAGACCTGATCAGAAATTCAATGAACATATTAAGGATGATAAAGGTGAAGATTTTCAGAAACGATATATCCTCAAGAGAGATAACTCCAGCTTTGACAAAGATGATAATCAGGTAATCTGTGACAGTTGCAGCTTTTTTCTAGGTCCAGGACTTATACCAGTAGATCATTTTCCCAAGAATTAATTGTCCTTGTTTCTTTAGATGAGAATACGTTTGAAAGACGACAGAAGAAGCAAATCTATAGAAGAAAGGGAAGAAGAGTACCAGAGAGCTAGAGACCGAATATTTTCCCAAGATGTATGTACTGACTTAGATTTAGATCTCACTGTTAGGATATATACTAATTGCATTACAGGAATTCATTCCTTCTATCATCTATTGATCATTTATTTGTAACCATATTTGTTATGTATAAAGTCACTTATTAGAAATATTGAGATCTCTCTTGTTCATATTAATGATTTAATAGCTTATAAAATGCTACATTGCAGCAGTTAGATAAATATTTCAAATGTTGCGTGCAGATAGACTACAGGAGCAGTATATCAGACTGAGTATATAGTTTGTGTAATTTTTTTTTCTTCCAGACCTCTCACAGACTTGAGATTTTAAGAGCATTGGTCATAGTCTACAAAATCATGTACTCTAAATTCTTCTCGGTAGTAGACTTTTCTCGATAAGTAACGTGTTTCTTCTTTTAAAATAAAACTAATTAGGGGCAGCTGGGTACCTTCGTCAATTAAGAGTCAGTCTCTTGATCTAGGCTCAGGTCTTGATCTCAAGGTTGTGAGTTCAAGCTCCGCATTGGCTCTACACTGGGTGTGGCACCTACTTTTAAAAAAACAAATAAATAAAACTAATTAATTTTTAGATTATATTTGTTTTCTATTTTTAAGTGATTATATGAAAAATCTTTCAAGTGGCTAATTATTTTATACATGTATTTGAGAAGAGATTCAGTTTCGTTTTACCTGTGTCTATTAAGTACCCATTCTGTACAGTACTAGGTATTATTCAAGGACATATGAATGCATGTAATTTGTGTTAACACTGCCAGAGATAAAAATTTCCTCAATATTAAAAAAAAGAGTAACATTAAAATCTAAACTATCAGTTAATATTCATACAAACCTTACTGAGCACCAATAGTAAGTGGTGTGCATACCCAACAAATATCAACGACAGAGTTGAGATTTTAGCCCAGGTCTGCTGCACTCAGAGCCTAAACTAGATGTATTTGTCTCTCTAGTTTATAAAGTCTCTACGCCAATAAATAGCCAGGTAATGACAATATGGTGTATGATTTGTGCAGAGACATGACAGTAAAATAAAGGACACAGCTGAGAAGCACCACAAACCAGAACTGAGGCGTGAGGGGGAGAGTTAGCTTCCAAGAGGAGACCTAAAGGAACCCTCTAAGTAGAGGGTCAGTATTTGCAGAGGCCCAGAGATAAAGGAGAACTTGACAGATAAGGAATTAAAAGATTCAGAGAAGCTGGACTATAGCCTAGGTGACAGAGGAAGTGAGGAAAGTTTAGATTAGAGAAATAAGCAGGAAGCAGATGACTTGACCATGAAAGCTGGTTAAGGTGGTTGGGCTTTTAGTTAGAGCAGGAGTCAGCAAACTTTTTCTGTAAAGGGCCAGATAATTAGTATTTTAGGCTTTTAGAGCCATGCAGTCTTTATTGCAACAACTCACATCTGCCTTTTTAATGTGAGAGCAGACCTAGAAAATACATAAATGAATGGGCATGGGTATGTGCCAGTAAAACTTTTATTTGCAAAAACAGGTGGCTGACCAGTTTGCTGACCCCTGTGCTAGAACATGAGGGAGCTATTAAGGAGGAAAGAGGTGTGATCAGATTGACATTTTAGAGAGACTGCTGTGGCTTCTGTTGTTTAAACTGGATGAAAGGGGCAAAAACTGGTAGCGGAAAACTAGTTAGAAGACTGTCGTAATAATAGAAGGAAAAATGGTGGTTGCCTGAGCTAGGTTAATAGCATTAGAAGAGTTTGGCTATGATCTGCATTGAGGTAGAGCTGCTTGTTCATTGCTACAGCCACAGCCAAAGCACAGGTGATGAAACTATTTGTTGAGTGAATGAGGTAGAATCTACAGATTGGTGTATACCTTCAATATATAATCATGAAAATGAGTTCACTTGTTTGGAAGAGAATATTTGAATTTCAAATGAATCTGTACCACAAAAATGAATGGCTTCAAGATGTGTATCTGTTAAAAGAATGCATGTATCTCTAAGCCAGAAATAATTTCATTATTATTTATTTTGCATCCTAATCACCATTTTGGATTTTGTGGGCAGGGTGGGTGATACTTTTTAAATATTATTATATATGATTTTGATTGTCATCATTGGTTTACAGATGCATGATGTATTTGACAAAAGCTCAACTTTTTATATCTATTCTTTCTTTCTAGTCCCTGTGTTCCCAAGAGAATTATATTATTGACAAAAGGTGAGGGAATTTATAACGTTCATTTGTTAACTATCTGACTGATGCTAATAAAAATTAAAATGTCTTATTAAAATGCCAACAGAATCCAAGACGAGGATGCTAGTAGTACCCAGCAGAGGCGTCAGATATTTAGGTATTGGAAGCATGTTTTCATGCCATATTGAAAAATCAAAGCATTTTCTTCTCTATTCTTTCCCCTTTTGTTCCTGTTAGCTTCTTAAAGTTGTATTTCTAAATTACAGAGTTAATAAAGATGCTTCAGGGAGGTCAACAAATAGCCATCAAAGCAGCACTGAGAATGAGCTGAAGTATTCTGAACCACGACCCTGGAGCAGCACGGATTCTGACAGTTCTCTCCGAAACTTCAAGCCTGCTGTAACTAAAGCCAGCAGCTTCAGTGGAATCTCAGTCCTGACAAGAGGTGATAGTTCTGGAAGCAGCAAAAGCATAGGCAGGCTTTCAAAAACAGGTATAAGTATTTGTCTACAGCTGTGCAATCAACTGTTGTCTTACCCATTAATCATGTGGCTTTTGCAGTTATCCTAACATATAAAATTCTTACCAGCAGTGCATTGAGCACCTCCACAGTACTTAAGAGGTAATATATGTATCAACATTAAGACTCATTCTCTGTTGGAGAGAGACTTACAAACATCAATTAAAGTAAAAATTCTCTGTTGTGACATAAACTTAATCAAGTTAGTTCAGTAAAATGTCGTCTCTTATTTGAGTCCCCAGAGGTGGTTGGAAATTTTTCATTGCTTATTTATAATTGGAAGGCCTCATTTCTCACCCAGGATTATTTAACATTGATTGCATTTTCAGCTAATACTATCAATTATTGATTGCATTTTTCATGATAAAGTCCTTCATTTGCTATTCAAAACATCAATAAAATTGTCAAGAAGTTTCTCAGGAATTTTAAACTAAGGAAAAATAATGTGATGTAATTATTGTGAGTGAGTAAAAATTTTAGTAACATCCTCATTTTCCTAGTTTCTTTGCTTTTACAGTGCCTGACATTTAGGCTCATACATTTTCTCTTCACCTTCACCAACTGGGTTCAGTACTAGAGAAGCTCACGTCTCTCTTAGAATCCTTATAGATCTTTATTTTTATCCCAAAATAAGCATTGAAAGTTAGCAGAAATGGCTGTCTTTAGCTTATTTGGGTTAGCCTAGACATACGGTATTATACAGGTAACAATCAAAGGGAGAGATTTGAAGGTAGCCGAGTATTTTTTTTTTAAACCTTATCTATTAGTCAGTGCTTTAAATTGTTAAGGCTTATGAATTGCACTTGTCACCTTTTCAGCTTATAATATGGATATTAAAAATGTCTTAGTGTGTATGATAGAATATTGCTAGAGATAGGTAGATTTTATTAATATAAAAAATATGCATGTGTACAAGATATGCATTTATTTGGAAAATGGCCACTCAGTCATCACAACAGAAAAAAATTATTTATGAGAATGTTACTTAGGCACATACTGCTGAATAAAAACATTTAAGATCATCTACTGTTTTTAATTTGTATTCAGAGATGAAAAGAAACATCGCCTCTTTTAATAGGGAAAAATTATTTTTGATAGAGTTTTTATCAGTAGTCATTTGGCACAATTTAAAATAGAAGTTATCCTTCAGAAGGCAAATCTGTATAGTGTATCATATTTGTTGATTTCATTCATTAAAGATTAATTCTCCATCCCAGAGTCAACTCTTATTCAAAACCTAATTAACTTTATACATTTTCAAAATCTTTTCCTTTCTTTGTCTTATTTATTATCCACTTTCAGCTATTATCCTGAAAGTCAGTGACATTTTCAGTCTCTGGGTAATAGAAAAGGAAATAAGATTGCAGGAATGAAAACAGCTAAAAATAAATTATCAAATTTACTAAGTTTAGTGAAAATAAATTTTAAACTGATGCTAATCTAAGTACTTAGATTATTTTTCATGCTGTCTTTGTCCCTTGATATAAAAAAATGCGAAGTTGACTTTACCTTATAGGAAGATGCTATGATTATGAGCTTAAAATGGAATTCTGCGGTGAAACTTCACAGTTGTTTCTCTTGATAGAGAATTTATCATTTTTGTTATCTCCTACACTATTCTTAATCTTTCTGTGTTCTTATAGATAAGGGGTTTCTGATATAAGAGGTTTTGGGCATTTGGCTGTGCTATGTTCTTTTTCCTGGGGGAAAATTATAATCTGTATATTCCTAAGTATTAATCTAAAAAGGTAAAATGTACATAACCTTGTGCTTTGGGGAATGTGGGTAATGTGCTTTTTGTGGCTGTCTGTGGCTGGTGGTATTATAAACTTGCTTAAGTTGCATGCTTTGGCTATGATATCTCTGATAACTTATGTGATCAGTTTGCTGTATTAAACTTGTTCATGATGGGGAGGGGAAGCAAAATTACACAGTAAATCAAAAATACCCAATGCTTTTATGTGGTAACCGCATGTTATGCAATGTGAATTTTATTGTTACGTATTTAAAACCTGCGTTTTTATATGAGGTTTAAAAAATCCATATTTTTCATTACTCCTCCCCTAGGTTCTGAGTCTTCTGGTAGTGTAGGGTCATCTACGGGCTCTCTTTCTCACATCCAGCAGCCTCTTCCAGGTACAGCTCTCAGCCAGTCTTCTCATGGCGCACCTGTCGTCTATCCAACTGTCAGCACTCATAGCTCTCTTTCCTTTGATGGTGGCCTAAATGGGCAAGTCGCATCTCCTAGCACTAGCTTCTTTTTGCTTCCCTTGGAAGCGGCAGGCATACCACCTGGCAGTATTCTGATCAACCCACAAACAGGTTGGTATCCAGAAAAAGGTGTTTATTTCAGTTGAGATAGCAGGAGTTATTGAAAATTAAAGAATGTACTAAATGTATTATTTGTATATGTGTTGTCAGCTTTTTATTTTTCATGAGTAATTAGCATTTTCCCTAGAACTTTAATAAAACATTTCTGCTAGAAAATGTTCTAAGACATATTTATATCAGAAAGTATTTTTCTCTTTGTAACATCCAGATGTCATCTTTTAGGCCAAATAATGGCCTAACCATAATTGAAAAAAACAGTTCATTTCCTAGAAATAAGACAAACACCATTGAAAGAACTTTATTTGATTTAAAAAAATAAAAATTATCCTGGGGAAAATAGTATGCGTTTCATGAGGAGGGAGAAAGTAAGCAGCTCTTACTCATTATAGAATGAAGGAAAAAGAACCTATAAGTAATTTTTCTCCTGAATATGGTAATTGTTTTCTCCTGAGGAAAAGGTAAGGGACTTATTATTAGAAAAAGGAACTAGGTAGTCTTTATGAATTAATATTGAAGACACCTATTCTTTCAGTTAGGTAATAATTCTCATTTATTCAGCATTTACTATGTGTCATATAATGTGTTAGGTGCTTTAAATACATTATTTATAATCATTATAGCAACCCTATTAGGTAGGTGAAGTCCTCATTTACAGATAAGGAAACTGAACCTCAGAGACTCAGAAACTGTAGTCATAATATGTTTCATTATGCATGCAGTATGAGCAAATATGGAAAACATGATCTTTTGAAAGATCACATGAAGTCTTGGTCTCTATTCACAGTATTATAGTCCAATAATTTTGTGAGATAATGAGAACAATCTTATACATCATTTGATAACCTTCCTTAGAAATTCTCACACTTAACTGATGTGGTCACATCAGTACAGTAGTAGCTGGGCAAGGTAGGTACAGGTGGGAGTATCAGGGTCTCTGTGTGCTCCTGAACCTTTCCTTTTGTTCGTTGTAGAGAAGACCATGGCTTGGAACTCGTTACCTTCAGATTTCTTTGCATCTCTTTTTTAAGATAAAGTGTTGAGACTATTGTTTCTATTATAAGCATTGAATAACTGACTATTCAGAAATTCAGTTTTTGCTTAATAACCATTATCTTACTATCCTTCAGATCTATTATATTACTAAACTTCTTGTTTTCCTGAAGCAGGATATAAGATGACTTAATTTACTGTTTACTATTATTTTTCATTCAAAACATCTTAGTTAATGAGTTTTTGATAATATGAAAGGTTTAACTGAATAGGAAATGATAGAGTGAGCAACTGATCAACCTGAAATTGAATTGTAGTCTTAATGTGTCCAAAAGTGATCTCTTTGCTTTTTGAGAACACCATGACAACACATCCAACTTTTTTCAGACAATCCTTAAGTTACTTTTAAAACATGCTTCCACCCAAATCTTCTCCACCATTTTTTTTCATAATTATTTAACCATCAATAAATACCCAGTATAACTTGAATTTGAAGGAATTTGTCCTCTTGGTATCATTGGAGCAGTATATTCTTCTCTCCCCACAATTATTTTATTTTATTCTATGTCGTAAGTTCCAAAAAAAAATGGCGTGGGGATTTATCATGGAAGAAAGGATATTATGAAAACAATTTTAAGAACTGTTTTTCAGTCAGATTTCTCTTTCTTCTGTATTCCTTCCATTCTACATGGATATATCATAGTGTATTTCACATAGTCCTTTTTGTTTGTTTGTTTTGTTTTGTTTTTAAGATTTTATTTATTTATTTGACAGAGACAGACAGGGAGAGAGGGAACACAAGCAGGG
Organism: Mirounga leonina; assembly: GCF_011800145.1. NCBI lineage: Eukaryota > Metazoa > Chordata > Mammalia > Carnivora > Phocidae > Mirounga > Mirounga leonina. The sequence goes on along the minus strand of NW_023270377.1, from coordinate 91,952,361 downwards.
GGATTAAGAGAGGGAGAAGTAGGCTTCCCGCTGAGCAGGGAGCCCAATGCAGGACTCGATCCCAGGACCCTGGGATCATGACCTAAGCCAAAGGCAGATGCTTAATGACTGAGCCACCCAGGCACCCCGTTTTCTTTTTTTTTTTTTAAATAATATACTATATAGGATAAGGAAAAATACTAATTTTTGTGAATTTATTTACATATGCGTTGAAAAAAAAGTCTGGAAGAAGGTATCTAAATTGTTAACTATAAGATTGTTTTCTTTTGATCTCTATTTTTTGGTTATTTTCCCACAATAAAAATATTACTTTCTATAATAAAAAAAAAAGTTGTTTAGAATGTATGTATAGAAAAGAGAATAGAATTTATTTACTTGGGCATTTAAGATAACCCCCGTAATTAGTAAGCAATAACAACAAGCCACAGAATCAATACAAAAGTTTTCTCTCTTACCTATGAATCAAGCTCACTGGAATTAAAAAGAAATTATTTTAGAAAAAGTTATAAAATAAGGACTCTGCCATCGAGTCCATGATTTGAAATTTGAAGCTATCAACCATTTTTAATTTTCATCCAGTGTTAATTTCACTACTCAAGTATATGCAGTGTGGTCTATAAATTAGCTCTTTCTCACCACCTAATACAGGCTAATTAGTAATATTCCAGTTATCCCAAAGTCAAGAATTTTTTCTTAAAACTGAATTGTGTTACAACACTACAGGACCACAATCCTATACCTGAGTCCCTGGAGCAAAAGATATGTTTCGGGATTCAGAGGTTTTCGAAAAACACTACATATTATTAAGTAACTTCAGTAGGTTTTGGAGCAACACCCCCATAGTAAAATGCTGCGGCACAGTTTTCAAATATTTACACTAAGTGAGAAAAAGAGTATTAAAATAACCTCTTGCAAGGTCAGACTTTGTTTCCCCTGCTGAGTAAATCTTTTGGTTTTCAAAACTTGGGTCTTTAGGATTGTGACTAAGGATTATAGACATGTGTTGTAAATTATTCATAGAATGAACTATGTTCGATCTCTATTGTTAAAGTATTTTTTCCCCTCCTCTTTTAATTTTTCAGGTCAGCCCTTCATAAACCCAGATGGAAGTCCAGTTGTGTATAATCCTCCTATGACTCAACAACCAGTTAGAACCCAAGTGCCTGGACCTCCACAGCCACCTTTGCCACCTCCACCACCTCAACAACAAGCAGCTAATCACATTTTCTCACAGGTGCACATATCCATGATTACATAATGCTAAGTTCATCTGCTTTTGCATATTTGGGACTAAACTCACTAATTATAATTGGGTAGCCCAAGTATTTCTTAGAACTTTAATATTCTGTACCAGTGACGTCCCATTCCCTGCTTGTAGGAAGAAAGGTTAATTTCACAGGATTTTCAGCTAATAAATATAGAATGTATATTGGAAAGAAGGAAATTTTGTGTGTTATGAGCCTATGTGGTGAGTATGTTCTCCCTATTCTACAACAGCAAGAAATGGAGAAAAGGAATAAAAAAAAAAAAAACAACTAAGACTATCCCGCTGAGCAAAGTAAGTTCCTCTAAGGTTCAACAGATCAAGAAGATAGAAGAAACTGAGTTGAGTTGCTCAAGTTCTGCAGGTTACCCTCCATCCCACCTACCCTATGAAAGAGAGAGGCAAAAACATTCTGAATTAGAATTCGCAGAAGCACTCTTAGCAGTGTCTTGAATTTGTATAAATGTTTAGAGTTTACACATACACTTTCACCTTTTTCCCCTATAGATGTGTTACTCATCCTTGGGGAACCTGATTATACCAGTGTAAATTCTTTTATTTTATTCTATCTTTTAAAGGTTGTGTAACATCTCAAAGACAGTTTGTACAGTTAGTTACACCTCTTTTTCCCCATAAGACTATCTAAATATTCCACTGGTGAGAACTTGCAGAATACTTTCTGATGATATATGAAAGAAGTATGGTGAGAAACTTGAACTGGAGAAATTTCATTAGTTTTGCTCACAAGTTATATCGTTTGTATTGCAAGGGTGAAGAACATATGAGCAGTTTGATAAGATTATCAAATATTTTGAAAGTTTTGTAGGTAATTGTACCTCTGGCAATTAAAACTCCTAATAGGCAAGGCAGCTTATATAAAGTAGAAGGATTTCTAGGTTTCTGCTGTGCTTCTAAGACAGTACAAATACATGTAGAGGAAGTTGCCTAAACCTGTTTCCAAAGACTCCTGTATCTGCTTCGCAGCCCCATTTAATTACAAACTCTCAGGTACACGTTAGACTACGTAAAACTCCCTCTCTGGCCTTCTGTGCCTTGCCTTCATTCGGTTTGGTCCTAAAGTGTTTTTCCTTCATCGTGCTGTCACGTAATTGTCTTTGTAGTGCTATGTATTTCACCAGGAGCTTTATAGTCCTGATTTTCATTTCATTCAATGGAAATAATGTTTGTCTGGCAGCTTCAAAAAAGTCTAAAGCGTTTATCTGTGGTTATATATTTCAGATTATTATCTCTTAGAAATAGTTTTGTCTGATTCACAGATGAGACAATCCTAAATGAAGGTGTAGACAGCTTACTTTAGAAATAGAGCCTTAATGGACTGTAATTTGAAATCTTGGGATATGTGTCAAACTTCATGGCTGATTTTCCTGGTATTGCCTCAGGTGTTTCAGGTAATTCACCATCAGATACCAGGAGAGAGTATTGACGAACAAATGATACTCAGTAACCATTTTTTGCACTGAGATAATCCATCCATGAAGTTTCAAATAACCAAACAAAATAATACTGTGATTTCCAAAGCCTTCAGATGGGCTACATGTCTTAAAATCAATCACTTCAAGTGGTTGTTGTTTTGCAGCCAGTTGCAATTTAAGTAGGGAAAGGAAGTGCTAAGGCTTTTTCTTTTCTAAGTGGTGTCAGAATTTCACCTTGATCAACCAGTGTTCTCGCCCACATTTGTCTCATTACAACTTGACACTCTGGGAGACGTTAATTCATACCATTGGTGCTCATAGGACTCCCCTTTCTTTTATCCCCCAGCAGTCTAAAGCTTTTGTTTCATCTGACACTTACATAGTAGGTCAAGATGTCTGGAAGAAAGTTATGTCTTAATGGTTGTCTGACTTAATAACAGATCGAATAGCCTGTACTTTGGAAATTCTAGAGCTGCTGTACCTCATTTAAAGGTATGTGGTATGTGCTGCCATCCATTAGGAAGCTTGCTAATTGCTGATCAAGAGGTTAGTGAGGGACCAGTAGCTCTATAGATCTTTCAGCTTTTACCTTTTGTAGTACTTTTACTTTAATTTTAGATTTTTTGTGGGATTCTGATCTAAGACTTTCACTTTTTAGAAACTCTGGCATTGATTTTGTGGTAGAAGTGCAACTCATCATTACACATCTTAGTTGCCAGAACAATTTCTCTGTATTTAGATTATTTCCTGGGCAGTCTTATTCAGTTCATTTATTTTGCATTTGTAAAGTATTCTAGAAAATACTGTCCAGAGGGAGATTCATGAATGTACATTTTAACCAAAAGTAAGAGTTTTCACTGGACAAAATTACCTGGGTTCCTCCGGTGTTTGCTTTACCTGACTGTCTACAGGTCACTTATCTTAGCCTGATTGCCACCTGTAATGTGGATGACCAGAGTCTTTAAGCCGTATGCCTATTACCCCTTAGGAATAAACTAGATAATATAAATGCAAGACTGGGAAACTAAATCAGATGCCAGTGTTAGCCTGCGGATGACCAGCTGTGTACTCCTTAAGGTTTAGAAATGATTAAATCTTTTTTCATTTTTTTTATAACACCTGTTTTTGATTGTCCCTGGGAAACATAAAACTTATTTTATTTTCCTGAAATGCAGGAGTATTTCATTACCAAAAAAAATTTCAAGTAACTAATTTTTTAGCTCCTGGCATCTACTCTCTCGATAAAAATTTTTAGTTGCAAGAAAAATGTGTTTATCTTCCTTGTGTAAAAGAGATATGTTTGTGCGCGCGCGCGTGTGTGTGTGTGTGTGTGTGTGTGTGTGTGGTTCTTTAGGTTGTTATTCTTAATGGTACCCACAGTATATTTTTCTTTAAAAATTGCAAAAAATTCAGGCACTTCGGTCCCCAAAGAGTATTTAATCATGCCTTATCAAATAGAGAGGGTAATTGGCATACATATGGTATAAGTTTTTATTGTCTGATAATGAGTGAAGTTTTCTTTTATTATCTAGTGTCATAATGCTAAACAGAGCAACTCCTCCATCAAACGAGGAAGTAAGAATGAGTGGTTTTGCTTTTACTGACTTAACCTGGGGACTTTGGTTAGATAATAGGATTTGAAATGTCTAAATTACCTGTTTCTGTGAATCTAAGAGAGAAATATTTTTATGAAAAAATTACTGTATATTAAAGCATAGGTATTTTTAAAAAATTTTTACTATGCAGTTTCTTCATTTAGCATCATTTTTGTTGTTTCCTATATCATTGTATAAGATGACTTTATAAATGTAGTTATAAACTATTGCCAAAAAACTGTAACTTTCCATTTTATGCAACTCTTGTAACATTTTATTCTGACATTAACATTGTTTGCCAACCTGTTATTCCTTAGCCTGTTCGTCCTCTGCAGTCCTCTTCACAGCCTGTTCAGTACTCTACAGCCCCTTACCCATCCCCGCTCCTGCCAGTCTCACCCACCCAGCAATATTCCGTGGTACTATATCTCTATTCACCTCCTGCATTGTTTCTGTGGGCTGATGTGTGATGGATGCTCATGAATGTGATTAATGTGATACGAACTTCTGTGATTATTTAAAGTCTTGGACACATATATACTGAAAAAGTGTTTTTGACCTGTATTAGAAATAATTTAATCTCTACTGTATAATATTGGTTATATTTGCATATTACCATGATTATATAAGTCCAAATCTTTTCCTGCCTTTTCATAATGAAATGATTTTCAGGTTGAGTATTCTAGTCCTAAGATAGTTTAGCTACTTTTCTCACTGAGGTCAGTGCTATCTTTGCAATCCTGGAGTGGCAGGTTTCATCTGGGTTTAAGGCTTTCTGTTCTTTCCCCAATACCTGGGTCCATTAGACTACATACCAGTTATTAGGGTGAATTGGACCTTACAGCTACATAAGACATTATGTATATTTCCAAAGAAGATCCCTAGATATTTAATCTGTGACTGTAAAGAAGTGATAACCACCTTCAATCCAAAGTATGCCCTAAATTATACTTCTCAGTAAGAGCTTAGAAGCACCAGTGCCGTGTATTCTCTGTGTAACCTTCTCTAGTTACTAGTGACTTCTCTAATAACCATGTAAAGTACTTCCTGCTTAGTGCCTAACATGAAATCAGTATTCAGTAAGTTCTTACTTTCCTTCCCTTGAAATGAGTCTCAGCCTAATACACTTTTCCCAGTGATGCTGTTATTTTGCCAGACTATATGGCATCACATTTTGACATTACTTTTCAAGTTAAAATGTAAGCTATATCTTAAAGTCACTTGACACTTTTTAGAAGCGTTTTCTTTAATTGGGAGTGTTTTTGTTTTGAGCTGGCGGCAACCTTATTTAACAGCATCTGCTCTGAATGATTTTCAAAAATGACTTCCAGTCTGAAAAAAATAAAATTTTGCCGGCATTGAGAAGATTGAAAGCATCATTAAGAATAGCATAATAGCCTCAAAAATGTTTTGAAAAATGGTGGATAATTGGAATAAGAAAATGACTTTTTTTTTTTTTTTGAGATGACTCTGATGGTGGTGTATAGTTAAAATATTTGGCCAGATTACTATGTAATTACAGCTAATAAGTATATTTTGGTACATTTTTCCCTTTTGAAAGTATTCACTGAATTAGGCTCATAGTGCTAGAGTATGTCAGAGCAGCACTGGAAGAGTAAAAAAACCACATATTTTCAGTCATTGAATCAGGTTCCCCTTTTCGATCCCTTGTCTTCTCCGTAGCCATAATGTACTTTGCAAAAACCAGCAGACTGTGGAAATTGCAGACATGTCAACTTTGAACTGACAACTCAATTGCCACAATTTTTTAAGTAACTTTTTCCAAAATTCTCCTCTTAACAAATTGTGATATATATTGTTGCCAATCTGTGTCTCTTTGGGAGCAAGGGGATGCCATTTTAACCCCATTTTTATCATTTCAGTGATATTGTCTAGACCAGTCAGAACTGGTCCTTATGCTGTTGAGTCAGAGAAAACATTTGTCAGATGGCATGTAAATCATAACCCTCTCGTGGCTGGACACCATTGCCTGCTCACCAAGTAGCAAAAGCAGTAGGAAACTGTCATTTGGATTAAATTTGTGTTAACATCTGACTTTAAGAAGAGACTGAAAAACACTAGGGAAGAATGGAATTTATGGCCAAATTATTTTTGAGAGATTAGAAGACTGGGGTGGATAGATTTTATATATTTATTTCATTTCTACTAGTATATTCAACAGGTATGCTAAGATATACAGAGGTCATAGAAGCAGAATCTTGCCTTTTAGGAAGAGAGGTAAAGAGTGTAAATTAGTACCATGCCTTGCTAGTTACCTGGTCCTTGAGGTCTCTTCAGAAAATGTTAACTGTATAATATAAATATGTCCAGTTTCACTTCCACATCCTAATGTGCCTTTAATCGTCATTTAAATAAGTGTCTTTTCATTTTCTATTGTGAAATGTTGTTACATCCTACTCTTCTGCATGCTATGCACTCTACTAGATACACTTTATAAGTAATTTGTAATGACAGCATTGTAATATTCCTACTTTCCTGCCTTAGAGTTCTAATTTTATTGAAGCTGTTCTATTAAGTCATATCTGTTGTAGATGTATGATATCCATAATGCATACTACTGCAAATCATCTTAAAATATATGAAGTGGGGGTTTTTCGATAAGCTTGGTTGATAAGATTTTGGTAAGTATGTATGGAAGGCTTACTGATTTCTGACTTTTCCCTTTTTTAGCCGGACAACCTTGGGTCTCAGTTTAGCCACATGAGTCTTGCCCGCCAGCCATCTGCAGATGGTTCTGACCCTCATGCCACCATGTTCCAGTCCACTGTTGTTCTTCAGTCCCCACAGCAGTCTGGTTATATCATGACGGCAGCCCCTCCACCACCGCCACCGCCACCGCCGCCACCTCCCCCCCCTCCCCTGCCACCCGGGCAGCCAGTCCCTACTGCTGGCTATTCTGCCTCTGGCCATCCTGTCAGCCAGCCTGTGCTGCAGCAGCAGGGATATATTCAGCAGCCCTCACCACAGGTACGGCGCTTTTTCATCTTTTCTCTCCCGTGGAAACCTCTTCATTTAAGATCAGTTTAACCCTAACTAGAGAGCTTACTTTTAATTTCATGTGGAGAGAATTTGTGACAATGTCTAAACAAAGCTGGTCATCATCTTCCCTTCTCTGGAGATTCTCAAATATATGCTAGACAACCACATGACTGGTAGACACTTCAGTTGGCTGGATGGTTAAAAATATGCGACCTTTGGGTTTCCTCTTGACTGATTTGTTTTAATTGGCTTAAGAGAAACACAATAAGGTAAATACACTGTAAAAATAAAATGATGCATTTCAGGAAGAAGTAGGTTAATTTAGGGAGAATTAATAACATTGTAATACTAATAAAGCTTTATTGTTATTTCTCTACATTTACTTAGATATTCCTTAATTTTTCTCAACAGTATTTTGTAGTTTTCATTATATAAATATTGCATATATTTTATTAAATATATCTCTAAGTATGTAATGTTTTTAAATGCTTCGTGGGGTGCCTGGGTACTCAGTCGGTTAAGCGTCTGCCTTTAGCTCAGGTCATGATCTCAGGGTCCTGGGATTGAGCCCTGCATCAGGATCCCTGCTCAGCAAGGAATCTGCTTCTCCCTCTCTCACTCTGACCCTTCTCCCCTCCCCCCCACTTGCACATGCTCTCGCTTTCTCTCAAATAAAGAAAATCCTTAAAAAAAAAAAGCTTAGTATTCTAAAGGAGATTATTTTAAAATTTCATTTTCTATTCATTTGCTCATATGTAGAAATAAGGTTGATTTTTGTATATTGATCTTGTATCCTGTAGACTTTCTAAATTTAATTATTCTAATACTTTTTTCATAGACTGCTTAGGATTTTCCAATACATATGCCTTTTATTCCTTTTTCTTGCCTTATTGAATTACCTATGAGCGCTGATGTTGAATATACACACAACACAACAGGGAGAAGTGAAATCCCTAGAATTCATTTATTAACTTAAAGCCAAATTTTGAAAGTACATATTCTTCCTTGTTTCCAGTCTTAGGAAAAGCATTTGGTCTTTCATCATTAACTATGATATTATCTGTGAGTTTTTTGCCCTCTATCAGGTTGAGAAAATTCTCTTAGTTTGGTGAGAGTCTTTACCATGAATTGAGTATTAAATCTTATGAAATCTCCTTTTCTGCATCTGTTGAGATGATCATGTGATTTTTCCCTTTTATTCTATTTATACAGTGAATTACTGTGACTTTTGAATGTTAAGTTAATCCTTTCATTTTGAGACCACACTCCCACTTAGTCATGATAGAATATCTTTTTATATATTGCTGGATTCATCTTGCTTATATTTTCTTAGGGATTTTTGCATGCATGTTCATAATGGTTATTGGTCTGTAGTTTGTGTGTAATGTCTTTTTCAGGTTGTAGTATCAAGATGGCAGTGATACTGGCTTCAAATGAATGGGATATTGTTGCCTGCTTCATTTCCTAAAGCAGTTGGTGTAGGATTCTTCTTAACATCCTTCTTAAATATTTGCTAGAATTCACTAATGCATCTGGACTTGGAGTTTTTTGTGGTGAAGATTTTAAAATTACAGAGTCAATTTTTTAGTGGATATAGAGCTAATCCAATTTCCTATTCCTTCTTGGATTGAATTTTGTAGTTTTTATCAATTTAATTGTCACATTTATTGGCAAAAGGTCAGTCATGATATCCCCTTATTATAATTTTAGTATCTTAAGGATCTCTAATGGTGTGGCGCCTGGGTGGCTCAGTCGTTAAGCGTCTGCCTTCGGCTCAGGTCATGATCTCAGGGTCCTGGGATGGAGCCCCGCATCGGGCTCCCTGCTCAGCGAGAGCCTGCTTCTCCCTCTCCCTCTGCCTGCCGCTCTGCCTGCTTGTGCTGTCTCTCTCTGTCAAATAAATAAATTAAATCTTAAAAACAAAGAAAAGAATTTGTATTCTATCATTTTAGTGTTTTGTGATTTCTTTTGGTTTTGAGATAAAGTTCACATAACATAAAATTAACCATTTCAAAGTGAGCAATTCAGTGACATTTAGTACCTACACAGTGTTTTCCAACAATCACCTCTCTCTAGTTCCAAAACATTTTATTTTTATCACCCCAAAAGAAAACTCTACTCATTAGGCATTTACTACCTATTCGCCCCAGCCCCCAGCCCCTGGCAACCACCAGTCTGCATTCTGTCTCCAAGGATTTGCCTGTTTTGGATACTTATATTAATGGACTCATGCAATATTGTTACCCTTTGTGTATGGTTTCTTTAGCTTAACATGTTTGATGGTTAATCCACGTTGTAGCATGTATCAGTACCTCATTCCTTCTCCTTCTTTTGTCCGAATAATATACCATTGTATGAATATACCACCATTTGTTCATTCCACCTTTTGCCCATTGTAAACAGTGCTGTTATGAACATGTAGGTACATGTTTTTATTCAGATACCCACTTTCATTTATTTGGGTATATACATAGGAATAAAATTGCTGAATTATATGGTATATCTATGTTTAACTTTTTGAGAAATCGCCAGCCTGTTTTCCACAGTGTCATTTTATATTCCCGTCTGCAATGTATAGAGAGGTTCCTGTTTCTCCACATTTTGACAAAGTAACACTTATTATTTACCTTTTTAAAAGTTGTTATTATTATCTCAGCTATCCTACTGATGTGAAGTGGGTATTTCATTGTGGTTTTGACTTGTATTTCCCTAATGATTGGTGGTGTTGATCATCTGTTCATGTACTTGTTGGCTGTTGGCTGTCTTCTTTGGAGAAATGTCTCTTTTAAGTCCTTTGCCAATTTTTTCAGGAGATTGTCTTTTTGTTGTTCAGTTGTAAGAGTTCTTTATATATACTATATACTAGACCGTCATCAGGTGTGTGATTTGCAAATATGTTCACCTGTTCTGTTGATTGTCTTTTGACTTTTTGATAATGTGCCTAATGTACAAAAATTTAACTTTGATGAAATCCATTTTATCTCTTCATTTTACTGCTCATTGCTTTTCTAGTCATATCTAAGAATCCATTGCCAAATCCAAAGTCATGAAGATTTTATCCTTATGTTCTCTTTTAAGAGTTTTGTGGTCTTTAGCTCCAATAATTAGATCTTTTATCCATTTTGAGTTAATTTTTGCATATGATAATGAGGCATAACCGTCCAACGTCATTCTTTTGCATGTGTGTATCTATCTGTTCTGGCATCATTTGTTGAAGCATTCTTTTCCCACTGAATGATTTTGGTACCTTTGTCAAATATCAGTTAACCATAAATGTAAGAGTTTATTTCTGCACTCTCAGTTTATGCTATTCTCTCTGTTTCCACTTTTATGCCAGTACTACCCTATTATATTACTATATCTTTCTGGTAAGTTTTAAAATCAGGGATTGTGAGTGTTCCAACTGTTCTTTTTCAAGATTGCTTTGACTATTTGCCTATATGGCTTGCGATTCCATGTAAATTTGATGGTTGGCTTTTCCATTTCTGCAAAAAAGGCCATTAAAATTTTGATAGAGATTGCATTGAATCTGTGGATTGCTTTGGATATTACTACATCTTAATATTAAATCTTCCAGTCTTAATGAACATGGGATGTCTTTCCATTTACTTAGGTCATCTTTAATTTCTTTCATATTTTACTGTTTCTTGCATTTAGTATTCTCTAAGTATTAGTTGAGCCGATGTGGTTGATTCGTGTCTTTCAGATCTTTTATCCAGTTCTACCAATAAGTGATAGTGGATTTGTCTATTTCTCCCTTAAATTCTGCCAGTTTTTTTAATAATATTGAAACCTATATTAAGCGATTTATATTTATCATTTCTACCTGATATATTGACTCCTATCATTATGAAATGTTTTTCTCTCTCTAGTACTGTTTCTTGTCTTAAAACCTATTTTATCTGACTTTAATATAGTGACTTCAGCATTTTTGATGAGCATTTAAGTGGTATGCCTTTTCCATCCTCTAATTTGTGACCTTAATATTTAAAGTCTGTCTTTTGCATATAGTTATATAGTTCATCTTTGCTGTTCTATCTAGTCTCATTGGACTGTCTAGTCCTCTTAGCTTAAATAGGTCTATTGACATGGTTAGAGGTAGGTATGCCACATTGCTATTTGTTTTCCATTTGTTCTATCTCTGTTTTATTCCTATATGCCTCCTATCCTACCTTTTGTATTATTTGAACTCCTCTAGTGTTCTAATTTATTTTTTCTTTGGCCTTTTTACTACAGTCCTTTAAATCTCATGTTTGTATAGTTTCTTTAGGGATATGATCTGTATCTTTAGGTTATTACTATCTATTTCAAGTTCATATGAAACTGCAAGTAAAATATAGTAGTCATATTGACAGTATAATTTTATTTACCTTCCATTGTTTGTGCTGTTGTCATATACATTGCATGTGTATACATTATAAATAAAATATATCGTGGTTATGGGCGCCTGGGTGGCTCAGTTGGTTAAGCGACTGCCTTCAGCTCAGGTCATGATCCCGGAGTCCCTGGATCGAGTCCCGCATCGGGCTCCCTGCTCAGTGGGGAGTCTGCTTCTCCCTCTGACCCTCCCCCCTCTCATGTGCTCTCTCTCACAAATAAATAAATAAAATCTTTAAAAAAAAATACATATATATATATATATATATATATATACACCGTGGTTACGATTTTTGCCTTAAACAATGATGTCTTTTTTTTAATTAAGTGGGAGAACAGTGTATACTCTTATTTATACACATACTGAAAAGTATAATAATAGATTAAGATCTGAAATTAGGACATATCTATTGCTTGCTGATACCTCCAGGAACAATTAAGGGATCACAAATGTATTGCATCTAATGGTTCAAAAACAGAAGAATGTTAACAGTAAATTTAGGAGATTCTTGGCTTATAACTGATCTAGAAATTCTGTATTCAACTGGTTTCCAGATGAAATAGGCACTCTTTAAGATGTCTACAGATGTCTCTTCTTTTAGAAGTAACCCGATTGGAAGACAGAACCTGAAAGAGCTTATGAAGCTAATAAAGTTAATTTACCACAAACTTCTACATCACTGAATTGATTGTTTATTCCTTATTCCAAACTAGGTCAGATTACTTTAAGAGAAATGCACAACTGATATAAATAGCTCTGGAAGGAAATAGAATTAAGCTAGTCTTACTGGGTTTTTCCCCAGCTTTATTAAGATATAATTGACAAATAAGATTTGTATTGGCATTTTAATTTACATGAGAAGTATGAGAAAAAGAATGAAACCAGCGCAACTGTGTATTAGTGTGAGAATAGATAGATAGGCTGATTTATACAATGACTGCAGTTCAGCATTCAGATTGAATGAGCATGAGTGTACATGTTTCAACCAAGATAAGTCTCGAAAAAGAATGTTAATTGCAAAATAAGTTGCATGGAGTTTTATGTAGTAGAGTACCATAAATGTAAATTTTTTAAATCCTCAACAATTTTCTTTACGGAATCATATATACCAACTATAGGATAATGGTTTTTCTGTTGAACATAGGGCAAAAGAATGTTGGAGTGAGCCCTTAGCTATTTTAATAGTGTTTGGTTTTATAAAAGAGGGAGAAAAATCTGAAACAATTATGCCCCAAAACTTTAAACCTATTAAATCTAATTGATGGGCATATTTGTAGGTGTCTTTTGTTACATATACTGCATGCTTGAAATTTTTAAAAAATTTTTCAGTTTAAGCTAAGAAAATTTTTTTTTAGATGGCATTAAAAAAAAGAATTACTCATTACACTCTGTTGTTCCTCAGAGAAGACATTTCTATTGCAAGTGAAATGGACTTTTTTTTCTTTCAATACTTACCCTAGATGCCAGCCTGTTACTGTGCTCCAGGCCACTATCACTCCAGTCAACCTCAGTACCGCCCAGTCCCTTCTGTCCATTACAATTCACATCTAAACCAACCACTGCCACAGCCTGCACAGCAGACAGGTGAGTAATATTTCTGAGGCTATGATCTCTTAGCTACAGATACTGCTTTTTTCATTCTGCTTTATTTCAGTCTTACCATTAAGATATTGCCACACTCTGCCTGTCAGGGGTCTCAGATATGATCCATATGAATATACAAACCACTGAGATTGAAAGAGTGGGCAAATCTTAGCACCTGCCAGAAAATAACTCTTGCCAGGTTTATATGGTAAAGTGTTTAGAGAAGACTGTACCAGGTCAAGCATAGTGGTGAGCAGCTGCATGTTGCTCCCTGCCATTGTAGTAAAGCCTCCTTTGGGGACCAATAATCCACCTCTGTTAACAACAAAAGAGAGACGAGGCAAGCTACGATGTCTCCTGAACAGCTAACTAGAAGCAAGGACCCAAGTGACCCAACTTTGAGAATTTAGCCTGGTGAAGATGTTTTGATGTCTTGGTCTCAGTATGCTTTTAAAAGGAATGATGTCCTTAAATATCTTTTTTGTGTTTTGTTTTTCGGTTTGCTGGTTGTATAGTGAAAGGTATTTTTAAACCAAATGCAATCTAATACTAGGCATATCTCATATGTTAAAACTCAAAAGATTCTTTTCCTTTTGCCCCTCTTAAATTTTCTTTAAGCTTTCAGTGAAAACTGCTGTGACCTCAGTGGAAAAAACGATCTTGACTGAATTCATTTCTTTCTGTGCTTCCCACCTAGATTTGTATTTCTGCCCTAGATGTGTAGTAAGGTACTTTTCAGCCTTCCATACCTCTAGCGGTTGAAGCGGAATGTTTATTGGTATCTTTGAGGCCTTTTTAGCTGGTTGTCACTGTTGGAGGCTCTCACACTATATCAGCATGACTCACTGAGGCCACAAAACCCTCCACTTAGGCAGTTTCTTGCTCTTGATATTATGTGCAAGTCTTAAGGGGAGCCGCAGTTTTAGGAGAAAGATGCCTGCACCAGGCAATCTGAAGAGAAGTATTCTTGCTTCTCCCCACTTGAGCAGTCTTCGGTGATCATTGTGACTCACCAACTTCCTTAACCAGAGAGGATTCTTACTTATCACCCGTGTAGGGGAACTTTCAGGTTCTTAATCCATTGTTCCTAGGAGTCATCTTACACTTAGTATAAGGTCTTCCCTTTTTTGTGGCAAATGTTCTTCCAAAGGATATTGAGTACAAACATTGTTCATTTTAGCCAACTTAGAATTTGTCTTCTGTCTTAGTTGTGACTCCCTTTAGTTCAAGTTTTCGTGAAGTTTGATAATACAGTCCGCTTCAAATTAGTACATGCTCTAATTTTGAAAGTCATCAAAAGTTGTTCTTTATATGAGAATATTCATTGTGACACTGTTCATTCATTAACTTTAAACACATTGTTGTTTTATTCTAATAAAAATTATTTTCTGAGTTTTCCTGGGCCACAGTGACTGATGTTTCATATTGTTTTGTCTTGATTTTTTTTCTTTCAAAATTATAATACAGACTATAGTTAATGTCATGATAACAAAAAAGAAATTTACCTTTACTCTCCCAATTCAAATATCTTCTGTGTGACTTCGTTTATTAGTACAGCCAATTGAGGCAAGCAGAGATCCTTTGTCTATATTTGTTTGAGCTTATTAGTTTCATTCTTTTCCATTGCTAAACTTTTATTCCTCTGCATTGTCAAACTGCCTACAGAATGAAAACTTTCAATCACAGGCTGGACCAGTGTGCTTTTACAAATGCATCTCAGCAAAAATATTCCCACATAATGGAAAACAACTGAATATGCCACTCCTCCCAGTTGAAGGCCAAAATATCTATGTTATAGGTAGTAGGTGTTTTTATCATCAGTTACTTTAATTGTGGATTTTTTTCTAATGCTAATTATGGTGAGAAGGAAGGAAACGAAAGTAAGTTAGATTGCATCCATATAGAACAGGCACAGAAAAAAGTACATCTGAATAGTTTTTGACATTATGTTTAACTCTTAAAGTCATCACAATATAACTTGTTATATAAAATTTGTCCTTCCAGTTATTTTATGCACTTTGCTCTCAGTTTACAAGCGTAAGTTAGTTGAATATCATTCAGTGTGAAGAAAAAAAAGAGAAATTAGTCCTCAAAGCATCCTTACCTGAAAGGGAAAGGAATGTTATGTCAATAAGTACAATAGCAAATTCCTCTTTAAAGAAAAGTTCATAGTGCCAGTGGCAAGTATTGTGTTGGTAATTTTAACCTTTTAATGGAATTAGTAGTATTTTAACTACTAAAAAAGTTATCATCTAAAAATTTGTAGTTAGCTGATGGTTATTTTTTATGTTAAAGCATATAGAAAAGTGTGCATTTATGTTTGTGTATATCCTAATAGAAAAGTAAAATGCAGTGGGAAATGGACAAGGCAGTTTTTTCTGATTTTTTTTTAACAGATTTATAGCAATTTCTCCTTCCATAATTTACGTTTTGATATGTACACATCATACTTTTGTATTTCATTTTTTTATTCTTTTCCTATATTTCCTTATATACATTCCACCATCCCAGTCTGATTAAAATTAGAAATAATTTGTTAATGTCTCTTACATTTTTGTTTCTTGTCAAACAACATTAAGTGAAGAAACATATTTTCTTTTATTACATAAAAGGGTAAAACTAATTGTTCAACCAAATAGTGAAAACAATAAATTTGGAACAGTTCTTCACTGGGGCACAAATAAATAATTTTTAAATGTTTGTATGTGAATTTAAAGAAATTGTCCCCTAACTTAACAAATCCAATCGAATTAAGTGGTTTTTGGGGTTTTGGGAGTTTTGTTTTTTGGGGTTTTTTGTTTGTTTGTTTTTACCTATTGAATTAAGTATTCTTAAACCAGGGGATATGGCAAGAGAAATAAAAGATTTTCTGTTATTTTCCTTTTTGGCGGCAGGAAGAAGGTTGGGGAGATATCTCAAGGATAAAATGCTTTGGTCTTCTATCCCACATGCGTGTCAGAGGTTCACAATAGTTATTGACCCCCTTAACAACAAACCTCTCATCTCTTATGGGACTTGAATTGAAAACAGTGCTAACCCTGTTGCTGAGGAATGAATATATGTATCTTGTGTTATGAATATGAGACTGTCATGGTCATTCAAAACAAGGTTAAGTCAACCCCAGTCAACAGAAGCAGAAGAAATTCTGGCTACATGAGGATTTTCAGACAATGGAATGTATAGTGTGAAAGAAAACAAAATAGGAGTAAAATCCTGACAGCCCTTTTTCATTTTTAACTGGTATTAGATCTATCACTTAAAGCTTCTGGGTTTCAATTTACTTGCTTGCAAATTAAGGGAGGTTTACTGTATTGTCTATTGAAGTCTCTGTGTACTCTAAAATTCCATGATTCTGGTTTCTATCTTATGTGAGACCCCTTTAGTTCAGAAAGGTAGAATATTGGAAGACTGGTTTGCAATAGCTTAGTGACTTAATGTCAATAACTGGAGTCACACAAACAACTATTTCAAAAGATACGGTTATTTGCCACTTACAATAGTAAGGATTTATTAGCTTAACCCTTTATCATAAACTTTACCGCTTGAATACTATAAAGTATACTACATGTAAGGAGCTTGATATAAAGAAACCGTTCCTGCACATAGTACTTATAGCAAAGATTTTGGGTTTATGCGGCCCTGGCTGTTTTCTGTGTAGCTGCTTTCATTCTTATGACTCTTTTTTGAAAGGTTTGCAGCTTTACCATATATGTTTAATATTTTGCAATAATTGGCCTTGTTGCTGAGCTGTTGGATTCGGGGCCGTAGCACTGTCTGAGAGGTTTACATTTCTCACAGTGAACCGGTCTCTTTTTCAGCTGCTTCCTGGCTTCTTTTTACTCAGGTTTCCACTGCTTTTTTTCTTTCTTTTTTTTTTTTAAATGCTGTATTAAGGTATTAATATTTGCTTATATTTTCCATATAATGCCTTTTAATCATGCATCATACTCAGAAATAGGGATTTGAATTTAAATGACAACTTTGTCTTAATATAATTTACCTTTTAAAAATTTGTGAAAGCTATTGCTTTAATTTCTTTTCCAAAGCAGATTTGAATGACAGATTCAGTTTGGTTTATAGCTTTTCTTAAAAATCTAATGTCTTAAGCATGCCAAACTCATTAGCAAAAGTCTATTGCTACATAACTTTTAAGGAATATTAGTGTGCATTAATGAATGCCATCTAATGGACCTAAGACACCTAAAAGCATCTGAAACTACTTTGGCTCTGACCAAGGATAGAATTCAATTTTTTTCCCCAAACTGTGATATTTTATGCATGTGGGAAGCAAAATGACTTTGTAAAATGAAATGTCATTTTAGTTTTGCTGCCAGTTGATAAATGCAAAGAATATCAATGCATTATATCATCAGTGTTAGCTTTTCAGGTAACTCAAACTATGTGGTTCCAATTAAGCTTCGTTACCAGCAGACTATAGTAGGTTCCTGATGAACCACACCATAGAAGGAACATTTTAGGATAAACAATCTGTAACACGTGGAGAATATTGGCAGCATTGCAGAACACAAATTTAAAGTTGACTTGGTATAAAAGCAAGGAAGAAATTGATATATTGGATAAGCATCAGAGGGATGATATTAACAGGGGACTTAGCTGTGTTAAATAGGGACAAAGTTAGTTTCTTTACTGGCATCTTTTGACTCAAGTAAGAGGAATTTTGTAATGATGTTACTTCGTGATGGCCCTGGTTATCCTTGTTTTTTTCATTGATTCTATGAGCTTTTCTGAGTATTGTGTAACCAGCACAGATTCAGACATTGTGTAATACCTACAAATCCACCTATTTCCCTTTTCCCTTCTCCATTAACCTGCCGCCACTGAAACTTGGAGCCAAAAGTATCTGGTAAGTACCCACAGATTTCCTTGAGCTGTACAGACTCTTCCATAGGGTCATCATTTAAATAGCCATGAGTTATAACCACTACGTGGCTGTTTTTATTAGATTCGATTTTTTGTGTTTGTGTTTATGTTTATTTCAGGCACAGAAATAGTGGAGCAGAAGGTGATACAGGAGAAAGAATAGTGAAGGTGTGCTGGTGTTTGTGTCTTCTTCTAAATGCACCAAAGACGCTATCCTTAGTTGAACTTGCCTGCTCACTAAAAATGTGCTGCAGGTGTGTAAGACAGACCAGGATTACAAACTTGAGGCTTTGAGGATTTGGAAACAGTTCATCTAAATTGCACTGTAGATACCTAGTTACATATAAACTTAGAGTTGGCAAAAATGGCTTATCAAAACAAAAACAAATCTCCCCTCACACTGCTTCTGCTATACAAGTTTAGTCTTGAAAAACTTAAATGAAATCACCTTAGATTTAGGGCTGTTCTGACAAAGCAGTTCTTCGGTTCTTTTTATTATCTTTCTTATTATATCTAATTCGTATTACTAAGAATGCTTTCCTTTAACACAGATGCTGTTCAGGTCACCTGCATAAAGTAAAATGAGCCTGTTAAAGCCTGTGCAATACTTTTCTGCTGAGCACTGTGTTTCCTTCTTGCTCTCTTCTCTGTTGAAGTGAGAGAGAGTTAAAAATAGAATATTCTTTGGAGCCCTCCAGGGAAGTGCCTAAGCCATCAATTTATATTGTCCTAGTTCTCTTTGCTTGCAGAATTGATTGTACTCTTCTCTGAAAGTGCTGGAAGAAATGGGGTAATATTGCAGCAGTGCAGTCCTTTAACAAAGGAGAATGACATTGTTAAGTAACACCTATGTTGAGGTCTGGAGGTTTTTTTTCTGTTGTTTGGTATCACTTTTATTGGCATTGCTTACTTTACAAAATACATGTTTTTCCCACAATATTGACACAAATTTCTACAGATGATATAGATCCTATTTTCCTCTGACTTCCAGGTTAAACCTAGATAGATCGAAGGAATGATTTGTGTTTTTTTTTTAATTTCTGATATATTGAAACACTTATTATTAAAGGAAGAATAATTTAGGTGTAGCCAAGTTGGTGATATATTGCGTGTTAGAATACTGGAAATACTCTTAGAATTTTTTTTTCTTCTTCCAAGTTTTTATTTAAATTCCAGCTAGTTAACATAGAGTGCTATATTAGCTTCAGGAATAGAATTTAGTGATTCATCACTTACATACAACACCTGGTGCTCACCACAACAAGTGCCCTCCTTAATACCCGTCACCTATTTTTTTTTTAAAGTTTATTTATCTAAGTCATCTCTACACCCAACGTGGAGCTGGAACTTACAACCCCGAGACCAAGAGTCACATGCTCTTCTGACTGAGCCAGCCAGGTGCCTCTACCCAGTCACCTATTTAACCCATCCCCCTGTCCACCTCCCCTCCAGCAACCTAATGGTACTTTTCATTCTCTAGGAATCTACTTCCTCTTTCCAGGTCTTCGGCTTTCTCCCTCTTTTCGAGATCACTATTTTTTTTTTACTCATACTTGGCAGTCTTCAAACTATACCATCTAAACTACCAGAACTGTGTCCCTTCCCTTCCTTTTAGACTGAATAATTAGATAATGAACTTGAACCACAGTGCCACTTCTCTACTGCCACTCTGTAACAGTTGACACTTAGCAGCCTGAGATTCCTTTGCTTAAACACAGGTTCAGAGGAATTTGTGAGTAACTTGAACAGTTCTTTTAAATGTAAATTTTATTTACCAAGTGTGCATAAAGTGAGGCATACTTGTGATTAGATGATCCTTTATATTATGTTGCTAATAAATTATTAATGACTTTGTCTTGCATAGACAGTGGTAAGGTTCTCATCTTTAATTTGATTAGTAGAATGATGTGGTGGATTTTTCTGTTTTTAGTGCTTTTGAACTGAATATTTCTAGTTTTCCCTGTGGTTATAGTAACTTTAACCAACATAATTCCCATGGTCTTACGTCACCCAAAAAAGTCGATTAATCTTTTTTCCAACTTTTTTTTATTTTTATTTAAGTAATCTCTACACCCAACATGGGGCTCGAACTCACGACCCCAAGAACAAGAGTCACACATTCTTCTGACTGAGCTAGCCAGGCGCCCCAGTCTTTTTGCAACTTTTAATATCCTGCTCTTTAGAGAATACACTCCAAAATTAGATACTTTTGGGGTGCCTGGGTGGTTTAGTAGGTTAAGCGTCTGCCTTCGGCTCAGGTCATGATCCCAGAGTCCTGGGATCGAGTCCCACATCAGGGTCCCAGCTCAGCAGGGAGTCTCCTTCTCCCTCTCCCTCTGCCAGACACTCTCCCTGCTTGTGCGCACTCTCACTCTCTCTCTCTCTGACCAATAAATAAAATCTTTTAAAAAAATTACCTACTTTTCAACTAGTTACTAGGTTGTGGGTTTTTTGTTGTCATTATTGGAATGAGTGGTCTGGCATCTCATTGTGACTTCTAGAAAAAGGTTTGGGCACCTGTCCAAATTACCCTAGAATTCACCTCCTGAGGTGCTAGTCATACAGAGTATCAAATGTTAAATGATAACTTTTTTTTCAGCCATAACAGGCTTAGAGTTAAGAGTCCTTAAGCCCTGGCAGCTTCCTGCCCAGTGGGGTTCATACCTGGTGAGTTTTCCTGCCTCAAATATAAACGTGAATGTAAAGCTACTCTGTATAGAAAAAAAAATCATTGCTTCACAAGCACTTAAGACTTAACCCATGATACAGAACATTGCCCTTTGTACACAGGCATCCAGGTTAAAGCTAGCTTTGCCCCACCAGGTAGAGTCTGATTTCTTGGCAAAACAAGTCAACTTTGCAGAGAAGAGATCCAGATAATGAAAATTCTGTTAAATCTTGTGTGGATTCATCTGAGATATAGAAACAGTATACATTTTGAGCAAAGTCAGCCTTTGAAGCAAAATAGCAAAGCTAAACCCCAACAAGAAACATTGAAGATTGGCATGAAAATACTTAGGTTGAGAGACACAGATCAAGGGACATGAACCTGAAACATGTCACCATTTGAGCCTCTTTTTCCTCTTCCAACTGTTTCATGTACATGTGAGATCTAATTATAATAAGGCAAGGAAGTGTAATCTTGAAATACAGGAGGTCACAAACCACGCACCTTGAGAGTAATGGGCAAAACAAGTAAAGAAGAGTCCCTCCCAAGGAGAGGACATTATGGGCTGATCGTTTAAACTCTTTGATATATGGTCTTTTTTTTTTAGCTCCAAGTTCATATAACTACCATCTGCACCAACTGTTCAGCAACTTTTCACTCTGATTCCTATTTTGGATAACCATATTTATACATACAAACAATCTTAAATTCAAATGAAAAAGGTTCCCTTGTTGTTTGACTATTTGCAATAATTTTTTTCCTATAATTAAATTTATCTTGAGACAAGTATTTTAAACTACAGTAAAAGTCTTCATTAACCAAAATACTAAAAAAATGGAAGGAGACTGTAATACTGCTTATTTGAGCAGTATTACTCTAATACTCTTTCTACTTCAACATTTGTCCCTGAGAAAAGTAAATTTTAGAATCAGACTACTTTGTGAAAATCCCAGCTACAACACTTACGAGGAGGTAACCTTGGGCAATGTGGTGTGAACCTCTCTGTGCTTTTGTTTCTTCATCTCACTTCATATATAAAGTGCTTAGAACAGTGCCCAAAACCTAGTAAATGTCATGTAATGTTAGCTACTAATGTTACTTTGTGGTACCATAAAAAAAAAAAAAAAGAACATTATGTAGTATCCTAAATGAAAAGGCATAGGAATTTTGGGCTAAATTTGTGTTTGGTCTGAATTCCAGAGTGGCCAGAGGAAACCGACATAGTTTGTTCTAAAATATTTAGTCTTTTTGTCTTGTTAGCTTCTTAACATATGCCCTTTCCTTAAAGTACAACAGAGTTCACATCAATTGACTTCTTTTCTCATCCTTGAATTGTTAACTTGAGGTCTAAATATGTTCTAAGAAAATTTACTTAAATAGTTCCTTCCCATTTTTTTTGTTTTGTTTTGTTTTTATTTAAATTCAATTAACATATAGTGTATTATTAGTTTCAGAGGTAGAGGTCAATGATGCATCAGGCTTATATAACACCCAGTGCTCATTATATCACATGTCCTCCTTAATGCCCATCACCCAGTTACCCCAGCCCCCCAGCCCCCTTCCCTCCAGCAACCCTCAGTTTGTTTCCTATGAATAGGAGTCTCTTACGGTTTGTCTTCCTCTCTGATTTTGTCTTGTTTTATTTTTCCCTCCCTTCCCGTATGATCCTGTTTTGTTTCTTAAATTCCACATTTGAGTGAGATCATATGGTAATTGTCTTCCTCTGATTGACTTCCCATCATTTCTAAAAATTTCTGTTAATCTTATCTATCCATAGCTATGGAAACATTACATGGAAAAGGTTTTAAAACAGTATGTGTGCCATTTCTATAAATAGTGTAAGTGGATATTTGTATTATATCTGAGCATAGAAATAAGGCTATCTATATATACATGTAAATTGTGATTATGAATAATTGTTTTACAAAAATGGATTTTTCTGTAGTGGCTTTTTCCTTTTTTGTATTTTCCAAATGTTCTACTATGAAAACCTATAGTATAATCAAGTAAGGCTTTTTTAAGAGATGTTTTAAATGTCCAGACTTATTCAGAAATATTGAAATAAAACCTTTGTTTCAAGCTTTATGTATTAAATGTAAACTAAAACAGTTTGGTGTTACTCCTTATCAAGTAAACACTTCGAGATTAATGACATGAAATCTGCATTTCAGCTGCAGTGCAGATTCTAAGGAGAGGATTTATGAGTGACCCAAGAATTCATGAATTCACTGAGGTGCTTTGTAATCATGCGGTCAAGTTTCATTTTAATGAAAGGGCAATTTAATGTGTTTAACCGTATTTTAAACATGTTACCTTAAAACTTAAGTTCAGCTTTTGCTTACAGAGCCATTTGCTGAACATGAAGAGTGAAAAATGCCATTCTCGGTCGGCCTGTCAGCATGCATAGTAAGCTTCTGGTTTCATGTAGAAGCATATATTATTTTGATTCTCTATTAAGAATATGTTTTTCTCTATTATCTATTCAGTGAGTATAATATTGAATGCCTGCTTACTGGCTTAGCCCTGCAATAGCTGATACAGGTTTCTTTGTTTTTAATGGGGGTGGGGAAGGGAGATGTTAAAGTTTCTAACCTTACTCTTAAAAAGCACACCATTTAATTTTTTGTTTTTTAAGGCATACATCATGAGAGAACAATTAAAGAGATCAATTTTATATTACCTGTACAGTGGAGTTTCTTTAAGTATAATTAACATACAATGTTGTTAGTTTCAAGTGTACAATATAATCATTCAGCAATTCTGTACATTACTCAGTGTTCATCAGGATACCTATACTCCTAATCCCCTTCACCTGTTTCACTCATTCCTGCCAACCACCTCCCCTTTCATAACAACCTGTTTATTCTTTTTATTTAAGAGTCTGGGTTTTTTTTCAATCTTTCTGTTTGTTCCTTTGTTTTGTTTTCCAAATTCCAAATATGAGTGAAATTATATGGTATCTGTCTTTCTCTAGGTGTATCCATGTTGTAGCAAATAGCAGATTTCATTATTTTTTATGGCTGAGTAATAGTCCATGGTGTACATATATTATACCACATCTTCTTTATCCACTCATCTATCAGTGGACCCTTGGATTGCCTCCATATCTTGGCTATTGTAAGTAATCCTGCAGTAAACATAGGGGTGCATATATCTTTTTGAATTATTGTTTTCATTTTCTTCGGGTAAATACCCAGTAGTGGAATTACTGGATCATATGGTAATTCTGTTTTTAATTTTTTGAAGAACCTCCATGCTGTTTTCCACAATGGCTGCACTGGTTAATATTCCTCCCAACAGTGCACAAGGGTTCCTTTTTCTCTACATTCTCACCAACCCTTGTTATTTCCTGTGTTTTTTGATTTTAGCCATTCTGACAGGTATAAGGTGATATCTCATTGTGGTTTTGATTTGTATTTCCCTGATGATGAGTGATGTTGAGCATCTTTTCATGTGTCTGTTGGCCATCTGTATGTCTTCTTTAGCGAAATGTCTGTTCATGTGCTCTGCCATTTTTTAATTGGATTATTTGAGGGTTCTTGTTGTTGACTTGTGTAAGTTCTTTGTATATTTTGGATATTAACCGCTTACCGGATATATCATTTGCAAATATCTTTTCCCATTCAGTAGGTTACTTTTTTGTTTTGTTGATGGTTTATTTTGCTGTGCAGAAGCTTTTTAGTTTGGTATAGTCCCAATTGTTTAATTTTGCTATTTCTCTTACCCAAGGAGACCTATCTAGAGAAATGTTTCTAAGGCAATGTCAAAGAAGAAATTACTGCCTGGGGGGCGCCTGACTCACTTAGTCAGTAGCGCATGTGACTTTTGATCCCAGGGTCGTGAATTCAGGCCCCCTGTTGGCTGTAGAAATTACTTTTAAAAAATGAGTAAGCTGGGGCGCCTGGGTGGCTCAGTTGGTTAAGCAACTGCCTTCGGCTCAGGTCATGATCCTGGAGTCCTAGGATTGAGTCCCACATTGGGCTCCCAGCTTAGCAGGGAGCCTGCTTCTCCCTCTGACTCTCTCCCCTCTCATGCTGTTTCTCTCTCTCTCTCTCTCTCTCAAATAAATAAATAAAATCTTAAAATAAAAAATGAATAAGTAAACTCTTAAAACTAAATTACTGCATATGTTTTTTTCCAGGATTTTTATGATTTCATGTCTCACACTTAACGACTCTAATTCATTTTGAGTTTATTTGTATATGGTGTAAGAAAATGGTCCTGTTTCATTCTTCTGCATGTAGTTGCCCAGTTTTCCCAGGACCATTTGTTGAAGAAACTTTTTCCCATTGTATGTTCTTGTCTCCTTTGTCATAAATTAATTGACCATATAAATATTTATTTATGGGCTTTCTATTCTGTTCTGTTGATGCATGTGTCTCTCTGTGTGCCAGTACCATACTATTTTGATTACTACAGATTTATACTGTAGTTCAAAATCTAGGAATGTGATACCTCCAGCTTTGTTCTTTTTCAAGGTTGTTTTGTCTATTCAGGGTCTTCTCTGGTTCCATACAAATTTTTGGATTGTTTGTTCTAGTTCAGTAAAAAATGTTTTAGGTAATATAGACATTTTAACAATATTGATTCTTCTAATCCATGAGCATGGAATATCTTTCCATTTGTTTGTGTCATCTTTGATTTCTCTTACTAATGTTTGGTAGTTTCAAAGTACCTTCTTGATTAAATTTACTCCTAGGTATTTTATTCTTGATGCAATTACAAGTGAGATTGTTTTCTTAATTTCTCTTTCTGCTACTTTATTATTAGTGTATAGTAATGCAACAGATTTCTGTATGTTAATTTTGTATCCTGTGTCCTTACTAAACTCATTTATCATTTCTAGTAGTTTTTTGGTGGAATTTTCAGGGTTTTCTATATATAATATTATGTCATCTCCAATAGTGAAATTTTTACTTCATCCTTTCCAATTTGGATGACTTTTATTTCTTGTCTGATTACTGGGGCTAGGGCTTCCAGTACTTTGTTGAATTAAGAGTAGTGAGAGTAAACATCCTTGTCGTGTTCCTGCTCTTAGAGGAAAAGCTCTTTTTCACCACTGAGTATGACATTAGCTGCGGGTTTTTTGTATGTGGGCTTTATTATATATGTTTGTTCCCTCTAAACCTACTTTGTTGAGGGTTTTGGTTTTTTTTTTAAGATTTTTATTTATTTATTTGACAGAGCAAAAGAGCACAAGAAGGGGGAGCAGCAGAGGGAGAGGGAGAAGGATGCCCCCACTGAGCAAGGAGCCTGATGCGGGGCCCCATACCAGGACCCCAGGATTATGACTGGAGCTGAAGGCAGATGCTTAACCATCTGAGCCCCCAGGCGCCCCTGTTGAGGGTTTTTATCATGAATGGATGTTGTCCTTTATCAAATGCTTTTTCTGCATCTACTGAGATGATGATGTGGTTTTATCCTTTCTCTTGTTAATGTGATGTATCACATTGATTGATTCACAAATATTGAACCACGCTTGCATCCCTGGAATAAATTTCACTGCTACACTGGTGAATGATTTTTTTTAATGTATTGTTGGATTTGGTTTACTAATTTTTTTTTTAAGATTTTATTTATTTATTTGAGAGAGAGAATGAGAGAGAGCATGAGAGGGGGGAGGGTCAGAGGGAGAAGCAGACTCCCTGCCGAGCAGGGAGCCCGATGCGGGACTCGATCCCGGGACTCCAGGATCATGACCTGAGCCGAAGGCAGTCACTTAACCAACTGAGCCACCCAGGCACCCTGGTTTACTAATATTTTGTTGAGAATTTTTGCATCTGTGTTCATCAGAGATATTGGCCAGTAGTTTTCCTTTTTTGTAGTGTATCTGGTTTTGGTATCAGAGTAGTTCTGGCCTCATACAATGAACTTAGAAGCTTTCCTTCCTTTTCTCTTTTTTTTTGGAATAGTTTGAGAATAGGTATTAACTTTTCTTTAAATGTTTGATAGAGGGGCACCTGGGTGGCTCAGTTGGTTAAGCGACTGCCTTTGGCTCAGGTCATGATTCCAGGGGCCTGGGATCGAGCCCTGCATTGTGCTCCCTGCTCAGCGGGAAGCCTACTTCTCCCTCTTCCACTCACCGCTGTTTGTGTTCCCTCTCTCGCTGTCTCTCTCTCTCTCTCTCTGTCTGTCAATTAAATAAATAAATAAAATCTTTAAAAATAAATAAGTAAATGTTTGATAGAGGTCACCCAGGTGGCTCAGTCAGTTAGACTTCTGCCTTCAGCTCAGGTCATGATCCCAGGGTTCTGGGATTAAGTCCTGCATCGGGCTCCCTCCTCAGCAGGGAGTCTTCTCCCTTTACCCCTTCCCCCTGCTTGTGATCTCTCACACTCTCTTTCTCTCGCTCTCAAATAAATAAGTAAAAACTTTTAAAATAAATAAAGTTTGATAGAATTCCTCTGTGAAGCCATCTGGTCCTAGACTTCTGTTTTGGGGCAGCTTTTGGATTGCTGATTCAATTTCATTGCTAGTAATTGAGAGATTCAGATTTTCTATTTCTTCCTAATTTCATTTTGGAAGATTATATGTTTCTAGGAATGTATCCATTCTTTCCAGATTGTCCCAGTTTGTGGCATATAATTTTTTATAATACTCTTTTATAATCCTTTGTATTTCTGTGGCTGTCAGCTATTTCTCCTCCTTCATTTCTGATTTTATTTAAGTCCTTTCTCTTTGTATCTCTCTCTCTCCTGGTCTTTATGAATCTGGGTAATGGTTTGTCTGTTCAGAGAATCAGCTCCTGGTTTCATTGATCTGTTCTGTTGTGTTTTTAGTCTCTATTTCATTTATTTCTGCTCTAAAATTTATTATTTCCTTCCTTCTACTGGCTTTGGGCTTTGTTCTTTTCCTGGCTCCTTTAGGTCTAAGATTAGGTTGTTTATTTGAAAATTTTCTTGCTTCTTGAGGTAGGCTTGTATTGCTGTAAAATTCTCTGTTAGAACAGTTTTTGCTGCATCCCAAGGATTTTGGACCATTGTGTTTTCATTTTCATTTGTCTCCATGTATTTTTTGATATCCTCTTTGATTTCTTGGTTGAGCCATCCATTGTTTAGTAGCATGTTATTTAGCTTCCATGTATTCGTATTCTTTTCAGATTTTTTCTTGTAATTGATCTCTATTTTCATACCATGTAGTCAGAAAAGATGCATGATATGTTTTCAATTATTTTCAGTTTACTGAAATTTGTTTTGTGGCATAACAAGTGATGTTCTGGAGACTGTTTCATGTGCATTTGAATGTATGTTACACTGTTTTTTGAAAGAATATTCTGAATGTATCTGATAGGTCCACCTGATCCAATGTGTCATTCACAGCCACTGCTTCCTTGTTTTCTGTTTGGATGATCTATCCATTGATTGATGATCTATCCATCATGATCTATCCATTGATTATCCATGTAACATTGGAGTGTTACAGTCCCATACTATTATTGTATTACTATCAATTTCTTCTTTGATGTCTCTTAATAGTTACTTTATGTTAATTTAAGTATTCCCGTGTTGGGTGCATAAATATTTACAATTGTTATATCCTGTTGTTAGATTGTTCCCTTTATCATTATGTAGTATCCTTCTTTGTCTCTTGTTATAGTCTTTGTTTTAAAGACTATTTTGTCTTAGGTAAGTATTGCTTCCCCAGCTTTCTTTTCACTTCCATTTGCATGGTAAATGTTTTTGTATCCCTTAACTTTCAACCTGCATGATTATTTAGGTCTGAAGTAAGACTTTTTTAGACATCACATACGTGGGTCTTGCCTTTTTTTTTTTTTTTTAAGATTTTATTTACTCGTTTGTCAGAGAGAGAGCAAAAGCAGGTAGAGTGGCAGGTTGAGGGAGAAGCAGGCTCCCTGCTAAGCAAGGAGACTGATGCGGGACTTGATGCCAGGACCCTGGGGTCGTGACCTGAGCCAAAGGCAGATGCTTAACCACCTGAGCCACCCAGGCATCCCAGGGTCTTGCTTCTTTTATCCATTCATTCACCGTATGTCTTTTAGTTGCTACATTTAGTCTATTTACATTCAAAGTAGTTATTGATGGGTATATATTTACTGCTATTTTGTTAACTTGTTTTATGGTTGTTTTTGTAGTTCTCTTTTCCTTTCTTCTGCTCTCTTCCATTGTGGTTTGCTGGCTTTCTCCAGTGAAATGCTTAGATTCCTTTCTCTTTATTTTGTGTATCTATTGCAGATTTTTGATTTGTGGTTACCATTAGGTTCATATGTAACATCTTATGTATTAGCCGTTTATATTACATTGATGTCAATTTAACTTTGAACCTGTTGTAAGAGAACAAATTTATAATCTCCTCCAACCCACAATCTATGTATATGATGTCATATCTTACATCGTTTTATTTTGTGGATCCCTTAAACGCTTTTTATAGATATAATTTAATGTACTGCTTTTGTGCTTTAACCTCTGTAATGATTTTATAAATGATTAATCCACCACTTTTATTGTGTTTGTATTTACATATGAAATTTTATTCTTTCATAATGTTGTTACTCCTGATTATGGCCTTCTTTCCACTCAAAGAGTTCCCTTTAATTTCTCTTGTAAGTCTGGTTTAATGGTGGTGAAGTCCTTTAACTTTTGTTTGCCTAAAAAACTCTCTCTTTCTATTCTGAATGATAATCTTGCCAGTCATAGTGTTCTTGTTGGTGGTTTCTTTCAGTACTTTGAGGTATATCATATTACTCTGGCTTGCAAAGTTTCTGCTGAAAAATCAGCTTATTGTCTTCTGCGATTTTCCTCCTAAGGAACTGTTTTCTTTTCTGTTGCTGCTTTTTAAATTCTCTCATTATCACTGCTTATAATTACTAAGTATCTTGGTGTGGACCTCCTTGGGTTGATTTTGTTGGAGGCCCTCTGTGTCTTCTGGATTTGGATGCCTGTTTCTTTCATCAGATTCAGGAATTTTTCAGCTATTATTTCTTCAAATAAATTTTCTGCCTCCTTTTCTCTCTCATTTCTTTCTGGGATCCCAATAATGGAAATGTTATTACACTTGATGATGTTGCTGAGCTCCCTTAACCTATTCTCATTTTTTATTATTATTTTTTCTTTTTGGTTTTCATTACCCTGCCTTCTAGATTAGTGGTCTGTTTTTCTGCATCCTCTAATCTGCTGATTCCTTCTAGTATATTTTTCATTTCAGTTACCGAATTCTTCATTCTGACTGGTTTTTTGTTTGTTTTTTTTTTCTCTTTGTTGAAGTTCTCGTTGAGTTTGTCCATTTTTTTCCCCAAGTCCAGTTAGTATCTTTGTATCATTACAAAGTATCATTACTTTGAATTATTTATCCAGGCATATTGCTGATCTCAGTTTCATTTAGCTCTTTTTTTTTGCAATTTTTGTCCTGTTCTTTCATTTGGGACATATTCTTGTCTCCTCATTTTGTCTAACTCTCTGTGTTTGTTTCTGTGTATTAGGAAAGTCAGCTATGTCTACTGATCTTGAAAGTAGTGGCCTTAGGAAGACGGGTGGTGCCCTGTAGCACAATGTTTCCTGTTGATCTGAACCCGGTTCTTCAGGGTGTCTCCTCCATGGGTTGCGTGTGCGCTGCTGCTGTATCTGAGCCACATTTGCCTTCAGTCCTCTTAACTGCAGTGGCCCACCTTGCATGCTGTGGACAGGATTTAGTCCCTGTGCTGTTTAGGGCCACTGTGGGCTTGTAGTTGGGCAGTGTCAGCAGTCAGACCAGATGCCTGCCCTCATCCAGTTCACTGGGTCTACAGTAGCACTGCCCTGCAGGGTCCCCTGAGAGGCTTTTGTAGGTAGGTGGGGCCAGCAGTCAGACCAGATGCCTACCCCAATTTGTCTGGCATGGCTGCAGTGATCCCAAACTGCACAGCTCTCTTCCTGTGCTGCCACTTGAGAGCTTTTTGTTGGTGGATGTGATTGGCAGTCAGATCAGCTGTCTGCCCCCAGTCCATCTGCTGGGGCTGCAGTGGAACTAGTTTGTGTGGTTATCTTGCCCTCTCCCCAGGACAGGAGTCACTTTGGAGTGCCTCCCATCCCTGTCCACGCTGCTTGCAGGATGTGATGCAGCAGGTGCCACGTAGGAGGGTTACTTACAGCTTTTAAAACATCTGGAAATAAGGCAGTGAACAAAATTATGTTAATAAGAGCTTCTTAGGAAATATATTTTCTTTTAAAGTGCTTGACATTCTTGTTTTTAATAGCTCCACTATTGTTTTAAGAATATGCTACCAGGGGCGCCTGGGTGGCTCAGTCCTTAAGCGTCTGCCTTCAGCTCAGGTCATGATCCCAGGGTCCTGGGATAGAGCCCCGCGTCGGGCTCCCTGCTCCACGGGGAGCCTGCTTCTCCCTCTCCCACTCCCCCTGCTTGTGTTCCCTCTCTCGCTGTCTCTGTCAAATAAATAAAATCTTTAAAAAAAAGAATATGCTACCAGTGTATTTATGCTACTTCTGAATGAAGTACTAACATTTAGTCATTGTTCTATTTTCCAAGTCTTTCAAATCTAGAACTTCGTGTTCTCACAACTCTTCTACTTCTACTTTTCCCCACAGGTATTATTCATTTTATACTTTTTTCTGACTTTTTATTTCCCGTAAGTCCAAGCTCAGATGTCTACCTCTGTCAGGATTAATTTCTGCCTCCTGCTTTCATAAGTCCTATTTATACTACTATTCTAATATGGTGTCATATTAGCATACCTAATTCAAAGATAGGGACCTTATTCATCTTTATATCACCCGCCAGTCATATCCTGGGTTTACAGCCTACTACCCTCTGTTACAAATGATGAGGTGCTGGAGTCACATGTTTTAGATTTCGTGTTATGTTGTCACATTTTGAAAATGTGCATGATGTTTGTGTGGAGATACCCTGTGACATGGATATTGATTGAGATTAGGTTGCATTAGGGAATCTAAAATACCATTGGAAACTTACTGATGCAAATTCCATAACGCAGTATTCTCTGACATGGAGTCTATAACTATTTATTGAGAGTTTTCGCTGTCAGATGTTTTTTCATAAGAGAGAATTTTTAGGCTGGGAGGCTCCAATGTGAATCTCCAAAAATTAGTGAATTTAAATAAAGGAAATCGGAGCCACATCTGTCCATAAATTGGCATTTTTTTTCAAAGTTGTATTTCAAGATAACATAACTTTGAAAGTATTTTGAATAAACTAAAACGTAGTATGAGAAATAGTTGAAGTTCCTTGGGGGGATGTGACTATATAAGTCAAGGTATTTGAAGTCAGGTTATGTTGCAGCAAATTCTGCCAGGTTTCTACATTTTTCTTGTCAATTGTAGTGGACTATATTCTTACAAGACCATTGTAAGTTACTTTTCCAGTCTATAAAGAGCTGAGCCCAAATTCTGACACTGCGGTCTATGCTTCTGTATGTGTATGTTCTGAGGTAATATTTCCAACACAAGAAAAGGTTGTATCTTCACTTCCCATTTCCATTCCTGCCCTTTATGTTCCTAGGAGTGGAAATGTGTCAATGTATGCTTTGATGGTGTTTGGAATTTAGAGCATGAATTTGAAGTACATGTGATTTGATAAACTGAAAAGAGGATTGACTGTTAATTGTTAGACTAAAGGGCAAGAAATAAGCTTCCCCTTGTCCTTTATCTGCCTACAAGTTTTAAGTATTACAGAAAATTCATTCACAGAGAAGTTGAGAAAATAGCATATTATCAATCACTTCATTACTGACTAGGATTAGAATATAAATTTTTTGTACAAAGTTAGATTACTCAGAAGTCATTTGTAACATGGCCATAAAGCACTGTTGCCATAGAAATAGCATAATTTTACAAAACCTTTCACTTTTAACTAGTTCACTATAACTGGATTTTTACTTTTTTGGTGTTAATATGTTGATTAGTTAACAAATATGCTTTGTATTTCTATCTTTAGAGAAGGTTAATGCTAGATTTTATTCAATTATTTAGTCATTGAGCAGAATCATTGAGGCTGAAAGGCAACTGCAGTGATGCTGTTGTCTATAGTCAAATACCTGAGATGCGATCTTTGCCATTTCTGTTGCTTTAGGGATTAATAAGGATAGAAATGAAAACTGCTATTTATAGGATAGTGAAATATATTTATGGTATTACCAGAGAAATCATTTCACTGACGTTTAGTTGTGGGAGTTTGTATAGGCAATACTATAGTTTGGTTCATCTTTGTGGAAACTTTTTAAATACCCTGAAGCTGGATGGTTAGTTATTTTTATCTGGTTTCTTTTAAAAAAGAAAAAAATGATTTCTGGTAACTTCTAGTAATTTACGTAAGTTTTGAGATAGTTGGTTTACCTAAAGGAATCTTCTTGGGCTCAAGAAGCAAAACCACTTCCTATTTTCTTTTTTTTTTTTTTTAATACAATTCTTATTCACTACTCAAAGCTTATCATTGTGGTTATTTAAGTAACTGATGAATTCACTTGGTAAAAGTAAATGTATACTCTTAATTTACTACTTAAGTTACTAATAGTGCCTTTAGTTTAGAGAAGAGTTGTCCCTTAGGTGTCTGATTTGTGACTGCAGTCAAAGTATTTAATCTCTTTCATGATCTGTTTCTCTGTCAAGTGACCTTAATAATATAATAAGGAAATAATCTAAAAATTTGCTAAGTGACTCCATTTTCCTTGTGCCCTTGACACATTCCTAGTATAAGGATTCCTATTTTAGTATGACAACCATTCTATAAAAGCGATTCTCCTCTCTCCTACTTTTGGTCTTCAGAAGGGCCAGCTTCCTTGGCATGCACCCTCTGATGTAACACAGGGTCCTGTGTTTGGTTTAATGTTCTGCTATTACCAACTCAAAATTCTCAATAATTTTTAACAAGCACCCCTGCATTTTCCTCTTGCCCAGGGACCAGGAATTATGTAACCAGTACTGATCCTCAGACACTAGTTGTCGTAACAGATTGTAATATACACTGAAAAGTAATTGTCTGTAAACCAAGCCTGTGACCATATAAATTGCCTCAACTATAAAGGAAATCTTTGTACACAAATTTTATTTGAATGTATTTTAAGCGGAGAAAAATATAGCTGGGAGTTACCTATGCAGTAAACCCTTTAAATGTTAGCTCTCATAATAGAGGGTTTTTAAGATTTGCTATTTTAACAGAATTTTGTCATTTCAAAACACAAAAGTATTTGTTTAAAACACAAAACATTCTATTAGATGAAGAAGAATAAATTCAAAGCAGGGTTTAACTCACTGTGCCATTACAGGTTATCAAGTTATACCCAACCACCAGCAAAACTACCAAGGACTAGTTGGAGTTCAGCAACCCCAGAGTCAGAGCCTAGTTGGTGGCCAACCCAGCAGCATTGGAAATCAGATCCAAGGAGTAGTCATCCCATATCCTTCAGTGCCATCATACCAGGTATGTGGTCACTATTGCCATCTTTGGATGGAGGAGATTTTGAATAAATAAAATGTATAGCCACAGTTCATCTCCTCTCTTTTTTTTATATAGGGAAAATGCTTTTGTGATGTGTAACTTTATAGTCTTAAGAGTTTTATTAGTTACAGCAGCTTTGTTTTATCCTCATTGTATTGCTTTATTCATTCACTTTTTCAATTTTTATAAATAATTAAATGTGAACTACAATGTTAACCACATTGGTAGTAGCAAGTAAATTTTGTTTGGCATTGTCTGTGTTTCCAACGATATAAGTATATAATAAGCAAGTATCTTATTCAGTTCTTCAGCTTCTTAGAAAGTCTCTTTTGAGGAAAGAGGGGAATGAGAGGGAAAATAATGGTAGAGGTAGGTACCTAAAAGAGTGAGGTAGAGTACAAACTATAAATCAGTGTTTACGGAATAGAGAAGAATGTTAAGTTTTCCATGCTGGAACTCATCTTTTTCCCCACCTCACTCCCAGAAAAGAATGGCATATCATGTATTTAAAATGTTGTGGATTTTAATCT
The DNA here is from genome assembly GCF_011800145.1 of Mirounga leonina. Taxonomy (NCBI): domain Eukaryota; kingdom Metazoa; phylum Chordata; class Mammalia; order Carnivora; family Phocidae; genus Mirounga; species Mirounga leonina. The sequence goes on along the minus strand of NW_023270377.1, from coordinate 91,917,624 downwards.
ATAGTTCTAAAGTAGAAGTATCTATTGTTTTATAAATAAATCAAATATATCTAGTATAATACGGCACATTTTCAGAAATTTGTTTTACCCTTCCTTCATCTTTCTGAATAACTTGCAAGTGACTTTATTAGCCTCATGGTTTTCCGTAGCTGAGCCTAATGTTAAAAAATCAAAGACCATTTTCATTCATCTCAACAAGGTAAAGACAATCTAGTTAGGAAGATAAATGTACATATAAACAAGTTGATGATAGTGCACAGACCCATAACTAAAAGGATTATGCAGTAGAGCCATGAACAGATTAGGAACTTAAATGTAGAAGTTCTCTGGAAAGATAAAAACCTTTAACTAGCTCTTAAAAGAAAATTATGGGCATAAATTGGTTAAGAAGAAATCTTGGGGATGGGGAAGGATATGAGTAAAGGTGCTAGCATATTTCATATAATTCCAGAGATTTTAAATTGAAATTAAATGTAAACTATGGAGTTGTCAAGGACTAGTGAGCACTAAGATATATCTAGGAAATATATATATATATATGTCTAGTTTTCTAGCTTCTTGATAATAGAAAGCAACTAAGGAAAAAAGAAAAGATTAATCACAGATCTGTACCTCTGAAACAAATAATGCAATATATGTTAAGAAAAAAAAAGAAGAAGAAGAAGATAGCAGGAAGTGAAGAATGAAGGGGGGGAAATCGGAGGGGGAGACGAACCATTAGAGACGATGGACTCTGAAAAACAACCTGAGGGTTCTAGAGGGGAGGGGGTGAGGAGATGGGTTAGCCTGGTGATGGGTATTAAAGAGGGCACGTTCTGCATGGAGCACTCAGTGTTATGCACAAACAATGAATCATGGAACACTACATCAAAAACTAATGATGTAATGTATGGTGATTAACATAACAATAAAAAAATTTTTAAAAAGATTAATCATAAAACTAGGTTTTACATCTTTATTTTCTCTCCCATCCCCATGCTTCTTCCTTATCCTCTGTGCTTGAGCCCAGGCACATGGGACTGCCCATTCCCTTCTTCTCCATAGATAGACATTAGAGAGAATCAATACCAGGCCAGGAACTCTCTCCTGTCAAGGACCTTGGTTGTGCTACCTAACCCAGTACATTGAGCACCTGTTAGATGTCTAGGCACTGTGCAAATAAGATCTGCCCTTTACCTCTAGGGGCTCACAGTCTAGTGCAAGTAATACAATTTTTAAATAAATTACAGACTTGTTAGTGTAGTTTTTGGGTTTGTTTAAGCTAGATACTGGAAATGTGTCAGAGCTAAGACAGTAATTACAATTTCTATAGCATACTTTTTTATAAATCATTTCTCAAGGTATTTTATATAATCCTCATACTGGGTAAAAGACTAGGAGAAGGATAGCCCTGAAGAGCAATTAGAGCCTGCTTTATATTCCTGCTACCTCTGGTAGAGAGACTGAGTGGGAATAAAGTGCTGTCCAAAAAATAAGTCAGAAAAATCATCTGTCCTCAGTAGACTGTATTTGGTGGCCACGTGTCTCAAATACTGTTCCCTCTCTTTTGCTACTTTAATTTTTCTTTACCACTAGTTGTAGATCTGTTCTATAGTTTAAATCATCTAGATTGAACTGTGTTGTTTTCCCTGGATCTGCTTTGAGTATATATTAACTTAGATACAATCAGAAATAATAATCTTAGAATGTTATACTCCCTTAATAGGCAAAAACACTGATATATATTATGTTATACAGAGTTGGATAAATCAGACCAGTAGCTTTCTCTGCAATAATTGAGCCAAATTGAAAGTAATTAAGGGATTACTGTGTATTTTGAAAAGACTAGTTTGCATTTCAGAAGTTAATCACCTTCTAAATCATGGAAGCCACGTATAGAGAATAATGAAATGGTTAAAGAGCTGAAGCTCTGGAGCCAGAGGGCATAGTATCAGATCTTAACTTCCCTACTTACTGGCTATACACCCTTGGGCAAGTTACTTAACCCCAATTTCCCCACCTATAAAACGGGGGTGATAAAAGTACCTTCTTAAGGTTATTAGGAAGACTTAATATTATAACACACATAAAGTTATTAGAACAGAACCTGATGCATGGTGGTAAATAAATACTTAGTAATGTTAATTTGCATTATCATCACTATTACTACTATAATTGCTACTGCTGTTGCTAACATCATCATCATCATAACCGTCAGAAGCTTTTATATTGGCCTTATTTACCAAAATCAGTATAATCCACCTGTAATGTTGTGGCACAAGAACCCATTACAACAGAACAACAACAACAGAAGAGTCCATTGTGTCTGTGGTTTCTATTTTAGAAAGCAGAGACCTGAAAAATCCATTGTGTTCATGTGGGTTCTATGTAGATAGTATAGAAAACAGAACTGAAAGATACACTGTTCACCAGACGTCTACTCTGCTAGATCCTGCAAGTAGAGATTACAGTGGAGATAATGCCTCCCACGAGATGGAGGTAGCATCTCATTTTTTCACATAAGGAGCTGTTGGGTCTCACAATAGTTAAGTCATTTGCCTCATGTCACATAGATAGCTAAAGGATGAAACCAATACCACATCTAGATATCTTAAGCTCTAAAACTCACACATTCTGATCCAGTTTATCTCACTGGTGCCCTACCTGCGTTTTATTTAGCTCTGTCTGAGATGTACTGTATTATTTACTCTTTCCACGTCAAATGATCATCCTTATTTGGAAACCATTTCTTTTTAAAACAACTTTTACTTAAGGTTGTAAGTCACGTTTCATTTTTATAATCTAATGCATCTAGCCTATTGTTTAGTTGATAAATGCTAGCCAAAAACAAAAGCTGGCTGAAAAGGGCAGAAATAAAGTGGTAGTACTGTGGCTAACTTATCATGACTATTGGCAGTTTAGCTTATTCTTAAATGTTGATATTGGAAAAGTTTATGGAGGCTGGAGACATTATCATTTGCAAGGTTTTGAAGAACGTTTTTCCCTTTAAATTGTCTTTCAAATTCTAGGTTTCACTGCCTCAGAGTTCTCAAGGAATTGCCCATCAGACTTATCAACAGCCTATTATGTTCCCTAATCAGTCTAATCAAGGATCTATGCCCACAACAGGAATGCCAGTTTACTATAGTGTCATTCCGCCTGGCCAACAAAATAATTTAAGGTGAGTACAACTAAGAAACCTAATCTTATAGCTGCTCATTGTTTATCAGGATTATGATCTGTTACTAATTTTAAAATTGATTAAGGAGCATGACCTGAAATCATTATCTAATATAGAATAGAAAAAGTAGGATACAGTCTCCTTTTCTCATAGTTTTTCTAACAAAGTCAGGATAAGCCAGACATTTCATATGTAACCTAAAGAAGAGTCACATCTTCTCTCATTTGCCTAAAAGCAGACCATTCTCCTCTTAGCCAGATGGAATAGTAGTTGGCCATGGACCCTGGAGTTGGAGCATTTACTATTTAAGATTTTTGTAGGAGTTGGGGGAGAATATAACCTCAGCAACAGAATTTCTTGCTAAAATTTTTCAGGCTCTAGGGAGCTCAGTTTTCATCAGTAAGAAGAAGGAGGCATATAGGAGAAGCAAATGATAGTAGCTCTATATAAAAGCAAGTCATGAAGCTACTTCTTTAGCTACTTCAACTTGGAAGAGCAGAAGCTCTTCTGATAAGCCGAATGTGATACAGAGTAATCTTCCTTTGAATTGGGTAACTTTAGTCCATTATTCAGAAAGTATTACAGGGGCTCAGTTCAGTTAAGCATCTGCCTTCAGCTTAGGTCATCATCTCAGGGTCCTAGGATCAAACCCCATGTTGGGCTCTCTGCTCAGCAGGGAGTCTGCTTTTCCCTCTCACTTTCCCTCTGTTCTCTCTCTCTCAAATAAATAAAATCTTAAAAAAAAGAAAAAGAAAGAAAGAAAACAAAATATTACAGTCTTTCATTATTTCATGACATCCCTGTAAGGTTGCCAGAGGGACTACAGTGCTCTTTTTAAGAAAGAGGACCTATGTTCTAATTGCTGATAAGAGGTTGGCACTGGTTATGGTTACAGATAATGGTATTTAGGGGTGAGAAAGTGATTGACAGACTTGCTTCATTGATACTTGGGAGAATGGAAACTTGGCTCTCATTTTATTTGTTATCAAACACACACACACACACACACAGGAACTCACATATTTCCTCAGCCTTGATTCTCATTTTATTTGTTGTCACACACGCACACAGGACTCAACATACTTCCTTGCCCTTTCCAGCTTTGTGGTTTCACAGATTGAAGAGGCCCAGGCTCTTTAAACAGTGAGTTGGTTGTGAATCATAGGCAACGTTGGAGTTTTAAATTCTAATGAGCCCAGCTCTTTAAAGGTAGAGGGACTACACAATGAAAATAGAAATGTGTACTGTGTTAAATTTCCCATTTGTTGTTTAAGTTTAAAATCTCTAAATAAGGGGAAGATACTCCCAATCTGAACCTCTTTTTCCAATTTAGGTAAATTTGAGGTCTGTAATGCCAGTTCAGGTTCAGAAGTGTCAGAAGCAGAATTCTGTGCTAAAGCAGGTGAAATAGATGGTGTGAAAATGGCTGGGTTATCTGCTTCTTGAACCAAAGTATAACCTTTTATCTGAGAGAAAATTACCAAAGAAATCATTCCAGTGTAGAACAGAGGCTAAGAGAAGTTGGTATTAATTCAGTGACTTGTTCAAGATCAAAAACACCTGTTTTTATAAGTTAACTTATGTAGACCTACCCCATGCTGGGTAGAGGAGCTTTCTTAAAGGAAGATCAAGCCTAAAACGACCTATATAAAATGACTTAGACTTTAAACTTTCCCGTGTTTGTTATATTTATCAATACCTTAAACAGAAACAATTTTGTCCCCTTGATTTGCAAGAGAACTGACCCCAGGAGTGTGTGTAGAGGTGAGAGCACAGCTTTGTCCTGTCCCCCCACATTCAACTTTTAAGTATGACAGCAGGATCTAAAAGCTGTCATAACTACACTTTGGAAAGAACCATACCAACTTTTAGTCCCTGGGCCTGCTTCTGCAAGAAAATAAAAATTTGGTGAGCTAGCCTTGGCTGGAGGAATAGCTTGGAAGCCCAGCAATTAAATGAGAAGTGAGATTCCCCTCCAACTTGAATCTTGAGAAAAAGTTTTGGGAATTACTCACAGGTTAGGGCTATGACCTAAGTGAGTCAAAGAAATTTGAAATAAGCTAGCTGTTACTTGACAGTAGAGATTGTTACTATGTAACAAACTAGCATTGATCTCTTCCAACTACCAATTGCCAGTGTGAGAAATGGAATGAATGAGTTGCACATAAAGCAAGAATGTATATTCTGGGGTGCCTGGGTGGCTCAGTTGGTTAATCAGGTCATGGTCCCAGGGTCCTGGGATTGAGTCCCATGTTGGGTTCCTTGCTCAGCAGGGAGCCTGCTTCTCCCTCTGCCTCTGCCCCTCCCCCTGCTCGTGCTCTGTCTCTCTCTGTCTCTCTGACAAACAGATAAAATCTTTGGAGGAAAAAAAAAGAATGTGTATCCTGTCAGACTTGTATTCTGGTACCTTTTATGCTAGTTATTAGGTAGGAATACAAGTCATACAGAATTAATTAAGGATACCTTTGAGTGAAAACCATTTCTAATTAATGTTATTTTTCAAAATATAACAGCATTTCTTACAGAAAATGTTGTTTCTGATTCTGGGCAATATTTAATAAGCAAATTGCCATAATATTTCAGATTTCCAACTTAAAAATCAACTGTTGGCATTTATTAACCAGATCATTACTATCCAAGGGTCAATACTAGAGAGACCATTCCTTCATAAATCTAGATTTACTAGCTTGTATAAATTATATTTTATCTTACATATTCCACTGTGTTTACATGCAGAGCAGAGGTTTGTCTGAATATTCCAGCATCTAGAACAGGGCCCGGTCCAGGACAGAAGCTTGGTAAATGCATACTGAATGAACACACTTCCTTAGTGGTAAAGGCCAACTTACACATATGTGTTGGTACATATATGTTATTCATTCTTGTTTATGTAGTATTATTGGCCTTAATATTATTATTTTGTTTCTGTAACCTCTCTATACTTTTTAAATTTTTCATTTTTTTACTACAAAATAAATTATGCTTGTTGACACAAGTTAAACAATCAAGACAAAATTGTGTAAAAACAAAGCTAATCATCATGCCCCACTCTGCCCTCACCTCCAGGTAACCAGTGTTCATATGATAGTATGTGCATTCTGTCACATTAGCCTCCTGACCAAACAAACATATACACATATAAAATACACATATACTGAAATTAGGTGGTAAATTCTAATGAAATAGACATTATCTTGCATTTTTTCTTTAATAGTGTATTGTGAATATCAGATTAGTAAAATTCCATCTAAGACATTCTCGTTTTATGTGTGGTTTTTTTCCTCATTTCTTCACAAACATAATTTTACATAAATGAAATCATGTCATACGAGCAGTTTTCTATTGTTCTAACCTCCTTCTCTCCCCCGACCCTTTCAGTGAAATCATTCCCCATATACACACATGCTGGGTAACCCATGTTTCTATCCTGGTTTATATCCTTCCTCACTTTCCTCCTTGTACCTAATCACATGCTAACATAAATAATAGGTATGGAGACACAATTAAGATTAACACAGACCCAAAATGGAATTTATAAATAATTTTAAATATGAAATGTCTACAGCTTGGGTTTTTTTTAATACACAACCATATGATGTTTGAAATATGATGAGAGAATTTAATCTTTCAAATTTAGTATTACAAATAATACAGTAGTTTTTTTCCTGTAGCTTCATTTGTTTATTTTATGACACTGTGCTTGTAACCTCTGCCATTTTCTCAGGAGTCCAAATGTATGCATTATTCCTTGAGGCTCTTCATCTTGGAATCTAACTGATTTGATATCAGGTTATGAAATGGTCTAACAGGTACTTTTTTAAATAACTGAATCCTGTGCCTTTAGTCATTAATTGATGGGGGAGCATGATATGGTTAGAAAGAAGATGAGCTTTGGAATCAAACAAAACCTGACTTCAAGCCTTTGTGACTTTAGGCAAGTTACTTAGTCTTTTTGCACTTTGGTTTTCTCATTTGTAAAATAAGAACACCTTATAGGATTGGTGTGAGGAATTCCATGTGTAGGACTTTGTGTATGAAAATTATTCTAAAATATAGGGCGCCTGGGTGTCTCGGTTGGGCAACTGCCTTCAGCTCGAGTCATGATCCTGGAGTCCTGGGATGGAGTCCCGCATCGGACTCCCCGCTCGGCGGGGAGTCTGCTTCTCCCTCTGACCCTACCCCCTCTCATGCTCTCTCTGTCTCATTCTTTCTCTCTCAAATAAATAGACTCTTTAAATAAATAAATAAATAAAATATATACTTGCCTGTGTCCTTAAGTAGAGGACACTAAAAATAGTTAAACTTTTTATTGCTGATTCGGAGCCATAATCCTGAGCATGTTGGAGATATTTTCATTTACATTCTGAACTTAGGGTCTTTCTTTGTCAGTTATTGTCAGTGTAAGTGCTCTAAATCTGCAGTGGAGTTACCAGAACTAAGTTTTTAAAAAGAAAGGCTGTGAGTCAGATGCTGGAGGGCTCTACTTTGAAAAAAGGTTGTGATATCTTTGAGGAATTTGTGACTTCTGTTTTAATAGTTCCATGCCTTTACTGCTTACCTGGTTCAGAGCTCTCTTCCCCTTCATTGTGGTGGCTGCACACTTCCCTGAAAAGCAGTAAGAAAGCTGGAAGAAACCATAGAATATCATTAGTCTTTCCTTGAAGCAGAAAGTATTTTTGAGTGTTGTTCCCATGTAGACTAAATATAGTAAAATGTTCATTTGTTTTCCGAATTATTTGTGTTTTCTGTGTGAACAGAATTTACATATTTGTTCTTTTCTGGTAATGCCAAGTCAAGACTTCTTAAAAGACACTCCATTTTGTAGATTTAAAAAAATTTATCTCTATTTACTTCACTGAATTTCAAACCTGTATTTTTGCCAAAACATTAAGCTGAGGAAAGAAAAAATATATTACATTATCTCTTCAGAGTCACTTACATAAAGAGAGATCTGTAAAGTTGATCACATTGTGGATTTGTATTTGCAAATTTGTGTATTCCCTATAATTTATTTGTAATCCCAAAATAGATATTTGCAGGCTTTTTCAGTCATTTGCGGATATGCAGAGAACAGTGAAAAATTTGAGTCACCCGACGAACACATTCTCAGCTGAGGTCAAACAAGTTGACACTCCTCCTCCTTACTTCAGTTCTCATACTGTAAATATTCTTTTCAGCCTGTTTGGTGCCACAGTTTTGGCATTTTTGTGCTATTATTTGGTGATGTTGCTGCTTAAAATGGCCCCCAAGCATAGTACTGAAGTTCTAGTGTTCCTAATCACAAGAAGGCTGTGTGACGTGTCTTATGGAGTAAATATGTATGTTCTGGCATTAATTATATTGTTGCTAGCCATCAGATTAATGTTAAGGAATCAACAATGTGGCATATCCAGAAAAAGGAAAAAGAAATTCACCAGTCTGTAGGTTGAGATCGCTCCAGAAAATGCTAAAGTAACATCTAAAGTGCGTGATCAAGCTATGGAAAGGATGGAAAAGCAGATAAATTTGTGGATTTCTGGGCTGACAAGCAATAAAAAAAAACATAGAGACAACATTGTTCTAAGGCCAAAACCAAAGAGATTTATGGTCAAATTACTCTGGGTCAGGAAAATGTTAAAGCCTTCTCAAGTAACGTTTCATTATAAAGAAATACTGCATTTAATTAATTATTGTAAGGAATCTATATTAAATAAAATATCTTTAAACAGAAACACATAAAAACAGGTTATGTATTGAACAGTTGATGAAGATGTTGTGACCAGAGGCTCTCAGTAACCTAACCCTGTATTTCCTGTAGGGACAATGGCTCAGTATTTGCTAATTCAGTGTTCGTATGACTTTTAGAACATAATTGTCAGGAATAACAAGAACCAACTACATCTTATGCCTCATACTGTGTTAGGTACCATAAACGCATGCAGAATGCAATAGTAATATAGAGTTCATATTGTTACTGAGTTTTAATTATTACTACTGCTAAAGCCTACTTAATCTTAGTAAAGCATGATGGTCAAGTAAAGACTATAAAATTTGACAAATTTGTAGCCTTTATTTTTCAGGACACTAAAAAGTTTGCTTTCCTCTCTAATGCCAAAGACTCAATCCAGCAAGAATTCATACATTTAGATAAGGAAGAACGATAGGACATAATCCTTGTCCTTAGAGAGCTATAATTTTTTATGGAAAGCTAAATTTATACATAAGGAACAAGAAGAAAGTCATACAGAATGCATATAAGGAAGGGATAATTAGGGGCACTTGGGTGGCGCAGTCGGTTAAGCTTCAGCCTTGGGCTCATGTTAGGATCCCAGAGTCCTGGGATGGAGCCCCACATCAGGCTGCTTGCTCAGCGGGGAGTCTGCTTCTCCCTTTCCCTCTACCCTTCCCTGCTGCTCATGTTCTCTCTCTCTCAAATATATAAATAAAATCTTTTAAAAAGGGGTGGGGGGCGCCTGGGTGGCTCAGTTGGTTAAGCGACTGCCTTTGGCTCAGGTCATGATCCTGGAGTCCCGGGATCGAGTCCCACATCAGGCTCCCTGCTCAGCAGGGAGTCTGCTTCTCCCTCTGACCCTCCTCCCTCTCATGTTCTCTGTCTCTCATTGTCTCTCTCGCAAATAAATAAAATCTTAAAAAAAAAAAATTTTTTTAAAGGGGGGGAAGGGATAATTTGAGAGTATTAAAATATGTATAGATACTAAGCATTTTACTAACCAAATGGTATATAACCATATTATCATTTGAGCCCTACCTATCTGGTCAACATTTCTTCACCTTCAGTTTCATTCCATCTAAAATGGTGTTTTTATTCCAGAAAGCTTACAAATGCTGATAAAACCTTTCTTCCAAAATTTTTTCTTGTCTAAACATTTTACTTTTCTAGACGCTTGTCCTCAGAGTGTCCTCTGAAAAGAATAAGAATGTGTGTTTGTTTTTATTTTACATATAGACTATGAAACACGAAAAGGTTAACCATAGAATTTAACCTAAAGGCCTTAACTCTTGGGCCCTGATTTGTAGCACCCTACCTTGTTAACTATCTACTAGTGATTCCTAATCTTATCAGCATGTTAGAATCACTTAGAGGGCTCTGTTAAAAGTGCTGGTCATAATCCCTAGTTCTCCACATTCTCCTTTCACTGGCATGGGCCTGCTCTTAAGCCTGAACATAATTTTTTTGAAGCCTTCAGGCAACAAGAGCTAAGACCCATTCACCTACACCTAACCAGCCCTTCTTATCTTTATCCATAGACGTGAGCTGTGTGTAGCCATAACCCAGTAATATTTTACACATTTGCAAGAAAATTATGTCTGTCACTATTTATTTGCAAACTTTCATCCAAGACCCAATGTTTGAAGATAAAACTGTGTAAATTACCCCATACCAACAAGTATACTCAGTTTTAGATGGGAAGTATATGTTAAACTCTGAGCTTACAAGGTCCTCATCCAAACATTCTTTAAGTTTTTACTAAATGGACTGTAATGAGCTTCATTCCGTTACCAGATTATAAGAAGAGAAGATTTCTGTAAAAACAATAAGTGAGACTTTGTTTTAAAAATGTCTTCCTTAGCTTGAGTTGCTTAGCAACTTCTTCTTTTTTTTTTTTTTTTCTTTTTTTTGGGGAGAGACTCCTTATGCAGAAAAATAGAATTTGAATTATTATTTTTACTTCCCGCTCAGCCTTCCAGTTATCACTGAGGCTACTTTGTGTTTAGATTAGATTGTGTTGTTATGTATACTGTGAAGATTTGGCATAGCCTGATATACGTTACATGTCTTGTCACTTTCAGCAAGCCATATAGTGGTCAGAGAAACTAGTTTTACAACTAATCATAGGATTTCTGTCCGTTTTTGGTATAGAGAGAAAATTAATTCCATTCCTACAGTGTCTTCAAAAGTGGCAAGCTAGTTGGATAAATCTTCAAAATGCCCTCATTTTTGGTGGGTTTTTTCCTCCTGTTTTACCTTTCATTTTTCATTTTTATCTTGAAACTCAAAAGGAGAATATATACCTTTGTTTTTGATCTGTCATCTCAAAGGGTTAGCATACACAGAGAGAAACTTGAAGAGATTGTAACCTCTATTTTTCAGAACTTGCTATAAAAATGCTTCACAGTATCTTTATGAAATGATGAAAAAGAAAACCTACTTTTAAGTCTTTTCCCTTTTTCCTCCCCACAGTATATTTTTCCCCATTTTTATCTTCTGCTATTCCTGTGGTATCCCCTTTGTCCTACTTCTGGAACCTGTCTTGGATTAATTTTATTTCTCCTAAACTTCTGGTTTTGCATTTTAATTTTTTCATTTGCCTCAGCCATCCTTTGAAATAACTGTCAATAACAAAGTGGCAATCTGAGCCATACCTTTTAGTGAAGTTTTGCTTTTGTTGTTATTAACAAGGAAGTTAACACCTAGCCGAGAGAAATAAAATGGAATAAGAAAATGACTTTTGGAGCTAAAACATTGTCTTTCCATAACATTCATTTTCTCTTCACTGAATATAAAATCTTCTTACTATTTTTGGAAGCATGAATTTATTGCAAATTCATTAGTAAACTAAATTTTACTGACATAAATGATGTTAAATGGGAAGGAAAGAGGGTGCTATAGCTATTTGATTTTTTGTGAATTCACCAAAATGACTGATAGTAGTAATATTTTAGATTAAAATAATAGTACTTCATAGGTACTTAAAGAATTGGGAGGAGTGGTAACCTTTCATGCAAAAATCTCTTCATTTTATACATAAGTAAACTGACCATACTTGTGGCCCTCCCTCCTCTCAGTGGGTATCTGTCAACAACAGAAAATATTTCTTCTACATCTGTATTTTGTCTTTAAAACAGTCTTTTCTCTATTTCTCATTATATATGATACATAGTCATTGTAGAAAATTTGAAAATATAGAAGAATTACAAAGTGTGAAAAAGGAAATCGACTACAGTCTCAGTACCCAGAAATAATTACTGTTAAATTTTGGTGCAGGAGCACCTGGGTGGCTCATTCAGTTGAGTGTCTGCCTTTGGCTCAGGTCATGATCTCCGGGTTCTGGGATCAAGCCCCACATTGGGCTCCCTGCTCGGTGGGGAGTCTGCTTCTCCCTCTACCTACCCACCCCCACTTTGTGTGCTCTCTCTCTCTTTCACTCTCTCAAATAAATAAATAAAATCTTAAAAAAAATTTTTTGGGTGCACTTCTCAAGTCATTTTTCAGTGCACACATAATATGTAAACTTTATTGGGAATTAAATGTTTTAAACATTGTATTTTCTGTATTTTTAATTGTATTATTCATCAGCTCTGGTTTAAAAATTAAACCATATAAAAATACAAAGTAAAATTTTAAAACTCTGCCTTACCCATTGCCCTTTGTGCAAAGCAATTACTATTCACCAAAATAATCACCATTTAATGACTTTGGTATGTACTTTCTAACACTTTTACTACTTTTAAGTAGACATGTAAAATAGTTGTGGTTTGAAAAGAGAGCATCACCGTTTTTGTTTTTGAGGTAAAGAGATTAGGAATATTTTTGTTTGTTTTTACTGTGAATTTTTTTTGCATATGTGGGATTATTTAAATGTTTTATTCTGCAGCTTGTTTTTTTCATTAAATGTTGCTTTTGAACATCTTTCCAGAGAGTATTTGAATTTTTCTTTTTAGGTTAGAATGGAGAGAAACCAGCTTGTAAGAGGTCAGACTAAGGAATTTGTGTTTTAGACTTTTAATAATAGCAAAAAATGTGGTTTCTGAAGTATGAAATTGATGTGATAATGTGTTTGTTTTTGTTTGTTTGTTTTTTAATTAGTTCATAGCAATTGTTGAGATACATTTGAATTCAGCAGAGACCACAAGCATCAAGTAGCAGGATCCCTGGTTGTGGTGGTCCCAGTAGGAAAGGGATACATTTAGGTGGCCCTTTGAAAGAAGATACAAATATTTGGTGATATTGTAAGTGAGGATTAAAGAAAAAAATTCAGATATCTTGATGGAAAATGTTTCACTAGCAACAATAGAATGCTAGGGTTGGAGATTAGTGTAATTATTATTTGAATATCGTTTACTTAAAAATACCTACTAGAGGGGCACCTGGGTGGCTCAGTTGGTTAAGCATCTGCCTTTGGCTTAGGTCGTGATCCCAGGGTCATGGGATCGAGCCCCACATTGGGCTCCCTGTTTGAGGGGAAGCCTGCTTTTCCCTCTCCCATTCTCCCTGCTTGTGTTCCTGCTCTCGCTCTCTCTCTCTCTCTGTCAGATGAATAAATAAAATATTAAAAAAAAATAATAATAACCTACTAGATCTAGGGTCAACAGACTTTTCTGTAACAGGCCAGAAAGGAAATACTTTAGGTTTTAAAGGCAAGAATATAAAATTGTGGATACTATTTTAGGTATTTATATAATAATAGAGACAATAAATTTCCAGGGGCGCCTGGGTGGCTCAGTCGTTAAGCATCTGCCTTCGGCTCAGGTCGTGATCCCAGTGTCCTGTGATGGAGCCCCACATTGGGCTCCCTGCTCAGCGGGAAGCCTGCTTTTCCCTCTCCCACTCCCCCTGCTTGTGTTCCTGCTCTCGCTCTCTCTCTCTCTGTCAAATAAATAAATAAAATCTTTAAAAAAAACAAAAGAAATTTCCAGGGGCACCTTGGTGGCTCAGTAGGTTAAGCATCCAACTCTTGATTTTGGCTCAGGTCATGATCTCAAGGTCCTGAGATCGAGCCCCACATCAGGCTCCCCACTTAACAGGGAGTCTGCTTGTCTCCTCCCCTTGTTCGTGTGCTCGCATGCTCTTTCTCTCTCTCTCAAATAAATAAATATTTTAAATCAATAAATTTCCAAAGAAATTTTATTGACAATTCAAAATATAGCAATAATTGAGCATAGTGTTTTCTTTTTTAATACAGGCCTATTAATGAGAATAGAATTACTTTAGGTAGGGAGATAGCATTTCATTTAATTGGGGCTCAAAGTGAGTGTTCTCTATCATCAAATTGATTGCAAATATTTATCAGTAAACACCATTCTTGGCATGTGGGCTGTTCAGAAGCAGACATTGGGTCATAATTGGCCTAGTGGCCATAGTTCACCAGTACCTATACTAGATGATTAATAGCCAGCAAAAAAGACCAACAGGAAGTGGTCTGACATGAAGGCTGATCATATAGGAAAAGAGGAAAAGAGAAGCCAACATACAAGGAGATTTCAAAGATTAACAGTCAGGTGTTGCTGGGGAGCATGAAAACCATTAAGAGGGAAAGACATTGGCTGTAAGAACCTGGAAGGTCTGCAACCTTCCAGAAGGTATGTAGTAGATTAGAGAACTCTGAAAAGGAAATGACAAGTTTAGACAGTTCATGAAGTCTTGTGTGTGAAGGGTCCAGAGTATTTATTCAAAAATAGATACTACTTTTTTGAAAGATAGAAAGGAAAGAACTTTTATATAAAGGAAAAATTCAGATTAAAAAGTATATTTTTTAAACATTAGGGGAAAAGAAAATCTCTTAATCTCCCCTATCTACTTTTTGAATCATTAGATTTTCACTACTTGTTTCGCCATGTACATTTTAAGTTTTTCCAAACTGTTTCTAAATATCCACAGTGACATTCTGCACAGCCCAAGATTTTGAATGGCTTTCCATTTTATTTGGTATTTTTCCAGGCCATGGGTAACCTAGATAACATGCAGTCCCCTGAAATAGACCAAGTTTAGGAGGCAGAAGAGGTTTGTCTCGGAATGCCCATCTGGCCCCATGTATTTTATATTGCCAATAATTCCGGTGGCTTGGGAGTGTGCTGACTTTGTATTTTACTTACTGCTGTTGGGAACAATATGTGGCAAGTTGATGAAATGATCTTAAAAATCTACATCCTCTTGTCTTCCATTTCTAGCCAAGATAGGGTGTTAGGGACTGAATTTATCCTCCTACCTTAACTTAAAAACCAGAGAAATATATGAAACAAGTTTTCTTTAAACAGGGAAGGACTTATAAACCCTGAGAGAAGAACATAAAATGAGTCATCAGTGCCCCAGCTTGCTACCTTGAGAGAGTTTCCCAGCTACCACACAGGGAGGGGTCCCCAAGAGAGCCTCTCTCTAAATTAAGGAGATGAGGTTAGGAGTGCAAGGAAGCCAAGGTGGCTGGAGTTTACAGGGCAGAGTGCTGAAGAGAAGAGGCTACCAAGAAAAAGCTGTGGAGATCTACAGAGGGACACTTTTGAGTCTAGTTGATTTCTGCCTGGTGCTTGTATGTGCAAAAACCATACAGGGCCAGGAACAGGACAGTCCCTGGAACTCACACAAGGACAGGAATAGTTTATAGTCCTAGCAGCCAGAATATAAAAACCTCATAATATATGAGGCATTGAGTAGAGGACCTAAAAGGATGTTATCTCAGTAGTGGGGGAACATTAGTCCTGGATTATAGGCTGCTCTGGTCATGCCTAAAGAAAAGAAGGACTCAAAAGGATTAATTTGTTTCTAGATAACTGTGACCCAGAACAAAGCTCAAAAGTACTGTTAAAAAATACAAGAATACCCAACACTCAACAAGGTTAAATTTGCAATGCCTGCCATCCAACCAGAAATTACCAAGTATGGAAAGAAATAGGAAACTAAGGCCAATCATGAGGAGAGAAAACAGTTAATTAAAACTGATTGTGAAACAATGTAAATATAAAATTCAGAGAGAGAAAAAAGATGGGAGAAAAAATGAATAGAGCAGCAGTGCTTTTCAAGGGGCCTAATACTTGTGTAATTGGCATCCTCAAAAGAGAGAAAAGGAGAGAACAAAAAAAATTTGAATAAGTCATGGATGAAGTTTTTTTAAATTTGATGAAAATTATAAACCCACAGTTTCAAAAAGTTCAACAATCTCCAAGCAAAAGAAGCCTGAAGGAAAAAACTTCTAGAAAAATGGTACAGAGAATATTGTAAAAGCAGCCAGAGAAAAAAAGACATTAGATATAAAGGAACAAAGGTAAGAATGGCAGCACACTTCTTGCTCGAAACAATACAAGCTGGAACACAGTGTCACAACATCTTTATTTGAAGTAGTGAAAGAAAAAATCTAGAATTTTGTACCAGTAAATATGTTTTTCAGAAACAAAGGTGAAATGAAGACTATTTCAAATGTACAAAAACGGAATTAATAATCACCAGCTACTTCCACTGCAAGAAATGTTAAAGGAAGTCTTTCAGATAGAAAGAAAACTGTATCTGGTGGAAACTGGCCCTGTACAAAAGAATAAAAATTAAAAGTCAAGCAGTACACTGCTCAAAAAATCAAATATCTTAGAAAGGACTTGTGGAGAATATATCAAGAGTCCTCAAACCTCGGTCAAAACAAAAACACACCTTGGGAAGCAGTTTGTTTAAAAAGTTAAACTTAAAACTTGCTGTGTGACCCAACTATTCCACTTCTAGGTATTTAACCAAGAGAAATGAAAACTGGGACCAACCCAAATGTCCAGCAACATCTGAATGGATAAACAATTTGTGTTATATTCATCAATGGCATATTATTTAGCAAATAAAAGAATGAACTGTTGATATATACAACAACATGGATGAATCTCATAATTATCCTGAGTGAAGAAAAGCCAGACAAAGGTATATACCATATGATTCCATTTATATAAAACTCTAGAAAATGCACCCTAATATTTTTGGTGACAGAAAGCGGATCAGTGTTTGGCTAGGGAGTGGTTAAGGGGGAGTTGAGGGGGAAGAAAGGAGGGAGGTACTACAATGAGGCATAATGCAATTTTGGGGGTTAGTGAAGGTTTCATGGTATATACATATGTCAGAACTCATTAAATAATACACATTGTGTGCAGTTTATTTTCTGTTCAGTTAGTACCTCCATAAAGCTATAAAAAAATGATCTTGGTCTCCTTTTCTAAAAGTTTGAGCGAAGACTAGTTTTATTTAAAACCTACAGTCAGTTCAGTGTCTGTCCAACTCTTGATTTCATCAGCTCGGGTCATGATCTCAGCATTGTGAGATTAAGCCCTGCATTGGGCCCTGCAGTCAGCAGATGGTCTGCTGGAGATTCTCTTTCTCCTCCTCCCTCTGCATCCCCCCCACCCCGTTCACACACTTTCTCTCTCTCTCAAATAAATAAATCTTTAACAAAAAATATAAAAAAATAAAATGAAGAGAAAAGCTGCAAAACCAAGAAATCTTTAAAATCGAGTTTTTAAGGAAACGTAAATACTGCAGAGCAGTTAACAGAGGCATAAAAGTAGACTCACAATAATTAATTTTAAAACCTTTTACAGAATCATTTTGAAGATGAATTTTTTTAAAGATATTTATTAGAGAGAGCATGGGGGTGGGGCAAAGGGAGAGGGTGAAGCAGACTCCCCACTGAGCAGGGAGCCCAATGTGGGCATTTATGCAGAAAACAAACATAGAGAGAAACTAAACATCTTGTGATATTGAAGATGTGCATACCTAACTGTGGTTTAGCAGTTTTGCTACTAGGTTTATACCTTAAAATAGAAGTCATCAGAATCCCACAAATCAAATATGATGCACAAGCTAAGAATGGTTTTAAAATTTTTTTTATAATTTTTTAATTTAAATTCAGTTAATTAACATATAATGTATTATTGGTTTCAGAGGTAGAGGTCAGTGATTCATCAGTCTTACATAATCCCCAATGCTCCTTACATCATGTGCTCTCATTGTCCAGCACCCAGCCACCCCATCCTCCTTGGTTTTTAAATTTTAAAGGATAATTTTAAAAATGAAAGAAGACTAGGCAATGGAGACCATACATATCCCATAGAGCCTAAATATGTATACTAGCTGGTCCTTTACAAAAAAATTTTCCAGCTTCTGCCTTAAAACCTTAACAGATATGTACCAGAGACCTGTACATGAGTGTTTGTAGCAGCAACCCAAATAGAATGGATAAATGTCTTTTGGTGTATTCATTCAGAGAACAGCCATACAACAGTTAGAGGTGCATGTTGGGGGAGGTTTGGGGACTACTAAGATATTAGTGATGTTTTGTTTCTTTATTTGAATGGCGGTTCAATTTATAATTCTTTGAACTGTATAACGTATTTCTGGCCATTCTTGTCATATAAATATTTCAAACCCCAAAAAAGGTAATAAAAGCACTTGAAGAGGGACTTAACTATGTGGAAAGACTCTAGGAGTTAAAAACCAAGTGAATGAGAGGAGAGGAAATAGAGACAGCTTTTGAGGAGGATTGTTTTCATAAAAAGGAACATTGAATTTCGATCTTACATGGGAAGGGAAAAGGAGGTCAGGAAAGAATGTCCTTTTCTTAATTGGAAAAAGAAGTGTTACTATGTTGAAGGGAAAGAGAGTAGAAAGATTTGTCACTATAGGAGGAGGGGGGAGTTGTAAGGTCCCCAAAGAGGGGGTGAGCCAACATTCAAATGTAAGTATGTAAGCCTTAGCTAAGAATGCAGAGGATTTACATATGGTAATAGAGGAAAAGCCAAGTACACAAGTTAAGATATTGGTAGGGGGTAGGTGCAGTAAGGAGTTTATGAAAATTCTTTTCTCATGGCTTTGTTTTTTTCACTGATTTAAGATATGAAGTATATTGTCAAAGAGTAGACGAATACTGTAAAGTGTTTTAATGTAAAGATCCAGTATGGTAATATTAAGACATTTCAAAAGGAAAGCAGCAAGATGTGAGGAAATGTGACAATTATGTCTGATAAAAGTTTATTATATAAAATACTTTTGTCACTTCTGTATGTTCTAGAATAAGAACAGTGAGACTTGACAAACAAAAACTAATAGTAAATTATCACATGAGAAAATGTTTACTCTCACCAGCAATCTAAGAAATGAGAATTTAAGGCAACTTTAAACAGTGTTATACATAAAGACAAATATTGCTGGTTGCTAGGCATATGAAAAGCCCACTTTTCTATAAATCAGTCTGATGACATTTAACAGAACACAAAATTGCTATACTTGTTTATTCTGTAATTCTATCTCTAAAAGTTTACCACATATATAATCCACTCATAAAATTAAAATTGCTGCAAGACAAGTTACAACAGTGCTGTTATTAATAAGAAAATCTAACAAAAAAGATGCAAAAGAAATATATGGAGTGGCATTGTCATAACATTGTACGGTGACAGATCTACGCTTGTGGTGACGTAGCATAACATACACAGAAGGGGAATCACTGTGTTGTGTATCTGGAACTAACAGAACAGTCTGTCAACTATACTTCAATTTGAAAGGGGTTTTTTTTAAGTCTAAAAGAAATATGGAATAATTTTTGATAGTTTATTTTTTTTAAAACCTTTTATTTATTTATTTGAGAGGCAGCAAGAGAGCACAAGTGGGGAGAGGGGCAGAGGGAGAAGCAGACTCCCTGCTGAGCAGGGAGCCTGACCTGGGGCCTCAACCCGGGACTCCCGGACTCTGGGATCATGAGCCACCTGGGCCCCCTGAATAGTTTATTTTTTTTAAAGATTTATTTATTTATTTTGAGAGAGAGAGAATCTCAAGCAGACTCCACAATGAGCATGGAGCCTGAGACAGGCTCTATCCCAGGACCTTGAGATCATGACTTAAGCCAAAACCAAGAGCCAGACACTCAACCAACTGCACCACACAGGCACCCTGGCTTTTGAATAAACTATCAATTTCCTATTTTTCTGCTAGGCCGATTAAGTTTGGTTTAAATTTATAGGGGCGCACCTGGCTGGGTCAGTCGCTAGAGTGTGCAACTCTTAATTTCAGGGTTATGAGTTTAAGCCCCACGTTGGGCATGAAGTCTACTTTAAAAAAAAAAAAACTATAATGAAATTTGCTTCGTTGACACACATGGTGTATGTCAGACATTGGTACCAATGGGTTTCAAAGTGTTTGTTCTTTGTTAACTGCTTTAAACTTTTTTTTTTTCAAGATTTTATTTATTTGTCAGAGGGATAGAGCACAAGCAGGGGGAGCGGCAGGCAAAGGGAGAAGCAGGCTCCCCACTGAGCAAGGAGCCCAATGCAGGACTTGATCCCAGGACCCCGGGATCATGACCTGAGCTGAAAGCAGACGCTTAACAACTGAGCCACCCAGGCATCCCAATGTGATAGAACTTCTTTGTGAATAATTTTATATATATATATATATATGTACACACACACACACCATTTTTGTCCATTCTACCATTTCCTTACTTATCTTTGTTTGCAACAGTATTATTGAGATAAAATCACATACTGTATAATTCAGCTACTCAAAATGTAGTTTTTAGTATATTCACAGATATGTACCCATCACCACAGTCAATTTTAGAACCTTTTCATCTCTTCAAAAAGAAACCCTGAGGTGGGAAAAAAGCAAGTGTCCATCAGCAGATTAGTGAATAAACAAAATGTGGGGTATTCCATACTATGGAATATTATTCAGCCTTAAAAGGAAGGAAATTCAGACATGCTGCATCATGGATATATCTTAAAGACATTATGCTATATGAAATAAGCCAGTTACAAAAAGACAAGTATTGTATGATTCCACTTATATGAGGTAACTAGAGTAGTCATATTCACAGAATGGTGGTTCCATGGGCTGGGGAAAGGAGTGGGGAGCTGGTGTTTACTGGGTACAGTTTCAGTTTGGCAAGATGAAAAGAATTCTGGAGATGGATGGTGGTAATGATTGTACAATAATGTGAATATACTTGGGGCGCCTGGGTGGCTCAGATGGTTAAGCATTTGCCTTCGGCTCAGGTCATGATCCCAGGGTCCTGGGATCGAGCCCCACATCGGGCACCTGGCTCAGCGGGGAGCCTGCTTCTCCTTCTCCCTCTGCCCCTCTCCCTGCTCATGCTCTCTCCCTCTGTATCTCTGTGTCTCAAATGAATAAATATAATCTTTAAAAAAATAATAATAACGTGAATATACTTAATGACACTGACCTACACACTTAAAAATGGCAAATTGTAAGTTATGTGTATTTCACCACAATTAAATGTTTTAATGTGAATATACTGATGAAAATAAAAAGGAAATAAACTCTACTCTTTAGCTATCACCGTTTAATACCACCACCACCATCATTTCCCAGCCACTAATCTACTTTCTGTCTCTATAGATTTCCCTGTTATGGACATTTCATATGAATGGAATCGTAGGTAGTCTTTTGTGATAAGCTACTTATATTCGGCATAATGTTTTTAAGGTTCTTCTATGTTAGCATATATCAGTAGTTCGCTACTTTTATAGATGAATAATATTCCATTGTATGGATCTACCACATTGTGCTTATCCATTTGTCAGTTGAAGGACATTAGGGTTGGTTCCACACAGTACTGCCATAAACATTAGTTTGTAAGTTTTTGTGTGGGCATATGTTTTCATATTTCTCGGGTATATACCTAGGAGTGGAATCACTGGATCATGGTGACTTTGTTTAATCATTTGAGGAACTGCCAGACTTTCCAAAGCAGCCACACCATTTTAAATTCCCTTAAGCAATGCATGAGTGATTTAATTTCTCCACATCCTTGCCAATACTTGTTAATTATTTGACTTGTTTATTATAGCCCTTCTAGTAATGTCTCATTGTGATTTTGATACTGATTTCCCTGATGACTAAGATATTGAATATCTCTTCATATGCTCATTAGCCATTTGTACATCCTCCTTGGAATATGTCTGTTCAGATCCTTTGCCCAGTATAATTGGGTTATATGTCTCTTTATTATTGAATTGTGAGAGTTCTTCCTGTATTCTGATAAAAGTCCCTTAGCAGATGTATGACTTAAAATTTTTTCTCCCATTTTGTCGGTTGTCTTTTCACTTTATTCATGTAGTCCTTTCAAATACAAAAGTATTTAACTTTGATGTTCAGTTTATCTATTTTTCTATTGTTGCTCATTCTTTTGGTGTCGTATCAAATAATTACTAACTCCCAAGATCACAAAGATTCCTGTCTATATTTTCTTCTAAAAATTTTATAGTCTTAGCTCTGACATTTAAATCTTTGATCCATTTTTAGTTAATTTTTTTATATGGTAAGAGACTAGACCTAACTACAGTCTTTTGCACATGGCTGTCTAGTTGTCTCAGCACCATTTGTTGAAAAGACTATTCTTCTCCCATTGAATGGTCTTGGAACACTTAACAAAAGTCAGATGATTGGGGCGCCTATGTAGCTCAGTCCGTTAAGTGTCTGCTTTCGACTCAGGTCATGATCTTAGGGTCCTGGGATCAAGCCCAACGTTGGGCTCCCTGCTCAGCAGGGAATCTGCTTGTCCCTCTCCCTCTGCACCTCCCCCATTCTTGTGCTCTCTTGCACAGATGCTCTCTCTCAAATAAGTAAAATCTTTTTTAAAAGATCAGATAATCATAGATGTCTGGGTTTATTTCTGAATACTCTTCTATTAATCAGTATGTCTATCCTGTGCCAGTGCCGCACTGTATTGATGAAATTTGAAATTAGGATATGTGAGTCCTCCCAACTTTGATCTTTATCAAGATTGTTTTGGCTATTCTGGGTCTTTTGCAATTTTATATGAACTTTACAATCAGCTTGTCAGTTTCCATAAAGAAGTCAGCTGGGATTCTGGTGAGAATTGCATTGAATCTGTAAATTAATTTGAAGTATTGACGTCTTAACTATGTTAAGTCTTCCATTCCATGAATATGGGATGTTTTCCAGTTATTTAGATCTTTTATTTGTTTTAACAATGTTCCTGAGTTTTCAGTCAATTTTATATTTCTTTTCTTAAGCGTATACCTAAGTATTTCATTTTTTTAATGATACTGTAATGGAATTGCTTTAATTTTATTTTGCTCATTCATTGGAAATGTATAGAAATACAATTTATTTTTGTATATATTGTATTTTGTATGTATTTTTATTTTGTATTGATCTTGTATTGTACAACCTTGTTGAACTGATTGACTAGTTATAATACTTCTTCAGTGGATTTTTTAGGATTTTCCATATATAAGATCATATCATCTGTGAAAATAATAATTTTGCTTCTTCATTTTCAACCTGGATGCCTTTTCTTTTCTTGCCTAATTTCTCTGTCTAGAACCTCAGCACAATGTTCAGTACAATAATGAGAGCAAACATCCTTGTTTATGAATTTAGCAGGAGAGCACCCATTCTTTCACCTTAAGTATGATGTTAGCTGTGGATTTTTTATTGATACTCTATGTCAAGTTGAGATAATTCTCTTCTATTCCTAGTTTGTTGAATATTTTTATTATGGAAGAGTATTAGATTTTGTCAAATACATTTTCTGCACCTACTGAGATCATGTGATTTTTGTTTTTTATTCTGTTGATATGATATATTACATTAATAGATTTTTCAGATACAAAATGGCCCTGGCATTCCTGGGGTAAATCCTATTCAGTCTTAGTATATAATTATTTTCATGTGTTGCTGGGTTCACTTGCTAGTATAGTATATTAAGGATTTTTGCATCTATATTCACAAGAAATATCAGTCTGTTGTTTTCTTGTGATACTTTTGTCTGACTTTAGTATGGGGTAATACTAGCCCTATAAGAGTTGGAAAGTGTTCTATTTTTTGGAAGATTGTATGAGGAAGTGTTAATTTAAATGTTTGATGGAATTCACTGTTGAAGGCTTCTATGCTGGAACTTTTGTGTTTATAAGTTGCTTTTTGATTACTACTTCAGTCTCTTGATTTGTTTTAGGTCTATTCAGATTATGTCTCCTTGAGTTCATTTTGGTAGTTACATATTTCTAGGAATTTGATCTAATCTGTTGGTATACAGTTTTTCAGTGTTCCTTTATTATGCTTTTTATTTCTATAGAGTCAGTAATATCCCCTCTTTGTTTCTGATTCTAATAATTTGGGTTTTCTCTTTTTTTTCTTTGTCATTCTAACAAAAAGTTTGTCAGTTTTGTTGATATTTTCAGTGAACCATATTTGGGATTTGATTTTTTTCCTGTTTTTCTTTTCTGTATTTTATTTCCATTGTAATCTTTATTATTTACTTTCTTCCACTTGCTTTAGGTTTGGTTTGCTCTTTCCCCTTCCCCTCATTTCTTTTTTTTTTTTTTTAAGATTTTATTTATTTATTTGAGAGAGAGAGAATGAGAGAGAGCAAGCACATGAGAGGGGGGAGGGTCAGAGGGAGAAGCAGACTCTCTGCCGAGCAGGGAGCCCGATGCGGGACTCAATCCAGGGACTCCAGGATCATGACCCGAGCCGAAGGCAGTCGCTTAACCAACCGAACCACCCAGGCGCCCCTCCCCTCATGTCTTAAGATGGAAATGTAGGTTACTGCTTTGAAATCATTCTTTCTTGAAATAGGCATTTGCATTTCCCTCTAAGCACTGCTTTAGTTCTCTCCTTTAGTATGTTGTATCTTCATTGTCATTCATCTCAAAGTATTTTCTGGTTACCCTTTTGATTTCTTCTTTGATCCATTGGTTATTTAGGGTTGCATTGCTTAATTTTCAATCATTTGTGTTCCCAGTTTTTTCCTATTGATTTCTTTTTATTTTTCCTATTGATTTCTAATCTCATTCCATTGTGGTTGGAGAACATACTTTGTATGGTTTCTATCCTTTAAAATTTTTGAGGTTTGTTTCATTGCCTAGTATATGGCCTGTCCTGCAGAATGTTCTGTGTGCACTTGAAAATTATTGTGTATTCTGTTGTCATTGGATTGAGGGTTCTGTAGATGTCTTCTAGGTCTGGTTGGTTTATAGTTTTATCCAAGTCTTCTCTTTCTTTATTAATCTTCTGTGTTATTATTTTATCCATTATTGAAAGTGGGCCATTGCATTCTTCACATGTTATTATGGATTGTCTATTTCTCCCTTCATTTCATCAGTGTTTGTTTCATGTATTTTGGTGCTCCTTTATTAGGGGCTGATATGTTTATAACTGTTACATTGTCCAACTTACACTTTTTCATTATGAAATCTTTATCTCTCAAAACGTTTTTTGTTTTAAATTAAGTCCATCTTATATTAATATATAATCACTCCAACTTTCTCATGGTCACTGTTTGCATGATATATCTTTTTCCATCCTTTTATTCCTGTGTGTCTCCTATAGACAGTGTATGATCATTTTTTTAATTCTTATGACAATCTCTGTCTTTTGATTGAATTCTTTAATCCATTCACATTTAATGTTATTGATGTAATTGACTTATGTCTACCATTTTGCTTTGGTTTTCTCTTTCTCATGTGTTTTATTTCTCCATTTCTACTTTTCCTGCTTTATTTGCATTAAGTGAATATTTCCTAATGTCACTTTTTCTTTAATTTTTTTTTTTACTTTTTTAGCATTTTTTAGTGATTTTTCTAGGATTTACCATATACATCTTAACGTATCCAAATCAACTTCTTATTTATACTAGCTTAATTGTAGCGTCACATAGAAAAAAGTACCCGTTCTAATTATCACGTTCCCATCTATAGGCATTTCCTTATCCCACTGTAGATTTGCTCCTACCTATTTCCTTTGTGCTATTATTGACAGATATATTACATTTCTATATGCTATGGGCCCAACATTATATATATATATATTCTTTTATACAGTTTTTTTTTTAAATCAACTAGGAGAAAGGAAGTAAAATATGCATTTCTCCTGTCTTGTACAATCACATAATTTCCCGTACTGGTTATATCCATCCACTTAGGCTGCCATAACAAAATACCGTAGACTACTTGGCTTAAAAACAGAAACGTATTTTCTCACTGTTCTGGAGACTGGAAGTCCAAGATTGATTAAAGTACCAACAGGGTTGATTCTCCCCTTGGGCTGTCAGCAGCTGCCTTCTTGCTGTGTGCTCACATAGCCTTTCCTAAGTATGTGCAAGCAGAGAGAGTGAGAAGAAACTCTCTAATGTCTCTTCTTAAAAGAATACTAACCCCGTTGGACCAGGACCCCACCCACACGACTTCATCTAACTCTAATTACTTCTCAAAGGCCTCACCTCCCAATACCGTCACATTGGAGTTAGGGCTTCAACATGTGAATGTGAGGAGGGGCAAACATTCAGTCCATGATCCTGGTACTCTTTATCATTTTATGTATATTCTAATTAGTATTTACTGTAAGGTGTGTCTGGCAGCAACAAATTCTCTCAGTTTTTATTTACTAGGGAAAGTTTTTATTTTGCCTTCATGTTTGAAAGAATAGCTTTGCTGGATATAGGAGTCTTGGTTGACAGTTTTTTCTCTTTGACCACTCTGAATGTGTTATCCTACTTCCTTCTGGCCTCCCTCCCATCTGCTGAAAAGTCAGCTGTTAATCTTAATGGGGTTTCATTATAAGTAGCTAGTCATTTTTTTTCCTTGCTATTTGTCTTTGATTTTCAGCATTTTTATTATGATGTCTCTTTGGATCTTTTTGCCTTTATCCTGTTTAGAGTTCATTGAGGTTCCTGATGAATAAGTCATTGTTTTTCAATAAATTTGGCATATTTCCAGCCATTATTTCTTGGATTTTTTTTTTCTCTTTCTCTCCTCTGATAATCCCATTATACATGTGTTGGTGTACTTGATGATGTCTCACATTTCTTTGAGGCTCTTTTTTCTCTTTGTTCTTCTTCTCTTGGTTCTTCAGCTTGCATGATCTATCTGTTCACTTATTCTTTCTCTTGCCAGTTCACATCTACTGTTGAGCCCTTCTGGTGAATTTTTTATTTTAACTGTTTTTCAATGCCATAATTTCCATTTGGTTCTTTTTTATAATTTCTTTGTCTTTATTAATATTCTCTGTTTGTTAATGTGATATTGTCACCATTTTTTCTTCCTTAAACATGGTTTCCTTTGGTTCTATGAACTTGCTTCTAATGATTACTTTATGGTCTTTTTCTGATGAATGTGTGAAAAATCTGTTCTTTTTTGTAGAAACTGTCTGTTCCCTGCTTTTATCTAATGTATAAGTCATACTTTCCTGTTTCTTTGCATGCCCTGTATTTTTTTTTCAATTATTAGATGATATATTTTAGCAACTTTGGGTACTTGACATTTAATTTTTTTCATCTTTTTTTTTTTTTTTTTTTTTTTAGTCTAAAGTAAGCTCCATGCCCAGCAGAGTCCAGTGCAGGGCTTGAGCTCACAACCCTGAGATGAGATCAAGAGTCGGACATTTAACCAACTGAGCCATCTAGGCACCCCTGTTGTTTATTTGTTTAGTGACTTACTGGATCATTTTAGTGAAGTCTCTTTTACTTTCTCCCACCCCCAATGTTCAGCCTCTGATCTTCCTCAAGAAGGGAAAGCTTTGGGTATTCTCACTGTCATTCTAGGATGACAATGTTTTTAGGACTGTCTTCCTCTCTCCCTTAGAACACCCAACTGTTAAACTCTACTAACTGCCAGCTCGCTGCTCTGTTGTTTTTAACAATGCCCTGGTGCATAAATTGCTCTACAAAGTAATCCTATCAAAATCTGGCTCCTTTGAAGGTAAAGTGTCTGGGGTCAGTGTTTGATTTTTATTCTGATCTCAAGAGGACTCCTTCCAGCCCTTTTTTCACCTGATGCCCTCCTGCAAACTAGCAGGCCTACAGTTTAGCCTGAATCTCCCAGTTGTCTTTACCACAACCTCTGCTGTTCTTGACTGCACATGTAGGCTTGAACTTCTTCCCCTTCTGTTGCAATTAAGATAGTTCTTTTGGGAGGAAATTAGGTGCTGTTTTATGGTGTTTACTCCTCAGAAAAATCTCTGAGTGAGAGCTCTGGATCTGGAGATGTGGACAATCATAAGCTTCTTTCAGAATCACACCCTAACTCCCCATGAGCTGAATATTTGGTGGAGAGTGAGGGAACCACAACCTAGGGTCCTCAGCTTACCTCTCCTGGCATGGAATCACCATTTAAGGAGCTGGGGCAAGAGTGATCATGCCAGGGCCCAGTACTTGCTCAACATGTCATACCCACAGTAGACCCTCAGTTCTACAAATGGAGGTTGGGGGAATAGGAGTTTCCACCTCTCAACCTCACTCACACTGGACTTAGCTTCAGCACAGGTATTTGAGGGCAAGATGAGAAAGCTGACATACCACTCCTCCTTGGAAGAAAGCCCTCCATCTGGGTGCTTCAAGGAGAAGGAGCTCTCTGTTCTTGGCTGCAGCTGTCTGGAGTAGTCTATCTCTCACTAAACTTGGGGGGGCAAGGGGGAGCAGTCTTGGTTCAAATAGCAGACTAACCTTTCTTGCCAAATTTTTGTAGATGTTCTTAAGATGTTTCTTATTTACTAGTCATCCTTAGAACCATTTCCAGAGGCTTTAAGTGGTTGCTTTTTTTATAGTTTCACCAGTTCCACTAGGGAGCAGTTTAACAGAATTGCTGTCATGCCAGAAATCAGTTTCTAATAGGTGAAATACTGATTTAAAAAATATGAAATTACACTATTCTGGCATCCCATCTTTTGAAATTATATTTAAAAGATTTGATGAAGCTGTTTGAGGAACAGGATCCATGTTCCTTAGCTTATCCCTATAGGTGTATAACCATCATCCTCAGTGTCAATGGCAATATTATGGTGTCACACTAAGAGCAGATTTAATAAGTAGCTAAATTATTTCCAGAAAGAGCAACTTAAAATCAACTATAATAAAGCTAAAATTACTGCTTGGCCTATGTTTTCTACCACTTCACTGAGCTACTGAAGTGATGTATCCAACAGGTCAAGTAACACAGCTGCTTAATGATAGCAGGTTCATCCTAGTGAGTTGGTCAGAATATGGTTCTTCTCAAAATCAGTCATTCTCCCAAGAGCACCAGAGATATATTTATGGTTGATTGTGTTTGATAATAGCTGCCCTTACAGTGCTCAAGCCAAAGACATTTTTATGTGAAATATTATAGTGGACTTTTGGCTCTCGTGCCAGTAATTGAAAAATTCAAAGTTCATTTGTAAGGAAAATGTTAGCCCTTACTACAGGTACTTTTGCAGCCTACCTGTTTATTTAATGGGAAATAATCCTGTCATAAGGCCAGTTTTCCACCCCAGTCCCTCAGTTTCATAGTAAAATATGAACTGTGTCTCATATCGAAAGACTGGATTCTTCTATAATTAACTACATGCTTTAAATTCATCATAGAACATAGTTATGATATGTCTGTAATCCAGCACCCGCCAGAGGCTTAAATGCTTGCTGCTTTTATCATCCTGGCAGAGTTTTAGCATCTGGGTTCACCGTTTTGTCTTAGCTGCCAAGAAACACAAAGCTAGATTCAGTGCTCAATGAAAGCAACAATTTTATCTCAGGTGGCCTTATCCCATCTTTGTTTTATTTGTCTTTTAAATATTTTCTTTTCTGTTTTTTAGTCTATTGAGTTTTTAGAAATAGTTTACATTTGGGAATAGGTAAGCTGTAAATGAGTATTTGTATAAATATGAACATTTAACCAGAAAGCTAAGGAAAATTGGCCATTCGCATTTAAGGGAAAACCTAAAATATTGTACCGTAAAAATTTTATTTGATATTTATTTTTAATTGAGCATGTAGTTTGGTCAGATTCTAATTAGTTGAGAGTTTTATTTATATTGTCCTAAGTAAGTACCATCATCACAAAAATATATAAGCAAAAAGGTTATAAGGCCAAAAACTAATATTTTCTTCTAGACACAGCAAGCTCAGCTGAGCGGCTGACCCTCAAATGAATTGAAGGTTTATGTTGCAGAGGATCAGTGTTAACGGTCTCCATCCAGATGGCCTCACTCTGACATTTGCTGAGGAGTTCTGAGGAGATTCAGATCAGTCACTGAAATTAAATCCCTAAAACAACATTTAAACGTCAAACTTTCCAGGCAGTTTTCATTGGATATTTTTAGTGTTTATTTTTTATACTTATATAATGTATGCATGCCTTTTTGGAAAATACCAAATAGTATAAATTGTCAAGAATCAGCTATATTCCCACAACCCTAAGTTGACTGTTACTGTCACATTCATATTTTTCCTTTGTCTTTTTTCTGTTCATATAGTTTGAAAAGAACATATAGTTTGGGCACCTGGGTGGCTCAGTCCGTTGAGTGTCTGACAATTGATTTTGGCTCAGGTCATGATCTTGGGGTCATGGGATTAAGCCCCTTGTTGGGCTCCGAGCTCACAACAGAGTCTGCTTGTCCTTCTCGCTCCCCATTTGTACCTCCCCCTGCTCACACCCTCCCTTTCTCTCTCTCAAATAAATAAATCTTTAAAAAAAAAAAAAAAGAACATACAGGTTGTATTCATCTTTTTCACTTTATTGAACCACTTAGTGAGCAATCTGAATTTCTTTCTTGGCATAGAGTCCTTAGAGGGAAATTAGTAAGTTAAAAAATATGTCTGTTTTTAAGGTCCTTAAGTGCATTTTGACAAAATCTTCCTTTGATTTACAATCCTTGTAGGTACTGACTTGTTTTTGTTGTTTTCATGTTTCATAAAGACGTATCTCATTTTAATTCGGTTCTTTGGTCATTAATGAAGATGTACATTTTTGCATTTGACTATTTGTATTTTGAATTATTTGGCCAAGTCTTTCCTCATATTTGGTAAGGTAAAGATTAATCACACATTTACTGAAGAGAGAGCTGAAGTTCAAAGACATACTACAAATAAATGGAGTTTGAACTCAAACCCATGCTGCCCTCTGACACCCAGATCCATGGTGCTTTCCACTGTATCAAGTATTAAATGTCAAAAGCCATTAAAATAGAGAGCAATGTAATATCACTTGCATTTGCAAGAATATCCAATGAGTATATCTTAATAAGAATTAATTTCCACTCATAGTGTATCAAATAGATTACCATGATCTAATCAAAGAGGCATCAGGAGTACTCCTTAAAAGGACTGTTTTAAGCATTCATAAATGGTTATAGGACACTTTTTTTAAAAAAAAGATTTTTATTTATTTATTTGAGAGAGAGAGAATGAGAGACAGAGAGCATGAGAGGGAGGAGGGTCAGAGGGAGAAGCAGACTCCCTGCCAAGCAGGGAGCCCGACGCAGGACTCGATCCTGGGACTCCAGGATCATGACCTGAGCCGAAGGCAGTCGCTTAACCAACTGAGCCACCCAGGCGCCCGGTTATAGGACACTTTTTAAAATTCTTCATACTTTGGTAGACTACAGTAGGTTCCTGATTTTTAAGAATACATAATGTGTTTATCATTTTTCCCATTATGGCTTTGATTCCAAAATACAGTAAGAATGCAAAAACAAATGACTAGAGGAAAGAGGAATTTTTACCTATGAATTATCGTGGAACATTGTAGGAATAAGATGCACATTATAGAAAACCCAGAAGAAGAAACCTTTCAGATACTTACATCATTTATCAATCTCTGCTGATCCCATAGACGCAATTTTCCAGCAATTTGACCTGGCTGTACCAAAGAATGGGAAGGGACAGCTCCTAAAAAATAATAGCAAAACAATTGGTGTAAGTGGCAAGGCCAATTTTTGTTAAAATGAACTCTAATACCTTTGAAAGTTGATATTATTAGTTTTAATTTACATTCATGGTTTTCAGGAAGCTTGGGACCAAATGGATTCATGGGACTGATGTTTTATTTTCCTGTTCAGTGGTAGTGTCTGAACTTCAAGAACTAGGAGTGGTGTTTTGCTTCAAAGTCCCCTTTCTGGGACGCCTGGCTTGGCTCAGTCGGTTGAGCATTTGCCTTCGGCTCAGGTCATGATCCCAGCGTCCTGGACCGAGTCCCACGTCGGGCTCCCTGCTCGGCAGAGAATCTGCTGCTCCCTCTCCCTCTTCTTGTGCTCTCTCTCTCTGTCAAATAAATAAATAAAAGTCTTTAAAATAAAATAAAAAATTAAAAGTACCCTTTCTGTTTATACCCTGTCTTCTAAAGGAGAAATTTTTGAAATTACTACAAAACGGTTTTTCCTTTTTGATATATTATTTAAATATTTGTATTTTTAAAGTGAGAGTGTTATTTAAAAAGCTGACTCTTTTGCTTTTCTTTTTCTTTCTAACCTATTCTAGTTCTGCCTTTGTAAAAGACAAAATAGATGGTAATTGAAAATAGACCATTTAAGAAATTTAAGAGAGAGATTCATTGCCCAGTCTATATCCCTGGAAGTGTCTTCATGTCTTTTGGAGGAGATCAGTTAGTCTTGGAACTCGGTTTTATAATTCATTTACCTAAGGGATAATCTAGGACTAGAAAACCAATTTATACTAACTATATAAAACTAAAGCCCACTACAGTGGTAAAGGGAATGGCAATTTGCAGTTTAGTAGTTTGGGATAGATCACTCATCTCAGTGGCCTGAATATTCTTATTCCGATTCTGGGTGGCTTCCTGTCACTCAGGTGCTTCAAAACTTGGATAAGCCATTAGAAGGTGCTTAGTGAACAAGACCAGGGTGAGGGGTCCTGTACGGCCCAAGGGGGCATGTATCCCAGTTAGAACAGAACCTAAAAATCCTTCCATCCTGTGGTGAAATTTTCTGTTCTCCTGGTAGCAGCATGTTTACAAACCATGTCTTGGGCTGTGTTATTTCCACAGCTTAGCTAAGACTCATAATGCATCCCAATCATAATTAATATCAATTTCAGGAAGTACTGTTTTTACATTTTGTCATACGGTCCCAAATCACCTCTTGTGAAATCCTCCCTTTACAGCCCTTTCTTTTTCCTTTTTATTGAACCACAATGAGTTACTGCCACTGAAAAACAATAAAACTTTATGAATTTTTAGTAATTGGAGAATTGTCAGCCTAATTTAGAGAAACATTTTTAACTTTTTATTATAGAAATTCTTCAGTGCACATAAATGTAAAGTGCACTGAACCCCCACGTACCCGTAACTTCTACAGTTATTAACTAATGACCCATCTGTTTTCCTCTAAAGCTCTATTTCACCCTCGTCCCATATGATTTTAAATAAATTCAGTTATCATGGCATTTCAATCATGAGTATTTCAGTTTAGGAATCCCTAAAAGTTGTTTTTTTGTTTTTTTTTTACCCACAGAACTACACTTCTTCATGTTAAAAATTGTAATAGTTAACTTCTTAGTTATATCAAATATCTAGTTAGCATTTTTATTTCCAACTACCCTACAAATATTGCTTATGTTTTTACACATTTGTCTTTTTGAGTGTCCCATAGTGTGAATTTTACTGATTGTGTCATGGTGTTGAACACATCTTCCTATAGTCTTTATAATAATTCAGTAGTTGGATCTAACATATTTTAATGCAAAAAGTTGTTAAAGCTAGACTAAGAAATTACACTATGTAAGGAAAGTTTTTTTAAATGATGAAAAAAGACTGGTAACTAATGGGGTTTTATATATAAATTAAGACTGATTACTTGAGGGGTGCCTGGCTGGCTCAGTCAGTGGAGCATGCAGTTCTTGATGTTGGAGTTGTGAGTTCAAGCCCCACATTAGGTGTAGAGATTACTTAAAAAAAAAAAAAAAAAAAAAAAAAATTCTGATCACTTGAGAATTCTCAGAAAGAACTAATAGTATCACTCTCTAATTTGAAACTGTTTTCCTCAGGACGCCTGGGTGACTCAGTAGTTAAGTGTCTGCCTTCGGCTCAGGTCATGATCCCAGGGTCCTGGGATCAAGCCCCGCATCGGGCTCTCTGCTCCGTGGGAAGCCTGCTTCTCCTTCTCCCACTCCCCCTGCTTGTGTTCCCTCTCTCGCTGTCAAATAAATAAATAAAATCTTAAAAAAAAAAAAAAAGGAAAGAAACTATATTCCTCAAAGAATTTGCTAAACAGAGAAAACTTTAAAGACATGTTGTGACAGATTCCATGTTAGTTTGAGTCTCAAAGATTAACTTGAAAAATAAAGAAAGGGGTGCCTGGGTGACTCAGTCTGTTAAGCATCTGCCTTCAGCTCAGGTCATGATCCTGGGGTCCTGGGATCGAGTCCCATGTGGGGCTCCCTGCTCGGCAGGGAGTCTACTTCTCCCTCTGCCTCTCCCCTCTACTCCTGCTCTCTCTCTTTCTCAAATAAATAAAATCTTTTTAAAAAGAAAAATCCAGGAAAAACTGAATAGTTTTATACTAGCAGCCTTTAATTTTGTCAGTATTTATGTTAGAATATGTCAGAATTATGTTTTACTATTTCCTTTATTCTTAGTACATATTTTAAGCAATAAAACAGGGGCACCTGGGTGGCTCAGTTGGCTAAGCATCTGCCTTCAGCTCAGGTCATGATCTCAGGATCCTGGGATCAAGGCCCAAGTTGGGCTCCCTGCTGAGCAGGGAGTCTCCTTCTCCATCTCCCTCTGCTGATCTCCCTGCTTGTGTGCTCTCTCTCTCTCTCTGTCAAATAAATAAATCTTTTTTTAAAAAAGGCAGTAAAACATTTTTCTCTTGAGTGTCATTGTTGTCAAACTGCGTATCTTTTCTAAAATATAGCTTAGTGAGATCCAAGTAAGTTAATTTTTCATTTTGTAAAGTTAGTGAGTTATTTTTCTTCTTTTTAAAATAATTATTTGAATAATAAAAAAAAGTCATATTTAGAATAAGTTGTAAAGGAGTAAGAGCAATGAAATTAGGAGTGGTGTTTCCTGATTTTAAGAAAAATCAGTATTACTGTCATAACATAGATTTTTGTCCAAAAAGTAATTGTTCATAACTCTTAGAGAATAGAGGTAGATTTTATTTTTACTCCTAATCAATTTGAAAAATAATTTCATTTAAATAAATTTGTAGGTTTGTTCTTTCAAAGAATCTTTACAGTCCTCTCCATCTCACTGTGCTGTGTTTTTGTGTTTGTCTGATTTTTCCCCCATAGCTCATCAGTAGGTTACTTGCCACATCCAGGATCAGAACAAGTACAGTTTCCTCGAACTACTTCACCATGCAATTCCCAGCAGCTTCAAAGCCACCAGTGTGCAGGTATGAATATAATTGGAAAATAGGTAATGGTTTGTCCATTTGAGAAATAAAGTTCCTTAGGCATTTCTCAAATGCGGTTTTCAACTTGTTATGTGCTGAGATATAGCCAAGATAATTAGGGTGCCTTGCAAATTCAGAGCTAACAGTTCCCGTCAGCTCCTTCCTTTTCTGCTGTTATTACTCCCACACTGCTATTCTGTTTCTCTTCCTCAGACTCTCCTTCCTTCCCTGCCTCATAAACATTGATGTTCTCTGGGATCATCTCCTTACTCTTCATGCTCTGCCTAGCAGATGCATCTACCTCCAAGGCTTCAACAACTGTTTTTTGCCAGCATGCCTCTTAAATCTTCTTTTGGCTGAGAAGAGGCAGATAGCCAACTGCCTACTGGGCATCCCTATCTGGTTGTGCCAGAGGCACTTTAGATTTAATACTCCTCCCTCTTCCTGCATCCCTTACCTCACCTTCTCTCTAGGGACCAAAAAGTTTTCAAAGTCGTAATCACCTCTCTTCTTTCTCTCCTTTCACATTCGTGATGCCACCATTCCTTCAAATATCATGCCTTCTTTCCTTCCCCACTGCCACCGTTCTTGGTCAGTCTTTTCACATCTTATTTGCAGCAATCTCCTGAGTATTTTGCTGGTTTCATGTTTCCCCCACACCCTCTTCCCACACCCAGCTTCCCACCTCACACACACACACACACACACACACACACACTGTTCAAGAAATACTTTCCTGAAACAAAAGTCTCTTTATGTCATTCCTCTGAATCAGGAATGTGCATGGATTCTCTGTCTAAACTCCTTAGCAAGTAAGCCTCCTATTTATATTTACATGTTCAAGTCAAACAGAACTGTGTTTCGAGAAAGTACCATGCTTTTTCATGCCAAAGACACTTTTGTACCTGTTCCTCCCTCTGCCTGAAATACCCATCCACCATTATTTGCCAAAATCCTGCTCGTGCTTAAGGTTTGACTCAAAAATCACCTCCTCTACAAAGGCTTCCCTAGCACTTAAAATAGACTTTGTTGCTTCTTTTTTTGGCTTCTGTAGTGTCTTAATCCTTTATCATGATGCCATATTTTATTATAATGATTTATTGACATATGTAAATCTCTGAGAAACAGAGAAACAGTAAATGATTATCAAATAAATGGCTAATAGTGTGCATCCAGCATGGCTGCTGTTGCTGAGGAGAACTTTGAGGTGTCCCTAAGCAGTCAGCCCTCTGTGGTTTGCCTCGCTGGTCAGCCTGGCTCTACTTCTAGGGAACTGGAAACTACCATTTTGGTTACTGCAGCGAGAACTAAGGCCCTCGAGGCATAAGAATCCTACCTTACCTTACGCTGAAGGGGTGGGTGGCAGGAAACATACATGCCTAATACTAGTAGTGCTGCAGTCTAATACACAAGAGAAATAAATCAGATAAGGAGACAGATAAAATAGACTATTTATCTCTGCTATACACTTAACAAGTGTTTGTGCATGCATGTGATCAGTACAACTTTTTAAAGTTAGCCAAAGAGGGGTGCCTGGGTGGCTCAGTTGTTAAGCATCTGCCTTTGGCTCAGGTCATGATCCCAGGGTCCTGGGATCGAGCCACGCATCGGGCTCCCCGCTCCGCGGGAAGCCTGCTTCTCCCTCTCCCACTCCCGCTGCTCTCTTGCTGTATCTCTCTCTGTCAAATAAATAAATAAAATCTTTAAAATAAATAAAGTTAGCCAAGGAAGTCTTTGCTGCTGTTTCAGATGAGAACTTGTAATAAAAGAGATTAAATGATTTTCCCAGAGTCCTAGAACATTTCAGAGTACTAAAATTGTGCTTTCTGATTCCCACATCCCAAACTTTTTCTTCTCTGTGTATTTAATGCCAGTGTTAAAATTAGTTTATTTTTTAAATTAATCACTTTTATAGATAATGTCTCAATTATGCTACTCTCTACTAGGTCTGGTAGTAGGTAATTGGACTTCCCTGAGTAACTGTGGAACTGTGTTATTTTCAGAATAAGATGTTTAGGCCTACAGAGTCCCATTTTAATGCCTTTTTAAACACACATGCTTGTAGCATGAAGCTTTAGGGCTTAAATCTGGCTCGCATATATGATAGTAAAGTTTCGTTCAGAAGTGTAAAATTATTGCCATTTTCTTAGTGTTTAAAGATACCAGCTAGTTGTAAAGTATACTGATTGCAGTGTCCCAACTCTGATTTCCAGCTGTGCCACCTCCGCCCCCTGGTGGAGGAATGGTGATGATGCAGCTCAATGTACCAAACAATCCACAATCTCGTGCCCACTCACCCCCACAATGGAAACAAAACAAATATTACTGTGATCACCAGAGAGGGCAGAAGTGTGTGGAATTTAGCAATGTAGACAATATTGTTCAGGTAAGATGCTTCTTTTGTTTATTGTAATTTATAACTTTCTACATTTTAGACACATGTGATAGGCCTTATAAGGCTTGACTTTGAATTTGAAATCCTCTCAGATTAGTAAAGAAGTTTGAACATTCTCTATATCCACACTATTTCTTTCAATATGTAAATATTATTTTTCAACTTTTGCATATTCAAAGTATTTTTAATTTAAAAAAATCAGAAGATGTACTAGATCTAAAATTTGATTTAAAAAAATTAAGTCATTTTCCTACATTTTCCATATGAACTATTAGTGTAACCAGAAGGTTGGTGCGAGAACACTCTTTATTGTAGAAGAAATACAGTTAATAAATGTAAAAGCAATGGTGGACTTTTTGGAATTTCACTAAAATAATGGATCAAAGAAAATCATCAGCACATGTCAGGAACATTAGGAAAAGGTTTATGGGGGAATTTAAAATGGATAGATTAGGCAGACAACACATGAAGCAACTGATCAATTATAAGATCACTGAAAAGTGGGTCAACCAAGTATTACTTGCCTCCTAATGTAGTGTAGAAGGAAGTACACAGCATCAGTATAATGTACTCTTATCAAAAACATGGAGCCTGAATCGAACCAAGCCTCTAAATCTAGCTATTAATTTACAGAAAATATAGGAAGGGGAAAAAAACAACTATACCATGGAATATTTTACTGGACAAATTGGCCTCCTTTCTTTAAAAAAAAAAAAAAAATAGCATTTTGAAATGAAGGGTGAGTCTTTCATAGATTAAAAGATACTCAGTTGTTATAATCAGATAAAACATGCAGATCTTCCTTGGATTTTGAACACTCAGAAGACATTTTTCAGCATAGAGAGGATATTTAAATATGTTAATTTTGTTAGTATGAGAATCATGTTTTGGTTTTTTTTTTAGAAAATAATAGTTCCTGGGGTGCCTGGGTGGCTCATTTGGTTGGGCATCTGACTCTTGATGTCAGCTCAGGTCTTGTTCTCAGAGTCATGAGTTCAAGCCCCACATTGGGCTCCACACTGGATGTGGAGCCTACTTAAAAAAAAAAAAGTAGTTCCATTAGATAAAAATATTTATATATTAAAATATTTGCAAGTGAAATCCTGTGATATCTGAGATTTGCTTAAAACTCTTTAGGGGGAACAAAGCAGGGGAGAACACAGTCAAAGTTGGGTGATGGGTCCATGGAAGTTCATTATGTTCATGTACATTGGGTGTAGAGATTACTTAAAAAAAACTAAAATAACATCCTGAGAGAAAATATTAATAAATAAATATTTTTTAAAGATGAACTGAATAAGGGGCACCTCGGTAGCTCAGTCATTAGGCGTCTGCCTTCGGCTCAGGTCGTGATCCCAGGGTCCTGGGATTGAGCCCACATCGGGCTCCCTGCTCTGCGGGGAGCCTGCTTCTCCCTCTCTCCCTCCCCCTGCTGGGGTTCCCTCTCTCACTGGTTTCTCTCTGTCAAATAAATAAATAAAATCTTTAAAAAAAAAGATGAACTGAATAAATATTTTAATGCACATGACAAAATCAGAATAAAAAGGGCAAAGATCAATTTATAGGCTAGCTCACAAAATAAATGGCCATTAATCAGATGAAAATATAAAAATATTTTTATCTATATTGGGGAAATTTAGGAAGACTAAAATTTGCAGTGTTGGCAGAGATGTCCAGTTACAAACTCTCTTGTACATTCTTGATGATACTACAAATTGATAGAACTCTTCTTGGAGGCAGTTTAATGACATTTTTGAAAATGTAGAAGGCACATAGCAATTCAACACCAAAACCACAAACAATCCAATTAAAAATTGGGCAGAGGACTTCAATAGACATTTTTCCAAAGAAGACATACAGATGGCCAACAGATACATGAAAAGATGTTCAATATCACTCATCAGGGAAATGCAAATCAAAACCACAATGAGATATCACCTTACATCTGTCAGAATGGCTAAAATCAAGAAGACAAGAAATAGCAAGTGTTGACAAGGATGTAGAGGAAAAGGAACCCTCATGCACTGTTGGTGGGAATGCAAACTGGTATAGCCACTGTGGAAAACAGTATGGACTTCCCTCAAAAAATTAAAAATAGAAATACCATGTGATGTAATAATTCTACTGGGTATTTATCCAAAGAAAATGGGAACACTAATTCAAGAAAATTTAAGCAGCCCTGCATTTATTTCAGAATTGTTTACAATAGCCAAGATATGGAAGCAACCTAACTGTACAATGATAGACGAATGGATAAGGAAGGTGTGGTATATATAAACAATGGAGTATTACTCAACCATTAAAAAGGATAAGATCTTGGGGCACCTGGGTGGCTCAGATGGTTAAGCATCTGCCTTCGGCTCAGGTCATGATCCCAGGGTCCTGGGATCGAGTCCCACATCGGGCTCCCGGCTCAGCGGGGAGCCTGCTTCTCCCTCTGACCCTCTCCCCTCTCATGCTGTTTCTCTCTCGCTCGCGCTCTCAAAAAAAAAATAAATAAAATCTTTAAAAAAAATAAAAATAATAAAAAATAAAATAAAAAGGATAAGATCTTGCCATTTGCATCAGCATGGATGGACCTAGATAGTATTATGCTAAGTCAAATAAGTCAGACTGAGAAAGATAAATACCATATGATTTCACTCATATGTGGTATCTAAAAAACAAAACAAATGAATAAACAAAAAGCAGAGTCAGACCTATAAATACATAGAACAAACTGATGGTTGCCAGAGGGATGGGAGGATGGGGAGGTGGACATAATAGATGAAGGGGAGTGGGAAATACAGGCGATACATTCATATGGAATGCATAAGTCATGGGGATGAAACATTCATCATAAGGAATATAGTCAGTGATAATTGTAATAGCATTGTGTGGTGTCAGATGGTAGCTATACTTGTGGTGAGTATAGCATAATATATAGAGAAGTTGAGTCACTGTGTTGTACACCGGAAACTAATGTAACTGTCAACTGTACTCAAATTAAAAAAAAAAAAAACTTAACGTAGAAGGTACATAGCCTTTGATCCACAAATTTACTTCTAGAACTTTGTCCAATAAAAACTGTGGAACAAGCATATAAGAATACGTGTACACGGATATTTCTTTCTTACCTGTTGTAACCTTGAAAAGCTAAAAATATCTTGATATTCAACAGTGGATAACCGATTAAATAAATTACTATGCCGGGCGCCTGGGTGGCTCAGTCGTTAAGCATCTGCCTTCGGCTCAGGTCATGATCCCAGGGTCCTGGGATCAAGTCCCACATCGGGCTCCCTGCTCGGCAGGAAGCCTGCTTCTCCCTCTCCCACTCCCCCTGCTTGTGTTCCTGCTCTCGCTATCTCTCTCTGTCAAATAAATAAATAAAATCTTTAAAAATAAATAAATAAATAAATAAATTACTATGCCATTTAGGAAAATATCTTAAGTGTAGGTACTAAAAAGAATGGGATATACCTACTACCCAAATGGTAGTTTCTAAATACCATTCTCCAAACTAAAAGCAACCAGGGCTCCTTAGTGAAATGACTGTCGCCAGGGTTCATTCAGGGAAAAGTAGAAGATGATTCTGGAACATGTTGCTGTGCCAGAAGGTAATGAAGTACTTAAAGGATGATGGAGATGTGTCAAGGGACACAGGACCAGGCTTGAATACTTTAGGAATAAAATAAGAAATGAATGATCACCCATAAAATAAAGAAGAACCCATGAGTCCTTACTGATATAAATGAATGAATGGGGAAAAAGTGAAGCTCTTCTTTACAGTAAAATGTGAACTGTAAAAAATAGAAAGAATGATAGAATTAGAAAATCACCACCTGCAAACCACCAGGCAAGAATCATCACTGGAGGAGAGAGGATTCTAG
Source organism: Mirounga leonina (assembly GCF_011800145.1). NCBI lineage: Eukaryota > Metazoa > Chordata > Mammalia > Carnivora > Phocidae > Mirounga > Mirounga leonina. The sequence goes on along the minus strand of NW_023270377.1, from coordinate 91,876,372 downwards.
GAAAATGGCAGAGTAGAAGCATCAGGAGTCTCTCTCTCCACCTAGAAATAATTGCACTGGTAGAATCTGTCTGATATAACAATTTTGGAGCTCTAGAATCTATTGAAGGCTTGCAACTGCCAGGAAAAGCTTGGGTGATAAATTGTAATTAAATTCAGTTAAATTCGGCTTTTAGCCCAGTAGCAGCTACCTTTCCTTACCTCCGCCCCCAGACAGGCAACTGTGCACATCGTTACTACAGCAGCTTACAGGAGTCAGGGTGGGCAAAAAGGACCCTGTCCTCCAAATACAAAGGATTTGTGTTCTCATCATGGGTCTCTGCTTCTGATCACAGAGGTGTAGACAAAGGGGCAGTAATCACTGTTGGTGCACCTCCCCACATTGTTGCAAATCTCTCCCCCTGACACTTCTAGGGGACTTAAAGGGACAAAACCCTGTTTTTCCTCCCTTCATTGTTCTCTTGGAATCCATTTTGGGAGCCACACAGTAAGCCTAGGACATTCAAAAGCAACTGAATATATAGGGCACATGCCAGGGAAAGGCACAGGCCAAACCCTGAGAAGACCTCAAGGTTATACCTCAGGCCGATCTTTGGCACAGAGACAGGCTGCAACAGTCAATAAACAAAAACCATAACAGCAACAACAAAACACAACAAACCCTGGGAAGGAGGGGAGATTTCCAGTTACCACATTGTTAGATCCAAATGTCCAATTTTCAACAAAGAGTCACAAGGCATGTAAAGAAACAGGACAGTATGGCCCATGCAAGGGAAGAAAAAAGAAGTCAACATAAAATTGTGCCTGAAAAAGACCTGATTGACACATCTCCTGGACAAAGACCTTAAAACAGCTGTCTTCAGGTTGCTCAAAGAACTACAGAAAGATACGGAAAAAGACAAGAAAACAATATATGAACAAAATTGAAATATCATTAAAGAGATAGAAAACCTAAAAAGAAGCCAAAAAGAAATTCTGGAGCTGAAAATATAGTAACTGAAATGAAAAGTTCAGTGAAGGAAGTCAGTGGCAGATATGAGCAGGCTGAAGAGAGAATCAGAGAACTTGAAGACAAGACAGTGGAAATGATCAAGTCTGAGGAACAGACAGAAAAAAGAATGAATAAACATGAACAGAGCCTAAGGGACCTGTGGAACACCATCAAGTTGACCAACATACATGTTGTGGTTGTCCCAAAAGGAGAAGAGAAATATTTGCAGAAATAATGGTTGGAAACATACCAAATTTGATAAAAGACATGAATGTAAACATCAAGCAGCTTGACAAACTCCAGGTAAGAACTGCCAAAATACCCACAGTGAAATACAATATAATCAGTCTCAAAAAATAAAGACAGAATATTAAAAGCAGCAGGAAAGAAACAACTTGACACATTTAAAAGATCCTCAAAAAGATTATCAGCAGATTTCTCATCAGAAACTGGAGGCCAGAGGCAGCAGACCAGTATATTCAAAGTGTTAAAAGAAAAAAAAAATGTTAACCAAGAATCCCATACCTGGCAAAACTGCCCTTCAAAAGTGAGGTAGAAATTAAAATCCCCAGATAAAAGCTGAGACCTACACTGTAAGAAATTCTCAAAGGAGTCCTGCGGAGTGAAATAGAACACTAGACAGTAAGACAAAGCTATATGAAGAAATAAAGTTCTCAATTAAGTTAAACACATGAGCAGTTATAAAAGCTGGTTGTACCAATGGTCCATAACTCTACTTTTTGCTTTCTACATAATTTAAGAGACTAATGCACTTAAAGGGATTACTGGTTTATGTTTTGGGGCACACAATGTATAAAGATGTGGTTTTATGACATCAGCAACCAAAGGGGTGGGGACAGAGCTGTAAAGGAGCAGAGTTTTTGTATATTATTGAAGTTAAACTGGTATAAATTCAAATTAGAGTGTTGTGACTTTAGGATGTTAGGTGTAATACCCAAGGTAAACCACACCCCCCCCCAAAAAAAAACCTAGGGAATATATACAGAAGGAAATGTGTAAGGAATTTAAACATTTCACTACAAAAAATGGAGTAAACACAAAAGAAGACAGTAATGCAAGAAATGAAGGGTGAGGAGGAAGCTGGAAGGCATATAGAAAACAAAGCAAAATGACAAAGGTAAGTCCCTCTTTATCAGTAGTTATTTTAACTGTAAAGACAGAGATTGGCAGAGTGGTTAAAAACACCCGATCTAACTATATGCTGTCTATGAGACTCACTTTAGGTCCAAAAACACAAATCAATTGAAAATGAAAGATGCAAAAAGATATTTCATGAAAATAGTAACCAAAAGAGAATAGGGGTTATTATTGCTAATATTAAACAAAGTAAGTCTCTAGATCCAAAAAATTTTCAAGATACAGAAGTTCAATACAGCAAGAAGATAAAATAGTTATAAACCTGATTATATGAACCTAATAATTACTTACCTGATAACAGACCATCACATAATAGTTGGAAACTTTAATGCCCTACTCTCAATAAGGGATATCACAACCAGGCAAGAGGTAAGTAAGGAAATGGAGAGCTTACACAAAACAAACCAACTAGATCCAACAGAGGTGTAGAGAACGCTCTCCCTGACAACAGCAACATTTGTACTCTTCCTGTGTACATGGGACATATTCTCGGATAGACTGTCTATATGTTAGGCCACAAGTTAAATCTCAGTAGATTTTAAAAGGTACATATCAGCCAACATTGTACTGGCAGTCCTACCTAGAGCAATTAGTCAAGAAAAAGAAATAAAAGGCATCCAAATTGGAAAGGAAGAAGTAAAATTCTCTGTTTACAGAAAATATGATCTCCCCCTAAGACACTTATAACGAGAAAAGAAAAAATAATAACTTCACAACATAGAAACCTGGCAGACACCACCTTAACCAAGTGATGGAAGTAAATATCACCAGGACTGTGTTGACACGTGGACCTCAAGTTCCCTCTCCTGATGCACTGAGAAGGACACATTGTCCCTTCTCTAGTAGTCCTTACCCAAATGTACACTGTGAATTTGGGCATGAGGAAGCAGCAGGCAAACCCAAATTGAGGGACATTCTACAAAATAACTGATCTTCAAAATGACCTTCAAAAATGTCAAAGTCATGAGAGAGAAAAAAGACTAAGTCTGTGTTCCCAATTTAAAAGAAAAAGGAAAAAGGAGGACCTGGGTGGTTCAGTCAGTTAAGCATCCAACTGAGCATTTCAGCTCAGGTCTTGATCTCAGGGTTGTGAGTTCAAGCCCCAAGCTACTTAAAAAAAAAAAAAAAAAAAGTTGAAAGAGACGTGACAACTAAATGCACCATTTGATTCTGGACTAAAAAGGGAGATTTTTTTTTTTTTCTTTTTTTTTGGTTATAAAGTATGTTAGTGGGACAATTGGTGAAATTTGAATAAATTCTATAGATTACATAATATTGCTGTGTTGTTAATTGCCTGATTTTGATAATTCTTTGATAATTCTAAGGACTTTTCTTAGAAGCATCTTTATTTCAATGTTCTTAAACACTCCACTACATACAGAGTAGAACCACTTTTATTTAGATTTTGATGATCCTATTCTGGTTAATTATATAGGAGAATGTCCTTGTTTTTAGGAAGAAGACACTAAGTTATTTTGGGATGGGGGTATTGTAAGCAACTCATTCTCAAATGAAAAAAATAACAGTATATACAGAGAGAGAGAAAGATTTAAAAGTATGTAGAGAGAGATAAAAAATATAAGAAAATAACATTTGGGAAACCTGAGAATTCTTTGTACTATTTTTGGTAATTGTTCTTTAGGGATGAATTGTTTAAAAACAAAATGTTAAACAGTTAACATGACAAAAAGAATCAGATAAATGGATATTTTTTGTCATGGAAAAGTATCTACAATATTACTGTCCAGGTACAAAAGCAAGATTCAAAAACAGGGTGTATAGTTTACTTCTGTTTTTGTAAAACATAGACATATGGATACATATGCATAGAAATAATCTTCCAGTGTGTATCTTCAGAAGTTGAAAATTATAAATTTCTGTTTTAATTTTTTTAATAAATACGTATTTGTAATCAGAAAAAAAATAAGAAATCTGTCCAAAAGTTAATTTGCAAAGAGCATGACTAAAATGCTAACCTGCTTTTTTGATGTGATTACAGCACAGCCCTCAACTCAGTAGTCCCATTATTTCACCAGCTCAGTCGCCAGCACCAGCTCAGCTGACCACCCTCAAAACTGTCCGTCCCTCTGGACCACCCCTTTCCATCATACCTCAGTTTTCTAGACCTTTCGTTCCAGGGCAAGGTAAGTGTACGAAACTAGCCACAGCTTCAGAGGATTGTAGGGCATCCCCCTCCGGGTGTTGAGTGGAATCACTGTATTGTACACCTGAAACTCTTACAACACTGTATGTTAACTACACTGAAATTAAATTTTTAAAAAAAATTAAAAATTGAAGGTAAAAGACATCCCTTCCCAATTACTTTGTGATTTCCCTTGGTACTGTTTTCAGTTCTCCACAGAACTGCATTTCCACCTCCACCCAGGCATATGTGTTTGTTACCATATACTGTCCTAACCTTAATGTTTCATCACTAGTTAATAATTACTATCTTAGTAACTACTTCCATTTAATAATTACTTATGTGATAGAGTTAAAATGACCATAATTTACTATCCTTAGACTCCATTTCTCTATCGTAGTAATAGGCAATGCTATAAATTTGTTTTTTATTTCTAATTTTTATATCAGAGTAGTATATGTCAAGAGGTTATTCAAAAGCATATTCAGCAGTTACTGAGTCCTCAATGTGCCCCTGACATACAAAGATGAATAAGGTGAAGTCCTCACCCTCACTGACCCTCAGTCTAATTGGAGGAACAGCAAATGGATGATTCTAAAATAATACGGAAAACATTAATTATATTTTCTGGAATTTATCCTAAGGATAATGCACACAACGATTTATCCACAGAAGAGTTTGGGTCTATAGCAGAAAAATGCAAAACAACCTAAATGTCCATCAGTAAGGATTAGATTTGGTTTATCTATATAAGGAATACTACACAGTTATCCACAAATCATTTTTAAAGAATCGTTAGAAGAAATATTCACAGTACAGTGAGTGATTTCAAAAAAACAGTTACATAAAGAGGAGTGGGAGATACAAACTTCCAGTTATGGAAGGAGTAAGTCCCAGGGATGGGGAGCCCAGCATAGGGGAATATACTCGGTTGTATTATAATGGTGACAGATGGTAGCTGCACTTGTGGTGAGCATAGCATAACGCATGAGTTGTGGAGTCACTGTGTTGTACACCTGAAACTAATGTGATATTGTGTGTCAACTATACTTCAATTTAAAAAGGCAGCACTTGGTGGGCTCAGTCTGTAGAGCATGTGACTCTTGATCTTGGGGTCATGAGTTTGAGCCCACATCGGGCATAGAGATTACTTAATTAAAAAAATGTTTTTAATTAAAAATAAAAGTTACGTGGGCATTTCAAAAAAGAAGATATACAAATGTCCAGTAAGCCTTTGAACAGGTGCGCAACATCATTCATTATTCATTAGGGAAAGGAATATTAAAATCCGAATGAGAATGGCTATAATCAAAAAGATTAACACAACTGAGTGTAGGTGAAGTTACAGAGTGACTAAAATTCTTGCACATTGGGGCACCTGGGTGGCTCAGTCGGTTAAGCGACTGCCTTCGGCTCAGGTCATGATCCCGGGGTCCTGGGATCGAGTCCCGCATCGGGCTCCCTGCTCTGCGGGGAGCCTGCTTCTCCCTCTCCCACTCCCCCTGCTTGTGTTCCCTCTCTCGCTGTGTCTCTCTCTGTCAAATAAATAAATAAATAAATCTTTAAAAAATAATAATAAATAATAAAATAAAATAAAATTCTTGCACATTGGTGTAGAGGTGTAAAATTTTAAAACCGCTTTAGAAAAAGAGTTGAGTTTCTTACAAAGTTAATCACTTACCTTGCAATGCAGCAGTTCCACTCCTAGGTATTTACCCAAGAAATATGAAAACATGTCTATGCAGGCTTGCACCACAGCATATATAACAACCTATTTTATTATAATAACCCAAACTGGACACGACCTAATGTCCACCAAACGAAGACTATTAGATAAACAAATTGTAATGTATCCTTAAAATGGAATACTGCTCAACAATTTGAACAAAACAGACTGACTGCAGTGACATCAATGAATCTCAGAGTCAGGTTAAGCAAAAAACAAGTCAGACACAAAAAAGAAGACCTACTATATGATTCTAATTAATTGAAATCCAGTTATAGGCAAACTAAGCTATGATGTTAGAAATCAGGTAGTGATGTGGATGGGATATGGAATTGACTGTTAAGGCGCTTGAGGGAACTTTTCAGGGGATGGAAACGTTCATTGTGTTTTTTGGGTTGTGATTACATGAACTTTTATAATTGTTAGAATTCATCAAACCCAACACTAAAGATATGCATTTTATTTTACGTAAATTATATCTCAATTTTTTAAAGACTTATGGGGTGACTGGGTGGCTCAGTTGGTTAAGCATCTGCCTTCGGCTCAGGTCCCTCTGTCCCTCCCCCACCCCACTCATGCTCTCTCTCTCAAATAAATAAAATCTTTAAAAAAAAAAGACATAAGATACACACATGTACATATGTGCAAGCACACATATGTAGAACAAAGACTGAAAAGGTACATACCAAAATGTTAGAAGTAATAGAATTACCAGACAGGTTTTTATTTTCTCCTTTGTAATTCTATTTCCAAATTTTCTACAAAGCCACATACCTTAAATTTAAACAGCATATGGCAATATAGTAATATTGGGATGCATGGTCTGGTATGAATGCCCCAAGAGGAGCACATAGCATGGCTTATAAGGAGGGGTCTTTGATTACTGCTGTCTACAGCTCATCTCCATATTTCAAAAGAATACTGCTCCATGATGTAAACTTAACTGACTTTCTTGAAACTGTTTTTTATGCATCTTCATGCTTCTCTGATCTCAACGTTAAGCCACCATGGCATATCTACCCTTCAAATAGTGCTTGGGAAGGAGCAAGTGTGTCACAGGTGTGTCCTGCCAGGGAGCTGCCCTAGCACCTTCACACTGTTCATCTGAAAAGAGCTCCATGGAGTAGAGAGAAGTCTACACCTTGCTTTTTCTCTGTTAGGAAGCTTTCAGGAGAAGGGACGTATGGTTCCCTGAAGTGCTTTTCTAGCACCTATGCATAATCCCCCTCCAAATACAGAATGTACTGAATTGGGGAACTTATGGTTAAAAATAAAATGAGAAATTTTTTTTTTAAGATTTTATTTGTTTATTTGACAGAGAGAGAGAGCACAAGTAGGCAGAGTGGCAGGGAGAGGGAGAAGCAGGCTCTCTGCTGAGCAGGGAGCTGGACATGGGGCTCAATCTGAGGACCCCAGGATTATGACCTGAGCCGAAGGCAGCCGCTTAACCGACTGAGCCACCCAGGCACCCTGAGAAATTTTTTTTTAAGATTTATTTATTTTAGAGAGAGAGTGCACATGTGTGAGCAGGGGCGGGAGGAAGAGGGAGAGAGAATCCTCAAGCAGACTCCCTGCTGAGCATGGAGCCCAATGTAGGGCTCAATCCCTGGACCCTAAGATCAAGATCTGAGCCCAAATCAAGAGTCAGAAACTTAAGCAATCGAGCCACCCAGGCGTCCCTAAAGTGAGAATATTAACAAATGAAAACATTATTCTCCAGGACAAGGTTTTTACCATCAGCATTTATTAATCCCTTTAAAGAGTGTTCAAGAGCAGACCCAAGACCTAAAGTATAAATATACCCATTGGTTAAGACTATAAAAATCTTTGTAATGGGCACTTGGCTGGCTTAGTTGAAAGAGTTTAACTCTTGACCTCAGGGTCATGAGTCCAAGCCCCACAATGGGTGTAGAGATTATTAAAAAAATAAATAAACTTTTTTTTTTCCTTTTTTTTCTTTCTTTTTTTTTTGAGAGGGAGACAGAGGTGGTGGGGAGTGACAGAGGGAGAGGGAGAGAGAATTTTTTTCCCCCAATGTCATTATCTTTTTTTTTAACTTTTTTTATTTAAATTTAATTAATTAACATATAATGTATTATTGGTTTCAGAGGTACAGGCCTGTGATTCATCAGTCTTATATAATATGCAGTGCTCATTACATCACGTCCCCTCCTTAATGTCCATCACCCAGTTACCCCATCCCACCACTCCCCTCCCCTCCAGCAACCCTCAGTTTGTTTCCTATGATTAAGATTCTCTTATAGTTTGTCTCCCTCTCTGGTTTTGTCTTGTTTTATTTTTTCCTCTCTTGAGAGAGAGAGAATCTTAAGCATGCGTGTGGAGCCCAATGCCGGGCTTGACCCTGAGATCATGAGGTGAGCTGAAATCAAGAGTCGGATGTTTAGGGGCGCCTGGGTGGCTCAGTCGTTAACCGTCTGCCTTCAGCTCAGGTCATGATCCCAGGGTCCTGGGATCGAGGCCCGCATCGGGTTCCCTGCTCAGAGGGAAGCCTGCTTCCCCCTCTCCCACTCCACCTGCTTGTGTTCCCTCTCTCGCTGTCTCTCTCTCTCTGTCAAGTAAATAAATAATCTTAAAAAAAAAAAAGAGTCGGTTGTTCAACCAACTGAGCCACCCAGGCTCCCCAAAATAAATGAACTTTTAAAAAAATGTTTGTGGGTGCCTGGGTGGGTCAGTCGTTAAGCGTCTGCCTTTGGCTCAGGTCATGATCCCAGGGTCCTGGGATCGAGTCCCGCATCGGGCTCCCTGCTCGGTGGGAAGCCTGCTTCTCCCTCTCCCACTCCCCCTGCTTGTGTTCCTGCTCTCACTGTGTCTCTCTCTGTCAAATAAATAAAATCTTTAAAAAACAAATAGATAAATAAAAATAAAAATAAATAAAAAATGTTTGTAATGAGTGTATATAAATGTATTCATGCATATATTTTTAGTAATTAATAGTGACTTTGGGGAGGGGAACCTGGCTGGCTCAATCAGAACATGCAACTCTTGATGTCGGGGTTGTGGGTTTGAGCCCCACATTGGGTGTAGAGATTACTGAAAAAAAAAATTAAGAATACTTTTTTTAAAAAAGCAGTAACTTTGGGGAGATAGAGAGCTTAATGTTTTTCCAGGGTATTTTCCTTCTCCTGAAATGTAAGTTATATCAATTTTTAATCATCATAGAAAATGTGGATTTTAGCATCTCAAGTGGGTGGAATGGGTATTACAGTTATTTTGAAGGATTTCATATCGAATGTTAAGGTAAATTAGGGAACTTTCTCTCCATCCTATCCCCTTTCCACCCAGTTCCCACCGCTTACCTTCCTTCATAGCCACTGTTAGTCTTAATTCCTCTCATAAATTTATCCCAGCTCTTTAAAGGAAAAATGGAAACTTTTAATCCTTTTTTTTTTTTTAAAGATTTTATTTATTTATTTGACAGAGAGAGAAACACAGCAAGAGAGGGAACAAGCAGGGGCAGAGGGAGAGGGAGAAGCAGGCTTCCTGCAGAGCAGGGAGCCCGACGCGGGGCTCGATCCCAGGACATCGGGATCATGACCTGAGCCAAAGGCAGACGCCCAACAACTGAGCCACCCAGGCGCCACTTTTAATCCTTTTTAAAAATACGTCAGTACCTGCATTTTTTTTATTCTACCAAATGTGTTTCCCCTAGTCATCTTAACTATTTTGGACAATTTAGAAAACTTTGGAAAGTACTTTGATAAATGAGCAGAGAACAATGTAAAAATGTTTTCTTACTGACTTTCAGGAGATGCCAGATATCCATTACTTGGCCAGCCTCTGCAGTACAACCCTCCTGCTGTTCTGCATGGACACATTCCAACCCAACAGGTGTGAAAGCTAGCTGTCTGACGACCTAGGCTTTGTTGGCAGAACATCATACTTGGGTTGCAGAGAGTGTAGGGGGCCCTGGGCCCACTCGTGGGCACTGCAAAGGGAGACCTGTGTGCCTCAGCCAGCTGATTTATCAGTGTCATCTGACTGCATTGAGTGTGGGTCTGGCCCCACTGAGAACAGAAAGAGAAGGTGGTGTGCTGTTTGCCTGAGCAGTCATGCACTAGCGCTCTCCAAAAAGGGGGGCAGAGGGTGACTGGGGCGTCAGGGCAACCTTGCTTAAGAAAGACAAGTGACTGGTCATAGTGAGGGACAGAAATGCCATTGCCACAGGAGCCTGGGATTGGATTTTTTCTGCTGAAGTACAAAACCCAGACTGAGTATGTTTAGGTGTTAAGTGTCTAAATATTACAGTCACATTTTTCAGCACTATGAACCTTATTTCTCATCTGTTTGTGGGGTTTCAGGGTCAATCTGGCAACAGACATGGAAACCGAGGAAGGAAACAAGCTAAAAAAGCTGCGTCCACTGATCTTGGTGCAGGAGAAGCAGGTATGTCCCTGAGAGGCAATTGGATGTGGTTCTACAAACTGTTGGCCAGTTCAACAGTCTTTAAACATAAATGGGCTTTCCGCTGCATGAAGTCTTGCACAACCTTACAAGAAATTATGCCATCTGTAATGTAGGGCTCTTAAAATAGATTCTTTTAATTGTCTCATTTCAGATTTCAGAGTACAGCAAGGTCAGGTGGATTTAGGAAGGATGAAGGGACCAAAGGAAAAAGTTATGTGTGAAAGGAACAGGTAGAATGACACTCTTTGCCTCTCTATTTTTGGAGAAAGGAAGTAGTCCTTACACCCACGTAGAAATAGTCTGATGAACAAATAACTGCCTTTATTTGGCAGTTGGGCGTTCAGGTATGCACTCAACAGCCTTGGGTGGTTACAGCAAGTGCTCTTACGTTTATTTTACAATGGGAACAGGAAATTCAGGAAACAGCCCAAGATCACACACCAAACTTAGAGAATCCACTATACAATGCTGTGTTTTCTATGTACAACTGTCAGTCAAGACTGAGACGGGTAATTTAGTACCATTAGCTCTACATCCCCTGCCTTAGGGGTAAGTAGAAACGATTTAAAAGATGGCCATAATTATAGTTTTGGGGGTTTGAATGGTTTCACAAAAATCCCATTCGTTTCTTATGTCGTATTTGGGTCTTCAGTACTTTTTGCCCACCATCTTGGTAACAGGGATTATTAATTCTATACCTTTTCCATTCTAGTTGTTGGGAAAGTCTTGGAAATTACTGAACTACCAGATGGAATAACTCGCATGGAAGCCGAGAAGCTTTTTGGGGAACTCTTTAAAATTGGCGCCAAGATCCGGTGGCTCCGGGACCCTCAATCCCAGCCCCAGCTGCGTCGTCACCCCCTCTGCTGTGGCAGCGGGGACAACACCGTCAACCCTGAACGCTCTAAACCCAGTGACTTGGCCTCCACATATACAGTCTTAGCCACATTCCCCTCCATTTCAGCTGCACAGAATGCATTGAAGAAACAAATTAACTCAGTTAACAAGTTTAAGCTGAGAACGAGCAAGAAGCACTATGACTTTCACATTCTGGAAAGGGCAAGTTCTCAGTAACAGAGCCACCTTGGACCCTTGGCCTTTATGATTCCCCTGTCCTCACCCATCTTTAATTGGCTTGGTATTTGGAGCTTCTGTTAACATGATAGAGACTCCTAGGACGTGTGGTCATGGCGTTATAGCTTTGAAGACAGGCCAGTGATCCAGCAAAGGGGGAAAATTACACATTTCACCCCAAATGACTGTAGGAATCCACATCGGAATGATAACAGAGTTAGCAGCTTTTTCTGAGGAAATGCTGTCCAAATGCCTCCTAACTTTTATAGTTATTTTGTTTTATATTTCTGAATTCTTGTATCAGATCCAAAGCTCTATTGTACAGCAAAGTCTTCTTCAAAATGATTACAACCAGTTGCAGCCTGTGTTTCTTTTTTGCAGCCAGCACAATGTGAGCCAACATAGAATCTGGGGGGAAAAGAATGCAGGAGTGGAAGAACCAAGTCAAAGCCGTGTACTGTCTTTTGGGGGGGCTGGAGGGTACCTAAGGAGAGCCCACAAATAGAAGATTACTCTTCCCCTGTATCTCTAAACATAGAAACAATTTTCAGAAAACGCAGAGCTCTCTCATAAGGTGTTTTCCTTATTCATTTAGGTAGTATGAACATTAGATGTAAAGTAAATTATGTTCTTAACACTTCTTAATCAAACCACTTAGATTCAAAGGGGAATAGGAATCATTTTAGGCAATAAAATACTTCCACTTTTTTTTTTTTTAAGTGTCCCTCTGATAACTAAATGCCACTTATTTGCATTCCCCTCCTTGTGGATTTTTTTGTCACCTAAGGAAATGCATTTGATGAGTGCTGGAAACTTCTTAAGTGGTTTATAATTTGTTTTCATTGTTTGCAGCGGATCACTGGACATCAAAGATTCATTGCACTTATGAACAAGGAACTTTTTTTCAATTTCTGTGTAATTTGCAAGGCTGTACAATGTGTGCTGATGCAAGCCTTTTTCAGTTCAAGAGAATAAATGTTTACAAATATAGACCCATTTTGTCTTTTGTAAATTAAAAACACCTTTTTAAATGAGTATCAGTATTGAAGACTTAACCCGTCTTGAAGATTTCAATTTTAAATTTACAAAAGATGGTAGACAGTAAAACCAACTAGTTTTACGAAAGTCGTACAAAACATCGCTTTCTCTGCGGGAGTGATTGCTATGGGTATGATTCATGTCATTTTGTTCTATCATAAAGTTAATACCAATTAATTAAAGACGGTTTTGAGTATGAATATACTTAAAGTCAGACAACTGAAAATAGAACATTATGTTTGTTTGGACAAAGAATCTGTGGTTTTAGCTAGTATATTGAGCACCCCATTGTCCAGTTTAGCTCAAGTGCTTTATAGAAAGCTTTTTCCATTTGTTAGCCAAGCACAAACTCGTTGTGAAACCCAAAGGTGGGAGTGTCTGCCATCTACAACTTGCCTGGAGCCTGGTTTGCTTCCAACCCAGACTACGGGTTTACTTTGCAACTCAAGATCAACAGGTGTTACCAGACTCTGGCGCAGATGCTCACTCACTCTAAAGCTTTTGCAAAGTCCCACTTGGTCTCAGGGAATCCCAGGCCTCCCCGCAAGCTAGTACATCCTGATGGTGAATATTTTACTCCTGGGAGAAGTTGGAGCATGCCTCAGATTAAGGAGCCACGCACAGAGGAAGAAGTAAGAATGAGCACTGTGAAAGTGCCTCACTTCCAAGGCCAGCTGAATTTTTATTAGTTTTGACTGGAGAGAGTCAAAGGAGAGGATACACAGTTAGGGCCAGCACTGCAGCAAGAATTATTACTCAAGTCATATATGGGGGATGGAGACCAAAAACCACAACCTTTTGGTTTATTTCAATTCTCTGAACATTTAACTCCTGCAATAGGATTCCTGGTAAACTAAGTGGTTTGGTTTTTTTTTCATTGAGATATAATTGACATACAACATTATATTAGTTTCATAATGATTTGATATTTGTATGTGTTGCAAAATGATCACCACAATGTCTAACTAACCTCCATCACTTCATATAGTTACCAATTTTTTTATGTGATGAGAACTTTTTTTGAGAGAGAGAGCCCACGCATGTGGTTGGGGGGGTTGCGGCGCAGAGGGAGAAAGAGAATCTTAAGCAGGCTCCACACCCAGAGCAGAGCCCATCACAGGACTAAGTCTCACAACCCTGAGATCATGACCTGAGCCCAAATCAAGAGCTGCTTGACTGACTGAGCCACCCAGATGCCCCTTACGTATGATGAGAACTTTTAAAACATACTCTCTTTAGCAACTTTCAAATATACAATACAGTATTATTAACTATAGTCACCATGCTATACATTAAAACCTGTTTTTTCTTTCAACACTTGGTATACCCTGCCCAGAGAAAATAGGTCAGAAACCAGAGCAAAGCTGTTGTGAAGTCAGGTCTTAGCCACCCCACCACCACCACTGCAATTCCCTGACAATCACATGGGAATATTGCCAACCCCCCACATACAAAAATATGCATACATTCCCTAGGCTATATTCCCCTGTTCTTTTTGATCTTCTAGAATCTGATTTCACCTACAGAAAAATGGTGGGAGGAAGAAGCACACACAGGAAGCTTTTAAGATGTGATTTGGCCCAGACTTCAAACCTTCTAAAGACAACTTCAGATGTCCCACGGCGTTGGCTGTGGATTCTCCCAGAGCACTGGCTGTATTTAGGGACAGATACTACTTTTGCCAATAAAACAGGCCATTCTTACCTATGCCAATAATAGCAGCTCCAGCAGCCCCTTCTTTGGGAACGATAGAGATCACTTTATAAATTTTGGTCCACTTCTGCTACTTTATGTATTAGAAAGCTGAGAATACAGCTTAATATTTTTGAGCCCTTGGTCCATGAAGAACACGAATATATTGGGTATGTGTTTGTGAATCTAGAGCACAAAGCATTTGCCATGGTGCCAGCAGTAATCAGTAATTAGCTTGTCATCCGAACTGACAGAATAGGTGTCTGAACCCTCAACCAAGCTAGCCATTGTTCTGATCCCACCGGGAGGGACCTGCAGCTTGGGAATAGTATGGAAACACAGGTCTCAGTGAACCCACATTGCCTGAGTGGCTTGAGAAGAGTCAAAGCCAGCCTCAGGCAGCAGCAAAAGTTGGGTTCTCCACATGTCACCAGCAACAGAAAAAATGCAAGCTTAAGACTTCAGCAGAGGCCAGCCACAGGGCCTTTGTGAAGGCGGCCAGAGCCCCTCTCCCAGTATACTACCTGCCCACATAATGAAATACAGTATGTCTAGTCCTCAACAGCAGAGAGCACAGACTCCCATCTCCTGCTAGGGGCCAGTATGGCAGTAGCATCACGGGGCTCTATGCATGCTGGTGTGATTCAAATCTAGCCCCACATTGCTTGGAATTCTGGAAGTCTTATGAGTTGATGCTAAAAACCAGAGCTCACATGAACACATGCAGCCTATATGTAGCCCTTCACCAGTCTAGAGACAGGCAGGTATGGTTGCCCTTTAATCTAGCCCATGCCTACATATGCTCAGGCTGCATATTGCATATCAGTTCTTTTCCCCTTTAGTGTCTATCATTTTGGTTTGATTTCACCAGCATAAGAATATTCGAAAAGTATAATGAAAAGACGGTAGGAATTTCTGAATCAGAAAACAGAAGTTGGTTCTTTGCAAAGGGAGGGGGAAGCACTGAAATAGATAAATCATTAGCTACATAATCTTCCCAATACCCCTCAAAAAATCCCAGACTGTTTCAGTTATCTCTTGCTGTTTAACCAACCACCCAGAATTGAGTGCTTTAAAGCAACAATCCTATGGGTCAGGAATTGGGGGAGCCTCAAAAAGGGTGGCTTTGCTCCTCTCTACCTGAAATTAGCTGCCCTCAGCTCAGGATGGGCTGGGCTGGAAGTTCCAAAATGGTCTCGTTCACGTCTGAGGTCCAGGGGCTGACTCCCCACTATGATACCTCAGTTTTCTACGTGGACACTCTCTTCTTGAGGTCTTGGAGCCAGCCCACAACAGAGGAAATAAAACCCACCTCTTGATGAGAGAGGGGGCCAAAAGGCATGTAGGATGAAAGATGTGGCAGCAACCAATTTTGGAAACAATTTACCACAAACACAAATAGACAAAATAGACAAAAAAAAGTCCCATTGACTCTGCCTCCCAACCAATTCCTGAAGCTGACCACTTCATTTCCATTACCCCCACCCAATCCAAGCTATCAACTTCTGGTGTTTGAACTACTGAAACAACCTTCCTAACCAGTCTCCCAGCTTGCATTCTTGCTCCCATGTCCTCACATTCCCAGAATGACCTAAAATATAATTCCCCTGCCAAAATCCTTCAATGGCTTTCTAGTATTAAATAGCAAATGTTTATCTTGGCTTACAGAACACTACTACATGATCTAGCCCTGTCTAGTCTCTGATCTTACCTCATACCAGGGTATCTGTACTTGCTGTTCCCTCTACCTGGAATGCTCTTCCCATGAACTTTGCCAAGCCAACTCCTTTATCTCTCATATAGGTGTCCCCAGCAGAGAGATCTTTATTAGCCAACCATTCACAACCTTCTAAATCATTTTATCTCAATTTTCTGCATATTATTTACCACTATTAGGTCTTTTCTTTGTTTTCTGTCTACCACTAGAATATAAATTCCATGAGATCAGAGATCTTGCCTGTCTTGCTTGTGGCTTTATTCCCAAGCACCTGTTAGTTGTTCAACAAATATTTGTTGACTGCTTCATGACAAAGAGAGGACCAGAAGAACCCTAGCTTCCAGCCATGGTCATTTTGCTGGTCTTGAGCTCTCCTACTAAGTGATGTCAGGAGATGGCAGGGAGCTGGAGTAGAAGGATGATTCACATACCGTGCTCTGGCTGTCTTGGCACTTAGTTCAGTTCTTTAATGACTGGAGCTACAGCAGTGCTGCTTGGTCACAAGAGAAAGTGGAACAAAATATGCATATAAATCCCCTGGGTAATCTTTTAAATTGCAGATCCTCATTCAGTAGGTCGGGGATAGGGCTTAAGAGTCCCACATTTCGGGCGCCTGGGTGGCTCAGTTGGTTAAGCAACTGCCTTCGGCTCAGGTCATGATTCTGGAGTCCTGGGATCGAGTCCCGCATCGGGCTCCCTGCTCGGCGGGGAGTCTGCTTCTCCCTCTGACCCTCCTCCCTCTCATGCTCTCTGTCTCTCATTCTCTCTGTCTCAAATAAATAAATAAAATCTTTAAAAAAAAAAAAAGAGTCCCACATTTCTACCAAACTTCAAGTCGATGATGCTGCTGGTACTCAGACCACACCTGGAGTAAGCACTAAGGCATCCCTATTTTCAGAGAAATAACTCCAAGCACATAGCTAGAACTGGGACTTGCCTGGACGTCCTGAGAGGAAGAGGCTATTATTATTCCAGGTGAGGAGAAAATTCCTATGAGTAGTTGAAAATCATGCAGCTCTGACACATCATTAGCGTCATTAACCCCACATGTAAACAGAAGAAACAAGCATCTTCAACTAACATGGATGAAAGCCAATAAAGTATTCATTTTATACTTTGGCCCCCACAGTATCACATCAGTACAAATATCTATGAGTTATTCCTCTTTAATTGTGGTCTACATTATCCTATATTCCACTGTCACCAAAACATCACTCTTGGTGGAGGACATCTGTCAAAGTTGGACACCTTTTGAATATCCTTTATATTTCTATATTTGGGGAAAGTCCCATATTACAAGTCCTTCTTCCCCAAAAGAGTGGCCAGGATGACTCAATTCCTAGCTTTCCTTTTGCTCAGAAGACCAAGGCTGTGATAGGGCTTGTGATCTGAGTCTCCACCAGCCACATTTACATCCAGGAGAATGGGATTAGGAAGAGAACAAAGAGAGGAAGCAGGTATTGCACAGAATTCCTTGTAGTTGTATTGTTTCTGTGTATCTATACTACATACCTGATCTCATTTCATTCTTAAAATAATCCATGGAGGTCAGTATGACTAGCTACATTTTATCGAAGCTTGGAGAGATTAAACAAGCTAATAAGTCTTTTCATCAGTTTTAAGATTTTATTTATTTGAGAGAGAGAGAATGAGAGACAGAGAGCTCCAGAGACTGTGCCCTAAACTCTGTATCCCTTTCTTAATTGTATGTAACACAGTTTATTCTTTTTTTAAAAGATTTTATTTATTTATTAGCAAGAGAGCATGAACAGGGGGATGGGCAAGAGAGGGAGAAGCAGACTCCCCTGCTGAGCAGGGTGCCTGATACAGGGCTCGATCCCAGGACCCTGGGATCATGACCTGAGCTGAAGGCAGACATTTAACCGACTGAGCCACCCAGGCACCCCTAACACAGTTTATTCTGTATTATGTGACTTATTTGGTTTTAAATATGTACTGCCAAGAATTGCTAGTTATCCTCCCATTTTATTCCAACTCCTGAAGCTCTATTATCCAAAATGGTAGCTACTAGACACATGTAGCTAGTAAATGAATTACATTTAAATTAAATTAAATATAAATCCAGTTTCGCAGTTGCACTGGCCAAATTTCAAATGCTCAATAGCCACATGTTGTTAGTGGCTACCGTACTGAATAGAGGAGATATAAAACATTCCCTCCATTGCAGAAAATTCTATCAGACAACACTGTCCTAAAAACTGATAACATCTCATACATCCTTGATGTCCAGTAAAATTTTATATACAGTAGACATGTTGACTAGACGAAGACTGCAAATACAGTATGGATTATACAGTAGTGCCTGGCTGGCTGAGTCAGTAGAGCATGTGACTCTTGATCTTGGGGTCATGAATTTGAACCCCATGTTGGGTGTAGAGTTGACTTTAAAAAAAAGTATGGATGGGGCACCTGGGTGGCTCAGTCGTTAAGCATCTGCCTTCAGCTCTGGTCATGATCCCAGGGTCCTGGGATCGAGCCCCTGCTCCTGCTCAGCGGGAAGGCTGCTTCTCCCTCTCCCACTCCCCCTGCTTGTGTTCCCTCTCTTGCTGCCTCTGTCAAATAAATAAAATCTTAAAAAAAAAAGTATGGATTGTATGATTTGAGAGTATAAGCTCAAAAATATGCAGACATGCGGGGTAGAACAGTCAATGTGTCTTCTATCTTTGGTAGCATAGGAGAGCAGTGTAGTGTCTGAAGACCCCTGCCATTTCATACCTGCACAACTGCAATAGGTTCTGAGTGCTCTCTCCTCATTCCCCTCACCATCTACTCTCCACTCTGCAATCAGGGTGAACTTTTCATTTTTTAAAAATTATTTTTAAAAAAGATTTATTTGAGAGAGAGCATGAGCAGGAGAAAGGGAGAGGGAGAGAGAATCTCAAGCAGACTCCCTGCTCAGTGCAGAGCCTGACATGGGGCTGAATCCCACAACTCTGAGATCATGATCTGAGCTGAAGCCAAGAGTTGGATGCTTAACTAAATGAGCTACCCAGGTCCCCTGGGGTGAACTTTTTAAAACACAAATCATATCATGTCACTTTCCTGTTTAATACCTTTCAGTGACTTTCCACTGTCCAAAATCCTTAACATCACCTCCTAGGTCTTGCATGCTATGACCCTTGCCTACCAACCTCTCTAGGCTTACCTGGCGCTTGCCCTCTCCCTTCCTAGGTTCTGGTCACACTGGACCTCCCTAAGCTTCACAAACATGCCAAATTGTTTTGTCTCCAGAGTTCTGTACAGTGGTAATCTTCTGCCAGAAACTGGGGTTCTTCCCCATCTATGGCAGAGATCAGTTAGTTTTTCAGCAAATTACGAGGAGGTGGATATGTCTCTCTCTTCTCCGGCACATGGCCAGATTAGGATTTCCTGCTCTCTGCACCTAGATGGCCATGTGACTGAGTTTTAGCCTACAATGTGAGCAGAAGTACATGCCTGGCCCCTAAACCTTCTGAGACATTTCTTTTGTCTTTGTTAATCAGAGTGGGGGCTAGAAGCTAGCTGTTATCAGTATCATCAGAAGGCTTGATAGAAGTGCAAAATCTCCGGTCCAACCCCACACCTACTTGAATCAGAATCTGCATTTTTAACAAAGATTTCCAGGTGATCTGCAGACACTGAAATTTGCTTGTTGGCTGCATGTGGAGGATCTAATGGAGATCTCCAGGGTGTCAAGAAAAGGAGCAGCCACTGGATGGGAAGATTCAAGAGTTCTTGACTATACGGAGCAGAGCCCCATGCACCAACTCCCCTTTATACCTCTGATTGGCATAGTCTGTGAAGTGAATGAGAAATAAGCCTTTCTTGTGTGAAGCCACTGAAATCTGAGGATTTTTTCCCCATGTAACTTACCCTCTGCCCGGAACATTTGTTCTTGCCACCTTATACCAACTTCTGGTTAATCTGTGCTCACACTTCAGATCTTACCTCAAATATCACTTCCTTCAGGTAGCCTGCTCTTCCTTTAGAGCTCCCTATTTCAGTCCTCCAGACTAAGTCATTTCTGCCAGTATTAACCCTAATAATATCCTGTCCTTTCTCTTTGAAGCATTAATCACAATGGTAATTATATGAGTAATTGGTCAGTTGGTTGCTTAATGTTTTTCTATCCATCAGCATGTAATTTTCAGAGCAGGAAAAATGACTACTCTTTTGTTTACTAATACATTCTCAGATCCTACCAGGGCCTTTCTCAACAAATATTTGTCCAGTAATCAAATGAAGAAATGATCTAGCTGAGTCAAATGCTTTGAATCCTGAAAGGCACACATTTATTTTTCTTAAGTATGGTTTTGGCAGGCAGGCAGAAATAATAGCTAGCATGTATAAAGCAGTTAATTACTATGTGACTAGCACTTGCTCAACACTTACAAAGGTCCCTATTTTATGACAACAGCCCTAAAAGGAGAGTTTCTATTTTTATCCCAGTTTACTAGTGAGGGAACTGAAGTGAGAGAGGGGTGAAGAAATTTCCGAAGGTCACACAGTAACTGTTGGCTGTATAATTGAGCCAGGAAAGCCTGACTCCAGAGTCCATGGGCTTAATTACTTACATTACTGCCTTAAGCTTGTTAATAGAGTGACTGCCACTTTTATTGGTCTTATTCACCTGGATCTCTATGAGAAGTGGGAAAAGAATGCCATCCCATCTTTACTCATGAAAATTTGATTGTTGTGAGTGAAGTTTGGAATATATTTAAATGTTCCTTCTCTCCTTTTAAATTCATATGAATCCATAAGCCTTATATCGTAACTATTCTCTCACTGGTCTATAGGCAAGTGATTATCCTTTGTATAATCATTTTAATTTCTTTACACTTTTCCCTCTTTCACTCAAGAAAAAACAAAAACAGAGAATATTATTTTCCCTTTACGTGTTTTTTATATAAATGGCTTTGCAATATGTAAGTCATATAGCCTCCTCTGGTGGTAAACAGGTGCAAGCTTCTATGGAATAAAAAAGGCGGGTGGGGGGGGGAGGTTAAAAAAGCAGGTGTAGGACTTTATATTTCAAGGTGATATTACCAAGCCAGCTTTGACTTCTTTTTCAAGCAATGGTAAAGGGCTGGCACTGAATCATCCACCTTCTTGTGAATATTGGGTATCTTGAAACTTACGAATGGATTTAGTCTAAAGTTATTTTTTCCCCCCTCTTCCTGTTAAAATGGAAGGGGTATCTCCTCTGCTTCTGCTCTGGGTCCCATTGCAGCTTGTTTAGAACCGTGGTGTGTACAATAAGCAACATTTGACTTACAGTAACTGTCCTAGTTATTATCTCACAAGACTTGTGTCATCATAGATACCAGTGCTTTCCATATTCCATTTTGTCATTCTCAGAGTGTTGGCAATGTCGTTCCTCATGGCCACAAGATAGCTGCAGCAGTACCAGGCATCATATGCACACAACCACATACAGCAAAGAAGGGTTGTGCTTTCTTCCATGTGTCTCTTTTTATTAGGAAAACTCCTCCTAGAAGTGCCACCCTCCCTTCCCATGAGGCCCTGGAAGGAAGGGGAGGTTGAAAAAATAAGTGTCTGGCAGTTTCCCCTCTCAGTGGGGAAACTCTGGCAGCAAGGGATAATGGGGGCATGGAAAAAGAATGATTGTCAGGTGGGCTCTTAGCAGAATTTGCCATATACCTCATATTCCTTCCGATCTTCATAGCCCTCCCTCTTTCCTGTGTTTCCATAGCTCTTTTCTATCAGTACTGAATTGTGTACACATTTCTTCAATCATTTAAAAAGGCTGTTCTTTACCATTCCAAATACCTGTACCCCTTTCTTCCTTCCCTTCACACTTACTGACATCCCTTCCTTACTTCCCCCTTCTCTCTTCAACCCATTGCCATCTAACTTACACAGAGAATCCAAAGCCCCTCTTGCTAAGTTGATAATCACCTCTATGTTGCTAAAAACTATGGACATTTAAAGATCTTATCTAAATTGACCCAACAGTAGGATTCAACATAGCTGTTTTCACTCCCTTCTCAAAACTCTCTCTACCCCTGGTTTCTTTGGTATCACATTCTCCCATTTTCCTCCACACAGTCCCTCTCCCTCCAACCCCACCATTTTTCCTGGGTTTCCTTTATTGGTTTATACTTTTCTATACAACCCTGTAGATGTTAGAGGTTGAGACTTCAGTCATATACCCTTGTCTTCGCCTGACTTTGCATACTTCATAAGTGATAGCATCCTCCAGAGCCTCAATTGTCCCATGTAGAAAATCCCTACCTCTAGGTTTAAGAACTGTTTTCTGAGCTCCAAACCTAGTATTTGCCTACTATCTCCACTTTGTGTCTCCAGCACTCCAAAAACATGTCTAATTTTGAACTCACGTCTTCGTACACTCCTCCCCCTAAACCCGCTCGTCCTTCAATGTTCTCCCTCTCAGTAAGACCTTCTATACAATTTCTCAAGACAGGAACCCAAGATTTTTTCTTGACTCCTCCTTCCTCAAATTCTGTATCTAATAAATCAACAAAACTGTTGGGTCTGCTTCCAAAATATCCAAAGTATCCACTTCTCCATTTCCCTTACACATGGACAGTAGCCTCTTAAACCAGTCTCTTCACATTCACCCATCCCACTTCCAGTCCAGTCCATTTAAACTGTAGCATAGTTAAATGTTAAAAACACAAGTCTTATATGTAACTCCTCTGTTTAAAATTCTTCAATGGCTTTCTGCAACTTTTAGAAAAATGTCTCCAATCTTTAACAGGACTTCCAAGGCCTTGTATGATCTAATTCTTGCCTTTCTTTCCAGCCTCATCTGCACCGCACTCCCCTTTCTATGTTTTAGCCACACTGGACATTTCAGTTCAAGTGCTGTTCTCACTGGCTTCAGAGCATTCACATTACTGTTTCCTCTACTTTGATTAGTCTTTTCCTTCACCTGGTTAGATTTTCCCTGACATGTCATTTCCTCAGGAAGGGCTTTCCTTACCCCTGCTATCCATGTTTGGTCATCACACATTTTTGGTCATCATCTCACATTTCTGAAGCACTTAGAATTTCCCCTTTGTGACATTCATCCTCACTTACAATCACTTGTTCAGTGTCTGCCTTCCTCTTTAGATTGTGCAGTCACAAAGGCAGGGCCCTGTCTGATTGCCTCACTGTATCCATGCCTGGTATGTATGTCTAGCTCATAGTAGATGAGCAATAAACATTTGATAAATGAATTAAAGGCTATGAATGATTCTTACATTAGAAATAAAGACATCACTCTACTGAAAGAATTTACAGATCAATTGAATTTTTTTTAAGACTTTATTTATATATTTGACAGAGACACAGCGAGAGAGGGAACGCAAGCAGGGGGAGTGGGAGAGGGAGAAGCAGGCTTCCCGCCGAGCAGGGTGCCCCATGTGCAGCCCGATCTGAGGACCCTGGGATCATGACCTGAGTCGAAAGCAGCGCTTAACGACTGAGCCACACAGGCGCCCCTAGGTTAACTGAATTTTAAGACATCCATTTAAAGTTGATATTGAAGAACAACTCTTAATTCTTCTTGAGAAATGATGTCCTATAGAAGCAGCATTATGTTTCCGTGTATAAGAACACTATATAAGAGGCCTGATTGGAAAAAAGTAAATACAATCAGAGTGCAATCTGTTAACTATTTTTAGGTAAAATATTTATAGGGAAGAGGTGTTTTCAGATGTAGCACCTTAATCCTGCAAAGATTGTCAAATGGTTGTACTGCTGAGAGGGCAATTCAATTGATAGAATGTATAATATAATAACATATGCAACTTTAAAAAAGCCATATAAGTCTTAGCTAATAGTTATTAGAGACTGTGTAATTCCAGAAAGTATTAAGTATAGACCAGTTTTCATGTTAGTAAAAAATATTTTTTTTAAAGATTTCATTTTTAAGTAATCTCTACACACAAGGTGGGGCTGGAACTCAGAACCTAAGATCAAGAGTCACATGCTCCACCCACTGAGCGGCCAGGAGCCCCGGGATGGCAACCGAGCACAAAAGGCCATATCTTGATTATAGAACATTCACATATAAAATTGTAAACAAAAGCATTATCTGTCCTCCTCCTTTGGATTACCATGGAGAATGAATGATTATTCTCTGCTCTTAAGTCACTTTAGAAAGCAGCTGTGGCACTAGCAGAGCCAATGTTCTGAGGTTTTGGAAACGCCTAGGAGACTGCTGGAGGCTTGCATTCTACCAACACCTCCCCTCAGGTACACGGGCTGTACGGTATTACAGAGGTTGACGTTGCGGCTTTTACCCTTTCTCTTCAGGGTTGGGCTGCTACGTTCAGCAGAAGTCGAAGCGCACTTAGTTCCATACAGAGGAACACCTACCCTATCACACAGTGGCCACTCATCATAATAAAGAATTACATCGTCCACAATTAGGGTTTCACCCGGGGCGGGGACGACTTCCTCCATACTTAACGTCTCAGGGAGGCGCCGCAGAGCACCTCCTCGACAGTGAGCCCCGCGTCCTCTCCCCCCCTTTACAGATTGGAAAAAGGCTTTCTCATTGCTGCCCCCTTCAGCTGTGCCCCGGAAACCACAGTTACGTTTTCCACATAGGAGGAAAAGAAGCCTAAGAAGACTACAATTCCCGTCATGCCTCATGAAGGCGCCGCCGACGCGCCGTAGAGGTTGGTCAGCTTTCCCACTGGCTCTTTCCACTTCCGGAACTGCAGGGTCTGAGGCCTAGCGGCCGCGCGCACACACCAACTTGCCAACGAGACAAGGCCCTGGGGCGCGGTGTCAACGGCGACGTGTGGCGTCACGGGACGCAGGGCGCTCCTGGTTCGCGCGCTTGCGCGCGTCCTAGGGGCCTGCTGACGGGATTGCGTGCTTGCGCCGAGGCGGGGGGCAGACCAGCTGGGGCTGCGGGGGCCGCGGGGCCAGACGAAGGAGAGGGCGGGGCCAGCTTCGGGACCGCGGCGACAACACTCCGAGCGAGCGCCTGGGCCCGAGGAGAGCGATGTTGTGGTTCCAGGGCGCCATTCCGGCCGCCATCGCGTCGGCCAAGAGGAGCGGCGCGGTCTTCGTGGTGTTCGTGGCAGGTGAAGGGGGCGGGGGCCCGAGTTGTGGCCGAACACCCCTCCGGCCTACCTCCAGTCCTAGGATCCACCAGCCTTTCCTCCGTGCTCCGACAGGCCCAGGCTGCCGTCGCTGGCTTCTCAGCGCTCCCCCCTTCCGTTTGGGGCATGCCGAGCCTGCCTAGGCCCCCAGCTCCCGCTTCTCCCAGCACCCCGGCGGGAGGCACGGTCCCCGCCTCGCCCCCAAAGCTTGCTGAGCCCCGCCTACAGCTCTGGCGGGGCACGGGACAGCGTCCGGCGGGCCCTCGCCGCCCACCGCCGCTGAGCCCCCTAAGGAGTTGGCGCACTTAGACCCCAGCAGCCCCCTCTCGGGACCTCAGTAGATCTCTCTGTCCCCTGGGACCCACCTCGGGATGCCTAACGTTTGTGTAGCGTAAGTGTTTAGGTGGGGATAGAGACAGGCCATTCGACAGGGAGTTGGGTTCGTAATTAGCTGTGGACTGTCAGGAAGAAAGCTGTGTCATCGGTGAGCAACAAAGAGAAGCCACCTGATGTTGACGGCTACTAGCGGTCGTCACGTTCCTGAAACGCAAACTTTTGAGATTTATATAGGTTGGATTTTTTTTTTTTTTCAATTGTAATGGGGGGAGAGAGTCTAATGTGGAATATTTGCTTTGTTGCAAGTTGTTTTTTGTACCGTTTGTTTAGAAGAAGACGTTCAGTCTTTGGTTCGTTTTGCTGTCTACCTAGTCTAGTATCTACAGTTTCGAGAACCTGAGCTAACTCATTTATCCGTGTTACTCTGGTTTATTTTGCTCCGTCTTTTATTACCACCCTATTTTATCACAGAAATCATCTAGATTTATAGTAGACCTAAGCCTCTATGGTTTTGCTGTTCTCATTACGTGAGCCAAATTAGTGTTTGTGACTTCTATTAATTTGAGGTGTATTATTTCAGCAATTTGTGCTTAATAACGGTGTACGCATTCACTTATGACTCGTGGGAGAGTAGATAACAGCTCTATAACTTTATGCACTGCAGTGAAGAAATGGTAAAATACGAGTTTCACTTAACATAAAATTTGAAATTTATAATTGTTTTAAGTTATGCCAAATTTTTAGTTCAGTGTTGTTAATTAGAAAAGCAGTTTGATCCTCTTATGCTGCTTTAGAGTTGTAGTTTACATACATAACTGCTATAATCTTGTAAGGAAAAAAAAGTGGGATAAAAAAGGGATTACAAAGGAAAGGAGAATTAAATGATACTTAACTATGCTCATTAAGAGTATATTAATAGTTTTATGACATTTTAAGTTGTTTTTCATATAAAATTTTGGTTGATTCTTTGGTAAGTAGAACAGGTATTATTATACCCATTTATAGATGAGGAAATTTATGTCCACAGTGGTTAAGTGACCTGCACCAGGATCACAAAAAGTATTTCCATCTTGTCTTGACAAATTTTTTTTTTAGCAGCTTCAGGTGTGTTTTTTTGGTTTTGTTTTGTTTTGTTTGTTTGTTTCTTAAGAAAAAACAAGAACTGTAGACTTCATGTATTAATGAAATTGGTGTAGAAGTCAGGAAATCTAGGATTATGGTAGTCATTTAAAAAAAAATTATTTATTTTAGGGGGGAAGGGCGGAGGGAGAGGGAGGGAATCCTCAGGTAGACTCCCAGCTGAGTGGGCAGCCCAATGCTGGGCTTGATCCCAGGACCCTGAGATCCTGATCTGAGCCGAAATCAAGAGTCAGACACTTAACCGATTGAACCATCCAGGCTCCCTGATGGTAGTCATTTTTTAAACAAAAAACACAACTGATGGTGTCTAAATGGTCCTAGAAGATCTTTTTGGGCTAAATAGTTAATTTGAAATAAGAAATTCTAGAACAAACATAGGAAACAGTAGTGGTAGTTATTACTATAGCAAAATAAGGTTAGAGGTCTTTGGGACTCTGTGTGTGTGTGTATACATTCTTCAGTTAACTTTTTACGGATGAGTACATATTATGTTTGTAGAGTATCAATGAATGTTTGTTGAATGTTTGTAGGAACACCGTTAGCAATCTGTCAAAGGAGTTTGTCCGTTGACCTGTTCAAAATACTGTTGGCTTTCCTAGAGTTTTTAGGAATTTAATCTCCAACACTAGGTAGGATTAGTTTCACTCCAGGAATATGTAGATATTGGGGTCTTGAAACTGCAACACTTACATATTGCCTAGACCTTTGTTCATAGCCAGAATTTATGATTTTCTTAGATGGGATACCTTTACAATAATAAACCAACTCAGTAGAAAATTAAAAAGATATCTTAAAGGCTGGAAGAAGTGGTCTTAAGGGTATACTTTGTTTCATATAACCCCTCATTTGGGAAGCACTTCACGCAAGTTGATTTCATGGATGAATTAAAGAAAATTGTAGAATTAAAACTGGAGAGATTACTACTAGTTCAGAGAAGAACTTAGCAAGTATTTTCAAGGTATTATGTCTTTGTAAATTGAAAGAAATAAAACTGAAGATTTTGATTCTGTTCTTGGGAAGGCAGAATATTCTGACAAGGATCCTGAAGCAAAGGTGTCAGTTCACAGACTAGTGTTGCTAGTGGGCTGAACTTTTCATGACAGACACTATTTACTGCCCTTTTAGGTTCAAAAAGACCACAAAAGCTTTTAGATTTTGACTAGTTGACGTTTTCTGGATTGGAATTCCTGGCTGTACTAAGATCTGCAACTCTTTGCTTCTGAGTTTGTATTGTTCTTTTGTTTGTTTGTTTTTAAGATTTTATTTTTTTAAAAATCTCCACACCCCATGTGAGGCTCGAACTCACAACCCTGAGATCAAGAGTCACATGCTCTACCTACTGAGCTAGCCAGGTGTCCTTGTATTGTTCTTTTTAAGTGTCTTTACTTTGGGTACTGCTGATACTACCAAAGATACAACATTTTCTACTAAAATTTTAGGCTG
This sequence comes from Mirounga leonina, assembly GCF_011800145.1. Lineage (NCBI taxonomy): Eukaryota > Metazoa > Chordata > Mammalia > Carnivora > Phocidae > Mirounga > Mirounga leonina. Next base: position 91,848,404 of record NW_023270377.1, on the reverse strand, counting down.
ACCTAACTCCATAGCATAGTTCATATACCGATTAATAAGAAACTAAAGATACTGAAATCAGCAGTTAATAATCTTACTCCGTAGAGTTAAGGTAGGTCGCAGTGAGTTAAGTAATTCCATTCAACCTTACGTCTCTTGTTAGTTAAGAGGTGTTGCTGCCACTAGGCTGAGCTATGGACAGACACTGCTAACGGGGATGTGATATTTGGGACCCTCCCCACATGGTACAACATAGTAAGAAGTACCAACCTCAGAAATAGGAGATCCATACTTCTAGCTACCCAGTCGTCATCCCCACTTAGATGCCTCACAGGATTCTCAAGTATAAAAGTATGTTTACTGCCTGAACTTGTGTTTCTCCCCATCAGTGTTGTACATTTAGTATATGGCACGACTTTTACATTCAGGTGGATAAACCGTAGTGTGGGAGTCATCTTTGAATCTCAACTCTTTAGTCTCCTCTTGTCTCGTGTTCCCTGTTGTTTATGACATTCCCAGTCACACGGGCCTTTTCCTACACGTAAAATCCTTCTTAGTGAACTGTTCAGACTCTTGGCCCAGCTCAGCCTTTTCATCCTTTATGTCTTCCCTTAAATGCCACCCTAGAGAAGGCTTCCCTGACTGATCTAAAAAGGTCTCGTTATTTTCTTAGATCTGTTCTTTTTTTTCACCGTATTTATTACTATAATTATTTATAATTGTTTACTAAACAAGTACATTTTTTGTACCATTAGATTTTTAAACTCCACGGAGGGCAGGCAGTGTCTCATTTGTTTCACATTTAGCTTATAGTTTTCCTCATTTGCTTCCTCAACATCTGGGAGTCTGCTAATGGGCATTCTTTTTGGTCCTGGTCTGTGGATGCGTTCTACCCCCTATTTACTTTTCCATGGCCAGATTTGTCAAGCTCCTATTATTCCTGGATCATCTCACATAGAATATATTCACATATGCAGCATTAGGGGCGCCTGGGTGGCTCAGTCGTTAAGCATCTGCCTTTGGCTCAGGTCATGATCCCTGGGTCCTGGGATCGAGCCCCGCATCAGGCTCCCTGCTCCGTGGGAAGCCTGCTTCTCCCTCTCCCACTCCCCCTGCTTGTGTTCCCTCTCTCGCTGTGTCTCTCTCTCTCAAATAAATAAATAAAATCTTTAAAAAATATGTATATATATGCAGCATTAGTCAGTTATTGTAGGTATGCCAAGATACTTACTATACCAGAAATTTAGCTGTTCATTCCACAAAATACTTACTGAGGGCTTGCTATATGCCAGGTACTTACCATATGCCAGCTTATATCGTAGGCATTTGAGTTATATTAGTAAATAAAAAAGAAAACAGTCCTTGCTTTCATGGAGCCTGCTTTCTAGTTGAGGGAGACAGTAAATATAGTAAGTAAAACACATGGTTTATTAGAAGATCCTAAGTATTACAGGGGGAACAAAAGACCAGGAGATTAGGGAACTTTGGGAATGTCTGAAGGCTGTCATTTTGTTCTTTATTTGTATATATTTGTATATATGGGACTTGTGGGACTTGAGCTCATGACCCTGAGATCAAGAGTCGCATGCTCTACTGGCTGAGCCAGCTAGCTGCCCCTAAAGGCTGTCAATTTAAAGTAGTGTGTAGTAGGGAAGGCTTTATTGAGAAGGTAATATTTGACCAAGAACTTAAAGGAGTTGAGTATTAACCATCTAAATATCTGAGGAAAGAACATTCCAGGCAGAGGAAACAACTAGTACAAAGACCTTAAAGTAAGAGTGTTTTTGTATTAGCTGAATCAGAATAAGGTAAAGAGAAATGAGGTCAGAGGTAACTGGAGGTATGAGACCATTTGTAGGGAGTTTGACTTTTAATGTGAGGGAAATTGGGAGCCATTGTAGGATTTTGAGCAGAGGACTGATGTGGTAAGACTCTTTGATGAAAGTTGCCGTATTAAGAACAGACTGAGAAGCTTTGCCACATCTACTGCAGCCAGCAGTCAGACTGTTGGCGTTCCAGAAAATGTCGACATCACTGTGGAGGGATGCATAGTTATTGTGAAAGGCCCCAGAGGAACCCTGTGAAGGGACTTCAGTCACATCAGTGTAGAACTCCATCTCCTTGGAAGGAGAAAGAAGAGGCTCTGAGATGACAAATGGTGGGGAAATAGAAAAGAATTGGCTACTATTCCCATTACCTGTAGTCATGTACAGTATATGATCTGGGGGAGGGGGTGCTCCTGACTGGCTCAGTCGGTAGAGCATGTGATTCTTAACGTGGGGTCGTGAGTTTGAGCCCCACGATGGATGTAGAGATTACTTTTTTTTTTTAAGATTTTATTTATTTGACAGAGAGAGACACAGTGAGAGAAGGAACACAAGCAGGGGGAGTGGGAGAGGGAGAAGCAGGCTTCCTGCGGAGCAGGGAGCCCGATGTGGGGCTCGATCCCAGGACCCTAGGATCATGCCTGCCCTGAGCCGAAGGCAGACGCTTAACGACTGAGCCAACCAGGCTCCCCTGGTATATAGATTACTTTTAAAAAAAAAGAAAAAAGAACACGATCAAGGGGGCTACACTGGGCTTCCCTTACAAGATGAGGTTTTTGTATGGTCACTTCCCCATAAATATTGTTATTCAGTAGAATGGTTCTCTTGTTGAAATCTGGAATTTCTTGGTTGAAAAGCACATCTGTGGGGTTTGGATGAGGCCAAGTATTGTTTGTTCAGTGTCTCAAGTCCAGAAAGATGAGTTAATTTTGAAGGAAATGACATTGGGCTTGTATCAAACTCAGCTGCTTTGATTTAGCAAGCCACAGTAGTTAAAAACAAGGATATCAGTAAATTTTTGGATGGTATCTATGTTTCTGAAAAAGGCAGAGTTCAGCAGGCTAATGAATAAGATCTAAGTTGTCCAGCTACAGCAACAGCAAGATGCTAGATGACTTTTCAGACTTATTTGTGGTATTTTAAAAGATGTAGTAAAAGCTATATTGATTGGCGTGGGGTTGGGGGCTAGATTGGGAAGGGAGACCAGTTAGGAGGCTATTGTAATCATCTAGGTGAGATGTGGTAGATTAAATCAGGGTGGTAGCAGTGAAAGTGGTAAGAAATAATTACATTCTGGATATATTTTGGAGGTAGAGTCAGCTGAAGTCAAGGATAATTAGTTTTTAGCCTAAAAACTGAAAGGATGGAGTTACCTTAAACAGGTAACTGAGATGAGGAGGGCTGAGGGTGGATTAAATAGGGGAAAGGGGCTACACATAAGAAAACAGCTTGTGGAAGAATAGACACAGAATTATCTCATTTTTGGTAAGCAAAAATGTGACCTGAGAACTTTTTTAATCTTTAAATTGGCAGAGGTTGTTCACTTTTGAGAAAGCACTTAGCTCTGCTAAACATCAGAAGTATTTTTCATTGACTTACTTGGGTAAGTTTCCTTCTGCCCACCAGTAAGTGGTTATGTCAAAGTCTAGACGTAACAAGTCTAAAAAGGAAGTAATATCTGATAGATATAACTTTTAAAACATTTTGTTATTGAAGTATGATATACAGTATATTAAGTGAAATATATTAAGTGAGCAGCTCAGTGAATTTTTATATATTAACACACTCGTGTAACTCTCATCCAGATAGGATATAAATATTTCCAGCACCCCCAGAAGGCTCCTTCATGCTCTTTCCCAATCAGTAACACCTCCACCCAGGTAACTGCTATGCTGAATTCTATCACCATAGATAACTTTTGGATCAGCATAACTTTTTTGTTTTTAATAAAGATTTTATTTATTTATTTGACAGAGAGAGCGCACAAGCAGGCAGAGAGGCAGGCAGAGGGAGAGGGAGAAGCAGGCTCTCCGCTGAGCAGGGAGCCTGATGCGAGGCTGGAACCCAGGACCCTGGGATCACAACCTGAGTCGAAGGCAGCCGCTTAACCGACTGAGCCACCCAGGCGCTCCAGCATAACTTTTGTTTTTTTTTTTAGATTTATTTATTTTAGAGAGAGAGCACGTGTGCACGCATGTGAGCAGGGGGAGGGACAGAGGGAAAGGAAGAGAGAAGCAGACTCCTGCTGAGTGTGGAGCCCATCTCAGGGTCTTGATCTCAAGACCCTGAGATCATGGCCCGAGCCGAAATCAAGAGTGGACATTTAACCACCTGAGCCACCCAGGTGCCCCTGGATCAGCATATCTTTTAAAATTAGCATACCTATAATAAAAGGCAAGTCCAAAACTGCAATCAGAATTGCACTTGCTTCTGTCTACCTTGGAGGAATTCTGGGGAGTGATGGTGTGGTGTGGGAACATTGAGCTCGACAGAAAAGTGCTACATAAAGGAAGAATATTGTGCATTTATTTTCTAAAATCACACATACAAAAGCCAAAATAGCTGCTGTACATTTCTACTATGACTTCCAATTATTGTGATACCATTTGCTTCATAATTTGGATGTCTTTTTTTGGAAAATACTTTGTAAAATCGAGATACCTTCATTCTTTTTCATTACATCTTTTTCTTTACATCTTTTTCTTTACATCTTTTTCATTACATCTTTTTCATTACATTTAACATTACAAAAAGTAATGTTAACAGTGCATTATCATGCTTTTCATTTTATGGGAAAATTTTAGTTTTCAAACTTGGTAGAAAATACCAATTGTAGTATTTGTGGAATTATATTTTATTTGAAATTCCATATTCTAAGGGAAAAGAATCTGCAGATATTGGCTCATAAGTATCCTTGAAATGTTTTACAGGTGATGATGAGCAGTCTACACAGATGGCTGCAAGTTGGGAAGATGAGAAAGTGACAGAAGCATCTTCAGACAGTTTTGTTGCTATTAAAATCGATACCAAAAGGTTTGCTTATATGTGTTAATTTTTTAAATATTATAACCATTGTCTTTTGTTGAGATTTATGGTGATACTCTTAGATTATAAGAATGTTGATTTTTCTCTAGGGCATGTTGGGGACTTAAATTCTGATTGCCATTTTCCAAATACATCATGATATCTTGCTGAAAAACTTTTAAGTTCTGCTGGTCCACCAAGCAGCAATGTGACATGTACCAGGAATGCAAAAGAATGTGATCCTTAGCTTCTAAGAACTTGGAAGTAACTGTAAATTATAAATTATATATCGATTATCTCTGGAAGGTTGACCACTGTTTTGGATCCTATTTTGGGAATGAAGCTGTTTATTAATTCAGTAGGAGTAAGGACTTTTTTAGGTCCTCACAGTACTTGATATCCACAAGTCTCTTTTATTTGTTAATCCATTCCTTCTCCTCCCCCCTTAAAAATGTTTTTTTATTGTAGAAAATTTCAAACATATACACAAGTAAGTGAAAGTGTAATGAACTCCCATGTACTTGTCAACTACTTCGGTAATTATCAATTTATAGTCCGTCTTGTTTGAGCTATACCCCGACCCATTTCCACTCATCACGTATACTTTTGTGGCAAATCTCAGTCATCATGTCACTTCATCAATGAATGTTTTAGTATGTCTCTAAAAAATATATTTTTTAACATTAATTAACCTAAATTTAATATGTGAAAAACTAAATTTTTAACATAACTGTAATACTTCAAAAACAAATTAATAAAAGTTTCTTAATAGCAAATACCCAGCTACTGTTCATATTTTCAGTTGTCTTATCTATGTCATAGTTGTATTCTTAATTTATTATAATTTGTTTGGTTGAGGATCCATCATGGTCCACACACTGTGATGTGTTGATCTCTCAAGTCTCCTTTAGTCTGTAGACTCCCCCCTCCCCCCCTTTTTTTCTTTGCAGTTAATATTTTGGAGAAACTAGGTCATTTGTTCTTTAGTTTCCTACAGTATGGATTTTGTTGACTGCATCCCTGTTAGTGTTATCTAATATGTTCCTCTGTCCTCTATTTCCTGTAAATTGACAGTTGGATTCAGGTTAGATTTTTTTTTTCCATCAAGACTACTTCATAAATAGTGGTAATGTCTTCCATTCTTCCATTAGAAGGCACATAATGACCTGTTGTCTTACTTTATGATGTTAGCAGCAGGCATCAATGATCAGTCCTAGAAGCATTAATTCATTAGCAACTATAAAATGGCATTTTTGTCCTTTTGATACTGATAATATCAGAATGAATGAGTGGTGGTTGAAAGTTACTGTCAAGATTAAAATATTTAGCAATTTACCTGTAAGTTTGTAGGTTTTTGTTTTTTTTTTTTAATTTTATTTATTTAAGTAATGTCTACACCCAACGTGGGGCTCAGACTCATGACCCTGAGATCAAGAGTCACGTGCTCTTCTGACTGAGCCATCCAGGTGCCCCAGTTTGTAAATTTTTTACTAAAAATTTTTCAGTATTAAAAATGTCATAAAACAAATCATAGTGGTTTGCCTCACAGCAGGAGTTATTGAACTATATATTTATTGAGCTATAATCCTTAAAAAAAAGAATCTTACCATTTTAATGTATATCCTGTCATTTATAATGTCCATTATTTCCAGAAGTACCAGTAATGGCAGGAGGAGTGTAGGGGTATATTGGAAATGTGGAAGAGATGAGAATATCAGAATTCTTGAGGTTATATACAGACTGATGTATCTAGCAGGTTTTTTTTTATTGAGAAAGAGAGAGGGGGGAGAGGGGGAGGGGCAGAGGGAGAGGGAGAGAGAGAATCTTAAGTAGGCTTCATGCCCAGTGAGGAGCCCACTGCAGGGCTTGATCTCACATCCCTGAGATCATGACCTGAGCCAAAATCAAGAGTTGGACGCTTAACCAACTGAGTCACCCAGGAGCCCTGTATCTAGCATTTTTAAAAACAAATTTTATTTTTTTCTTTTTTAAAAACAAATTTCTAAAAGCAGTTGCAGGGATACCTGTGTATAGGATGGTTGCTGTTTGTTTCATTATGGACTGCCTGCTAATAGAATCTAATGTGTCTTAAATGATGAAAGTAGATTTTATATATTATATAATTATGAAATTATCTAATGTTTTAGTAACATTCTAGTGTGTATTTATTTATAGAGATAGCCTGTGTTGAAAATAGACTGGTAGGAAATACATCAGAAGTTAACATTGGTGGGGCGCCTGCCTCGGTGGCTCAGTGGGTTAAGGGTCCCACTCTTGATTTCGGCTCAGATCATGATCTCAGGGTCCTGGGATATAGCCCTGTGTTGGGCTCTGTGCTCAGCAGGGAGTCTACTTGAAGATTCTCTCTCTCCTCTCCTGTTGCCTCTCCCTCCCCCCAAATAAATAAATCTTTAAAAAAAGTTTACGTTGGTTAGTTTTGGGAAGGTAGGACTCTTCGTAATTTTTTTCTTTATACCTTCCCATTCTATTTTCAGATGTTTTTATGATCATGGTTTATATTCAGAAAATGAAACAAATTTCTAATTCTTGGAAATATTAATTTGATTCTTGGTATTATTGACCCACAGTGATTAGTATCTCTTACTTGTATCATAATGTAAAGTCCCACCTATCCTTGTCCCTAACCACCCAGTTCCCTTCTCTGCAGTAACCAAATCTCTTTTCCTCCCCTTTCTTACATTCTTGTTTATTTTCCTCCCCTTTTTCACAAAAGTGGTAGCATTTTGATACACTTTTTTGTATCTTTTTAATGATTGCTTAGTTTTTACTGGTGGATATTTAGGTTGTTTTGAATCATTTCTTACTACAAAGTACTGTATTATCTTTTGCACAAGTAAGTTATAAGCATTAATAGCCTCTTGTTACAAGTTAAGGTATTGTATTGAGGTATACTTGCTGCTGAGGAAGCAACATGGCAGATACCTGCTTGATTTTTAGTCCCCAGATCCAGCCACGAGTTTGTGGGTTGCAAGAGCAAGTAGCTCTTTAATCCGAAAATTATAAAACAAACCAGAAAAGGTCTCTAAAATAAGAATTGCACTTTTCTCCTCCCACCTGATGACTGTGAAAGGAACTAGTACTTTCAGAAAAATCATTTTAATTGGTTCAGTACATTTTTATAAAACCAACGGAGTATTTGGAAAAGGCATGCATCTAGTGATTTTCTGTTTGATTTTGTTTTACAGTGAAGCCTGCCTACAATTTTCACAAATCTGTATCCTTTCAATAAAGAATTGGTTTGATACATATTTTGCTTGAGGATTTGCCTTTCTTTTGGTTAATTCATGACATTTTGAAATTATTCATTTTTATTTAGGAACTCTTGCATTCTTGTTTATTGAAAATTTATGTTACTAAGTGTCCTTTGAGATAATACATTGTAACAAAGGGGATCATAGAGAGTTTTTTTATTGTCAGTATCTGGAAAGCAGTATAGAGCAGTTTGGTTGGAATGTTAGAAGAAGCTGTTAAGGGGCAAGATAGATGTAAAAGTGACAATAGAGGGGAATGTAGTGGATGTTCTCCATTCAGTTATACAATACAAATAAAACATAAATCAGTTTATCTATCACATGCATGACAAGCATAATGATAAGGTAGTTGAAATTATTTGGTAAACATGTTAGCTGATAACATTGTGAAATTAACAAAGATTTGTTCTGCTTTTTTATCAGTAATATTTCATAAAATTATGCCCTTGTTTTTCATGAATCGTTAGACTTAATTAAATTGTACAGATCCCGTAGTGTGTGTTCCATCCAGTTTCTTTATTGGAGACAGTGGAATTCCCTTGGAAGTAATAGCAGGAAGTGTTTCTGCAGATGAACTTGTTACCAGAATTCACAAAGTCCGGCAGGTGAGAAGGAACAGAATTTCTTTATTATAAACATGGGAAAATGGTATGTCAGAAACTTGACATTGGAATATTTTTGGAGCTGCTCTGTATAATCAGGAACCTGCCATGCCATTAAACTTTTAAAAGGTAGTAAATATTATTTTCCTGGACTGGTTTTGAAAATAGCATTGTGAAGTTGTAAGTACCTGAACCTAATGAGTGACTTCTTACTCTCCCTTCTTTCCTCCCTCATGTAACTACTAATACACATCACTATTCCTTTGTTGCGAGAGAGAGGTTGCACATTAAGTTCCCAAACTGTATTGCTTGACACATTTTAAGGAATTTAGTCAATTTCTCATTCGTGTCCTCTTTGGGCAAATGGCTAAGATAGCTTCAAACTTTTTTCCTAGAATTCTAATTTGAAGGAAAATCATTGTGCTTTGAAAATCTTTTTATGTTCTTGTCACATTGTAGTTGAATTCCACAGTGTGATTATACCATGTGTAGGATTACACAGTTTAGATTCATGTACTTAGAAGGTTTAGTACTTTTCCCTCCTATGGAGACAATTGACTTATATTTTGGCCTCATCTGCCAGGTAGGTTTAGATTCTTACCTGTTCATTAAATTCCAATGTGTTTTCTCCCTAGATGCACTCATTAAAAGGTGAAACATCGGTGGCAAATGGCAGCCAGTCAGAAAGTTCAGTCTCTACTCCACCCACCTCATGTGAACCTAACAACACTTCTGAAAACTCTCAGTCCAGAAATGTGGAGCTTTGTGAGACACCACCCACTTCTGATAGAAAGTCAGATTCTGCAACAGGTAATTTTTAGTGTACCCTTTTGGGTATAGGTAGAAGTACTCCATCACTTTGTTTTAAAGGCCAGGGATTAATATCCTTAAAAATAGCGTGTTTCTCAAACTCTGTCATACTCATTTAACTTAAAATTTAAAGGTTGTCTTAAATACAGGCGTTGGTCATATAGTGGCAGAAGAGAATAAAGTCAGTGAATATGCTTTTCAAATCCAAATAGGCAACAGTCCAGAATAGTTGATTTGTAATTTCTTTTACTGTGCTGTAGTTCAGGGACTGTCATTATGACACTTAACAATTTTATAAATATCTTTCCAGCCAGAGGATCTTGAAAGGTCCAAATGAACTAATGTATTTGGAATTGTTTTTATAACCTGTAAGATACCATACACATTTAAAAAATAGTATTTGCATTTTTAGAAATTAGAATTAAAAGATAAAATTGTGGAAATAAAAGATGTGACTGCAGAGGGGTTGATAGAAAAGGCAAAAGAGAAAATTTATACTATATATTAGGGATTGTGTTCAGAGTTGCTTGGTGTAATATATCTTTGTATTGGGCAACATAGAGTTAGATAAATCAAGAAGTTAGTAGATTAGTATCCTAAAAGATAATCCTACTCTAGCATCCCAGATAGATAATTATCAAACCTCTATTTACTGACAGGAAGCTCATTACCTTGCAAGAAAGCCTACTGTCAAAGTCCTAGTTTTTAGAAAAATTCTTCTTTATATTGAGATGAAATTTGATGCCCTGTAATTTCTCATTAACTTTAGTGCTACTTAAGAAGTTACACATAACAGGTTTTGAATATTTGAAGAATAGCTGTCGTGTCCCCTCTCAGTAGTCTCATTTTGAGGTTTACATCTGCAGATCATTCAAATTCTGGATGCATACAGAACGAGGGGATGCTACAGTGAATGTAGCCCATTTAACTGTACAGCAGGATACTTAATCTTTTACGTTTACCTGGATATTTATCATTGCCAAATTCTTCACTCCCTTTCGAGTATGTTTTCCTCTGGTATCATTTTCTTTCAGTGTGAAAATTTTCCCTTAGCATTTTTCTTTTTTTTTTTTTTTTTAAGATTTATTTATGTATTTGAGAGAGAGAAGGCATGCGCAAGGGGAGGGGGGGGGAGAATTTTCAAGCAGACTCCCTGCTGAGCAAGGAGCCCAGTGCAGGGCTGTATCTCATGACCCATGAGAATATGACCTGAGCTGAAACCAAGAGTCGGACATATAACTGACTTAGCCACCCAGGTGCCCCTTGCTTAGTATTTCTGATTATACAGGTCTTTTGGTGAAATACTTCTCTTTGTCTCTGAAAAATGATTTTATCTTCATTCTAGAGGGGTATTTTTACCGGATACAAGATTTGGGGTTTACAGTTATTTTTTTCAACCCTTTAAGGATCTTCTGGTCTCCATAGTTTTCTGATGAGAACTTTCTGTTGGTAGCAGTGTTTCCCCATATATGGAATATATTGCTTTTTTCTCTGCTTTCAGGATTTTCTCTTTCTTTGGTTTTTAGCAGTTTGACCATATTATGCCTAGATGGGCTTTTCTTTGTGTTTATTCTGCTTGGGGTTTGCTGAGCTTCTTAAATCTGAAAATGTATGACTTTTACTAAATTTGGGGAATTTGGAGCCATTATTTATTTAACTATTTTTCTCTTAGCTTGCTAGAAATAATTACATGTATGCTAGGCTTCTTTGATATTATCCCACAGGTTCACTTTTTTCTTTTTTTCCTGTTCTTTAGATTGGATAATCTTGTTGATCTATAAGTTCACTGACTTTTCTTTATCATCTCTTTCTGTTCTGCTCTTAAGCCCATCTAGTGAATTGTTATTTTATTTTTATTCTAAGATTTTTTTTTTTAAGATTTTATTTATTTATTTGACAGAGAGAGACACAGCGGAAGAGGGAACACAAGCGGGGAGCGGGAGAGGGAGAAGCAGGCTTTCTGCTGAGCAGGGAGCCCGATGCAGGGCTCGATCCCAGGACCCTGGGATCATGACCTAAGCTGAAGGCAGACACTTAACGACTGAGCCACCCAGGCACCCCTAAGATTTTTATTTTTAAGTAATCTCTTTGTCCAATGTGGGACTCAGACTTAAAACCCTGAGATCAAGAGTCATATTCTCTACTAACTGAGTTAGCCAGGTGCCCCTAGTGGATTTTTATTTTAGATAAAATTTGGTAACATATTTATACTTTTTTTAAGTTGACCTTTTCTTAATTGACTTTTTTTTTTTTTTACTTTTAAGTTCTGAGAAGTATTTATTAAGTGCCACATTGTCTTTATAAGCTGATTGACAGCTTTTAAAGTTTTTCCATTATATATTTTTGCAACAAAAGTAAAATGTTCGTCTTGACAAATGAGAAGTTCCGATGAAGCAAAAATTAAAAACAAACCAGAACACCTGTTACCTCAGATAGCCACTGTTAAGCCATTTAAGTATATAAGTTTTTTCTTTGCATATTAATATAAAATATACATTTTTTACAAAAATGGGATACAACATATACTTTTTGAAAATTTTCTTTCACTTCACGATATATAATGTACATCTTTTCATGCAAATGGGTGAGACCCATGATTGGAAAAGGGAAACTTCCAGCTTGTGGGTGGGGAAAACCCAATTTTATGCCAGTTACAAGTGAAACACCTAGAATAAAGCCACGCGAAAAGTTATGATTGAGATGGGGAAAGGTATATGAGAAGATACAACCTTCAGGTGGCAATACTTATATCAGGCAAAACAGAATTAAAGGCCGAACACATTAAATAGGATGAGGACGATTCCGTCTCGCCTTCCAGTGCATAACCATCAATTTGTTGTGTACTCTTTTCATTTCTTCCATCTCCTCTGCTACCTTTATCATCTCCTCATTGCTTAAATTTCTGCCGTGTGTGTCCCCTCTAAATTGCGGGCGAGAGCGAGCCAGCCTCTCTTTAAAGCTTCCTTCTTCTAGCTTATGTTTTCCCACTCCACAAGGAGGCTGCTCCATGGGAGGGCGCTCTTCAAAAAGGTCCCTTCCAGAAAGGTGCTCCTGAGGAGGGTGCTCCTCGGATACCAGCATCTCGGGAAGGAGCTCCTCGGGAAAGAACTCCTCCTCTGAGGACTGCTCCTTGGAAGATGGTTCCTCTGGAGACTGCTTTTTGGGAGAGTGCTCCACAGGAGGCTGCTCCTCATCCATCTTGGGTGCTCCCTGTGGCTGTTCTTCATGTTCTTTGCAGGATTTTTCCGTGTTCAGGACGGTCTGGACCTCTCCTGGCGGTTTGCTCTAGGAGTCCTCGAGGCGCACTGCTGTGACCTGCAGATCTGCAGACTTCCTTCTCCTCTTCCCCTCGACCAAAGGGCAGGAGGCAGACGGTGTCTGGACAGGCAAAAAGGACCAGGAGGGAGGGACTCGGGCAGACATAGGCTCCTGGTCACATGAGGGCTGCCCGTCACCGCCAAGCTCAGATCCTGTTACCTTCTTAATAGAGTTTTAAAATATTTTTTATTTTTATTTTTATTAGAGAGAGAACTCGTACAAGTGGGGGAGGAGAAGGAGAGAGAGAATATTAAGCAGGCTCCATGCTCAGTGCAGAGCCCAATGTGGGGCTCGATCTCATGACCCTGAGATCATGACCTGAGCCGAAATCAAGAATCGGTCACTTAACCGACTGAGCCACCCTATAGACTTTTTTTTAGAGCAGTTCTAGGTTTACAACAAAATTAAGAGGAAGGTACAGATTTCCTATATACCTTCTGCGCCACTATCTACATCTTTCACGGAAGTGGTACATTTGTTACAACTAATGAATCCACATTTAACACCATTGTAATCAGGCAGAGTCCATAGTTTGTTTTCTCTTGGTGTTCTACATTCTATGAGTTTGGACAAATGCATAATATAGAACAAAGTATTTTTACTGCCCTAAAGGTCCTCTGTGCTCTCCCTGTTCATCCTTACTGATCTTTAGTTTTGCCTTTTCCAAAATGTCCTATAGTAGTGTTTTCAAATTGGCTTCTTTCACTTAGTAATATGCATTTAAGCTTCCCTCGTGTCTTTTCATCACTTGATAGCTCATTTCTTTTTAGAGCTGAATAATATTCCATTGTCTAGATGTACCACAGTTTATTAATCCATTCACCTACTGAAGGGACATCTTGGTTTCTTCCAAGTTTTAGCAATTATGAATAAAGCTGCTGTAAGCATCTGTGTGCAGGTTTCTGTGTGAATATAAGTTTTTTTACTTTCTTTGGGTAAATACCAAGGTCGTGATTGCTGGATTGTGTGCTAAGAATATGTTTAGTTTTGTAAGAAGCCATCAAGCTGTCTTCCAAAGTGGCTGTACCATTTTGCAGGTAAAATGATTCTAGATTTTCTTATTCTTCCTTCCATCTCTTCCTCCTCTTTTAACTTTTTATTTTGAAATAGTTTGACTCACAGAAAGTTACAGTAGTTATTCTTGGTCCCTGAGTACCATTTACCAACATTTTATTCAATTTATCTTTTAATTCATTTCATTTTTCTTTACCTCATTGAGTTATAATGGCTCTAGCTCATCTCAGGATTGCCGTTTTTTTTGTCTTTTCCCCTGATAATGAGTCCCATTTTCCTTTTGGACCTTGTGTCAAGAAATTTTGGATTGTATCTTGTACATTGTTGTAGACACGCTGGATTCTGTTATACTCCTACAAACCTTGTTGATGCTTTTGTTTCAGTAGGCACTTAACTTTAACTCAAACTCTGCCTTACCTGAAGTGTGAGTAGAAGCTCTAATCTCAGTTCTTTGTAGCTTTTTTTTTCTTACTTCGTTATGGAAAATTTCAGACTTCTAGAAAAGTAGAGAAAACAGTGTAAGAAATCCCATGAACTCACTGCCTGTCTTCAACTCCTGCCTACTCATGGCTGGTATTGTTTCGTTGGAGCTCCCTACTCCTCTTCTCCTTCTCACTTATTATTTAGAACAAATCTCAGGCATTATATCATTTCATTTTTAAAATATTAGTATGTAAAAGATGAGAACTTTGTCTATCTATCTATCTATCTATCTATCTATCTATCAATCATCTATAGTAGGCTCCATGCCCAGTGTGAAGCCCAGCTTGGGGCTTGAACTCATGACCCTGAGATCAAGACCTGAGCTGAAATCAAGAGTCAGTCACTTAACTGACTGAGCCACGCAGGCGCCCCTAAAAGATGAGAACTTTAAAAAAATAACCACAGGGCACCTGGGTGGCTCAGTCGTTAAGTGTCTGCCTTCGGCTCAGGTCATGATCCCAGGGTTCTGGGATCGAGCCCCGCATCGGGCTCCCTGCTCTGTGGGAGGCCTGCTTCTCCCTCTCCCTCTCCACCTGCTTGTGTTCCCTCTCTTGCTGTGTCTCTTTCTGTCAAATAAATAAATAAAATATTAAAAATAAATAAATAACCACAAATTGGTATCCCTTATGAAACCTAGAAAATTGAACAGTAATTCCTTTTTGTCATTAATTATCTAGGTAGTATTTATATTACATTAAATTTTTGTTTGTTTGGAGTCAGTCCAATATATTGTTATTGCTTGATGAGTCTTCCTTTTTCTTTTCTTTTTTTTTGTCTTATTTTTCATTTCATAAACAGTTTACCATTCTCACTGTTTTTTTTCTGTAACTTCCCACAGTCTGGATTTTGCTGCATTCTTTTTTTTTTTTTTTAAGTTTTTATTTTAATCACCCGGTGCTCATCACAAATGCACTCCTTAATCCCTGTCACCTATTTCATCCATCCCCCCACCTGTCCACCTCCCCTATGGTAACCATCAGTTCTCTATAGTTAAGAGTCTGTTTCTTGGTTTGTGTCTCTCTCTTTTTTCTCACTTTGCTCATTTGTTTTGTTTCTTAAATTCCCCATATGAGTGAAATCATTGGTATTTGTCTTTCTCTGACTGACTTATTGCACTTAGCATTATACTCTGTAGCTCTATCCATGCAGTTGCAAATAGCAAGATCCATTCTTTTTTATGGCTGAATAATATTCCTCTGTGTGTGTGTGTGTGTACCACATCTTCTTTATCTGTTCATCAGTCAGTGGACTTTGGGCTACTTCCATAATTTGGCTATTGTAAATAATGCTGCTATAAATATAGGGTTGCATGTATGACTTTGAATTAGTGTTTTTATGTTCTTTGAGTAAATACCTAGTGGTGCAATTGCTGGGTCATAGGATAGTTCTATTTTTAACTATTTGAAAAACCTCTACATTGTTTTCCAGAGTGGCTGCACCAGTTTGCATTCCCATCAGTAGTACAAGAGGGTTTCCTTTCTCCACATTCTCTTCAACACTTCTTTTTTTTTTTTTTTTTTAAAGATTTTATTTATTTATTTGAGAGAGAGAGAATGAGAGACAGAGAGCATGAGAGGGAGGAGGGTCAGAGGGAGAAGCAGACTCCCTGCCGAGCAGGGAGCCCGATGCGGGACTCGATCCTGGGACTCCAGGATCATGACCTGAGCCGAAGGCAGTCGCTCAACCAACTGAGCCACCCAGGCGCCCCTCAACACTTCTTTTTGATTTTAACCATTCTGATAGGTGTGAGGTGATACCACACTGTAGTTTTGATTTACATTTCCCTGATAGGTGATGATGAGCATCTTTTCATGTATGTGTTGACCATTTGGATGTCTTCTTTGGAGAAATGTCTGTTCATATCTTTGCCCATTTTTAAGTTGGATTATTTATTTTCAGGGTGTTGAGGTTTAGTTTTAGATTTTTTTTTTTAAGATTTCTATATATTTTAGAGAGTGCACATGTGAGTGGGGTGAGGGGCGGAGGGGGAGGGAGAGGGACAAGCAGACTCCCCGCTGAGCACAGAGCCTGATGCAGGGCTGAACCCCATGACCCTGAGACCATGACCCAAGCTGAAATCAAGAGTTGGATGCCCAACCAACTGAGCCACCCAGGCACCCCTAAGGTTTTATTTTTAAGTAATCTCCGTAACCAGTGTAGGGCACAAACTCACAACCCCAGGATTAAGAGTAGCGTGCTCCATTGAATGAGCCAGCCAGTTGCCCCATGGGTGTTGAATTTTTGTTAAGTTCTTTATATATTTTGGTTACTAACCCTTTATCAGATACGTCATTTGCAAGTATCTTCTTCCATTCCAGAGATTGCTTTTTAGTTTTGTTGATTGTTTACTTTGCTATACAGAGTAGTCCCAATAGTTTTTGCTTTTGTTTCTCTTGCCTCAGGACATATATCTAGAAAGATGTTGTTACAGTTGATATCAGAGAAACTACTGCCTGTGTTCTCTTCTAGGATTTTTATGGTTTCAGGTCTCACATTTGGGTCTTTAATCCATTTTGAGTTTATTTTTGTGTGTATGGTGGAAGAAAGTGGGCCAGTTTCATTCTTTTGCATGTAGCTGTCCAGTTTTCCCAGCACCTTTTGTTGAAGATTCTTTTTCCCATTGCATATTCTTTCCTGCTTTGTCGAAGATTAATTGACCATATAAGTTGTGGCTTTATTTTCAGTTTTCTGTTTTGTGCCAGTACTATACTGTTTTGATTACTACTGCTTTGTGATATAACTTGAAGTTCATAATTGTGATGCCTCCAGCTTTGCTTTTCAAGATTGCTTTGGCTATTTTGGGCTTTTTTGTGGTTCCATACAAATTTTAGGATTGTCTGTTCTAGTTCTTTGAAAAATGCTGTTGGTATTTTGATAGAGACTGTATTAAATGTGTAGATTACTTCAGGTAGTATAGACATTTTAACAATATTTGTTATTCCAGTCCATGGGCATAGCATCTTTCCATTTCTTTGTGTCCTCTTCACTTTCTTTCATCAGTGTTTTATAGTTTTTAGAGTACTGGTCTTTCACCTCTTTGGGTAGGTTTATTCCTAGATATCTCATTATTTTTGGTCTAGTTGTAAATGGGATTATGTTCCTAATTTCTCTTTCTGCTGCTTCATTGGTGCATAGAAATGTAACATTTCTGTGCAATGATTTTGTTATCTGCAACTTTACTGAACTCATTTATCAGTTTTAGCTGTTTTTTGGTGGCGTCTTTTTGGGTTTTCTCTATATGATATCATGTCATCTGTAAATAGTGAAAGTTTTACTTCTTCCTTGCCAATTTGGATGCCTTTTATTTCTTTTTGTTGTCTCATTGCTGTGGCTAGGACTTCCAATACTGTGTTGAATAAAAGTGGTGAGAATGGCCGTCCTAGTTTTGTTCCTGACCATAGGGGAAAAGCTTTTTCCCCATTGAGGATGATGTTAGCTGTGGATTTTGTGTATATGTGGCCTTTATTATGTTGAGATCTGTTCTCTCTAGACCTACTTTGTTGAGGGTTTTTGTCATGAATGGTTGTTGTACTTTGTCATATCCATTTTTTCTGTCTATTGAAATGATCATGTGATTCTTATCCTTTCTCTGTATTGATGTGGCATATCACATTGATTGATACATAAATATTGAGCCACCCATGGAACCTGTGAATAAATCCCATTTGATTGTGGCAAATGATTGCTTTTTATTTTTAATTTTTTTAACTAAACTCTACCCCCTATGTGGAGTTTGAACTCGACCCTGAGATCAAGAGTCACATGCTCTTCTAGCTGAGCCAGCCAGGCACCCCATGGTGATTTTTTTTTTTTTTAATGTATTGTTGGATTCAGTTTGCTAGTATTTTGTTGAGGATATTTGCATATGTATTCATCAGAGATACTGACCTGTAGTTTTCTTTTTGTGTGTTGTCTGTTTGGTTTTGGTATCAGGGTAATGCTAGCCTCATGGAATATATTTGGAAGTTTTCCTTCCTTTTCTAGTTTTTTGAATCTTTGAGAAGAATAGGTATTAACTCTTCCTTATTTGATAGAATTTGCCTGTTAAGCCATCTGGTCCTGGACTTTTGGTTCTTGGGAGTGTTTTGATTACTGATTCAGTTTATTTGCTAGTAATTGGTCTTGTTCAAATTTTCTGTTTTCTTCCAGTTTCTCTTTCAGTAGTTTATATGTTTCTAGGTATTTATCCATTTCTCCTGGGTTGTTCAGTTTGTTGGTGTATATTTTATTATAATATTCTCTTACAGTTGTTTGTATTTCTGTGGTGTTGGTTGTTATTTCTCTTCTCTTACTTTGTTGATTCTATGTATTTGAGTCCTGTCTCTTTTTTTCTTGTTAAGTTTCGCTAGAGGTTAATCAATTTTATTGATTTTTTTCAAAGAACCAGCTCCTGATTTCATTGATCTGTTCGAATGTTTTTTAGTTTCTATTTCACTTCTTTCTTTCTTTTTTTTTTTTTTAAAGGTTTTATTTATTTGACAGAGAGACAGTGAGAGAGGGAACACGAGCAGGGGTAGTGGGAGAGGGAGAAGCAGGCCTCCCGCGGAGCAGGGAGCCTGATGCGGGGCTCGATCCCAGGACCCTGGGATCATGACCTGAGCCGAAGGCAGACGCTTAATGACTGAGCCACCCAGGCGCCCCTCTGTTTCACTTATTTCTGCTCTATATTATTTCCTTCCTTCTGCTGGTTTTAGGTTTGTTGGTTGTTCTTTTTCTAGCTCTTTGATGTGTATAAGGTAGGTTGTTTGAGATTTTTCTTGCTTCTCTGGTTAGGCTTGTATTGCTATAAATTTCTCTCTTAATACTGCTTTTGCTGCATCCTAAATGTTTTGAACTATTGTGTTTTCATTTTCATTTGTTTCTCTGTGCTTTTTATTTCTTCTTTTATTTCCTGGTTTGACCCATTCATTGTTCAGTAGCATATTATTTAACTTCCATGTATTTGTGGTCTCTCCAGATTTTCCTTGTGGTTGACTTCTGGTTTCATAGTGTTGCGGTCAGACAAGATGCACGGTATGACTAAAGTGTTTTTGAATTTGTTGAGGCTTGTTTTGTGGCCTAATATGTGATCTCTTCTGGAGAATGTTTCAAAAGAATGTGTATCCTGTTGCTTTAGGATGGAATGTTCTTGATATATCTGTTAAATCCATTTGGTTCATTAGGTGCGTGTGCCCCTTTGAGTCACTGTTTTTGTATTCTTTGGATAAATACCTGGTAGTGCAATTGCTGGGTCGTAGGGTAGTTCTATTTTTGATTTTCTGAGGAACCTCCACATAGCAGCTATATCCACAATAGCCAAAATATGGGAAGAGCCCAAATGTCCATTGATGGATGAATGGATAAAGAAGATGTGGCATGCGCGCGTGCATGCGCGCACACACACACACACACACACAGGAATATTACTCAGGCATCAGAAAGAACGTAATCTTGCCATTTGCAATGACAGGGATGGAACTAGAGCATACTATGCTAAGTGAAGTAAGTCAGTCAGAGAAAGACAAATACCATACAATTTCACTCAGTGGAATTTAAGAAACAAAACAGATGAACTTAGGGGAAGGGAAGGAAAAATAAAATAAAAAGAGAGAGGAAGGTAAACCATAGGAGACTCTTAACTATAGAGAACAAACTGAGGGGTGCTGGAGGGGAGTTGGGGGGGGATGGGTTAAATGGGCGATGGGCACTTGTTGTAATGAGCACTGGATATTATATGCAGGTGATGAATCACTAAATTCTACCCCTGAAACTAATACTACACCATATGTTAACTAACTTGAATTTAAATAAAAATCTTGAAAGGAAAAAAAAAATCCATCTGGTTCAGTGTGTCATTCAAAGCCATTGTTTCCTTGTTGATGTTCTGTTTAGGTGATCTGTCCATTGATGTAAGTGGGGTGTTCAAGTCCCCTACTATTATTGTATTATTATTGATTAGTTCCTTTATGTTTATTATTAACTGTTTTATGTATTTGGGTGCTTCTGTGTTGGGTACATGAATATTTACAATTATTATATTTTCTTGTTGGATTGTCCCCTTTATTATTATATAGTATCCTTCTTTGTGTCATTATAGTCTTTGTTTTAAAGTCTGTTTTGTCCAATATAAGTATTGCTCCTCTAGCTTTCTTTTGACATCCATTTGCATGATAAATGTTTCTTCATCCCCTCACTTTTTTTTTTTTTTTAAGATTTTATTTATTTATTTGAAACAGAGAGAGAACATGAGTTGGGGGGGGGCAGAGGGAGAGTGAGAAGCAGACTCCCTGTTGAGCAGAGAGCCCCACTCAGGGCTTGATCCCAGGACTCTGGGGTCATGACCTGAGCTGAAGGCAGATGCTTAACTGACTGAGCCACTCAGGCACCTCATTCCCTCACTTTCAGTGCAGATGTATTTAAGTCTAAATTGAGTCTCTTGTAGGCAGCATATAGATGGGTCTTGTTTTCTTATCCATTCTGTCACCCTGTCTTTCGATTGGGGTTTTAGTCCATTTACATTCAACGTAATTATTGATAGATATGTATTTATTGCCATTTTATTATTCGTTTTGTGTTTGTTTCTGAAAATTCTCTCTGATCCTTTCTTATCTTTCTCTCTTTCATGCTTTGCTGATTTTCTTCAGTGATATATTTGGATTTCTTTTTTTTTATTCTTTGCATATTTATTAGTGGTTTTGATTGGTGGTTTCCATTAGATTTGTATATAACATCTTCTGTATGTAGCAGTCTATTTTAAATTGATGGTTGTTTAAGTTTGAACCAATTTTCCTCCCCATGTTTTAGGTATATGGTGTCATATTTTACATCATTTTATTTTGAGAGCTCCTTGACTGATTTTTTATATAAATATTCATTTTTACTGTTTTTATGTTTCTACCTTCATACTGTCATTTTTGGTCTTTCCTTTCCATTCCCCTTTAATGTTACTTGCAGGACTGGTGTAGTAGTCATGAGCTCCTTTAGTTTTTGTTTGTCTGAGAAACTCTTTATCTCTCCTATTCTGAATGATAGCCTTGCTGGATAGAGTATTCCTGGCTGCAGGTTTTTCCCTTTCAGCACTTGGTATATATCATGCAACTCCTTTCTGGCTTGGAAAGTTTCTGGTGAAAAATCCTCTGATTGCCATATGGTGTTTCCTTTTTATGTAACTGTCTTCTTTTATTTCACTGCTTAGTATTTTTTCTTTTTTCTTTTTCCTTTTTTTTTAAAGATTTTATTTTTGAGTAGTCTCTACACCCAATGTGGGGCTCAAACCTACAACCCTGAGATTGAGTCACACACTCCACTGATTGAGCCAGACAGGCACCCCTTAAAATTTTTTCTCTCTTACTATATTTTGCCTTTTTTTTTTTTGAGACAGAATGAGATACAGAGAGCATGAGAGGGAGGAGGGTCAGAGGGAGAAGCAGACTCCCTGCCGAGCAGGGAGCCTGATGCGGGACTCGATCCTGGGACTCCAGGATCATGACCTGAGCTGAAGGCAGTCGCTTAACCAACTGAGCCACCCAGGCACCCTATTTTGCCATTTTAATTGCAGTATGTCTTGGTGTGAATCTGCTTTTATTGATTTTGTTGGGGGTTCTCTGTGCATCCTGGATCTGGATATCTGTTTCCTTCCCCAGATTTGGGAAGTTTTCAGCTATTATTTCTTCACATAAATTCTCTGTCCCTTTTTCTCTCTCTCCCCTTCTTCTTCTGGGACCCCCTGTAATACAAATTTTATGTTTGATGTTTTCACTGAGTTCCCTAAGTCTGTTCTCGTTTTGCATAATTCTTTTTTCTTGTTTTTGTTCAGTTTGATTACTTTCTATTACTCTTATCTTCTAGGTCATTAATTCATTCCTCTGCTTCTTCCAGCATGCTATTCCTTGCTTCAAGTGTGTTTCTCATTTAGTTTATTGAGCCATTTATCTCTGTTATGTTCTTTCTTTTTCTTTTTCTTTTTTTTTAAGATTTTATTAATTTGAGAGAGAGCATGCCTGTGCACATGAATGGGGGGAAGGGGCAGAGGGAGAAGCAGACTCCCTGCTGTGCAGGGAGCCTGATGCGGGTCTCGATCACAGGACTCTGAGATCATGACCCGAGCTGAAGGCAGCTGCTGCCTAACTGACTGAGCCACCCAGGCACCCCTCTGCTATCTTATTTCTTATCTCTGTGTTAATGGTCATTGATGTCCTCTACTCTTTTCTCAAGTCCAGTGAGTATCCTTATGATCATTGCTTTAAATCCTCCATCAGGCATGTTACTTACATCTGTTTTGCTTAGATCTCCAGCCATGGCCTTGTTTTGTTCTTTAATTTGGGACAAATTCCTCTGTCCTCACATTTTGTCTAAGTCTCTGTGCCTGTTTCTGTGTGCTAGGAAAGTCTGCTACGTCTCCTGTTCTTGAGGGTAATGATTTAATGAAGAAGAGGTCCTGTAGTGCCCTGCAGTGTAGCATCCTCTGTTCCCCAGGGCCTGCGCTTCTGGGAGTGTGTCCAATGTGTGCTTCATGCACTCTGCTGTTGTGTCCTGGCTGCTTTATGCTTCAGGCCAGTTGTCTGCAGATGCTCTCTTTGTCTTTTTGTCTTTTGTGGACAGTGTTTGGTTCCTGGCCTGAAAGTGGTGTGCCCTGGTCTGCTTGTGAAATGACACCTGTCACCACCGCCACCAGAGTTGAGACCCCACTATACTCCAGGGTTGGGAGATGTGTTGTGAGCAGGGATTTGGGCTGGTCTTTCAGGGAAGGGGGCTCACCATGCTGGGACTGAGGCAATATGACTGGGAAGGGTAGTTTTTCCAGAGTGTGAGGGGGCAGGGCTTGTTCTAAGCAAGTTAGGTAGCAAGTGTGGGTGCTGTGCTGTTTCCCGCTTGTGGCTGTGTTTATGCTGAGGGGTGAGGGAGGGAAATGGTGCTGGCCAGTTCCTTTGTTTCTGGAGGGGTCTCTCTGTCAGTGCTGCTTCTCTGGGACACAGTCTGAGATGAGCAACTAACTTCCCCATTATGTGCTCCAGGTACTCTTTGGATCACTGTTTTCCATGCTGCATGTCTCTGGGCTGTTTGCCCTGCCTTTTCTCCAAGAGCAGCCCCAGTGTCCTTTGAGCTCTCCCAGAGCCAAGTACACTGACCTTTAAAACTCTAGGCTTTAAGCCCTGCTGGTTAGAAGAACTCATGAAATTTGGGCCCTCTTGCTTTCCAAGCCAGTTGCTCTGGCGGTTTGTCTTCCCTGTGCACTCCCCTCTCTTATCTGTTTCTCACCCTTCTCCACAACCACAGTCCTCTCTCCTCCTCAACATCCATGATTCGTTTCTCTTCCAAAGTGCGTCTCTGCATTTCCTACCTTCTTTGATGTGACTTCTTTTCTACTTTTAGTTGTGGAGTATGTTCTGCCAGTCTTCAGGTGTATTTAGGATAATTTGATAGTTATCTATTTGTATTTGTGGGATGAGACCAGCCTAGGGTCCTCCTACTTCACCTCCATCTTCCCCTCAATGTGGACCTTGCTGCATTCTTATGGTATTATGTAAATATTCTTCTAAGTTGTTAATTAAAATTACAGGCTTGAACAGATTTAGGTTCATTATGTATTCTTTTTTGGCAAGACTGCTTTGTAAGTGGGAGATACATTATGCCTAATTATCCAGTTATGTTTTTAAACCTTCAGTTAGAACTTTTAATAAATTTTCATTATGTTTGGATGTTTATCAGTTGTTTTAGTTTAGCATTTTTTTTGAAAATCTGGAACTTTTCATTCATTAATTACCTGTTAAATATGAGCTAATATAAGCTTTTCATGCATATAAGCTGTTTCATGCATAAAGTTATAAATGTATATTCTGTACTTTTAAGTCACTCTGCCATGCCATTGGAAATCTTACTGTATATAACATCTATCCATTTTTCTTTGTGTTTAGTCATAGATCCATCTAACTGTATTGTTCAGCACCGTTTTTTTCAACTGTCTACAAGTTATCTTCCACAGTTCTGTTAATTTTTTTGCTGTATTAAGATATGAGTGTCCTTGGCATTCATTTTATTTATTTAAGAAATTGATTTATTTCCTATTTAACACACACCAGATGTTAGTGGTTACCACTCCTTATTCAAGGGTTGCATTTAGTGATGTGCCAGTAAATATTTAAGAAGAGGCTCTGGTGGGGGTGGGGGGAGGGCCCTTATTGGCAGTATTTGCTAATTTCCAAGGTGTAAACACTCCTGCTGTGGCTGGTTTCAGATTATCTAGGTGATGCCACTGAATGCAGAGGTAGGAATAGATGTGCATCATCAGCTCTAGTTAGTAATTCTCCTATTCCACCACCACTGTGATAGCTGAAGCACTTACTTTGTGCTATCTTAGTAAAAGTGTAAGCGGGGGCGCCTGGGTGGCTCAGTCGTTAAGCGTCTGCCTTTGGCTCAGGTCATGATCCCAGGGTTCTGGGATCAAGCCCCACATCGGGCTCCCTGCTCAGCGGGAAGCCTGCTTCTCCCTCTCCCACTCCCCCTGCTTGTGTTCCCTCTCTTGCTGTCTCTCTCTGTCATATAAATAAATAATCTTTAAAAAAAATTAAATTTAAAAAAAAGTAAAAGTGTAAGCATTTTATTTGAATTAACATAACTCTATAGGTTACTGTTCCCATTTTATAGATAAGACCCAGATTAAGTAATTTACTAAAGTAATAGAACAAGATTTGAATCCAGATTTTGTTTCTTCATAGTCCTTGCTCTTTTTTTTTTTTTTTTTAAAGATTTATTTATTTGACACAGAGAGAGAGCACAAGCAGGGGGAGTGGCAGGGAGAGGGAGAAGCAGCCTCCCCGCTGAGCAGGGAGTCCAATGCGGGGCTCAATCCCAGGACCCTGGGATCATGACCTGAGCTGAAAGCAGATGCTTAACCAACTGAGCCACCCAGGCACCCCACCCCAGTCCTTGCTCTTTCAAAGATCAAAAATGTAAAGAATCAAGTTAGTCACAAGTGGTAAGGAAAAAAATGGCAGAGGTTCTAAAGGGAAGTACCAGAACGTAGCTGTTCTCTATAAGCCAAGGAGAAAATTCTGGCCTTCAGGAAACTTTTTTTTTAAGATTTTATTTACTTATTTTTTTTTTTTTGAGAGAGAGAGAGTGCAAGCTGGGGAGGAGCAGAGGGAGAGGGACAAGCAGTCTTTGCGCTGAGTGCAGAGCCTGACACAGGACTCGATCTCATGACCTGGAGATCATGGCCTGAGCCGAAATCACGAGTCAGATGCTTAACTGACTGAGCCACCCAGATGCCCCAGGAAATTTTTAAAAATATACAGATCTTCCTTGACTTATGATGCGGTTACAGCCTGATACACCCATTCTAAGTTGAAAATATTTTAAGTCAGAAATGAATTTAATACACTTAAACTACTGAACATCATAGCTTAGTCTAGCCTACCTTAAACATGCTCAGAACACTTAAACAGTAGCTTACAGTTGGGCAAAGTCATCTAACACAAAGCCTATTTTATAATGAAGGGTTGACTCTCTGATGTAATTTATTGACTACTGTAGTGAAAGTGCGAACAGAATGGTTGTATGGGTACAGAATGATATAAGTGTTAGTTGTTTGTCCTTGTGATTTTGTGGTTGACTGAGAGCTGCCACTGTCCATTATCACAAGACAATATCTTAGTGCATTATCTGTAGCCCAGGAAAAGATCAAAATTGGAAGTATGGTTTCTAGAATGTGTATTACTTCTGCACCATCATGAAGTTGAAAAACTATAAGGCAAACCATAGTTAAGTTGGAGGCCATCTAGTATTAGTGTAGATAAAAATAGCTTCTTTAAGGAATTACTCTGGTTTGCAAAAGCAGATCACTTGGACCAGTATAAGTCTAGAGTGATACCCAGGATCAGACTTTGCCTCTAGAACTTTACATGTGACTGTGGCTACTGTATTGGACAGCATAGATATTGGACAGTGATGCTCTAGAGTGAAGCCTACCCATGGTCAGTCATGCTTACTCTTTTTGTTATGTTCCTGAACTTCTGCCAGAATAATACTTCTTCATGTTTTCCCTTTGACCCTGACTTTGGTGGCCCTCAGCCAGGGTAACTACCTTATTTTCCACTTATATACTGTTGTATCCAGATCCAAATGCCAAAATTAGTAATTGCTCATTTCTTTCTTTCTCTCTCTCTCTCTCTCTCTCTCTTTTTTTTTTTTTTTTTAAGTAAACTCTACGTCCAGTGTGGGGCTCAAACTCACAAACCTGAATCGCATGCTCTAGTGACTGAGCCCAGCCAGGTGCCCCAGTAATGACTCATTTCTTATCTTCTTCATTATAAGGAAAAATTTTTAATGTTTAAGAAGATTAACAAATGGGGGCGCCTGGGTGGCTCAGTCGTTAAGTGTCTGCCTTCGGCTCAGGTCATGATCCCAGGGTCCTGGGATCGAGCCCCGCATCAGGCTTGCTGCTCAGCGGGAAGCCTGCTTCTCCCTCTCCCACTCCCCCTGCTTGTGTTCCCTCTCTCGCTGTGTCTCTCTCTCTCTCTCTCTGTCAAATAAACAAAAATCTTAAAAAAAAAAAAAGGATTAACAAATGTAACCTAAAACATTTATACATTTTAAAATTAGGCATTAAATACAATATTCTTATTTCTTTTTATTAAATAATTAAGGAGGAGAAAGTTCAGGCCATGCCAGTCCATCTCAGGAGCCTGGTGGATGTTCAAATCAGAGACCTCCGGAGGACCTCACTGTCAGAGTGGAAAGGTTTGCTCTTATTTTTGCAAATAGTATTTTTAAAATAGAGAGTGGTTTTCAGTTACTTAATTAATTTGAATAAAAGTTAAAATTACACAAATGAAGTTTCAGAATCTTGGGTTGAAATTTTTTATTTCCTGGCCAACTTATTTGTATCCATAAAAACTATATTCTACAAATAAAGTTGGGTATCTGAAGTCATCAGTCACCTTTAGGTCTGATCAGCCTAAGAATCTCTTTCACTGGTTTTTGGTACATGTGTGTTTCTCTCCATCACTTCTGCTTTTAACTCTCTATGCCATAGGATAGTAAGTTCCAGGTGGGAAGAACTTCAGCTACTTTTATGACTGTACTGAGCCTTGGTTTTGCATAAGTGGGTGTCTGTTAAATGTCATGTGTTATTAGTTGGTGTAATAATCAGATACAGATTTCTGACTTTCTGTGGTTTGTAGTTTAGTATTTTTAATAACAGAAATTACCAAATTAGAGTCCTTTATAGTGTGATTCTTTTTTTTTTTTTTAAAGATTTTATTTGACACAGACACAGCAAGAGAGGGAATACAAGCAGAAGGAGTGGGAGAGGGAGAAGCAGGGAGCCCGATGCAGGGCTCGATCCCAGGACTCTGGGATCATGACCCGAGCTGAAGGCAGATGCTTAAGGACTGAGCCACCCAGGCGCCCCTATAGTATGATTCTGAAGTTACATGAATTGTAAATGGATAAAGCAGGAATATTTTTTGATCCTGACCTAAAACAACTTAGTGTTATATGGAAGTTAAAATTCCTTAGACTTGAGTTTCTTGTCCACGCAGATGCTATGGGGAAACAAGTTTCAGAATGACTACTGACATTGGGCATTTGGGTTTGCTCATGACTGAGAATCAGCTTTATTTCAGCAAAACCTAGATTCTGATGGTTCTTTGTAGGAGTCACGGCAGGGCCAAGATCTTGAGCTAAAAAGGATAGATTTGCTCACGGTGGTGAGAAGAGGTAGAAGGCTCAAAGAATATTAGCAGGGAACCAAAGTTCACCCAGTGGTTCATCCTCTTTGTTTCATTCTGTTTTGCTAACACCAAGTCCCATCACTGGGCATCTTTATTTGCACCACCTTGGGGGGAAGTGACAAAAGGTCAGAAAAGGATTTGGAGACTTGGTGGGAATGAGAAGACACACAGCAGATATCCCTTCATTGTAGGGTGGGCTTACGTGCTATTTAATTGCAGTGTGAAAGGGGAGTTTCTCTTGTTTCATAATAGCTTCCAACCAGGTCCCCCTTCCATTCTTAAGTAAGAGCGTGTCTGCCCCTGTCTGCCTATATGGTTTATCTGCCTATGGTTTATGCTATAAACAAATATACCATCTTTAATTAAAAGAAACTACGCTGGTGTATATGTGTTATATATAGTATATTGAGTCAGATAAAGACAGTTTAAGACATAGAAGAAAACATTTATATTAATATCTATGAAAGGGAAATTAAGGGATTTTTTCTTTGCTTTCTTCTGAGGTTGCCAAACTGTCTTCATTGAGCATTGTTACTTTTATAATCGCATATCAGGATAGAGTGGGTCTACAAGTTGTTTGAGATCCTTAAACTGAAAAAAACTTCAAAGCACTCTTGGAGATACATACATGTATATTTTTTTAAACCATATACTGTTAGAACCCGTTACATGAAATGTATGTGGGCTAGGGCCTTTTAAAAAAGGACACTAGTGTTAAAATTGGATGAAATGTTGGCATACTTACAAATGGAACAGTTTTCATTGGGAAGTAACTGTTCTCTGTTTAAACAACTTTTGAAAAATCCAGGTCATATAATTAAACCATAAAAGCATTTCAGATTGTTGTTGAGATTAATTCATCAGACTCAGCTAACCAGTAAAGCCTAGGTGCTAATATAGATTATTTCCTACACTGTGGTCCTGTATTTTATTCATCTGAGTTGTAACCTATTAGGAGTTTTGTTTCTTTTATGGAATTGGATTCACTGACAATGACAACTAAAAAAAATAGCCTATATAATATTCCTATCCCAAATGGCATCTTAGCTCATCATTTTACCCTTCGGGTGGCCTTCATCTCCATCATCCCTTGTCATAGACTCTGTAGTGCTTTTATGCCGTTGACTTACCCATCTTCTTTTTTTTTTTTTTTTTTTAAGATTTTATTTATTTGACAGAGAGACATAGTGAGAGGGGGAACACAAGCAGGGGGAGTAGGAGAGGGAGAAGCAGGCTTCCTGCGGAGCAGGGAGCCCGATGTAGGACTTGATCCCAGAACCCGGGGATCACGACCTGAGCTGAAGGCAGACGCTTAACGACTGAGCCACCCAGGTGCCCCGACTTACCCATCTTCTGCAGGTTATTCAGCTCTGAAACCCTAATGTACTGCTAGTTTTCCCTGGCCCATAGAACTGAGCTGCAGTGCTTTTTCGCAGCCCAGATAAATGTGACACATCAAATACCTATGGTGTAATCTGATACTTATAGAATTTTGTAATACTAAGCTCTGTGAAGCAAAATATATATACATTTTTCTCTAACTTTGAATATATTTTAAAATTTCTGTCCTACAGATTAAAAATTCAGCCTTGGGCGCCTAGGTGGCTCAGTCGTTAAGTGTCTGCCTTCAGGTCAGGTCATGATCCCGGGGTCCTGGGATCGAGCCCCGCATCGGGCTCCCTGCTCGGAGGGAAGCCTGCTTCTCCCTCTCCCACTCCCCTTGCTTGTGTTCCTCTCTCGCTGTGTCTCTCTCTGTCAAATAAATAAAATCTTTAAAAATGGTAATAATAAAAAAATAAAAACTCAGCCTTAAAATTTGGCAGGTTGGATTATTAAATATAGGATTCTCATCATCCTCTCAAGCCATAACATGTGTTTCCAGAGACCAAGTTTCTGGAAAACTAAGTACTTCCCACTAGATCTTAGGCTTTTTTCTCATCTGGCTTCAAGGAGATGGAGTTTTGTTAGGTGAAAAGGTGACTACATCAAATTGATGTCAGCTCAGAAACTCATCCTATCCCATACATATTAAGAAAAAAATCTGGGGCGCCTGGGTGGCTCAGTTGGTTGAGCGTCTGCCTTCGGTTTGGGTCGTGATCTCAGGATCCTGGCATCAAGCCCTGCATCGGGCTCCCTGCTCAGCGGAGAGCTTGCTTCTCTCTCTCCCTCTGCTGCTCCCCTTGCTTGTGCCCTCTCTCTGTCAAATAAATAAAGTCTTAAAAAAAAAGAAAAACTGTCTTAAAGGGAAGTAAACTTGATTTTTTAAGAAACAGATTGATGATTTGTAATTGTGAGATCTCAGTTTTTCTTAATATTAATTAAAACGTATACAATTTTATTTTCAAAGCTAAAAGATGTGAAACTTGAATCTTTTTTTTTTTTTTTTTTTAATAATGTCTATGCCCAACGGTGGGGCTCGAACTCACGACCCTGAGATCAAGAGTTGTATGCTCTACCAACTGATCCAGTCAGGTGGCCCTGAAATTTGAATCTTTTAGCGACTCACATGAAAAGATAAATCTTTAGTTAAATTTTGCTTATGTTTTTATGTCATTATGTTTAAAAATTGGCAGAATTCTCTGGGAAAGATAATAGATATATTATCAATTAATTCTACCATCAATTCCAACCTTTTTTGGGGGAAAGGTTTCAAGCCTCAAAAAGTTGAAAGAATAGTATAATGACCTTTTTTTTTTTTTTTTGCCAATTTATTTGAAAGTTGCAGACATCATTTTCATTTTACCCTAAATACTTCAGTGTGTATCTCCTAAGAATAAAAACATTGGCTGAGATTTTATGGGCTCGGAGCAGGGGCTACAGCCTAGGAAGGGGCCTGGGAGTCTCTGCCTACTGATTCATGCCCTACCCCATTCCTCAGGCCAATGAACACAATTTAGCAGTGGATTCCTGGATGCAGGAGTGATGAAACAGTCAATAGTTATGTCATTGAGTAAGATGCAATGGGCTTTTCAACTAGATTAGAACAAAATAACATCTGTTTTTCTCAGAAGAGAATTCTGCAAGTGGCATGTAATTAAAGACATTTTCAGATATTAGTATAATCCCATTGTCACACTCAGATTATAAATACATGATACAGTAAGATTATCTGATAAGCAGTCATTCAAATTTGCCCAGTTATTTCAGTAATGTCCTTTATAACTTTTTTTCCCCTGATATAGGATCCATTCAAGGATCATTCATTGAATTTAGTTTAGTCTCTTTTAATTCAAAACATTTCCTTTGTTTGTTTTTGTTTTTATGTTTCATGACTTGGACATTCTTTAAGTGTCTAGGCTAATTGTTTCTAGAATGTCTTTTTTTTTTTTAAGATTTTATTTGTCAGAGAGAGAGAGTGCGGGAGCGGCAGGCACAGAAGGAGAAGCAGGCTCCCCACTGAGCAGGGAGCCCGATGCCTGGGATCATGACCTGAGCTGAAGGCAGATGCTTAACCCACTGAGCCACCCAGGCATCCCGGTTTCTGGAATGTCCTTTGATTTGGTTCCTGTTTTATCATTCTAGGTTCAGGTTAAAGTATGAGAACATGACGTAGGTAATGTTTGTCTTTCTCATTACTCACATTAGGAGGCACCTGATATCAGATGTTTGCATTATTGGTGATGTTAAGTTTAATTATTAATTAAGATGGTGTCTGTTGGATTTCTTGATTATAAATATGCCCTTTTCCCTAATTAATAAGTATCTATAGGGTGATTCTTTGAAACAGTGAATATGCTGTTCTTCAAAAGCTTTTACCCGGTGGTTCTGGCATCTATTATTTTTGCTTGGATCAGTTATTTCATTGGTAGTTGAAAATGGTGATTTTTTTTTCTAGTTTTATACCTTCTAATTTTATACCTTATACATTTTTTAGTTAGCATTCTTCTGTAGAGAACTGCTTTGATCCACCTCTTCCTACTTTCTTTCCCCTACCTTTTTTTCAGTAAACTTACTAGACACCAGCACCCAGATCAAGAAATAGAAAATTACCAGTGTACTCCAAACACTAGGGGCCTGAGAACCCCTTCACAATGAGTACTTTCCTCCCCAAAATAACCACTGTCCCGCATCTAACACCATAGCTGAGTTTTGCCTGCTCATAAGCTTCATAATGGAATCACCACATGTTCTCTCTCTGCTCTCCTTTGCTTCAGCTCTTTTGTGCTGCTGCTTGTGGCAATAATTGGTATACTCTTGTTGCTGTATAGTATTCTTTTATTTGACTGATTCATTCTTTTTTTTTTTTTTAAGATTTTATTTATTTGACAGAGAGAGATAATGAGAGAGGGAACACAAGCAGGGGGACAGGGAGAGGGAGAAGCAGGCTTCTCGCTGAGCAGGGAACCCGACGCGGGGCTTGATCCCAGGACACTGGGAACATGACCTGAGCCGAAGGCAGATGCTTAATGACTGAGCCACCCAGGCACCCTTGACTAATTCATTCTGTTGATGGATTTTTGAATTGTTTTCATTTTGGGGGCTACTATGAACAGGGCTGCTGTATGAGCATTCTTTTACATGTCTTGGTGGACATATCTTTTGGGTGTATTTGCAGGAGCAGAAAAGGGTCATAAACACTTGCCAAACAGTCTTCCAGAGTGGTTGTACCAGTTTATAACTCCCCTCAGCAGTAAGACATTTTATGGATCCTTTTTTTCCTCTGCATTACAGTTCACTTCTCTTACCATTCTTTTTGGTGCACACATTACCGTTGATTTGACTAGTGACATCCTCTTCATTCTTGCTCTTCTGTTCTTTGATGTATGTCCCCATCATTCTTTGAGCACTCCCTTGATTTCTGGTTCAGGTTGTTTAACTGAGCTAAAGCAAACACTTATACTGTGTAACTGAAATCCCTCTGAGAAAGTACCATTAATTTTTAAAAATTGAAGTAATTAGATATCACAAAACTCATAGTGGGTTTTAATGTATTCACTAGGTTTTGCAACCATTACTACTGTTTGCTTTCATAATTGTTTTTAATTGATGAACTTCTTAGATTTGGGAATCAGTTTTGGTATTAGTTTTTATAAATGCTAGCCTTCAGTTTTTTGCTTTTACTTTTAACATTTGTGCTATATTGTTGTTTACTTCTGTGTGACGGTAGCATTTGTAACTCGTTAATTTATGTACTTATTTGAAGATGTGTATGTATGTTTTTAAATCAGTATCAGATATATCGGTGGGGGAAAGGAAAACTAATGGTTAAGTAGGAGGTGGAACTAGGCTTCTAAAAGGCTCCCACTGACTGATAATGGGTTTCTCTTGGGGCCGGAGGCCAGGCAGATGAGTTGCTCTTTTGCCTGCAGGAGCTTTTTTTGTTTGTTACTTCATTTCCCAGTTGTTTTTAGTGAAAGGAATCTCCCATTTGTTTATTATATTAATAAGATGTGTCTCCATTAATGTATTTTTTTTTTAACTTTTTATATACAGACTCACTAAAAAACTCGAAGAAAGAAGAGAAGAGAAAAGGAAAGAGGAGGAACAGGTAAAGTTCACGTACATCATCATTTTACTCTTCCAGTAAGTGAGGGAATGTTTGATTCCCTGCTCAATTTGGCAGACCTTGGATGGCTTTCTGGTTACAGTTGAGTGTTGAAGCATAGTGAAGGGAATTACGTGGCTTCCTTAGTAGGATCATAGTGTATACTTTTTTGTAAATTGCTAGGAATAAGTTTGATCATCTTTTTTACCCCTGCAGTGAGTCTTTTACACTAAGAATAAAGGGAATTGAATTAAAATTGTATTATTTTGATGCAGATGAAATTCTTAGTTCCTTTTTATGCAAAAGAAATTTGTAGACATTTTGCTGAATTTTCCCTCTGGTGTTGCCACATTGTGGTACACCATTCATTTTTCTCATCGTGTGCCCCTAAACTACATCATCTCTTTGAGGTTGTAGTATCAGAAAGTTATCAATTCTTTATGCCAAATAAATGACTACCTTGTATCCTTAGAGGGTAACATTTACTTTACAAACCAAAGACCTGTAATTCTTTTTTCAAGTCACATCACAAATTATATCATAAGCTTAATAGAAATGCTAAGATTTGTAAGTTGATAGACACTTGACCTTTAACTCATACTGTTAATAAATTCTCTAGACCCTTATATTTTACAAAGTTATTTTATTCCTTTAGCTGTGCCCTACAGCCAGCTCATATAAAATAATACCTAAGGTGGATTATTAAGTTGTCTTTTGGGCTCATAAGACTTACCCTCTCTTTAATTTAGAGAGAAATTAAGAAGGAAATTGAGAGGAGAAAAACTGGAAAAGAAATGTTGGATTATAAAAGAAAACAAGAAGAAGAATTAACAAAAAGAATGTTAGAGGAAAGAAACAGAGAAAAGGCAGAAGATAGGGCAGCTCGAGAACGTATAAAACAGCAGATTGCGTTGGTGAGTAGTAAGTTTATTTTTAATGCTTGACTCTTGTGCAATTGTTTTTCCATGCACAGTGGTTTTGGTTTACTACCAGGCCATGAACACAAAAATAGTAGATTTTAGTGACTCAAAGAGTACCAATTTTCAGTTTCCTTTTAGTAGAAATTGTATATTGGATAGCTACCGGCCAACTCTTGATTTTGGCTCAGGTCGTGATCTCACTGTTGTGAGATTAAGCCATGTGTCGGGCTCTGAGCTGGCCTCTCCCCCTCCAAAAAACCATAAAATATAGTTAAAATTGGGGGGCATGCCCGGGTGGCTCAGTCCTTTAAGTGGCTGACTCTTAATTTCGGCTCAGGTCATGATCTCAGGGTTGTGAGATCGAGCTACACTTTGGGCTCCATGCTGGGCTTGGAGCCTGCTTAAGACTCT
The DNA here is from genome assembly GCF_011800145.1 of Mirounga leonina. Taxonomy (NCBI): domain Eukaryota; kingdom Metazoa; phylum Chordata; class Mammalia; order Carnivora; family Phocidae; genus Mirounga; species Mirounga leonina. Next base: position 91,813,548 of record NW_023270377.1, on the reverse strand, counting down.
CTCTGTCCCTTTCCCTCTGCCCTCACCCCCTTTAACAAAAAAAAAAAAAATTAAAAATTGGGATTGGATGAAGAAGTAGTATATATATATATATACACACACAATGGAATATTATTCAGCCATAAAATGAATGAAATCTTTTTTTTTTTTTTTTTTAAAGATTTTTATTTTTATTTGAGAGAGAGAATGAGAGAGAGGGAGTACATGAGAGAGGGGAGGGTCAGAGGGAGAAGCAGACTCCCCACTGAGCAGGGAGCCCGATGCGGAACTCGATCCAGGCACTCCAGGATCATGACCTGAGCCGAAGGCAGTCGCTTAACCGACTGAGCCACCCAGGTGCCCAAAATGAATGAAATCTTGCCATTTGCAACAACTTGGATGGAGGTAGAGAGTATTATGCTAAGTGAAATAAGTCAATCGGAGAAAGACAAATACCATATGGATTTCACTCACATGTGGAATTTAAGAAACAAAACAAATGAGCAAAGGAAAAAGAGAGAAACCGAGAAACAGACTCTTAACTCTAGAGAACAAACTGCTGGTTACCAGAGAGAAGGTGGTCGGGGGGACGGGTGAAATAGGTGATGGGGATTAAGGAGTGCACTTGTCGGATGAGCACCAGGTGATGTATGGGGTTGTTGAATCACTATACTGTACACCTGAAACCAATATAACTATGTTAATTATATTGAAATTAAAACAAAAACTTGATAAAAGATTAAAATTGAGATGATTTTTTTCAAAGTAATTTTTCTCTATGTTATGAATTTTATCAGTAGTCAAATGTAGTTTTCAAAAATTCCCTAGGGATGTGAGGGCGCTCTGGCTGCCACATCTGTCATGCTATTTGATTGCCAGGGTTGATTCAGATAATCTGGCTGGCTAGGTGTGTGTCCCCTTCCTCCATCGCTGCTCCATGGGTGTCCTTTCTGAAGCTGCGCTCCCCTGCTAGAACCTCTAAACAAGCTCCCAAGGTCCATTTGTAGAAGAACGTAGTTAGGCTTCCAAGACTCAGACACATCCAAATGAGGTGCTGCATGTGGCAGTCTGCCTTTCTTTAAAAAAAAAAAATCCCTAAAAAAGAAGCTTAGAACTGGTTATGTAGCATTCTCCTGTAGTCACAACTCTTCTTTTCTGGGACATTCAAAAGATATAGACATCAAGTAGGTTAAGATGGTTTTGCAACAACTGCTTTTATTTATTTATTTATTTTAAAAGATTTTTTAAATTTATTTGACTGAGAGATAAAGAGCACAGATAGGCAGAGTGGCAGGCAGAGGGAGAAGCAGGCTCTCCGCTGAGCAGAGAGCCCGATGTGGGGCTCGATCCCAGGGCCCTGGGATCATGAGTTGAGCTGAAGGCAGGTGCCCAACCGACTGAGCCACCCAGGTGCCCCGCAACAACTGCTTTTAGAATTAAGTAGTTATAATACATACGAAAGCCATGTCTACTTAATAATATTGTTCATTTGTTTATGCAACAAATATTTGTTGATTACCTACTGTGTGTCAGATCTTTTTCTAGGCTCTGGCGATACAGTAGTGACCAGAATCAAGTCCTTGTTTGTTAAATAAACAACTTCGCTGGTCTCTGATAGTTCATAAAACTAAAAAATACCAGATCCAGAGTGATAAAGTTTACAGATGGCTTTAAGAAATCTCATATGCTAGAGCTACCCTATGACCCAGCAATTGCACTACTGGGTATTTACCCCAAAGACACAGATGTAGTGAAAAGAAGGGCCATATGCACCCCAGTGTTAATAGCAGCAATGTCCACAATAGCCAAACTGTGGAAAGAGCCGAGATGCCCTTCAACAGATGAATGGATAAAGAAGATGTGGTTCATATATACAATGGAATATTACTCAGCCATCAGAAAGGATGAATACCCAACTTTTACATCAACATGGATGGGACTGCAGGAGATTATGCTAAGTGAAATAAGTGAAGCAGAGAAAGTCAATTATCATATGGTTTCACTTATTTGTGGAACATAAGGAATAGCATGGAGGACATTAGGAGAAGGAAGGGAAAAATGAAGGGGGGAAATCAGAGGGAGAGATGAACCATGAGAGACTATGGACTCTGAGAAACAAACTGAGGGTTTTAGAGGGGAGGGGGGTGGGGGGATGGGTTAGCCCAGTGATGGTTATTAAGGAGGGCACGTACTGCATGGAGCACTGGGTGTTACACGAAAACAGTGAATCGTGGATCACTACATCAAAACCTAGTGCTGTATTATATGGTGACTAACATAACAAAATAAAATTAAAAAAAAATACCGCATATACATTTGTGTTTGTTCCTTCTGTTTAGAAATACGTGAATAGATCATTCTAGCAGTGAAAGATAATTAGTGTCTAATACCTGTTTTAAAGGACCGTGCAGAGAGAGCTGCTCGTTTTGCAAAGACAAAAGAAGAAGTAGAGGCTGCTAAAGCTGCTGCTTTGCTGGCCAAACAGGCAGAAATGGAAGTCAAAAGGGAGTCTTCTGCAAGAGAAAGAAGGTACTTTATTTCCTGCTAAGTTATCTGTGCGTACATAGCCGCTGAGGAGAACAGCAGTTGTGAGCTGCTTTTTAACACTATTGTGTGCTGTGGCTATAGTAAGTAGTTCCAGGAGGATGTAATGACCAGTGTGGCAGTTGCCAGTGATATTTGTCATTGAATGTGAGTGTGCAGTGTAACAGTACAAAATAAGTCACTTCTAAAAGAAGGCTCAAGAAATCTATTTTCAAAAGACAGAAAACACATACATTGAAATGATTATAGTGGTTATCTTACATGTATTAGGATTCTTTAGTTGTGAGAATCTCAGGTCAAATAAGATTAAGCAAAAGAGGGAATCCATTGGCTTTGCAGTTGGGATTTCCATTGATGGATTTGATTAGGTATAGCTAGATACAGGGATTTAAAAGATAACATTTTCTCTCCCTCTTTTTAATCTCTTGGGGTTTTTTTTTTGTTTTAGCTTCATTCTGAAAGAAACTTTTATGATGATGGTGAACCCAGGGCTTCTTGGCACATTCAGGATTTTGAGCTCCTGATCCCAGAGAGGAAAAACTCTTTCCCAAGTCCTATATCATTAAGTTAAGTAGGGAGAATTCTGATTGGCCTTATTTGGCTGATGCGGCCACCTTCAGCTCAATCCCTGTGTCTGCTTAAATTGGCTCCCTGCTTGGGGGAGTTCACATGCTCACTTCTGTGGTGAGGAGGTCAGGGAAATGTTACTGATAATCATAACAGAATGAATGACAGGTGGCAGGGATAAGACAGTTCCCAAAACAAAAATATGTTGTAAAGAGAAAAATACAGATTTCCAGTACATCCTAGTTGGATTATGGTTAATATTTTCTTTTCTGTACTTTTCTTTTTTTTTTTTAAGATTTTATTTATTTGAAAGAGAAAGAGCACAAGCATATACACATGAAGGGGACAGGTAGGGGCAGAGGGAGAGGGAGAAGCAGACTCCACACTGAGCAGGGAGCCCAATGCAGGGCTCGATCCCAGGACCCTGAGATCATGACCTGAGCCAAAGACAGATGCTTAACCAACTGAGCCACCCAGGCAGTCCTGTACTTTTCTGTATTGGAAAATTAATGAGCATTACTTTTGTAATCAGAAAAAGTACCTTTTTTTTTTTTTTAAAGATTTTATTTTTAAGTAATCTCCATGCCCATTTTGGCGCTCAAACTCACAAGCCCAAGATCAGGAGTTGCATGCTTCACCAACTGAACCAGCCAGACACCCCAGAAAAACTACTTTTTATTTTGTTTTTTCAATTTTTACCACGTTTGTTTTATAATCATGATTTCTGAGTCCTTATTAAGTTGATACAGTTTGAGGAAATAAATACTTCCTTCCCTTTTTGTTGCATAGGTACTAGTGGAGGAAGGGGAACAGAATATGAGAGAATAAGCAAAGGATGTAGGGAGCAGAAAGATGAAGTCAAAGAGAGACAGTGTTTATATGAACCCTCTGTACCAACCAACAAAGTACAGAGCTTACAGCATGATTAAAAACTACTTTTTAAAAACTACTTTTTAAAAACTATTATCCAAAAGTAATAAAATACTTAATATATTTAATGAAAGTGTAAGTCTCGCATACTGAGAACTAGAAAACATTTTTTAAAGAATTAAAGCAGACATAAATACATGGAAAGATATTCTGTGTTTATAGATCAGAGGACTTAATATTGTTAAGATGGCAGTACAAAAGGGGCTTGAGAGATGAAAAAGGGGCAAAAAATGGCTGTATTCCCCAAACTGATCTGTAGATTCAACAAAATCCCTATTAAAATCCCAGGTGATTTTTTTTTGCCAAAATTTTTGCATAAAAATTCATATGGAAATGCAAGGGACCCAGAATAGTCAAAATTATCTGGAAAAAGAACAAAGTTGGGACACTCAGATTTTTTTAATTTTAAAACAAAGCTATAGTAACCCGGACAATGTGGTATTGGCATAAGGATGAATGTATGGATCACTGTAATAGAATTGAGTCTCCAGAAATAAACGCATGCATTTCCCCAATGTTTATAGCAGCAATGTCCACAGTAGCCAAACTATGGAAGGAGCCCAGATGTCCATGAACAGGAGAATGGATAAAGAAAATGTGGTGTCTGTATGCAATGGAATATTACTCAGCCATCAAAAAGAATGAAATCTTGCCATTTGCAACAACATGGATGGAACTAGAGAGTATTATGCTAAGCGAAATCAGTCAGAGAAAGACAAATACCATATGATTTCACTCATATGTGGAATTTAAGAAACAAAGCAGATAAACATAGGGGAAGGAAAGGAAAAATAAAAAGAGGAAAGCAAAACCATAAGAGACTCTTAACTATAGGGAGCAAACTGAGGGTTGCTGGAGGGGCGGTGGATGGGGGGATGGGGTAATTGGGTGATGGATTAAGGAGGTCACTTGATGTAATGAGCACTGGGTGTTTTATGCAACTGATGAATCATTAAATTCTACCTCTGAAACTAATAATATACTATATGTTAACTAAATTGAATTTAAATAAAAAATTAAAATAATAAAATCTTTAGAAAAAAAGGAAAGAAACTCATGTATTTATGATCGATTGATTTTTGAAAATGGTACCAGGGTCATTCAGTGGGGGAAAGAAAGGGCTCTTTCACAAATGGTGCTTGGACACATCCAAAAGAATGAATTTGAACCCTTTCTTCAGGTATAAACTCTTAGGAAAAAAATGAGAAAATCTTGTGTTGTTGGAAAAGGCAGTGATTCTTAGACATGACACCAAAAGCACGAGGAACAAAAGAAAGCAATAGATAAGTTGGACTTCATCAAAATTAAAAATTTTGTGTTTCAAGGGACATCATCAATAAAGTGAAAAGCTAGCCCCCAGAATTGGAGCAAATATTTGCAGGCCATGTAGCTGATGAGAGACTTGTATCTAGAATACAAAAAGGAGTTTTTAATAACTTAACAGTAAAAAGCAAACAACCCAGTTTTTAAATATAGGAAAAGGATTTAAATAGACATTTCTCCAGAGAAGATCTACAAATGATCAGTAAGCCACATAAAAAGATACTCAACATTATTAGTCATTAGGAAAATTAAATCAAAACCACAGTGAGATACTGTTTAATGCCCTTCAGGATGCCTAAGCTTAAAAAAGCAACAACAAATCTTGGCAAGAATGTGGCCACTTTGAAACTCTCCTACACCGCTGATGGGATTATAAATATTATTCAGTAATTAAAAGGAATGAAGTCCTGACACATGGCTACAACGTGGATGAACTTTGAGAACATAATGTTACATGAAAGCCAGTTACCAAAAAGTCACACATTCTACTATTCCATATAATGGAATTTGTCTGAAATGGGCAAATTCTTAGAGGCAGAAAGTAGATAAGTGCTTGCCAAAGGGCTAGATGAGGGAGGAGTAGGGAGCAATTGCTGATGGGTTCAGGGTTTCTTTTTGGGGTGATGAGAATGTTTTGTTGGAATTAAATAGTGGGGATGGTTGCACAACTATGACTATAATAAAAACCAGTAAATTGTATTTAGTAAAAAAAATAAAGCTGTTTTTTTTAGAAGATTTTATTTATTTGAGAGAGACAGACAGCGGGAGAGAGCATGACTGAGGAGGAGAGGGAGAAGCAGGGCCCCTGCTAAGTAGGTAGCCCAGTGTGGGACTCGAGCCAGGATCCCAGGATCATGACCTGAGCCAAAGGAAGACGCCTAACCAACTGAGTCACCCAGGTGCCCCTAATTGTATGCTTTAAAAGGGTGAATTAAAATTCAGTTGGTGGAGTGTGCAACTCTTGATCTCGGGGTTGTGAGTTCGAGCCCCAACTCAGATGTAGAGATTACTTAAAAATCTTTAAAAAATAAATAAAAAGGTGAATTTTATGTTACGTAAATTATATCTCAATAAAGCTGTTACTAAAAAATAATAAATGAAGAGGTCTCACATGGTGGGAAAAAACCCATTTTTATTTTGCACATTTTCACTTCATTTTCTCTTTTAATGATATTGTTTGAGAATATGTAGAAGTAAAGATGCTGATTTTAATCTTCTTTTTTCATAGCACTGTTGCAAGAATTCAATTTCGTCTTCCTGATGGTTCGTCCTTTACAAATCAGTTCCCTTCTGATGCTCCTCTAGAAGAAGCAAGACAGTTTGCTGCACAGGTAAATTTATGTCTTGTCTTGAGTTGTAGTAAAGGTAGATGAATAGGTTATTAAAATGTAGGAGGAGAAAATTTCCAAGCCTGATTTGTAGAGTGTAAGTCATGACTTATCCCCAGGAGGGAAGCACCAGACACCTCTGGGGTGTGGTGGAGCTTCCAGCATGTATTAGTGCCACATAAGGAAAGCGCATCTGTTTCTTGTGCAGAAATAGGGATTTCCTGATACTGTAAAATAGGCTTTGGAAACTTTTCTCACTGCTTTTGCAAATGATTATCCAAAGGTCTAATCTGAGGGAGTTGTCACCTGTAAAAGGATGCAGTTTTTCTTCCTCTCTCTTCACATTTTCTGCAGGTCACCTTGGGGCTGGCCATTTTTCCACCATCTGCCAGGTGGCCAGGCCTAAAGATCAGTAATCTTTATTTGGTAACAGGTATCTTCTTCCAGAATATGGCCTTATCAAAATCTCAGTTGGTGTGAAATTTTGTATCTTAGAAAATAAGATACGAGTAATTTCCAATTACAGTTGACCCTTGAACAGTGTGGGTATTAAAGGTTGCCAACCCCCTGCACAGTTGAAAATCCATGTATAATTTTCAATTCTGCAAAAACTGAACTGCTACTAGCCTACTGTTGACCAGAAGCCTTACCAGTAACAGTCGATTAACACATATTTTGTATATTATATGTATCATATATATTGTATTCTTATAATAAAGTTAGTTAGAGGAAAGAGAATGTTAAGAAAATCATAAGGAAGAGAACATGCATTTATAATGCTGTACTGTAAAAAATCCGTGTCTAGGTGGGCCCACACAGTTCACACCCATGTTGTTCAAGGGTCAGCTGTAGTTTTTATTCTCTGAATGAGTCCTTTTTCAAAAAGGATTCTAGGCATTCAATGTCCTTTAGGATCTGGGCTCATGATATGCCCCACTCTTGGTCTCACGTAGCTTTTCAAGGTTAAAATTAGGGTTCAGATCTTTCCCCTAGACCTCATCTCCCCATTTAGTCTGCTTTCTCACTTATGGATCCCAAGAGAGTACCTAAAAAGCTGTCTGCCTTCCTCCACTGGTGAGCTGGGCTTTGCAATGTAAAAACATTTTTAAGAATCTTTTTCCCTAAGCTTACAGTGGAACCAACCCCCAGTAGCTCTTTTATTCTTCTTTTGCCCTGGAGCCCACTTGGGGCCTCCCAAAAGGGAATACTTACTTCTGGCCTGAGTCGTACCACTGCTACCACAGGTAAGTGAAGGAGGAAGCCACATGAGAAAAAAAATCTTTGCATTAGTCCTATTAGAACTTTATTTCAGTACAGTAACCTAATTTTGTATTTTTGTATTTCTTCATGTTAGAGTAAGAACAGTGAAAGGTATGTATATGACCTCCAGTTAAAAAAAATACAAAGAACAAAGGTGTTGGTCTGTTTCTTTGGAATCTTCTAGGGAGAGAGAAACACTTATCTAAGATTTTACAGGTATAGGTGACTTAAAATTATGAAGGTGATCATGATGCTGCCCAGTGTAGGTTCCTGGATCTGGGAGTGTGTGTGGCAGGGATTAGACTATGGGCCATTTATTTTTTTGAGACAAGGAAGACGTGAAACTCCTGATGTTATATATATGAGGAAAGTTCTGGACTATTCCAGATTTTTAATAGGGAATGCTTGTAATCCAGATGTATATGGAGAGATAGTAATACAAGTTTACCAAAGTATAGTGAAAACTAATGGCAAACTGTAGGAATATTCAAAAGAGATAGACAACTGTTCATTTTTACTCAATCAATTTAGATGGCTTTAGGAACTATAATGTTGCGATTTTGTGATCATTTTTGGCTTGTAAAAGCTTTTAGGTACTATTTGGATTTGGTAGCTTTGAGCTACTTTTTGAAGCACAAAGTTTTTATAAAGGTTTTGTGAGTTTACCTTTGAATGAACTTCTTTAAAATTTATTTCATTTTTTTTTAAGATTTTTAAAATTTATTTATCAGAGAGAGCACAAGCAGGGGGAGAGGCAGGCAGAGGGAGAAGCAGGCTCCTCGCTGAGCAAGGAGCCCGATGCAGGACTGGAGCCCTATGCAGGACTCAATCCCAGGATCCTGAGATCATAACCTGTGCTAAAGGCAGCCACTTAACCGACTGAGCTGCCCAGGCGTCCCCAGTTTTTTTTTTTTTTTTTTAAGATTTTATTTATTTATTTGACAGAGCGAGTGAGCACAAGCAGGCAGAGTGGCAGGCAGAGGGAGCAGGGAGCCCAATGCGGGGCTCGATCCCAGGAACCTGGGATCATGACCTGAGCGGAAGGCAGACGCTTAACCCACTAAGCCACCCAGGCGCGCCCCCCCCCCTTTTTTTTTTAAGATTTTATTTTTTGAGAGAGAGAGCACGTGCAGGGTGGGGCACGGCGGGGAGGGAGAGGGAGAGAGAATCTGGAGCAGACTCTGTGCTGAGCAGGGCCTGAACTCACAAACCTGAGATCATGACTTGACCCAAAACCAAGAGTCGGACACTTAACTGACTTAGCCCCTGAATGAACTTTAAAATTAAGGTAGTTTGAATTAAAGCAGTTGTTTTGGATGCATTTGGGTATGTAATATCTTACTTTAAAAAGGCACCTTTGTAAGGTTTTAAACTTACGTTATGTTACAGACTGTTGGCAACACTTACGGTAATTTTTCACTAGCAACCATGTTTCCCCGGAGGGAATTTACCAAAGAAGATTATAAAAAGAAATTGTTGGATTTGGAACTTGCCCCAAGTGCTTCAGTGGTACTATTGCCGGTATGTATATACGTATTTTTTTTTTCTATCTTTACAATCCTATTTGTTCTACTCCTGATCATTTCTTAAAATCAGTGGAAGGGAAGGTGAAACATGTACTGTGTGTAATTAAATTCAGATTGTCCAAAAATATTAGATTAATTTATTGTTCCATTATCCTGTGTGTTTTATATTTCTATTGCTAATGAGGCATTAAATAAATATTTTAATTTTCACCTTTTTTCCTCACCTATTTTCATGTACAAAAATGACCAGTAAGAGAAGAAAATAAGAAATGCACAGTATTGGTATAATGTATGGTTTTAGTGTCTTTTATTTATGTATGACCCTACTGTTTATGAAGTTTTTAAAAAAAAGATTTTAACATAAAAGTAACATTGATTTTTAAACATACTGATCACATTTGATCCTCACAACAGTATTTTAATCTCTGATGAAGAGGCTCAGAAACTTTAAATGACTTGGCCAAGGCATCCCTTAAGTACCAGAGATGGAGAGCCTGGTCTTCTGTATTTTGATTAGGATAGTTTTCCTGGTTCTGAACTAGAGCCCCACACCTGAAACAATTAGTCTTAATCAGGATTAATTTGTATTCACTGAGGTTTTGAAACCTTTCCCTTGTTTTTAATAAGCAAGGAAGACTTTTCTTACCAAAGTTGTTGATTTCATTACAAACAGAAGGTTAGTTCTCTTAAAAATAATTGGTTCATTTCACCAAGAACTACTTTCTAGTTTCAGTGTTGTGATTACTCCTTTAAAAAACAGAGCTCCTGGAGTTCCCAGAAGTTTATATAAAATATACATTTGAAAAACAGCAGAAGATGGTAATGGTACCTTCTTGCAGTAAACTAAAGTCAATAGGACTTTGTTTTCCAGATAAAAGATTCATCTAGAACCTTGAGTGTGATGTGGTTGGGCTCATGGAGCCTTTATTGAGGTTTATTTCTTAATTTTTAGGCAGGAAGAACAACCACATCCATGGTACATTCTTCCAGTGGAGACTTTTGGACATTGTTGGGGACAGTCCTTTACCCATTCCTTGCCATCTGGAGATTGATTAGCAACTTCCTATTTAGTAACCCTCCTGCACAGACCTCTGTGAGAGCAGCATCATCGGAGTCCTCAAACCTTGCATCATCTAGCAACTCAGAAAAAAGGTATTTGTTTGTGTTTACCCATTTCAGAATGTGTTAGTAATGTTCAAATTCAAAATGAACATTTTTGTTATGGGTACTTTGCCATCTTTTTGCATAAGGGAAAAAATTTAAATGTTCTCAGGTTTTACTCTGTCATCTTTCCTGGGACGCTCACTACCTGAGTTTTCTCAACCATCTTTCTAGAACCTCCTCCACAAAAATCAGCATCACCTCCGCTGATTTTATTTATTGACTTCTCCTTATCCTGTAACTGTAAAGGCAGATTTTTTTTTCCAGGCCTAAATAGTAGTATCTTTCTTGCTAACCATGTTTTGTCCAACAAGATATTTCATTTAATTAATTTCTCACAGTAATCTTGCATACATTTTTTTGGAGGTGTCACTGTGCTTTAGATAATTTTAATCCCTGGTAGCTTTTTGATCTGCTTCCTGTCTTCTTCCTGTCTTCATTCAGAGAAAGACCAAACTGAGAAAACTAGATATTCACTTGAAAATGGAGCCTTCTTCAGAGTGTTATTTTACACTAGTCCCCTTAAGCAAGAGGCCTTCTTTTTATTGCACATGGCCAAGGTTAGAATGGTAATTCTAAACAACACCAATGATTTTAGCTCATACCTCTGTTAAGATTCTGCATATTTGAAACAGGTTAATGGAAGTATTTTCCTGGAAGGTGGGATTGTAGCTTTTTCTAATTAAATAATAGCACGATTTATTATAATATATACCTCTTGCTGTTAAACATTGTTCAGCCATTAATACGCATTATAGCACACACCAATCCTCTGTGATAAGTAATGAAAATCCTTGCTTCGGTCTGCCATCAGTAAATAAGGTCCTTGGTCTTATATCCTATTGACTCTCTTTTCTTTTTTTTTTTTTTCTCAAGATTTTATTTATTTATTTGAGAGAGAGAATGAGAGAGAGAGCACATGAGAGGGGGGAGGGTCAGAGGGAGAAGCAGGCTCCCTGCCGAGCAGGGAGCCCGATGCGGGACTCGATCCTGGGACTCCAGGATCATGACCTGAGCCGAAGGCAGTCGCTCAACCAACTGAGCCACCCAGGCGCCCTCCTATTGACTCTCTAGATGAAGATTTAGTGAATATTGTGATTGGGCTGATTTGGCCTTTATCTTGGTTTCTTTTGTAGCTATTAGGAAGACCAGTCATATCCTTAGTACATTACTTAAGTGGGGATACAGGGAAATTCTTCTCTAGACTGGGAACGGCATTCAAACTAGGTTTTTTTTTTTAAGATTTTTATTTGACAGAGAGAGAGATAGCGAGAACAGGAACACAAGCAGGGGGAGTGGGAGAGGGAGAAGCAGGCTTCCCGCGGAGCAGGGAGCCCGATGTGGGACTTGATTCCAGGACCCTGGGATCATGACCTGAGCCGAAGGCAGACGCTTAACAACCGAACCACCCAGGCGCCCCCAAACTAGGTCTTGTTAGTGCTGAATTTTAGAACTCTTACCGAGCAATGGGTAGATGCATTTAATTCTGAATTACTGTTACATAGCATAGCTTGCTATGTGGGTTTGTTTTTCTCTTTTTTTACTATTATTTTTTTTATTAAGTAAACTACCCCCAGTGTGGGGCTCGAGCTTACGACCCTGAGACCAAGAGACACAAGCTCTTCTGACTAAGCCAGCCAGGTGCCCTGCTGTGTGGTCTTTTAAAACTTTTTTCAAATAAGGGAAGAGATACTAGGTTGGGGCAAAGGATGGATGAATGTATATCTTGAGAGCAAAGCTTTGTGTTCCACTGTTGGTCCCCCCCCTTCACCCCACTGACCATTGGAAAATATATTAGCTTAAATTTCACCCGTTTTCCTTTCCATTTTCAGATGCTGAAAGCCTGTTTATTCTTTTTTTTTTTTTAGTGTCATTTATGAAATACATTTATTCACTGGACAGTAAAACATATTTTCCTACAAACCTTTTCCTTTCTATTCTCAACTATTCATTTAGTCAATCAAGAAATAAAATTCATAGTCAACTTCTTTTCTCCCTTTTCCTTACCCTTTTATATCTAATCTGTCAGAGTTTCACAGATTTAATCTCCTAAATATATTTTGTTTCATTCCTTTCCACTGCCTTAGTCAAAGATCTCATAATTTCTCACCAGAATCATTGGAATAATCCAATTGATCTTCCTGCCACTAGATTTACATCTGTCCCTTGTTTTAACCAGATTATTGCGTGAGTTAACTTTTTTTTTTTGATCATTAACATATATTATTTGTTTCAGGGGTACAGGTCTGTGATTCATCAGTCTTACACAATACACAGCACTCACCACAACACATACCCTACCCAGTGTCCATCACCCAGCCACCCCATTCCCTCACCTCCCCCAGCAACCCTCAGTTTGTTTCCTGAGATAAGAGTCTCTCATGGTTTGTCTCCCTCTCTAGTTTCGTCTTGTTTCATTTTTTCCTCTCTTCCCCATGCTCTGCCTTGTTTCTTAAATTCCACATATCAGTGAGATCATATGATAATTGTCTTTCTCTGACTGACTTACTTCACTTAGCATAATACCCTCTAGTTCCATCCACATTGTTGCAAATGGCAAGATTTCATTTTTGATGGCTGTGTAATATCCGTTGTATACCCATTTTGTGTGTGTGTGTATGTGTGTGTGTGTACACACCACATCTTTGTCCATTCATCTGTCAATGGATATCTGTGCTCTTTCCATAGTTCGGCTATTGTGGACATTGCTGCTATAAACATTGGGGTGTATGTGCCCCTTCGGATCACTACATTTGTATCTTTGGGGTAAATACCCAGTAATGCAATTGCTGGGTCATAGGGTAGCTCTGTTTTCAACTTTTTGAGGAACTGCCATACTGTTTTCCAGAGTGGCTGCACCAGCTTGCATTCCCACCAACAGTGTAGAAGGGTTCCCCTTTCTCTGCATCCTCACCAACATCTGTCATTTCCTGACTTGTTAATTTTAGCCATTCTGACTGGTGTGAAATGGTATCTCATTGTGATTTTGATTTGTATTTCCCTGATGCTGAGTGATGCTGAGCACTTATTTATGTGTCTGTTGGCCAGTTGGATGTCTTCTTTGCAGAAGACCTGTCTGTTATGTCTTTTGCCCATTTCTTGATTGAATTATTTGTTGTGTGTTGAGTTTGATAAGTTCTTTATAGATTTTGGATACTAGCCCTTTATCTGATATGTCATTTGCAAATATCTTCCCCCATTCTGTCGGTTGTCTTTTGGTTTTGTTGACTGTTTCCTTTGCTGTGCAAAAGCTTTTTATCTTAATGAAGTCCCAATAGTTCATTTTTGCCTTTGTTTCTCTTGCCTTTGGCAACATGTCTAGCAAGAAGCTGCTGCAGCCGAAGTCGAAGAGGTTGCTTCCTGTGTTCTTCTCAAGGATTTTGATGGATTCCTGTGTCACATTTAGGTCTTTCTTACATTTTGAGTCTATTTTTGTGTATGGTGTAAGGAAATGGTCCAGGTTCATTCTTCTGCATGTGGCTCTCCAACTTTCCCAACACCATTTGTTGAAGAGACTTTTTTCCATTGGATATACTTTCCTGCTTTGTCGAAGATTAGTTGGCCATAGGGTTGAGGGTCCATTTCTGAGTTCTCTATTCTGTTCCATTGATCTATGTGTCTGCTTTTGTTCCAGTACCCTACTGTCTTGATGATTACAGCTTTGTAATAGAGCTTTGAAGTCTGGAATTGTGATGCAACCAGCTTTGGTTTTCTTTTTCAACACTCCTCTGGCTATTCGGGGTCTTTTCTGGTTCCATGCAAATTTTAGGATTATTTGTTCAAGTTCTATGAAAAAAGTTGATGGTATTTTGATAGGGATTGCATTGAATGTGTAGATTGCTCTAGATAGCATAGACATTTTAACAATATTTGTTCTTCTAATCCATGAGCATGGAACATTTTCCATTTCTTTGTGTCTTCAGATTCTTTGCCTCTTTGGTTAGATTTATTCCTAGGTATCTTATGGTTTGGGGTGCAGTTTTAAATGGGATCGACTCCTTAATTGCTCTTTCTTCTGTGTCATTGTTGGTATATAGAAATGCATCTGATTTCTGTACATTAATTTTATATCCTGCCACTTTACTGAATTCCTGTATGAGTTCTAGCAGTTTTGGGGTGGAGTCTTCTGGGTTTTCCACATAAAGTATCAAATCATGTGCAGAGAGTGAGAGTTTGACTTCTTCTTTGCCAGTTTGGATGCCTTTGATTTCTTTTTGTTGTCTGATTGCTGAGGCTGGACTTCTAGTAGTATGTTGAACAGCAGTGGTGATAGTGGACTTCCTGCTGTGTTCCTGACGTTAGGGGAAAAGCTCAGTTTTTCCCCATTGAGAATGATATTCGCTGTGGGTTTTTCATAGATGGCTTTTATGATACTAAGGTATGTACCCTCTATCCCTACACTCTGAAGAGTTTTGATCAAGAAAGGATGCTGTACTTTGTCAAATGCTTTTTCTGCATCTATTGAGAGTGTCATATGGTTCTTGTCCTTTCTTTTAATAATGTAGTGTATCACATTGATGATTTGTGGATGTTGAACCACCCTTGCAGCCCAGGAATAAATCCCACGTGGTTGTGCTGAATAACCCTTTAATATACTGTTGGATCCTATTGGCTAGTATTTTGGTGAGAATTTTTACATCCATGTTCATTAGGGATATTGGTCTGTAATTCTCCTCTTTGGTAGGGTCTTTGTCTGCTTTGGGGATCAAGGTAATGCTGGCCTCATAAAAAGAGTTTGGAAGTTTTCCTTCCATTCCTATTTTTTGGAACAGTTTCAGAAGAATGGGTATTAATTCTTTAAATGTTTGGTAGAATTTCCCTGGGAAGTCATCTGGCCCTGGGCTCTTGTTTGTTGGGAGATTTTTGATTAATGCTACAATTCCCCTGCTAGTTAGGGGTCTGTTCAGGTTTTCTATTTCTTCCTGGTTCAGTTTTGATAGTTTATACATCTCTAGGAATGCATCCGTTTCTTCCATGTTGTCTAATTTGTTGGCATATAGTTGCTAATAATATGTTCTCATAATTGTTTGTATTTCTTCGGTGTTGGTTGTGATCTCTCCTCTTTCATTCGTGATTTTATTTGTGTCCTTTCTCTTTTCTTTTTGATAAGTCTGGCCAGGGGTTTATCAATCTTTTTTTTTTTTTTTAATGTTTGTTTATTCATGAAAGTCAGAGAGGCAGAGGCAGAGGGAGAAGCAGGCTCCCTGGTAGGCAGGGAGCCTGATGCGGGACTCGATCCCAGGACCCTGGGATCATGACCTGAGCCGAAGGCAAACACTCAACCATCTGAGCCACCCAGGCACCCCCAGGGGTTTATCAATCTTATTAATACTTTCAGAGAACCAGCTCCTAGTTTCATTGATCTGTTCTACTGTTCTTTTGGTTTCTTTTTTCTTTTCTTTTTTTTTTAAAGATTTTATTTATTTATTTGAGACAGAGAGAATGAGAGAGAGTGAGCACATGAGAGGGGGGAGGGTCAGAGGGAGAAGCAGGCTCCCTGCCGAGCAGGGAGCCCGATGCAGGACTTGATCCAGGGACTCCAGGATCATGACCTGAGCCGAAAGCAGTCGCTTAACCAACTGAGCCACCCAGGTGCCCTCTTTTCTTTCTCTTTCATTGATTTCTGCTCTAATCTTTGTTATTTCTCTTCTGCTGGGTTTAGGCTTTATTTGCTGTTCTTTCTCCAGCTCTTTTAGGTATAGGGTTAGGTTGTGTATTTGAGACCTTTCATGTTTCTTGAGAAAGTCTTGTAGTACTATATACTTCCCTTTTAGGACCACCTTTGCTGCCTCCCAAAGATTTTGAACAGTTGTGTTTTCATTTTCATTTGTTTCAATGAATTTTTAAAATTCTTACTTAATTTCCTGGTTGACCCACACATTTTTTAGTAGGATGCTCTTTAGCCTCCATGTATTTGAGTTCTTTCCAACTTTCCTCTTGTGATTGAGTTCCAATTTCAAAGCATTGTGGTCCAAAAATATGCAGGGAATGATCCCAGTCTTTTGGTACTGGTTCAGACCTGATTTGTAACCCAGGATGTGATCTATTCTGGAGAATGTTCCATGTGCACTAGAGAACAATGTGTATTCTCTTGCTTTGGGATGGAATGTTCTGAATATATCTGTGAAGTCCATCTGGTCCCGTGTATCATTCAAAGCCCTTATTTCCTTGTTGATCTTCTGCTTAGATGATCTGTCCATTGCAGTGAGGGGGTTGTTAAAGTCCCTTAGTATTATTGTAAATGTGTTTCTTTGATTTTGTCATTAACTGGCTTATATAATTGGCTGCTCCCATGTTAGGGGCATAAATATTTACAATTGTTAGATCTTCTTGTTGAATAGACCCTTTAATTATGATATAGTGTCCTTCTTCATCTCTTACTACAGTCTTTGGTTAAAAATCTTATTTGTTTAATATAAGATTGCCACCCCAGCTTTCTTCTGATGTCCCATTAGCATGATAAATGGTTTTCGACCCCCTCACTTTGAAACTGGAGGTGTCTTTGGGTCTAAAATGAGTCTCTTGCAGACAGCATATTGGTGGGTCTTGCTTTTTTATCCAGTTTGATATCCTGTGTCTTTTGATTAGGGCAGTTAGCCCATTTACATTCAGGGTAACTATTGAAAGATATGAATTTAGTGCCATTGTATTGCCTGTAAGGTGACTGTTACTTTATATTGTCTGTGTTCCTTTCTGGTCTGTGTTACTTTTAGGCGCTCTCTTTGCTTAGGGCTGGTTTGGTGATCACAAATTCTTTTAGTTTCTGTTTGTCCTGGAAGCTTTTTATCACTCCTTCTATTTTCAGTGACAGCCTAGCTGGATAAAATATTCTTGGCTGCGTATTTTTTCGTTTAGTACCCTGAACATATCATGCCAGTCCTTTCTGGCCTGCCAGGTCTCTGTGGATAGGTCTGCTGCCAATCTAATGTTTCTACAATTGTAGGTTACAGACCTCTTGTCCCAAGCTGCTTACAGGATTTTCTCTTTGTCTTTGAGATTTGTAAGTTTTACTATTGGATGTTGGGGTGTTGACCTATTTTTATTGATTTTGACGGGAGTTCTTTGTGCCTCCTGGATTTTGATGCCTATTTCCTTCTCCATATTAGGGAAGTTCTCCACTATAATTTGCTCCAATATACTTTCTGCCCCCCCCTTTATTCTTCTTCTGGGAGAATTATTCTCTAATTATTTTAATATTGTTTCGCTTTATGGTATCACTTATCTCTCAAACTCTCCCCTCATAATCCAGTAGTTTCTCTCTCTTTTTCTCAGCTGCTTTATTCTCCATCATTTGGTCTTCTTTATCACCAATTCTTTCTTCTGCTGCCTTACTTATCCTAGCAGTTAGAGCCTCCGTTTTTGATTGCACCTCATTAATAGCATTTTTTATTTCAATTTGGTTAGACTTTAGTTCTTTTATTTCTCCAGAAAGGATTCTCTAGTGTCTTCTATGCTTTTTTCAAGCCCAGCTAGTATCTTTATAATCATTATTCTGAACTCCAGTTCTGACATCTTACTAATGTCCATATTGATGAAGTCCCTGGCAGTCAGTACTGCCTCTTGTTCTCTTTTTTGAGCTAAGTTTTTCCATCTTGTCATTCTGTCCAGAGAATAGATGAACGAGAGAACAAAATACTCAAAGGTCAACCATGACCGCAGAGAAATATACACTAAACAAATCAGAAGAGACCCAAAACCGGGGGGAAGAAAGGGAGAGAATGTGATCAGGCTGGTGAATAGAACAGAGCCATACACTAGATTTTGGGTGTATTTTGGTCTGTTAGAAGAAACTGCATCTCAGAAGTTTAAAGAAAGAAAAACATATATATATATACACACACACATATATATACACACACATGTATACACACACACACAAATAAGGTAAAATATAATGAAGGGATAGAATATGGCTGTAAAAATGAAAATTAAAGATTTTAAGAAAGGAATTGATAAGTTGGTTGGAAAAGGAAAGAAGAAAAATTAAAAAAAAAAAAAAAAGTTGAAAGACTAAGAATCCCGGGGGATAAAAAGCTATAAGTTCTATGTGGTATATTCCCCTAGCGCTGGAGTTCTGCCGTTCTCATTGATCAGTAAACTTGGTCTTGGCTGGCTGTTCTTGCTGATCTTCTGGGGGAGGGTCCTGTTGCCGTGGTTCCCAAATGTCTTTGCTGGAGACAGAATTGCCCCACCTTTGCCGGGTCCGGGCTAAGTAATCTGCTCGGGTTTGCTCTCGTAGCTTTTGTTCCCTGCAAGCTTTCCGTACAGCTTTGGAGGACGAGAGTGAAAATGGCGGCCTCCCAGTCTCTGCCCCAGAGGAGCCGAGAACTCGGGGCCCCACTCCTCAGTGCGCCCCCAGAGAAAAGCAGTCAATCACTCCCGTCTCCCCGGTCTCCGGCCGCACTCCATGCTTACCCGGCCTTTGACCGAACATTTCTATCTCTGGCACCTGACCCTGTGTGGAGTCTCCAAACCCAGCAGATTCCTGCGGTGCGCTCCTGTGCCGCTCCTCCTGGGGGAGGAAGGGGAGTCTCCCCGGATCTCCCCTTTGTTGGGTTCCTGCTGGAAGAGCAGTGGCCTGACTGTGCCGCGGATCACGGTTTATGGCAACCCCGAGCTGAGAGCCCACGCCTCAGCTCTGTCTCTGCAGCCGGCTTCCCTGCTCTGATACCTGGGAGCTCTGCCGCACTCAGGCACCCCTGGTCTTTCTGTGACCCTGAGGGTCCTGAGACCACATTGTCCCAGCGAGGGTTCCAGCCCCGCTTAGCCACTGGAGCGACGTCCCTCAGCAGAGCCAACTTCTAAAAGTTTGATTTTGTGCTCCGCTGCTCTATTACTTGCCGGTAGCGGCTGACGGGGTCTCCCTCCCGCCACGGTCTGTCTTCCCAAATATCGCCTTGGATACGCTTCTCTGCACCTCCTGCCTTCCAGAAAGTGGTCACTTTTCTGTTCATAGCGTTGCAGCTGTTCTTTTCTTCGATCTCCTGTTGAGTTCCTAGGTGTTGAGAATGGTTTGATAACTATCCAGCTGAGTTCCTGGGACCAGACGAAATTTAGGTCTCCTGCTCCTTCACCATCTTGGACTCTATCTGCCGGTATAAATCAATCCTTCTTACAGAGTATGAAAGGATTAAAAATTAATAATTGATGATTTCTGTAAATTAGGCTAGAAATGGAGCTTGGATAAGCTCTAGGGTGCTGTGTAAGTTATATACATTTTAGTAGATAAATCAGTTTGAGTAAATAATAAAGATTAGTTAGCAGATGGCCCTATTCTCCTGAAGCTTAGAAAGCCATCAAGAGATCCATGATAATGGAGCAGGGACTGGGCTAGTTTGGCTTGGAAAACAGATGAAGTTAACCTGCCAAAAACGTGTATAGTCTTGTGCCGTGTTAGCATATAATTATCTCCCCTGGACTCTCCGTAAAGTACAGCTCCCTGTCCTGATGGAAGTGTAAAGGAAACAGCTTTGTATTACTGCTGTTTTCACTTTTTGTCACTTTCTATTTTCTCCCTTTTTCCTTACGTCAGGGATCCAGTCAGGAAAAGAGTGCTGGAGAAACGGGGGGAAGACTTTAAAAAGGAGGGGAAGATCTACAGATTGAGGACTCAAGATGATGGTGAAGATGAAAACAACACCTGGAATGGAAATTCTACTCAACAGATGTAGTGTGACAAGTACAGTATGTGCAATAATCATTGTTTCCCTTACGATTTAATGCAACTAAAATTCTACTGGAGAAGTGGGACTGCTTTTTTGTTTTCCAGCTGGTCTATAAAGTGTCCCTTTATTCTTGCTTAGTGGGTTAAAGTTGTTTAACTCCTTGGACAACTCAAGAGATGAAGTAACTGGCCACTAGGTCCTTGCATATGGTAACCAACTGCTAGAAGCCTAAAAGAATCAAAAGTTCTGCCACAGCCCCCCTTTATCAGCTTTCTTAGTATCTCATATACCCGTTAGCCCCATGCTCTCAGATGACACGTTTTGTTTAGAGCTATTTTGCTCTAGAACTCTTAAGTCCACACAAAGTAACTGGTATGTCACTGAGTAATTTGACTCGGAGTCAGAGCATTTTTAACTAGCCAATCAGATGATAATTTATGTTTAACTTTTCTCTTTTTGCTCATCAGCTGCAAGCAAAATCTTGTAGTTTTTAAACACTGAATAAAAAATCTTTTCCAAAAATTGAAATGATCTTAGTTTTGCTTTAAGTTTTGTTATCCTAGCATTTTTTTGTTGCACAGGGCTCTGTTGAGGTCATGTGTTTAATTCCCCCCTCCCCCCAGTACTGCCGTGGAGCTATCTCAGGAAAGTGGCTGTGACTACCCTACTTGATAGAGGAGGAAGACGTTTTCTGACACACATGGATGCTATGTTACTGTCTGTCCTAAGTCAGTGAGGCATCACTTTGCGTAATGTTATGTATGGTCTTTGTTCTCCTCAGATGCAAAACAGCTGCTGAGTTACAGCTAGTTCTCTCTCGCCTTTATCATGAAGTTTTGCTCTGGACAATCACCTTTCAAAGACCTAAGGTACCTGTAGGTAGGACAGGAAGTATGGAATAAAGATATGCCTTTTGCTCATTTGGTTTATTCTTAAGAATTTTAAAGAGATTGTTAACCTGACTTACACGATACTTCATCCCTTTGTTTTTGGTAATGGAGACCACTAACTCATCATGTTTGAAAAAGAGAGTAAGCTAGTCAGTTCCTCTTTTAGCCTTCCATTTTTAGATTGGAAGATAGTGCTTTTGAGTGAACTTATAGACTTAATTTTGTAACAGGAGGAAGAAATTTTCTCAGAGCAAACTCTGTTTTTCACCTATGAAATAACGATTTTTAAAAATGCTAAAGGGAAACAAGGCAAGGAAACAGCCAGGCTGTGATGTTGGTAAGAGTGAAAACTGGTATACTCTTTCCGGAAAACATCAGCAACCTTAAATGGTTCAAACTCCTTGATCATTTTTTCTAAGGAATGATCATAAGTGTAGACAGAGTTTAGGTACAAACATAATCATTAGGTCTTACACCAACCAAATGCCTTCTGCAGAAATTAACTTTTGATGAGGAGAAATGGTACAGTACTAATTTAACAATTCAGTTTAACATACATTCATTGACTACCTGTTATGTGTTGTGGGGGGGGAAGCAGAATACAGATTTGTACGTACAGTATGATCTCAGCTTTATAAACACATTTTATATATAAATAGTACCTGTATTAACATAGTGTAAAGAAAACAACCAAACATTAACAATGGTAAGATGGTTATATGTTCTTTTAATTCTTTTTGCACCCTAATAGATTTTTCCCAATTTTCTGCAATGATCATATTACTTGCATAATTTAAAAGTGAGTTTGGAAAAGAAAAACTTCCACCAGGCATCCCATTTAAGTCAAGGATTAAAATACAGCAATATGTGATTTTAAAAAAACCCACAACCTTTCAAATGGGTGTGACCCTGCTAATAACTATTAGAAATATGCTTGCAGAAACTTGGAGTATCTCAAGTCTGTTTGCTTGAAAAAAATTAAATATCAGAGAAACGGATATAAAAGAATGGTTCACAATCTTTGAGTAGGAGGATTCCCTCCTCAGCTTTATAATTTAAAAAGTATGCTTGGTAAAAAAAAATTCAAAACTATAGTATAGAAGGCCGTTGTGAAGAAATCTGGCATGGGCAGAGTAGAAGGTCCTAAGGAGTTTTGTGGGCAGTGAAGGTATACAGGCAAACGGCTTGTTTTGCAGAACTGGAGCAAGTGGTAACTTGTGGGTCAGAATGCAGAAATAGTGCTCAATTCCTGTTGGCCTGCTTGTGTTTTCCCTTGCTTGGAGTGCTTACAGTACTTGTATGACAGAAACGTCACACATGAGATGCTGAGAATTGCCAGAGAAAAGAATACGTACAAAGCTGTCTGGGCTTCTGTCGCACCTAGTGTTAGCCCCAGAATGAAAGCCCTTCTATACTATAGTATAGAAGCCCCAAATGAAAACGAAGTCTCTTTCCTTGCATCTTACCCCAGTTCTAGTCCTCAGAGGTAACCTCTAATAACAGTTTCTTTTGTAATCTTCAGAAAAATGTTATGTATATAGAAGCCAATATGTGATGTTTTCTAAATACGATCATATATGTACTACTCTGCATCTAGTTTTTTACTTACACAGTCTCGAAGATCTTTCCCTGTCAACACATAGCTACCTCATTCTTATTAATGTCTGTGTAACATTTTACTTGATAAATGTACCCCAACTTATCCATTCTCTGGTGGCATCTGTTATTGTAGGGTTTTTTGTTTTTGTTTTTTTTTCCCGCTTGTTTTTGTTCTTCCATTAGAAATACTGCTATACTGAGCATCTTTGGGGCGGTATCTTCTTAGCTTTGAAAATACACCAGTAGGATATGTTTGTATAACTGAGTCATGGAGTGTTTGTAGTTTGGATTATAAATGAAGCTGCCAGAATGCCACCTCTAAAGGCTCTATGAATTTACACCTCCGACCAACAGTGTCTGAGAATGTTGATTTCCCCACATTCTTACCAAGACTTATATTTTTCATCTTTGTCAGTGGTAGATGAAAAATTGTATGCATTTTATATGCATTGTGTTGATCACGAATGTAGCTGTCTTTTAATATTATTGGACATTTCAATTTATTTTGAGAACTGCCTGTATTTGCCAGTTTTTGTTTTTCATCTTTATTGATTTATAAGAATTCCATGTACATAAAGAAATTTAGCCCTTTGTCTAGCATATGCTATATTTTCTCCCTGTTTATCTTTTGATGAGTATGTTGACAGTAATTTTTTTGCCACAGTATTTGTGTGATCAAATTTATCAGTTTTTCTTTATGGCGTCTGGGTCCTAAGTCTTATAAATACCTCTCTTTGCAAATTAATTTAAAAAAATTCACCTATCCTACTATTCTTATGGTTTCAGTTTTTTTACATTTAAATCTAGTATCCTGGGATGGAATCTGGCTCCCTTCCTTGTGGCTTACATCCTCAGGAGCTAACCTCTTGACCCACCACCATTTATGGACTACTCTGTCTGTCCCCCTAATTTGGCATGCTCCCCTTGTCCTGGCCTTTATGCCCATATGTAGTTGTTTATGTGTACAGTCTTGTCTTTTGTTGATCTTTTCTCTCTGCTAGCTACCAAGCTATTTTTTTTATAACTAGCTCTGTAATGTTTTAATGTTCTTTTTTTGCCTAGATTGTTCTGCTCTTCCTACAAGTTTATTTAATGCGAAACTATCAGTCTATGTCCCCCTCCTCAAAAAAGTTACATTGACTTCTGAGATTTTAGAGGTAATTGACAATTTAGAATACTGAGTCTTTCAGTTTTAGAACCACCCTTACCCCCATCTGACAAACTTTTCCAATCTATTGATGGAGGAAAATGTTTCTATACCATAAATTGTCGGCTGGGGTCCCCAGCAGTGAAACATTTGATAGGAATTTTCTACAGATACAACAAATTCAGGTAAGGAATGCCTGCAAGGAACAAAATTTCAAGCATTATCAGTCACTTATTTAAGTAAACTCCACACCACATGTGGGGCTGAAACTCATGACCCCGTGGTCAAGAGTAGCATGCTCCACTGACCGAGCCAGCCAGTCACCCCCATGATCACTCTTTTAAATCTAGCTGAAAACTACTATTTATAAATAACATTCAGTTCCCTGATACCTATAAAGAATGTATAGACCAAATAAGCTTTTAAGTATTCTGTACTGAGATTGTCTATTATTAGCACATTGTGGGGAATTGATAAAGACCACATCATCTTTCTGTACTTCCTACCACTACTTTGGATGTGTTTTGTGAATGAACACACAAAAGGAGCAGGTGTGCTTTCTATGCCCTGTCTGCAAAATGTGCTTGCTAGGGACAGTGAGACATGGTCCTTTATCCTCAAGAGGCTGATAGAGAAATACACACTTCCGGTATAATATGGACAAGCTGTAATAGGGGATATTTATAAGCAAAGTAGAGGAAGGAATGTTTTGGGGAATTCAGGGGAAGCTATGCAGAGGGAAAAGTGCATTATTTGAGCTGAGATTGAAGGCATTTTCAGAAGAAGGGGCATCCTAGGGGGAAGAATAGTATTTGCAAAGACACAAAGGAAGAGGGGATAGTCAAGGGCTTACACAAGGTTCAGAATTACCACAAACTGAGAGGGAAAGACGAGAAACAGGCTAAGTGAACCAAGGGCAGATTACATGGGCCTTGAAGGCTATACTTGGGTCCTTAGAAGTCATCCTGGGCAGGGGAAAGGCAGGAAGGACATAAAAGGTGGCTATGAGGGGAATAAAGGTTCATTCAGAGGTCATCTCTCTTTGGATGTTAGGGTATCTCTGCTCAGGGAATATGTAATATAAACAGAAACCATGGGTCTCGTGGAAAAGCTTAGAAGCCCCAGAGGGCTTGTGTGACTGTATAAATTCTGCGGAACCTACCTTCTCAAGGAGAAGCAGCCATAGGATATAGGATATAGCTTACAGTACCATTTTTCTTTTCTGAGCAACACAAGGTCTGAGGCTGAGAGGCATTTTGAAGAGAGGGCAGGAGATGACAGTGCAGTCCATCTACACAGTGGAGATGATGTCTTATAAAAAGGATTGCTATGGTTTTTACTCCTATTTCTACAAGAGCCAAGTACAGGGTCTTCCAGTGCTCTAATGAATTCCTGATACTGGGACAAGATGCATGTATTTCCATTTTAATTAGAGATTGAGAGCCTTCAAGATTCATGTAGTCTCTAACAGTGCAGAAGGCCGTTGTGAAGAAATCTGGCATGGGCAGAGTAGAAGGTCCTAAGGAGTTTTGTGGGCAGTGAAGGTATACAGGCAAACGGCTTGTTTTGCAGAACTGGAGCAAGTGGTAACTTGTGGGTCAGAATGCAGAAATAGTGCTCAATTCCTGTTGGCCTGCTTGTGTTTTCCCTTGCTTGGAGTGCTTACAGTACTTGTATGACAGAAACGTCACACATGAGATGCTGAGAATTGCCAGAGAAAAGAATACGTACAAAGCTGTCTGGGCTTCTGTCGCACCTAGTGTTAGCCCCAGAAACTGAACTTCCTCCTCTTGCAGGGGGCTGACGGTAGGTCCAGCATCTAGGAGAGGAAGACAGAGGACAGTTTATGCACTCATACAGATGTAGTTACCAAATCAGTGTTAACCGATATTAAACCCAAGCTAGGTCCTTGGAATAGAGTCACACAGGTATCCAGAGTGAGCTCCTGGCTGAGGTGACAGGATGCATCCCTTTCCCCGAGTTATTGAACCTCTGAAGTAGTTGTGTTTTTTTTTAAAAATCTGTCAACAATTGGAGTAAAGTGGATAATTATCTCTTTTCTGTAGTAATTAATGCTTTTTCAGTCATTCAAGTATTAGGCCCCTTACATCATGCCAAGCACTGTGTTTGCAGTCATTATATTAGATCCTCACATCCACCTGGAAGCATGTGCCTAGTTTCTTGCCTCAGGTTGCACAGTTAGTGGTAGGTCTGGGACAAGAATCTAGACTTGCTCTTCCCAGACCACGGTCTAGTTTCTAGATGTAACATTAATCCTTGGTTCCTTTGTTTCATCGTAAGAATGTCTGGAGCATTCAAAGAAAATATTGGTTGAATGAATGAATGAATGAATGAATGAAAATAAATATGAGAAAGGCAGAGAAGAGGGGAATAAACTAGAAGAAAATAGACTGAAAAGGCCCCTCTCACCTTCTGGCTTTAGTCCCTCCCAGAGCCACGGCTCACCTTCTGGCTGGAGGCAAGGGTGCGGTCCCGCAGCAGGGTTAGGGAAGCCATTGCACCTGGCTATAGAGGCGAAGAACTTGGCTGATGCTTTTGGGATTCTTGGCAGAGAAGGGTCCGTGTAGTTCACAAAATGCAGACCAAACCTCTCTGCAAAGCCTGTGGCCCACTCAAAGTTGTCCATCACACTCCAAACTGTGTATCCTCGAAGGTCCACCTTATCCTGCACAGCTGCCCAAATGCAGAGGCCACAGCATGAGCTTCCTTTGTCTTATAAGACCCCATTCCGCTGGGCCTACAGGAGCCACGCCTGCCCACAGCTCTCCCACAGTCCCCGCTTAAGAGCCATCAGCATTTTCCTAGAAAGGCTCAGTCCTGAATGGGAATCAGGAACATGGATAGGCTACATTAATCCTGCTGAGTCACGCAATCCTCTGTCTCCACATGTTGGGATACCAGTCTTGGGGAGTGCCTTAGAGTGTTAATGCTTCTTTCTAAAGAAAAGAAGTGGCCCTTGGAAAAGATTTTCACTGGGCTAGGACTTTCTAAGCATTTCTTTCCGCTGCTGCAGTACTCACTCTTTCACTCAGTTACTTACAGGCCCTTGCCCTAATCCCATCCCAGGGGGTTCTGCTGAGCTGAGGGTCTCAGACTTTTGCTGAGGAACAAAAGACCCTACAGACAGCCCCCGCAGCCTGCTTCTCCTCCTCCTAGCCCCTGCTTTCAGCAGGTCGCTGCTGTTCAGGGACATCAGACATCAGGGATCATCTGGCAGAGCAGATGACTCTGGCCAGGAATTCAGGTCTCACTCTTACCAGGCGACGGGGTTTGCTTGCTGAGTTACATCTAGGAAGGAAAAGACTCAGAGTGCAGCCTCAAAGAAAAGCTTAAACCCATCAGGAGTGAGAAGCCGCCTTTTTCTCATGATGGGGTCTCGTGGATGCAGTATTCCCCTAACTGGAGACGTTAGCAGGTGTTTCCAGTGGTGAAAGGTGCACACGGAGGAAGGGATGGGCCTTCCCTACCTTTGAGGGCTTCATTGATGTAACTGCGGAGGTAGTAGATCCTTAGGGTGTCATTGAGGTCTGTTTCTCCCCGTTGGGACACTCCATTCTCTGTTACGTAAATTGGGGGGTGGTTGTACTCCTCCTTTAACCAGTTCAGTATCTTCCTGAAGCCAAAAGGTGTTATCTTCAGCCAGAAGGAACCAGAGTCAGGCCAGGAGCGATCTGTAATGGAGGCAACTCCCCTACACAGGTTCAAACGCGAGAGATTAGGTCTCAGTCTGTAAATCCCAAGAGGCCCTTTGCACAAAACACGAAGCAGGATTTATACTAGGCAAAGCCTTAGGTTTAGTCTAGACTTGACAGTCATAACTAACCGCAGAAGAGTCAGGTTGCCTCACGTTCTCCTCTTTTCATTAGTTCTAGTCGTACTGCTCATTGCTAGTGTAGCTGTGACAGGCCACCTGAGCTCTCTGTTTGCACCTCTACAGATGAATGGCTTTACTCATGGACTGAACCGTCCAAAGGCTGTGAAAGGCTCTGGGATTCCCTGATCACAGCCTCCAATAGGATCTGAGTGCTGTGTCAGGAGAGAGAATGGGCTTCCCTGCGTCAGTGACATCTAGTCAGCACCACAGGTGTGGCCACAGGCACCCATGGTTGGGGCCCCCATTTGGTGAGGGCAGGCAGCAGATAGGCTGGGACCTGCTTTAAGTGCCCAAGACCCTGCCTCTCTCCAGTGATGGACCAGGAGAGGGCAACAGCTTGTGCCAAAGCAGCACCTGCTGGGGGAAGCACAAAAACTTGAACGTCTCCAGAATCACACTTTTTTTTTTTTTTTTTTTAATTTTGCCTAACCTACAGTGCAGTATTGGTTTCCAGAGTAGAATTCAGTGATTCGTCACTTACATAAAATACCCAGTGCTCATCACCACAAGTGCCCTCCTTAAAACCTGTCACTCATGCAGCCCATCCCCACCCACCTCCCTCCACCAACCCTCAGTTTGTTCTCTATTAAGAGTCTCCTATGGTTTGTTTCCCTCTCTCCTTTCTTCTCCCCTTCCCATATGTTCTCTGTTTCCCTTCTTAAATTTCACATGAGTGAGATGACATGGTATTTGTCTTTCTCTGCAGAGTCATACATTTCAAATAAGGATGAATTATTTAGATCTTAATGTCCAAATCCTTCAGGAAAAAAAAAATACACTCTTATCAGTAACTGAATTTATCTTTCTCAGCTGAACTGGACCCAGAACATTTTCTAAGTTTGAACACAGGTCACGGGGAGACAGTGCAAGGAACCATGAGGCAGCAAGAGTCCAGTGAGTGCTCGGACAGGGACCAGCAGGGGGATGTTCTCAGCCCCCTCAGCGAGTCTGACTCTGGGGTTTGCAGAATGCAGTTGGGGGGGAGGGTAGGTGTTTGTTTTAAAAGAACCTAGACGGATTCACAGCTGATGTGGAAACATGCTCATTATAAAAGGAACAAGATAGTACATATATATATACATATAATCTTGGTTTTTGGTAATATATTTTTATGTATAAATACATACTACATAAACTATACTATATATCTTACATAGTTTATATAATGTATGTCCTTACATGTTATATTGATGAAGAGAAGGAGAGGTAGTATACCCCCTACACATACACATACACTTCTGGAATGACACCCACAAGAATTTCTGTTCTTGCTTTCTGATGTTTCCACCATGAGTGCATTTGTGTAATGCAGAAATAATAGTTTCACCTTTACCCCAGAAAGGGAGGGGGGGAGGAGGAAACACCAACCTTACTGTTACTTTGACTGAAATACATCTGATAAGTGAAACAAATTTGACAAAAGAAGAAAACCAAGGGAAGAAAAATACTTGAAGTCTTGAACATGTTTGACAAAAACTTCAAGTATGTCTGTCTCATTGGGAAGCACTTTGGAAATGCTAGCTGGTATTACCAGCAGACTGACAGAGGTTTGATTAGGTGTCTCAGGAGTGGACTCATCTTCAAATCCCAGGATGTATGGCACCAGGAGGTAACTTTCCTGAGGCTGTGCAGTAAGAGCTGGGCAAAGAGGCACCTTGCTGTCTTCTCCAGAGATTGTTCCAAATGCCCTGTTGGCCGACTTACCTGTCTGCATCAAAGGAAGAGATCCAAGAGGCATAGTCAAGGTTGTAGGCCAGGATGGTGGTGTAGTGATTGAACCCAAAAAAGTCATAGGTGCCATTGATCCTCCTTTTCTCACTCTCCGTGAACTCTGGGAGCCTGGATGGAAGGAGCCATGAGAAGTGGGGGGCTTGAGCATCATGCTTTGGGAAAAGAATGTCCCAGGGCAGGGTTGGGAGAGCGCTCTAACTATAGGCCTGGTGGTGGTGAGGTGGGCAGCTGTCCAGAAGCAAGGAGAGGTCCCTCCAGCTGCTGCTGAAGCACCCGAGGCGAGGCTCCTCCCACCAGACCATAAACTTCCCTGCCCTTTCTTGTGACAAGGCCCTCTCTCTTCTTGCGTTGGCCAAATGAAACAACAAGTGACTTTTATAAACCACCTCTTCAGGGCCATACAGACATTATGTACACACATGTCCATATCCACAGAACATTTTTGTTTACTTCAAAAATTGACACGCAACTTCAGAGGTTTACCATCTATGATAGATTTTGAAATCAAGAACGTGTCAGAGATACATCCCTTGAGACTAATCCTTCATGGTCACCAGGTTTTAATATCATTTTTATTTCCATAATCTGCCCTTTCTAAGGTACTTTTTTCTGTTGTAGTTTAGGCTTGCCTCTTTTCTCCAAAGTCCATACTTATAATAGGGGAAATATTTTTTAAAATTTATTGAACTTTTGAGATTTCGACTTTTATGCTCATATGATTTTACTACACTTTTTTTTTCTTTTCTTAAACCTCTTGTGGAGCATTTTCCACGTGTAGTCTAAGTGAGACTTTTCTACTGAACGTGACTGACAGGCACTTGGGGGCAGCACTTACAGGTTCTGCAGCCACATGTGATGGCATGTGTGTCCTGACAGGGAAACCGTGGGGCTGCTAGTTTAGGCTTGCTTAGAGATGACCCTGCTTGGGCAGCTGACACTTTCATTTTGATTGAGATTTTTGCTGCCATTCACCTGGTGGATCAAAGCCTTCCCCCACTGGGGTTTCTGAAATGCTGGGAGAAAACTAAAGCCCAAACCCCTCACGCCCCTCACTCTCCTGCCCAGAAGCTACTAGCAGTAGCTCCTTAGGGCTTGTGGCATCAAGGCTGACCCCCTGTGCCTGGCACCCCCACCCCCAAGCCACTGGGCCAGTCCTCCCAACCCTCAATTGCAGGTATCCCGCTCATTCCCACCAGGCCACGCTCACGCCCTTCCCCTCAGTTGGAATGCCCTCTGCTCTCCCACACTTCATTGTCAAGGCCCAGCTTAACTGAAGTCCCACCTTGTCCATGAAGTCTCCTGGTTCTACTCAGCCCACCCTCATCTCATCTTCTGAGTTTTCTTTGTATGGAGAAATTCAGGAGAGAACTTTAGTGGTAAAGTTACTCTCTTCCCAGCTGGTGTGTCGGCAGCTTGAGGAGCCAGACTTGGAAGCCGCCTCCCCTTACGTGGACTTTACTGGACGTGGCCCTGACCTGGGCACACGGAGGTGCTCAGCAGAGTTGTGTCGGTGGACTAGAGTGCCAGCTTGCTTGGTGGAGACCAGAGTTGGCAGATCAGACCTTGACGCACAGTCCGCTCCACAGGACTTGCCCCAACCAGGGCAGGAGTGTGTTGTAAGGATGGGGACTGGAGTATTGAACCTGCACAGCTGGGCTACATAAGGGAAAGACTCGCCGGCTATGTTAGGAATTCATACCTTTGGAATTCCTTTTATCCTTGAGGCCCTGCTCATGGAGGGGAGGGTCAGGTCACTCTGTCCCCTTCCGCACACCTCACCTCTAATCCTAGCCAGATGACTCTTAAACTCAGAGTGTGGGCCCTGGAGATAGTTTGGTTTCAAATCCCGACTCTGTCACTTCAGTAGCTGGGTAATCTTGCCATAATCTTTGTGCCTCAGTTTATTCCTCCTTAAATAGGACTAAGAGTGCCACTGGAAGATGGATAAATGCTGGGTGTCATTGCTATTACTCCCTTGACAAGAAGAGGAGTGGGCCCTAAGTAGGACTGCTTTGGTGCAACCATCGCCTCCTACAGGCCAAATGACAAAAAGCACATGCCTGGCAGTCACCCACTCCTACCCACATTCACTCATAAGGTGGTGATGATAATAGTAAATAGGATGAGCTGGGGAATTTGTCCCTGCTGGAGGTGGTGGGTTACTAAGAAGTGGGTGCCCTTGAGACATATTTCCTGGCTGTTCTACAGAGAATAACCGCATCTACCTTTTGTCAAACACATAGCAAGGCCCTGTCCTCGGCTGAGAGCTTCACATACACAATCATGTTCAGTCTCCCCAGCAAGCAGGGAAGCTCAGAGATACAGTAACTTGCCTAAGACAGGCCTCTCTGACCCCAACGGCCACACATTTACCACTGAGCTGTCTACCAGGAGCCTCAGTTTGGTATCACAGACCAGACTTCCTCCTGACCTCTCCCTGGCTGAGCACTTGGGCACCAGGACCTACCGAGACTTGCTGAGGCCTGCAGCCAAGCTCCTGTCACGGATCCGTGTCTTCATCACCTCGTTGTAATCGCCATTCTTGAAAATAGGATGTGCAAACCAGCCTCCCATAAACTGCAGGTGGGGTGGGGGTGACAACCTGGGCATTAACAGGGGGTCACACTAGGAGACAGCAGCTTTCCTGCTCACAAGTCACTCAGAACCCACCCCTTCCTTCCAGCACCTCCCTTCCCCACCCCGTCTTAAACTTGCATCTCCTCTGCAGCTGTTTGCATGTTCCAGCTTAAATGCCCACAGGTCTTCCCACATGCTACCATCTCCTTGCGGAGATTCTCAACCCCTGCAGCTCAAAAGGAGATGAACTGCACTGAGCACTGCCTCAGGACTCAATAGATGCTGCCTGGCTGCCCTTGGCAGGGTCGTGCAGAAGAGCGGGAGAGACTAGAAGCTTCCAGGCCGTGGATTTCCTTTTATCACAGAGCAGGCCCTTCTCCATCATCCTGCCCTAAGGATCAACCAGAACGGCTCTGGGGAGGGCTGAGTTGCAAGGATTTCCTGGCTGCCCAAGGCCAAAAGTTCCCTGGGGAACTTTTCAGCCTATTTTCTTGAATGGGGTCTAGACCATCCTTACCCTTAGGGGAGATATGTGGCACCCAAATGCTATGATGCTGGGGTCCTGAGAGGCTGCTTCGGTCTCTCCCCATCCCCTTACCTGCTGGCTGATGCCTTAAATGTGGGGTGAGGGCAGCCTTCCATTCTCAGAGAGGCGGCTTTGGAACACACACACCCTGGCAAAAGAGGCTTTGGCGCACTCGAGGTAAAGTGTCCCTTTCTGTGGAAGCTGATTTTAGGGTATGTATCATGATCCTGGGCCGCAGTATCACAGTTGAACAGGTGGCTCAATCTAATGAGATTAGAGCCTAACATTTCCTGAGGTTTGGGGTTTTGACTTCAGGAAAATTATTGCTCTACTTTACCAGTTCTGTGAGTCTAAAATGAGAGATGCATTATTTTTGTTCCAAGACTTTTTTCCTAGCTGGCTAATAAATGGGAAAATTAAGCTCTTACTTGCATTCATTAATTTGATCGCTGTTACCAAGTTCTCTTGTGAGAAGTCTGGCAAACAAAGAGCCAGGTTGTCCCCTCAGAATGCTGCTGTCTTCAGGCTCCTCCACAGAGCCAAACGGGGGTTCAGTGTGGAGAGACCCTTGCCTTTCTTTTCTGATGCTGAAACATGGGAGAGGGTGCTTTCTAACCCCATCAGAGACACGAGCAAGAATCAGGGAAAAGCTGTGCCTTGACAAAGGCCATTCTTTTCTCTCCTGATGTCAGGGGCTCACACTGAAGGAAGGATGGGCTATTTTGTTGGCACCTGCTTACTAGTGACTCTTCTTTCTTTCTTTCCTTTTTTTTTTTTTTTTTTAAAGAAAGATTATTTTAGAGCGTGAGCAGGGGCAGGGACAGAAGGAAGCGGGGAGAATCTTAAGCAGACTCTGTGCTGAGCACAGAACCCCATATGGGGCTAGATCTCACGACCCTGAGATCATGACCTGAGCCAAAAATCAAGAGTCAGACGCTTAACCAACCGAGCCAGCTAGGCACCCCGTAACTACTTTCTAGGAGCAAAATTCCATGACCAAAGGTGCATGTCCTTATGTTAAACTCAAAGAATTGGAAAATTATGGGCACTAATGAATTTCACAGAATCCAAAGTCCCCCAACTCCAGGAATTCTTAGGCCGAATACATAAAATTTGATGGTGAAGTGTGACATTGCAGCCTAGCTCTATCAGCTACTATAATCAAACCAGAGATTGAAGAGATGGAATTTCTGTTACCTTCAAGCCAGTATTGCATGCAGCAAGGACTACATGGACAAATCATTTTTAAGACTTAAAACTCAACCCCAAAGAACTCTGATCGCAGCAAACCTATGATATAGACAGGTCGCCTCTGCTTCATAGATGAGAAAACTAAGGTACAAAAATGTTTAGGTGATTTTTCCAAGCTCACGAAATCAGGTAATAGCAAAACAGGGCCTTGAACCTAAATCTTTGTTTTGCAATCTAATTCCATTTCCATTAGCTGATGACAGGAGGGAAAGACAGGCAAGAGTATTAACAATGCCCAGAGGAAACACAGACCTGAACGTATCTCCTGGCGGCCTCCACATCCTCCTGGTTGGAGGGGTCTCTGGGCTCAGCCCAGTCACTGCTGATGGTGATGGAAATCACGCCACCTTGCCTGGTGCGGTACACATCATTGTACAGATGCCAGGCCTCAGCATGAGCCTTTAGGAGGTTGTGGCCAACGATGTAGGGGGCAGTGCCAGGCCTAAAGGAGATTCCTGGAAACACAGGGATGTCAACAAAGAATGAACATGGCCAAGAATATTGCTCTCTCCCTACAGATAACATCTATGTTTGGGAAAAAGCGTGTAGATTTTGGTATTAGGAGGAAGCGAATTCAAATCCTGGCTGTGTAACTTTGGTTTCTAGCTGGCTGTGTAACTTTGGGTAATTCAGTCTTTCAGATTCCTCCTTGGCAAAGTGAGCAATAAGAAAGTTCTTGTGAGAAGGAAATGGGAGTGTGTATGTGAAGCACCTAGCAGCACTGTGTCTGGTGAGAAGATGGTAAATGTTGGTTTCTGTAACATTCTCCCAAAGAGTGGCTCCTACAGATCGGGCCAGGTACCCAGCAGAGTATGTGCCTTGGGAGTGGACATCCTGGAACTCTGTGGGGACCTACAGTGGAAGTAAGGGTTGGAGAATTCGGCTGATGAAAGCAGCTGATAAGAGATTCCTTGAGAGCAAATGTCGTGAGAAAGGCCCCACCTCTCACATGTTAAAGGAAGTTGAAGGAATGGTAAACCAAAGCACCAACCAAGGACCAATGGGAGATAAATGTGGTAACGACTTAAGCTCAGAACTAGAGAAAAGGTGAATTGGATGGTTCTAAAGGCACAAGAACAGGTCCACAGTCCCTTATTCAAAACCCTTCAGGTCTATGTGGTCTGGAAGTACAAGTGTTTTGTGTCTTAGAAAAGTAATAAGTTGCAGATAACTTTACACAGCACCCCAATCAGACCCAGGAGAGCGCTCTGTAATCAAGGACCCGAATGTGGCTGCAGCAGAAATGCCCACATTAAGTGGGATAATAATGTCTGTAAGCAGCCTCGTATTGGTTCAAGTCAGGATGAGCTCAGGTGAGCCGAATCAGTTCTTGGAAACTTGGGTTTTGAAGTTGCAGAAAACACACTGTGGACCTGTACAGTCTGATGGCCTGTCCTTTCCTACATCAATTAGTCCCTGTCTCTGATCTCAGGAAGCTTTCCATCTGAGGCAGGGCAAAAAAAGCACAAAGAAATGAAGCCATTTGGAGGTACTGACCTGTAAAATCCATGTTTAGCAAAAAGTGGTGTCAGAAGGGGAAACCTGCTGTGTGTCAGGCAGCCTTGAACAAGAGCAGAGATTCAGAGGCAGCACCACTGAGCTTTCTTGGCCTCTTCTTCCAGGGCCACCTGGATTTCAAGTTTTGGTGGGGCTAAGAATGCCATGCTCCAGAGAGCTGGCAAGTTGAGCCTGGGACCCTCACCTGGAGCTGATGTCCCATAGCCATAGCCCTGGTTAGCGATGACAAAGGGCTCGTTCAGGGTGATCCAAAACTTCACCTTGTCCCCGAGCCTCTGGAAGAGCACCTCTGCATACTCTTTAAACCGCTGCACAATGGTCTCATTCTCCCAGCCTCCAACATCCTGGAGTGCCTGTGGCAGATCCCAGTGGTACATGGTCACCTGTGGAGAAAGCAAGATCAGCATCTCCATCCAGAGTGCTCCAACCACAGCAGAGAAGGAATGAGAAGACCAAACAGTTCAAAGGTTCTTTGGTGGGATAGGGAGGGCAGAAGTGTTGAAGTGTGAGAGAATCAACATCTGCGTCGGAGAAGACTGGGTTTGAGTCCCGGCTCTGCCATCTGCCCGCTGTGTGACCCTGGCTCAGGCACTGAGACCTGCACATCATGGAGTCGTGGTGGGGCCAGGGATCCTCACCACTAGTGCTCCAGAACCTCCCTGCGTAGACCATGCTGAGCGTCTGAGGCTCTGAGGCTCCGGGAGAGTGGAAGTGTTTCCCTTATAAAGGGACACCCCCGAGAACATCATCCAGTGTGTCTGCATGCTCTTCCTGTGCAGCTGGGAACCCTTTGCTGGAGACGGCCCCCCTGGCCACGTCCATGTGGCCTTCCCCTTGATGCCC
This sequence comes from Mirounga leonina, assembly GCF_011800145.1. Lineage (NCBI taxonomy): Eukaryota > Metazoa > Chordata > Mammalia > Carnivora > Phocidae > Mirounga > Mirounga leonina. The sequence continues at coordinate 91,777,288 of NW_023270377.1, read as the reverse complement.
TCACACACCCCATCTTGGCTAAGCGGGGTCTCCACTGTCCTCGGTCTGCACGGGGCCTGCTAACCATCTTCAGCCCAGACGCAGTCTCTCCCTTTGCCTGGCATGCCTTCCCCTGCCCACGTATCCATCCAGATTCTCCTCTCTATTCAAGCCCCACACCGCCCTAGCGCCTTTGCTTTCCACCACGGCTCGGTGCCCTCAAAGCTCTACCGTCCTTGGCCCTGAGCTGCCTGCCCTCTGATGGTGTTCAGAATTGTGTGTGATGAAGTTCATTGTCCACTCAGACCCTGGGTCCCACAGGGCAGCCACTGGCCATGTTTTCTCTCCGCATTCATGGTAATAAGTGCTGCATGGCTAGTTAGCTCCTGCCATGGTATCAGTATGGGCAAAGAAGTCCAGATAGCACTTTATTTGGGGCGAGGTGGGGGGGAGTCGGAACCGTGGGGATTACGGTCTGGCTGCAGTATGTAATCTCAGCCATACAGCAGAGGAAGTGCAGAGCTTCGTAGAAGGTGCCCTCCACCGCTTTACCACACGTGCCCAGGGCAAGAGGCAAAGCGTCCTTAGGCTCCCAAGTAAAACTCTAAAATTTTGGTGAGATCCAAGTAAGCTCACAAGTGAGCTTCTGTATCATTATTCATAATAACTCTGAGCTGAAAACGACGTGCCCTTTTGCCCCAGTAATTCTGCTCCTAGGACCACAGCCTACGGATGAATTTACAGCCAGGTGACTCACTGCACTACTGGTTAAAATGGCAAAAGACTGGAAAAGCCACAGGGAAGAGTGTTGATAAAAAGGAAAAGTAGTTCTAGAGGTAAGGAACAAACAGAATTCCACGTAACTTAAAAAGAAAAATCGACAAGGAAACTAGATACAGATATGGAATTATGGGCCAGAAACACTGTTAAAAAAAAGCAAGTACCAAACTGCATGTATGTGAGAGTTATGAAAAAAGAGGGAGAAAGGAGCAGACGTGCACACATGTATACGTCTCCTGGCTAATGGATGCAAAAGGAGGCCATGAGAACCTAGCCAACTTGACTGCCTTCTTTAAGCCAGGGAACTGGATGGCTGGGGGTCAAAGATTGCAGGCAAATCTTCATTGTGGACTCTTACACCTTTAAAATTCTGTGCCATGTGAATTTACTGACAGTTCAAAACCTGAATCTGAAAAGAGCACTTTGTGTATGGAACAAAGAGCCCCCTGGCCCAACCGGCTCCCACACGTGGACTGGATCAGAGCCCGGCCAGGGCCCAACCTCACCTGGGGCTTGATGTCGGCGGCCAGCAGCGCGTCAATGAGCCGCACGTAGTAGTTGAGACCCGCTTCATTGATGTACTTGGTGGTTCCATCCGGGAGGATGCGCGACCAGGCAACAGAGAAGCGATAGTGGGACACACCCAGGTTCTGCAGGGCGACCACGTCCTCAGCAATCTTGTGGTAACTGTCACAGGCCACATCGCCGGTGTCGTCGTTGCCAACCCTCAGTGGTGTGTGAGAAAACGTGTCCCAAATACTGAGTCCTTTGCCATCTGCTCTCCATGCGCCTTCAATCTCAAGGTGACAAGACATGGTCTAGTTAAGTGCTGCAGTCAAGCCCCCCCAAGTTCCTGTCAACAGGGGTGTTGCGAGTCAGGACGCAAGGCAGAGTCACCTCCTCTGGGAAACTTCTCTGGCCACCCTCTGATTTCTGAGCTCCTGCAGCCTTCCGTACATGCTGTCTGTCCACCCCAGCACTGTCGCTCTGCGTCACGCAGTTGTGGGAGCGCTGACGGACCTCCCTAGGGGCTTTCGTCTGGGTGTCCCAGCGCTCAACACAGCAGAGTCTGGTGTATGGCAGGTGCTCACTAGAAGTCGGAATGAACAATGCCACATGCCTCCAGTCCCCATCAAGGTCAAAAAATACCAGTGGTGCCACTGTGGAGGCAGAATTTCTAATTTCTAACCCGTGTCATGGTTTCTGTGCCTCCTTTCTCTCCTCCCACCTACCTTATAGGGAAAGTGACCGTAAGCCACTGGGCAAATGCCTACTTAGAGACTTAGGTAATGGGACAGGTACAAGTTCTGTAATTTACTTTTTTTTTTTTTTAATTGATTTATTTTGGAGACAGAGCAAGCATGCACGAGCTGGGGTGGGGGGCAGGGGCAGAAAGAGAGGGAAAGAGAGAATCCCAAGTAGACTCCCCACCAAGCAAGGAGCCTGACGCGGGGCTCGATCCCACAACCCTGCCATCACCACCTGAGCCGAAATCAAGAGTCAGACACTTCACTGACTGAGCCAGCCAGGCGCCCCTACTTCACTTTAAAGCACTACAGCACATGTGCTGTGATGTTATGTGACTGGCCGCCGCCAAGGTAGTGCTGGTATCCCAGCCAGGAACACCCGCCCAGGCCTGGCCTGCACAGCCCCCATGCGAGCGGTGGGCCCAGGGCCAGCAGGCCCGCACCGGTGCAGGAGATGGGCTTGGTGGCTGGGAGATTGGTGAATGCAGGGAGATGGAGAACATAAGTGACGAGGTTGAGGCTCTTCGGAGCTAGATTTTTCACCACTGGAGAAAGGAGATACAAATACGGCAATGGGAAGGCTAGCATTAAGCCTATGGAGTGGGGTTGGAAGAGGAGATATCAGTATGAACTCACTGTTTTTCAATCTACATAGAGATGGGATGGATGTAGAAATACATACAAGTGCACGTGTTTGCGTGTACACACGTGTATTTCCTGGCTCTGTCTATGCGGGAGCTGAGGAATGCAGACACCCCAGTGGTGGTGAGCACACCCAGCACCTAGACCTGGGGTTCTAAATGCCCCGTCCGGTAAAAGAGGCCGGGGCTCATTAGAGAAATAGATGGTTATAAGGCTGGGGCAGAAAAAGGCCCAAGATGAGCCTGTAGCATCTTGTACCAGAAAGAACTAAGAAAGTGCTCAAAGAATGATGGGCCATGTGAAAGGGACACAGGATCAGGCTAAAAGGCACACCCCCCGCCATGGGAAAATGTGAACATCTAAATACATAACACTAGCAAAAGTATAACTGATTGAATAAAATAGGACTCCATGAGACCATACTGCTGATGTACATTTATATAGTATAAGTAAATAGGAGAAAAGTAAAAGCTTGACCCTTCTGTTGAGTGCCACCTAACAAATACAAGAGGAATGATGAAATGAGAAAAATCAGTTTGTCGGCTATCACTGTAATAACCGATTCAGGCAAAAATTATTAACAGTTGCTAGAATAGGTAAAATTTGATGAGGAACAGGTTATTTATAGGGTCTCCAAGTAGCTCCCCACAAAATACTTATCATTTATAACTATAAAATACTAATTTTATGGTAGAGAAACCTGGAGAAGACCTTCTCATTCAAGTGATAAAATCAGGTTCATATACATATAATATCTATGTGTATGTATATACACACACAGAACATAAGGCAAATGGTAAAATTTTAACAGTTGAGGAATATGGGAAAAGGGTTTATAGGAGTCCTCTACTATTTCTGCAGCTTTTCTCTATGTTCAAAAAGATTTCCAAATAAGAGGTTTTAATAAGAATGCACGATCGGGGCGCCAGTGTGGTGCAGTTGGTTGACGCAGTCTGACTCTTGGTTTTGGCTCAGGTCCTGATCTCAGGGTCGTGAGATCGAGCCCTGCGTTGGACTCATGCTCAGCGCGAAGTTTCTTTAAGACTGTCTCTCCCTCTCCTTCTGCCCTTCCCCCATACGCATGAATGCTCTCTCTCAAATAAATCAATCTAAGAAAAAAAAATGTACAATCAGGTGATATCTAATCAGGAAGCCCACACTATAAGCACTTCTCATCTGTTCTTGATTTGTACATGACACTTTGCTAATTAGACGATCTAAGGTCACAGATGACGAGAATTGTGCCTGCTAACCGCCTGATGAATAGAAGTGGGTGCTTGCTGACGCCAATTTAATCATTCAAGATGTGGGTTGGCTAAAAGCTTTTTAAGACACTCCTTTCCCTTGCATGGACAGGGCTTAAGAATCCTACAGGGCCTGCAGCCTGTGCCCTAGAATCAATTCCCTAACCCTTCCTGTGTCCAGCTGTAAACCTGTGGGGTAGTGGCTCTCCCGCAGGGGCTATTTTGTCCCAAAACAGACATTTAGCAATGTCCAGAAACATTTTTAGTTGTTACAAGCTGGGGAAGAATGTCCTGATGTCTAGTGGCTACAGACCAGAGAGGCTGTTAAACATCCAGCAGGGCAGAGGAAAGCCCCAAAACAAGGAATCATCCATGCCAATGTCCATCAGGCCGAACTGGGGAAACCCTGGACAGCGGGTTCTGTTGGCTTGAAGTGAGAGTAACAGAGTATTGTCTCTGAAATCTTGGCATTTCCTCAAATGATTCTTTCATGCAAGGTGTTGGCCAGAGCACCGAAGAGGACCAAGAACTGGGGTTTCCTCCAGCCCACAGAACAGGATCCATGAACAGCTTTTGTGTTTGTACATTTACTTAATCATGTCCGGACATGGCAGAATTTGGCCTGAGACTTTGCTGTAACCTGGTAGTGCGGTCATCTGGGAGTAGCGAACCCTCACCTCCCTCCAAAACATTTTCAGCAGCTCTGGTTGTCTAGAACACACCCAAGGGCTGAGCGCATCCTGGGTCAGGTCAGCTCACAGCACTGACCCTGACCAGGTCCCACTCCCCCTACTCCTGCTTCAAAGGCAATCAGCAGAGGCAGAAGATGTAAAGCAGCGACTCCTCACTAACTGCCTAGGCAAGTCACGCTTTGTTTTTTATCTTCCATTTTTCTGGCGAAAAGCAAAACCCTTATGTTTTCTGTATCAGTGAGCTTCATTTGGCACGAATAAGCTAACACTGAGATGTGGTCAGGACATCAAAACAAGCCCAGGCCCCTGTGACAGTCATTCTGAGCCAACTGCCTGCTTGGAAGAGGCTGGGTGACAAATAGCCCCATTCCAGCAGAGGAGCTTCCTGTTTGCACGTCTCTGCCTAAGTGTCTGTGCCCAGCTTCACTGCTCCGTTTTGCCTGCCAACACCCGTCTCAGCACAGCCCTAGAAGCTGGTCTGCCTGAATTCGGGGATGTGAAGAAGCCAGGCTGTTCAGGGAAAGGACCTCCCCGACTCCCTGCATGGTACCTGTACTTCCCTCCCACAGGTCTGTGAGAAGCCCCTGCTCTTACCTGCCCTCCCGGGGGGTGCACAGAAGGTACGCAACACATGTTGCTGAACGGCCCCGGACTTCTCACCTGATAGGCGGCGGAAGCCGCACTCCAGATGAAGCCCTCGGGAAAATGTCCATAGAGAAACTCATCTTCCCTGGGCTGTGGCATGCCGTTGTTGGTGATGACCTCCGTGTAGTACCTGGCCGAGGCTCTGGCTGTGCGAGGCCTGTTTGTGTTACTGAAATCTACATGGTACAGTCCAAACTTGACTGTGTAGCCATTCAGCCACTCAAAGTTGTCCATCAGAGACCATGCAGAATAGCCTCGAAGGTCTACACCATCCAGTCTGTAGGCTGGGAACACCCCAAAGGGAGCAGAGAAGAGCTTTACACCAGGAGGGTGAGGTTCCCCAGGAAGCCTAGCCAAGACTGGCCCCTCATTCAAGACAGTAGTCCTAAACCATTACCTCCTACACACAAGTAATGTATGCCCAGATAGACATATCACCTTGTCTTTTTTGCCAGCACTGATGCCCTCACAGCAATAATTAATGACCGATCTTTGCAAAATCAAATTCTTTTGTTGGGGTAAAGGGACATGCCTCAAATCAACAGTCTCAGCCCACTTTAGAAGTTAAACATACAAATGTGAATTAGAGAAGAGTTTCTTGTTCTGGGGTGCATGGAACTCACCAGAATATAAGCTCCATGTTATCTTTTTGTTCACTGCACTTAGAATAGAACTTGTCACATAGCAGTTGCTCAGTAAGGAATGGATGGACCCATGAAAATACTCTATTTGTGGGAAGATGACCGTAGCTTTTTTTCAGATTTCTGAAGGGATATGTAACCCCAGATAGGAAAAGAATTATGGAGTTAGGGCCTAAGAGAGACTTGTTGATGGTTTGGAATCCACTCCGCCAAACTATGGATGCTGGAAGATTCTGTAGAGGGGACATGAATGCTCACATACCTTTCAAAGCTTCATTGATGTAGGTTTTGTGGTAAAATATCCTATCGGTATCTTCCACTTTCGGATTACTCAGCCCCACTCCGTTTTCAGTGATGTAAATGGGGATGTCCCCATACTCTTCCTTGATCCAGTTGAGCAGTCTTCGCGTCCCCCAGGGCGCAGCTCTGTTCATTGCTGTGGAAGGCCATGAAGAGTCCTCCTCCTCGGTTTTCTCCTGGTCATCTTCATAGGAGGGTGGGTTTAACCTGGGCGTTTTGTGCTGCACAATTCTGGAGTAGTAGGTGTTGAGGCAGAACACGTCGGCTGTAGCCCTGATGTACCTCTTCTCTTCTTCAGTGAAGCTTGGCAGGCGGGAGGTGGCTAAGTGTTGAAGTTCACTCCTATTCCCCACTTTCCACTTCATGGCATCGGGATAGTCTCCATTTCGGAAAATGGGGTGGGCGAACCAGCCCAGTGAGAACTGCAGTGATCGGTCAGCTGCCTCCACGTCCCTCAGGATCTCCGGTGACTTGGGCTCTGCCCAGTGTGTACTGAGGCTCAAAGAGATGACCCCCTTCTGTTCCTGCCTATATTTCTCATCATAAGTGTGATAGACTCTGGCATGAGCTTTGATGATTGCATGGCCAATCCTGTAAGGTGCCCAACCTGGGTCCTTCACCTGTGGAGGAAACTCCCCTGAGCCATAACCTAACCAGGCCTGGTATGTGGGCTCATTAAAGGTCATCCAGAACTTGACTCTGTCCCCAAAGGTCTGGAAACAAAAGTCTGCATAGCTGTTAAACAACTCAATCAAGGAAGGATTTTCCCAGCCTCCAATATCCTGGAGGGCCTGGGGCAGGTCCCAGTGGAACAGTGTCACCATGGGTGAGATGTTGCTTGCCACCAAGCCATTGATCAGCCTGTTGTAATAATCAACACCATGTCTATTGATAGAACTCTTTCTCCCTGTTGGGAAAATCCGAGACCAGGAGAGAGAGAAGCGATAGGCCTTCACCTTCAAAGCTCGAAGCATATTCAGATCGGCATCCAATTGGTTATAGCTGTCACAGGCGATGTCTCCAGTGGCGTTGTCTTTCACACTGCTCCCTGGTGTGTGGGTGAAGTTATCCCAGATGCTGGGGCCTTTGCCATCAGCATCCCAAGCTCCTTCAATCTGATAGGCTGATGAAGACACGCCCCACAGAAAGTCATCCCTGAAAGTGCCATGGTAGAACAGATCTCTTTCAAACTTGGGTTGGTTGGAGAACTTTTCCCAAACTACTTTAGCCTTGGAGGGCACATCAGATGGAAAAGTGAAGGCTCTCATTTTAGGCGGAAAGTTTGCTGTACTGGGTGGTGGCAGTCTCTTTACTACCTTGGGAAGGAAACCGTTCTTTTCAATGATGCTGGTGAAAAAGTAGGCAGACTTCCTGGGAGTCCTTGGCTTGCTGCTATTATTGAAGCTGACGTGGTGCAGCCCAAACCTCTGGCTGTAACCAGAGGGGCCTTCGAAGCCATCCATGAGGGCACGAGCGATGTAAGATCGAACATCCACCAAGTCCTCCTTAACAGCTACAGAAAAAAACAAAACTCAGGATTATTTTAATGTCTCTGTTACTGATGTTGCTATTTAAAGGTTTTCTTTTGATATGCACACTTTGGAGGGGACTTGGGTTACCCCAAAAATGCTAACCCTTTTTCCCTAGAATGAATAAAAGAAAAATTCCTAAGACCCTACAAATCATCAGGCCACATCTATGGTCATAAGTCTCAATCCAGAGGAGCATCCCTGCCTTAAAATGAATATGAGAATGTGTCCCATCTGCTATTATCAGGGCTTCTTAATTTTTTATAGAATGCATAAATATTTACAATGTACTTTTGTTTTTCCTTATGTTTAGCAATACGGACATAAAATGATCACACAGCCCATCTTTAAAAAGAGAAATAAAGCCTACAGTAAAGTATTCCCTGGTACAGTGGGTTGAATAGTGATTCCCAAAAAGATATGTCCAAATCTTAACTTCCCATACCAGTGAATGTAATCTTATTTGGAAAAAGAGTCTTTGTAGATGTAATTAAATTAAGGATCTTAAGATGAGATCATCCTACATTAACTGGGTGAGTCAGAAATCCAATGGCAAGCATCCTTAAAAGAGAAATAGAGAAGGTCCACATGAAGATGGAGGCAGAGATTGGGGTGATACAGTCACTAGCCAGGGAATGCCTGGAGCCACCAGAAGCTGGAAGAGGCAAGAAAAGAGTCTACTCTGGAGACTTTGGGAGGGAGAGTGGCCCTACTGACATCTCCATTTTGGACTTCTGGCCTCCAGAAATATGAGAAAATATGAAAGAAAGAGAGAGAGAGAGAGGGAGGGAGGGAGGGAGAGAGAGAGAGAGAGAGAGAGAGAGAGAGAGAGAGAGAAAGAAAGAAAGAAAGAAAGAAAGAAAGAAAGAAAGAAAGAAAGAAAGAAAAGAGAGAGAGAGAAAGGAAGGAAAAGAAAAAGAAAGTCTAGTGAGTCAACCAAAAACCAGCATCAGAGTAAAGCAATGGCTTTGGGCTCAAACTGGGAACCAGCAAAGTATTAAGCCCTATTTTTAACAGATTACACAGCCTCTCAACAAGCACTAACTGTATAAGAGGCAGGTAATTCATATATTTTGTATAGTTCATTTAATCATTCAATAAATAATTTAGTAAGCACCTACATTGTCCCAGGCTGTAATAGGCTCTGGAAACAAAGAGGAATAGAAGCCTCATAGGTTTGTGGGTATTGCTGAGACAGAAATAGAAAGGCATACTGTTTCACTCACTGGCTGTTTGGGCACATCATGTAATTTCTCTGAGCATCAGTTTTCACAATTGTTCTATGAGGATATCTGCTTACTGTGCCTGGGTGGCTCAGTCAGTTAACCGTCTTTGGCTCAGGTCATGATCCCAGGGTCCTGGGATCGAGCCCCGCATCGGGCTCCCTGCTCAGTGGGGAGCCTGCTTCTCCCTCTCCCACTGCTGCTCCCCCCTGCTTGTGCTCTCTCGCTCTCCCATTCTCTATCAAATAAATAAATAAAATCTTTTAAAAAATTATTAGGGGCACCTGGGTGGCTCAGTCGTTAAGTGTCTGCCTTCGGCTCAGGTCATGATCCCAGGGTCCTGGGATCGAGCCCCACATCGGCTCCCTGCTCCGCGGGAAGCCTGCTTCTCCCTCTCCCACTCCCCTTGCTTATGTTCCCTCTCTCGCTGTGTCTCTCTCTGTCAAATAAATAAAATCTTTAAAAAAAAAAAAAGATATATGCGCCCTGTTCATTGCAGCATTAGTTACAACAGCCAAATTATGGAAGCAGCCCAAATGTCTATCAAAAGATGAATGGATATAGAAGATGTGGTATTTATATATACAATGCAGTATTACCCAACTGTAGAAAAGAATGAAATCTTACCAATTGCAACAACATGGATGGATATAGAGGGTATAATGCCAAGTGAAATAAGTCCATTAGGTAAATACAAATACCATATGATTTCATTCATATGTGGAATTTAAGAAACAAAACAAAGAATACAAGAGACAAACCAAGACTCTTAACCATAGAGAACAAACTGATGATTACCAAAGGGGAGGGGGTGTGGGGATGGGTGAAATAGGTGAAGGAGATTATGAGTACATTTATCATGAGGAGCACTATGTATAGAATTGTCAGATCACTATATTGTATACATAAAACCAATATAACACTGTATGTTAACTATACTGGAATTAAAATTTAAAAAAATTTTAGAAGACATACATACAAAAGAATGATTCTGTAGATATGAATTAATTGGATCAAAGTGAATGGTGTGGAATGTAGGCGTTATAGTTAAAGAAGATGGAGAGGAATGTGGCCAGAACAATGAGGGAAGATTTAATGGGTTGGAGTCCCATCTTATAATGCCATTGTCATCCTATATTGTAATTTTCTGTGTTCCTCAGTAGACTCTGAGTGTCCTATGGGAAAAGATGATATTTGTTCACTATTTAACCCCTATGGTCTTGTGCAATGTGTGGCACATAATAGGCACTGAATACGTTTTTATTAAATGAATGCATTAAAAGATGATGAGTCTTGATCAGTGGATAAGACTCAGATGGGCAGAATGTAGAAGGCATTATAGGGAATAAGAACATAGGAACAAAGACTTGAGGCTTCTGGGGGAGACAGGAGGGTAATGTTCGGGATTCATGATATTACTACTACTACTACTTTTGGCTTCATTTTCCTGGAAGACTGTCTTTGTCTCATTAAACAAAACTCTGAGGCTTGGAGAAATACCAAGTACCAAGTACCAAGAAGTACCAAGAAGTTCCAATCACCAGCATATCCACCATTCTTACCCTTGAGCACCTCGTTGATATATTTTTTGAAGTAGTCTACTCTCAAGGAATCTTCAAAGAGATCTTCGGTCTCCCCTGTGGGCATGCCATTCCCAGCCAGGTAGATCGGAACTGTTCCTCTTGTATATTCCAAATATGCAAACTGCAACAGTCTCCTTATACCCCAGGGCACCACATAAATCCAAGGGGATGAGGTCTGGGGCCAAGCAGGGTCCACATGTTGGGAGAAGCCTCCAATGGTATCATAGCTGGGGATGCAGGAATCTTCTTGGGCCTTGCTGATAAGGCGGGAGGTATAATGAGACAGACCCAGAAAATCAGCGGAGCCTTTGAGGAGCTGCTTCTCTGCCTCGGTGAACTCAGGGAGCTGGGCCACAGGACTGGGGCACTGTTGGTTCATCTGTTGGATCTGGGCCTTCAGGGCAGCAGGGTAGTCTCCATCCACAAAGATGGGGTGTGCAAACCAGCCCAGCATGAAGTGCAAGAAGCGTTCAGAGGCTCTGAGGTCCTCAGGCCTCTCTGGAGACAGAGGTTCTGCCCAGTCTGAGTTCAACACAATGCCCACGCGTCCCTGCTGCCGTGGACGATAGTGGCTATTATAGTGGTGCCAAACTCTGGCATGAGCCTTGAGAACCAAGTGAGCCACCTTGTGAGGAAGAAAGAAGGAAATACAGTGCTTAATAGCAACCAACAGTAAAGCCAACAACCATAAGCCAAGAGCAAGTCTACGACAACATCAACAAGTTAACACCAATGTCAATGTTACCAATGTTAATGACAACACTAACACTGAAAATGTCCACGTCAATAACAAGAGTAACGTAAACAACATCAGCAAGTCATCAACAAGTTAATGCCAGTGTCAGGGGCGCCTGGGTGGCTCAGTCGTTAAGCGTCTGCCTTCGGCTCAGGTCGTGATCCCAGGGTCCTGGGATTGAGCCCCACATAGGGCTCCCTGTTCAGTGGGGAGGCCTGCTTTTCCCTCTGCCCCTCCCCCTGCTTGTGTTCCCTCTCTTGCTGTCTGCAGAATAAATAAATAAAAAATCTTAAAAAAAATTAATACCAATGTCAACAAGTCAGCAATATCAATAAGAAGTTAAGACAGATGCTAACAGTGTCAGTAAATCAACGGCATGGACAATGTTGACACGGACAACACCATCAACACCAGTGCCAGCAACATCAACAATGCAGACAACAGAGTCAGTAAGTCAACGACAATGTCAACGAGTCACCACCACTGACAGGTCAACAGCAGCAGCATCAATAACCATATTTCGTAGTAAACACTGTTAATGAATTCTCTCACGAATTTCTTACAACCTTATATGGGAAGTATAATTATTATTACCACTGTACAGAGGAGGGAAACAAGATCCAGAGAGATGTAGAATGCAGGAAGTCTGACTCTAGGCCTGTACTGTCCCAAACAATGCTATTCTGCCTTTGTTCTCAGTAATCCTTATTGACTAATTCATCAACAACGAATTTGGGGGGTCATTTCAGTTGACATACAAGGGATGGGACAATTCTTTCTAACCTACCGGTCTTCCTTTCTACTTAATGAAATCTAGGAAGAAAACCCATGACCAGGAATCTCTTTGTAGACTCAACTCAAGGTCTTACAAAAGTCAACAGCTTCCTTTGGCAGAGCACCGTGGGAAAACGGGCAAAAGCGGGGTGCCTGGAGTATAACAAACCTAGATTTGAATCTTGACTTTGTCACTAACTTGCTGAGTAAACTCAAACAATCTTCTCATTCAGTTTCCTTGTCTGTAAGAAGTGGTAATTACGGATCCATTTAGGACAAAGTAAGATCGTGTATATCAAGCACCAAGCAGGAAGCTGGAGTGCAGGAGGGAGCTTGCTGCAGTCTAGCTTCCTTTCCTTTTTCGTTATCATCATCTGAAGAGGACGACACTTATTTTTGAAGAATTTATTATCAAAATATGCTCTAGGAAGTGAAACTCCTCACTGCTTCTCATGTTCCAAATGTTAGTCCTTAACTGGGTCCTCAACTCCATGGCAAACTGTGCTCCTTTCCAAAAAGCAGAAATGCTTGCCTTCTAAACCAGTCCGCGTCAGGCAGGGGGCTCAGTGGAGGATCAGACAACTAGCAGAACCAGCTACTTGTAAGAACACGGAAAAGGGTTAATGAGATGTCAGGTGAAAAATGCACACTAGGGTGATTGTGATGTGTCAGTGCAGGGTCATCAACTGAAGCAAATGTACCATGCTGGTGGGGAGGGGGTGTTGATAATGGGGGAATCTAGGGGGAGGGGCAGAGGGTATATGGGAAATCTAGGTAACTTCTGTTCAATTTTGATGTGAACTTCAAACTACTGTAAAAAAATAAAAGTCTACTTTAAAAATATGCACTAAATTGAGTGCACTCTGAGTACACTGTGAATGCAAGGGAGCCAGGACTGGATGGAAACAAGGGCAGAATTAGGAGAGACACTTTTTCTTTGAAATTTTCCCTTGATGGTATTATACTATTTTAACTAATACATAAAAGCAAGACGTGAAGGAGCAAAGTGAGGTGGACTTTCTAGGAGCCACACTTGTAGGGATAAGAAGCCAAAGGAGAAGCCTAAGGAGAAGAGATTAGGATGAGTTTTACAATGAGGAGACAAATAGAAAGGTTTCAACCTTCCATTTTCCGAAATGTTCTGTGTATACGGTCACTTTGCTGAACGAGAGCAGAGTGGAAGCCTTGACTTCAGTGTTATAGGGATTTTTGGCATTTCATCAAGTCACTGATTCCGATTTTTCTAGTGCATTCTGACTGTGGACATTTTGGACTGTTCTCTAATTTTCTTATATGTATTTGTATCATCTCCTCCAAAAAGTTTTAAATCTCAAGGACATGGGCCATGCATCCTCCTTAACACCCAGCATGGGGCACAGCAAAGACTCCTATTTCTGAACAGAACCCAAGTGCGGCAGGAGAAAGCCAGACTAAAGGTCCATCCTGGAGAAGGCTGCCAGGGGAAGCGGAGATTCTGAAGAAATATGGAAATGATGGGAAGGACCTGTATTAAGCCATTTAAATTTTTGTCTCCAGTATATACATCCCCTTCTTGTGGGAATGATACGCTGACTAGGCTCTGGAAAGCCAAACCCTTTCTCCCGCCCCACCTCTCAGCCAGTGTGTGAAGGGTAGAGCTGGGATCGGGACCCAGACCAGTGCTGGCATTCCAGTCCCCTAGCCTAGACCCAGTGACCGGTTCAGGGATGGGCACGCCACCCGTGCAGCAGCCCGGAGGCCCAGGCACGGGTTTGCTGGGAATGCCACAAGAGAGGCAAGCTTTCCTGCTCGTCTTGAAAGAGGGTTTCGCAGGCAGCCCAAGTAGAAAGCCAGTAGGGGGGCAAGAGAGGAAGAGAAATCGAGTACTAGTGGCAGCGTTTTGGGTCTGATCAGGCTCCACTGAGACCAGCTAAAACCCAGACTTTTCCATTTCCTGAGCAGCCAGATTCCCTCTTTGCTTGGGTCAGCCTAGGTTTGGTTTTCCGTCACCTCCACTAAGAGTCCTGGCTGACGTGGAGAACTTGCTGTGGAGTCAAGTAGACTTGGGCCCGAACTCTGGCTTCAAACGGCTGCCCGTCTACAGATGCCATCATGAAGCAGTTTCTGCTCTCTGGGCCCCCAGTTCCCTCAGCCACCAGCGCCGTTCCACGGATGCCATGACTTTTGCAAGTGCCAGCATGGTGTCTGGACAAAACAAGGTGATTAACAATTTCCCGCGCCTTCCCTCCCCCGCTCTGGCTTTCTTTAAAGGACGGGAAGGAGAGGCCTGCTGAAGAGAAGAGAAAAGGACTTTTCTCCCAGAGCAAGGTCTCCCCCAGTGAGGCGGCCCGACGGGGCCCAGAGGTACCTTAAAAGAGGCCACCCCCGGGTCCGAGATGCCCGGCGCGTGTCGGCCAGTGCCATAGCCGGCGTAGCTCATCACCCACGGCTCGTGGAAGGTCACCCACAGCTTCACGCGGTCCCCGAAGGCGGCGAAGCAGAAAGCCGCGTAGTCCAGGAAGGCGTCCACCACGCTGTCGTTCTGCCACCCGCCGTGCTCCTGCAGCGCCCGGGGCAGGTCCCAGTGGAAGAGCGTGGCCATGGGCTGGATGCGCGCGTCCAGCAAGCTGTCCACGAGCCTGCTGTAGTAGGCGACGCCCCGGCGGCTGGGCCGGCGCCCGCGCCCGCTGGGGAAGATGCGGGACCAGGAGATGGAAAACTTGTACACCTGAGCTCCGAGGCCCCGAAGCAGGGCCACGTCGGTGTCCACCTTGTGGTAACTGTCGCTGGCCACCTCCGGCGTCGCGGCGCCCTGGGCGGCGTTCGGGCGCCCCAGTGGGTCCCAGACGCTCGGCCCTCTTCCGCCCTCGGCCCAGCCGCCTTCCACGTTAAAGGCTCCCGTGGAGACGCCCCAGAGGAAGCCTTCGGGGAACACATCCCGCAGGAACGCGTCTCTTTCGGCCCCGGACTGGCTGGCAAACGTCCCCCAGACTCTCCGGTAGGCCGAGGCCCGCGGCGGCCACACGGCCCGCTGCACCGCTGCCTGAAGGGGAGGGCCGGCCGTCGGCGAGCAGGGCCCGCTGCGGGATTGGGAAGACAAGGGGACACGGGAATGACTCTGCGGGTCCTCTGCCCTGTGACGGCACCGTGTGTCATCAGTTAGGGCTCCAGGGACACGGAGTCAAAAGCCATCCGCACTAGGTTGTGGGCAGGAAGTGACTGAGGGGTGGGAAAATTACTATTATTGCCCCTCCTTAGGTACATTGTTATTGCTCCTGCAGGAGTCAAAACAGTGGGCCAAGCCTCCTGTTCCCTGTATTAGCTTGTCCTTGAGTACCGGTTTTGGTTCTGATGCCATGCTTTTTTCTTATTTATTATTTATAAAAAAAAAAACACAAAACATAGCTAATTGGGGCCCCTCGGTGGCTCAGTGGGCTAAGCATCAGACTTGATTTCTGCTCAGGTTATGATCTCAGGGTCCTGATATCGAGCCCTGTGTTGGTTTCCTGATTAAGAGTCTCTCTCTCCCTCTGCCCCTACCCACCTCGCTCGCTCGCTCTAATTAAATAAAAACAACATAGTTAATAATAATGATGGCTTTAATTCATTCTGCCTTGATTCTGTGCTGGCCACTGTGATAAGAATGTAGGTCTCATTTAATTTTCACAAATTTATGAGATAAGTACTATAATTATGTATTCTTACCCTGCAGAAAAGGAAACGGAGACTTAGAGAAATAAGTTCTGGGCATCAGGGGACCAGCACCTATAAACCAGCTGGTACAGAAGTAGTTCAATAATTGAGCTATTGCTATAGCTCTACTGATATGCACCAGCTAAATATTAACACTAGCTCTTCCACCGAGACTTGCCCCGGGGCACTGCAGGAGCACGGTGAGTGGCAGTCCTTTCTTCATGCTGCCTCGATTATGGACATAATGGCAGGATCTCAAGCATCCATCCTGGACCATAAGGTAGAAGATAGGAGCCTTGATTCCCAGTGATTATACCTATTCTAGATTATCCATCTCCAGTCTTTTTTTTAAGATTTTATTTATTTATTCGAGAGAGAGAACCAGTGTGGGGAGAGGCAGAGGAAGAGGGAGAAGCAGACTCCCCGCTGAGTAGAGAGCCTGACATGGGGCTTGATCCCAGGACCCCAGGATCATGACCTGAGCTGAAGTCAGACGCTTAACTGAGCCACCCAGGTGCCCCCCATCTCCAGTCTTTTTAATGTAAATGAACTCCTATCTTCTTTTCTTTTTTTTTTTTTTTTTAGGATTTTATTTATTTGACAGAGAGAGACACAGCAAGAGAGGTAACACAAGCAGGGAGAGTGGGAGAGGGAGAAGCAGGCTTCCCGCCAAGCAGGCAGCCCGATGCGGGGCTTGATCCCAGGACCCTGGGATCATGACCTGAGCCAAAGGCAGATGCTTAACGACTAAGCCACCCAGGCGCCCCTCTTATTTTCTTTTAAATGAGAACTTCTCCTTGATCACACAGTTTGCAAATCATTGAGCAGTCTGTGGTATCACTATATTTGTGTGTAGACATTTATATATATATATTTTTTTAATAAAGATTTTATTTATTTATTTGAGACAGAGAGAATGAGAGACAGAGAGCATGAGAGGGAGGAGGGTCAGAGGGAGAAGCAGACCCCCTGCCGAGCAGGGAGCCCGATGCGGGACTCGATCCCGGGACTCCAGGATCATGACCTGAGCCGAAGGCAGTCGCTTAACCAACTGAGCCACCCAGGCGCCCGACATTTATATATTTTTAATATTTCATATATATTCAGATAAATATATATGTGAAATAAAACAATATAAAAATGCTATCCTGCCATGAATGCAGTCTATTTTCTATTTTATTTTTAATCCATTTCTCTCCTTCTGTCTTTCATTCTTTTTTTTTTTAAATAAAACAGTTTTTTCTAACATTTCAAAACAAACCCTAAATTGGTTTCCCAATCTCCAAGTCCTGGCCTGCAGGCTGGAAAGCACAGTTCAATAGCATGTGGCAGTTCCACCAGCAGAGGACAACCTTGATGTCCTGTGTTTGGTCTGGGGAAGAAAATACATGGGGTG
This sequence comes from Mirounga leonina, assembly GCF_011800145.1. Taxonomy (NCBI): domain Eukaryota; kingdom Metazoa; phylum Chordata; class Mammalia; order Carnivora; family Phocidae; genus Mirounga; species Mirounga leonina. The sequence continues at coordinate 91,760,205 of NW_023270377.1, read as the reverse complement.
GGGGTGGGGGGTGCAAGGAGGTGCAGTACAAGAGCATCTCCTGTCCAAGGGCCATCATGTGGAGAGAGGATGACGTTTGTACTAGGTTGGCCCAGAGCACAGAACTGGTAGAAATGACAGGGACTCTGCAGAGGGGCCTCCATCCCATGGAGCAAAACCTGGGTCTTCCAAACCTAAGCACCTTATGTTTTATGAAGCATCAACTAACACATTTGCTAAAACAGCAGTAGGGGTGAAATGATCTATAGTTATGGATTATTCATAATATATGCAGGTCTCTGGAGCACAATCAGGGACACAGGTGACACCCACTCAGTGAAGAGCCTCAGCTGCTCTGACCCAACCCTCCTGACCCTGACTGTCCTCCTGGCTTCGAGAAAATGAGGTCTTGAAGAAATAAACAGCCCCTGTCTAAAATACAATTTGCTCTAAAGGCTTTTTTTTTTTTAAGTTTAAAAATTATTTATGTAAGTAATCTCTACACCCAACATGGGGCTAGAACTCACAATCCTGCGATCAAGAATCACGTGTTCTTCTGACTGAGCCAGCAAGGTGCCCCTCAATTTACTCTAAAGGTTTTAATGCTGGGAGTCCTGGGTTTGCCTAACTTGGGAAGAGATTTAGCACACAAAGCCTCAATCCCTATGCCCAGGCCTTCCAGGTAGCCCTCCTTCAGCTGTCCCTCCCCGGCCCCCAGCTGCCTCAGAGCATCCCAGATAACGCTCTTTCTCCCCTGTCTGGGGAGCAGTGCCGTGTTTCCTGCCACAGTCTGGTGTCAGAGTCATTTGTGGGCCTCTCTGTCTCCCCGCTGAGGTCTAAGATCCTCAAAGGGAAAACCATGTTAATCCTGTTGGAAACCCGCCGCCCGCACTTGCTCCTGCCCCCAGTGGGCTCTCCACCAATGTCCACCTGAGTGAGGACCCCTGGCTGTTAGTTTGATGTTAGCCAGCGTTGGACCTTTGCTTCAGGCCAAGGTTTAGAGGGAGAACCTTAGAGCTGGTGTCACATGACTTCTTGTGGTTTTACAATCACTGAGCTTTCAGGGCAACCCTTCTTTTTTTATGGCCTCTTGAGTTCTATTTTCTGAAAAGACGTGGCCCAGCACTCCTCTACTGACTCTAAGTGTGGTAAGGGAGCAGTTCTGACCTGTCTCCTCTTTCCACCGTTCACACTCCCAGGACAAAGCCTTACATGTAGCAGCCGCTTCGGGCTTGTTGATTTGACCTGCTGGCTTGAAGTGAGTTGAGAGGATTGAACAACAGAATGAAATATACAAGTGCTGGAAGAGGAAAAGTCAAAGAGGTGGTAGCAACTGAAGCGTAGGACTTTGGACAGAGCTGTCCTAGCAAAGTCTAAGATGAAGGGCAAGGAGAGCTCCAGCTGAAAGTCTGGGAAGCCCAATGATTCTTTCTGGTCTTTGTCCTTTGTCCAAACATGGTGCATGAAGCTCATGCGTGTAACACACCCATGGAAGGCCGAGGGTTCTGGGGAACAACCCATGCTGGTTTCCACACCATCTTGTCTTAATCACTTGAGAAGCACGTTAGATTATGAGTGTGTGAGGGTGTCATTATGGGGGTAACCTCAAACCTGCTCTAATTTTTTTTTTTAATATGCCATTTACAAATGTTGTTACTTCAGTTATTCAGTAAGAAATTATTTGCAACCCCACCATAGATTAAAACCTTTCAGAGGCCCCTGGGTGGCACAGTCTGTTAAGCATCTGACTCTTGGTTTCGGCTCAGGTTGTGATTTCATGGGTTGTGGGATCAAGCCCTACATCGGGCTCTGTGCTCAGTGTGGAGTCCGCTTGGGTTTCTCTCTCTCCATTTCCCTCTGCTCCTCCTCCCTTGCTCTCTCCCTCTCTCTAAAATAAATAAATCTTAAAAAAAAATTAAATAAAACCTCTCAGAACACCACTGATCTAGGCTTCTGCCCCACTGCAACAGCTGAATCTCCAACCTACACTGTCTCCTTGTGGGAAAGATGTTTCACAGTTCACAGGAGGAAACAGGTGCAGAGAACTCACCTCACTTACTCAGGTCATGACTTCAGTGGGGTGGTCAGATCTATCTTTAACTCAGCCTTCCACAAACTCACACTACCCGCAACAAGATCTTAAACTAGAAGGCAGGGGCTCAAATCCCAGCTCAGCTTGCTGTGCTCACTTGGGCAAAATGCAAGGCTCCCAAGTGCAGAGTGACAAGTGAGATGCAGAAACACGTGGGCCCAGAGTCAGATGCAGTGGGAGCCAGGCTCTCTCGCTGCCTTCCCCTCTGAGCCTTCATTTCTCACCATGATAAAAATCACTGGCCAAGAGGCAGTGAGCCAACATCGTGGCTGGAACTAGCCTAAGCTAAGCAAAATAAGTCAGTCAGAGGCAGATGACAATAGTCCCCTGAGAGTACACATGTGAAAGAGTAGTCTTCAAATATCAGCTATTTAATAGATTTCAACAGGAAATCTAACATTACCTTGTCTTGGAACTTCGTGAACAGCTTAGGAGCGTATTAAGATCAAACCCAATGGTGAGAACCTGGTGTTCACTTATGGCTGTAAAAGAAGAAGTTTAATTAACACTCCCTGAAGCCCAACCAACAATATTCATGACTCCCATCAATTGTTTTCTTACTTATACAACACACCCAAGCTCCAAGCAATCATTCTAAGCCCCCTGGAAAATACCACAGGCCGAAGATGTAAGGAGCTCAGGAGTGATTTCCATGTACCTAGAACAGTGGTTCTCAAACTTCTGTGTGCATCCGAATCACCTGCAGAGCTTGTTAAACACAGCTTGCTGGGCCCACCCCATAGTTTCTGAAGCAGTGCACTGACGTGGGGCTCAAGGATTTGAATATCTACCAAGTTCCCAGGTGATGCTGATGCTGCTAGTCTGAAGACCACACATGGAGAACAACTGATTTAGAAGAACTCAAACAGGGCGCCTGGGTGGCTCAGTTGGTTAAGCGACTGCCTTCGGCTCAGGTCATGATCCTGGAGTCCCAGGATCGAGTCCCGCATTGGGCTCCCTACTGAGCAGGGAGTCTGCTTCTCCCTCTGACCCTCCCCCCTCTCATGTGCTCTCTCTAAAATAAATAAAATCTTTAAAAAAAAAAAAAAAGAACTCAAACATCAGAAAGAGATGGAATTTTTTATAATTGTCGTGAACTACGCATAAACAATAAATTGACCATTTTAGCCATTTAGAAAGGGGTGGAACTTAAGAACAGAAATCATTATGCCATCAAAAGTGAGTTAGGGTGAGAGTTATTAAGTTGTATCTATGGATGAGTGTCATGAGGTCTTTGAAGCTAGCTCAGCACTGGTTACAGGTAGTAGAGAGGGCACTAGTGACTTCTACCATACTCTGCCTTATAGGGCAACTGGAATGAATATCAGGACACCCAGGAACCTGCCCCTCCCTAGTAGTCCTCAGCTCCTGATGCCTTAACACAATCCACCTTTCCCTTGATGTGACTGGACCCTGAGTGATCTCTTGATCCATGGCCCACCAATCAAATTCACGCTCATGAATTTGAAGTAAGAGACACAGAGAAGATGGTCCATGAGCTGTGGGTCTTAGACCTGAAGGCTTCAGTGAGGTGCGCACCAGGGCCATGTGTGAGCTGAGGTAATGGGGAAAACAGCAAGGGTAAGCAGAGCAGGGGCAAAGGTGAGAGATCTTGGAGGGAGCGGTAATGAAAAGGGACACTCAGGCACAGAGCAGTGCCCATGCTTATACCTGAACCTGGGAGCCTGATGGTCTTTATTTCCACTAGACCAAAGCATCTTTGTCATTTTTGTACAGAACCTGTCTTCTTTCTTGAGTCAATGGGAGCTAAGGGACCAATAATACAAAGGCAAGGGACATTAAACCTGTCTGGCGTGGGCTCTCAGACCAGCCCTCTTCTGGTCCCTCCTCTTACTGGAACCCCAGACTTCTAAAACTGCTACTCCCCAAGCCAATGCACCAAATGTCACTGAAAACCTCTCCAGCAAAAGGGGAACCCTCCTACACTGTGGGTGGGAAGGCAAGCTGGTGCAGCCACTCTGGAAAACAGTATGGAGGTTCCTCAAAAAGTTAAAGATAGAAATACCCTACAATCTAGCAATTGCACTACTAGGTATTTACTCAAAGGATACAAAAATAGTGACTTGAAGGGGCACCTGCCCCCTCCATGTTTATAACAGCACTATCAACAGCAGCCAAATTATGGACAGAGCCCAAATGTCCATCAACTGATGAATGCATAAAGAAGATGTGGTGTAAATATGCAATGGAATATTACTCAGCCACCAAAAAGAATGACATCTTGTCATTTTCAACATCGTGGCTGGAACTAGCCTAAGCTAAGCAAAATAAGTCAGTCAGAGAAAGACAAATACCATACGATTTCACTCATATGTGGAATTTAAGAAACAAAACTGATGAACATAGGGGAAGGGAAGGAAAAATAAGATAAAAACAGAGAGAGAGGCAAACCATAAGACTCTTAACTATAGAGAACAAACAGGTTGCTGGGGGGAGGTGGGGGGGGTGGGCTAGATGGGTGATGGGCATTAAGGAGGGCATTTGTGATGAGCACGGGGTGTTCTATGTAAGTAATGAATCACTAAATTCTACTCCTGAAACCAATACTACACTGTATGCTAGCTAACTTGAATTGAAATAAAAACTTGGAAGGACAAAAACAAACCTCTCCAGCAATGGTCCACTCACCCTCGAGAAGGCTGAAGAGCAGCCCGGTTGAGTTCTTCCTGGTGGAAGGGCAGTCCTGGAATCTCAGATTGAAGATGAAAATTTTCACTTTTGGCTCAATAGTCTGAAAAAGATCAAAGCCAGCAAGTGAACGGAAGCTGCCTAGAGTAAGTGATTTGATAACAGGGACAGATCTTCAAGATGAGAAGCTATGAACACTCTGGTTTGGGAAATGTTCTCTAGCCGGGTCAATTAATAAAGGGAGCAGACTCTAGACCCTGAGGGAAACCAGTCTACACTTTTCAGTAACATTAGCCACCCTCCCCATTGACCCCCAGCAAAGAGACAGGTTCCACATGCTTACAAGGCTCCTCCTAGAACCAGGCACTAAGTGTTGGGACCAGGAACAAGGCCATCCACTCATGTTAGGGGCCTTTGTTACTACAAGAAGCTTAATCAGGTGTCACCATAACAGTATTTATGAATGTCTGGGGTTTGCTTCAAAACAATCTGGCTTGAGGGGCGCCTGGGTGGCTCAGTCTGTTAGGTGACCGACTCTTGACCTCAACTCAGGTCTTGATCTCAGGGTCGTGAGTTAAAAACAACAAGAGCAACAACAAAAAAACCCCAGTCTGGATTGAGAAGGGAAAGGTAGGCAATAGATGGAACAAGGTCAGCCATGAGTCAACAGCTTTTGAAGTTGGGGATGGCGTCATGATACTTTTCTTTCTACCTTTGGATATATTTGACATTTCCCATGATAAAAAGTTAAAAGGAGTGGTCCTCATTCAAATGGAACAGGTGTGACTTTTCTCCCATTTCTAAACCATGTGACTGTGGAAGGAAACATTTGTAGGTTGACCTGTCATTTGACTTCACCTTAAATTACCTTTTTTGGGGAGGCTGGGTTTGGTCATTTTCCCCACACCAAGTTTCTCCTCTTCTGAGGGGCTAAAGGCCACTGAGAGATACCAATACCACCACTGCCAAAGAAGGCAGGCACATTATTTTCTGAGTCACCCGCAACAGTGTCCCTTCTTTACAGATAAGGTGCCTTCAGCTTTGAGAAGCTAAGTGGCCCAGGACCACAATTAGTAGAGTTGCAGCTCACACACAGCCCTTGTCCTTTCCCTTTGCTGGGTCAGTGTGGGAAAGCCCAACTATTAAGGACACAGAGGGTTTTCTCTTTCCTGCAAGGTCAATACACAGTGGGGGCAGCCTGTGATATCATAGGATGGGAGAGCTGGAGGAGTCTTCTGCTGGGTGGAAAATTCCCTGGGTGAGCAGAGCCTTTCCTGCTAAGACGATGTGGGAGGCTGCTCATGGACCTCCTGCAGAATTCAGAAGTGCTGTGGCTCTTTATCGAGGTGCTGGGCCTGAGGATGCCCTCCAGCCCTAAAACACCGGTGTGCTGGTGGGAGGTGCAGCAGCTTAGGGTCCCTGAGGCTCAGAGAGGGACAGGCAAGTGCTCTGGGGAGGGTGGAGGGAAATGGGAAAGGAGCGGGCACCTGCTCCTCGCTGCCCTGCCTTATCTTCCCTGCAGCCCCAGGAGGACGCAGGGAGGCTGGGCTGAGGAGGGACGGTAGGTATGCTGGGAAGGAAGCTGTGGGTGGTGTGATTTGGGTTCCTGGGGAGAACTCAGCTGTTCTTCCTGTCCTGGGGGTGCTAACTGTGTGGGAAAATGCCACAGGCTCGTAACCGACGACCGCAGAGAGAGACAGTCTCCTCTCCAGCTCGGTTCTCTCCTCATAGCTGGTGATCGGGGTGGTCATCCTGAATCTCTGGGGCTGCCTCTGAGCTGTCACGTGCAACATCTGGAATTTAATTCCTACCTAAGGAAATAAAAGGAACAAAGAATCGCAGCAGGGCATAATCAATGGCTGCCAAGTTTGTCCAGGGAAGGTTTTACTGTTTGGCTGGCCAGCTATTGACTGAGGGTTCACAGCTGTATCCAGGCACTGGTGGGAGCAAGTCTTCTTGAAAATGTTTTGATATAAAAAAGGAAACCCGATAAACCACATCCTTAAGCAGAAATTAAGCCCAAGCTCTGTTGATGGGCTCTCTGAAGCATGCTGCGTCTGCATAACCCTGACAGTTTTAAAATGTCAGCTTTTCTGAACCCATTAACTGAGCAACAAGCTCAGCTGGTTGACTTCCTTAAGGATGATAAAAGACAGGTTTAGTTATCACAGGCATTGGAAGGTCTTGAAGACACTACTTAAGTGCCGCTGAAGGACCAGAAATCTGGCTAGCAAGCCCACCAGGGCAGGCTCTGGGTCAAGGCAATTTGGGTTCAGGTAAGAAGATATTTACTAAAAAAAAAAAAAAAAATATATATATATATATATATATATATACATTTACAAAAACTAAAATTATGTGATTTTCAAAAATGCCACTCTCATTATAATGTCCCCAACACCTTGGAATTACTTTTGTTTTGGAGAGGCAGTGTGGTGTCATAAGAAAGCCTGCTTCCAATCCCAGTTCTGCTCCCCACCTAGTGTCTGACCTTGGTTATGTTTCTTGCGTGTTGGGGTCTGCTGTGAGGGGAGAAATATTGTGAGGATAAAGTGCCCCACGTGGTGCTGGGCACAGAGCAGCCACGAAAATCATAGTGGCTATCACTCAAATGTCTTGCAACTGCATCTGCTGGCTTTATGAGATCCTATTACTTATAGATAATAAAAGTGGTGGTGCCTACAAGGGGCAGCAGGAAACCCACAGACCCCAGGGGTGGGACTGACGCTAATTTGTCCGTTTCCAGCTTCCAGCCTCAGGTCGAATGGAGAGTCCACCTAGCTGCAGCACTGAGGGTTTGACACTGAGGAGCTTGGCCTTTCAACAGATAATTCCTCTAACTATCCATCCGGCTTGGGGGTGGGGATGCTGGGATTCCAAACCAGGAGGCAAAGGGCAGAAAGAAGAGGGGAGCGGCTTTGTGCCCACCCCTGCAAGAGCAACAGGAAGGCACGGGTGAATGCTGGTGACCAGGCATCCCCAGAGAGGCCTGTGAGAAGGCAGCTCTTCAGGGGTAAGTATGGAAATGCTGCTAGGACTCGGAAGGTACAATCCGTTCTACCCTATCAGGAGGTGGGGGGAATAGTCAGGACTCCAGGGAATTTGGAGTTTGTCGTCCTCAAGGAAGTTGCTCAGCAGTGACCAAGCACAGGGGAGAAAGCTAACAGGTAGGTAGGTGGCAACCAACATACTTTCTCTAACTAGTCACAATCATTACCCTCGAGGAAAACAATACTGGGAACAGGAAGAAAGGGCCTAAAGTTACAGGAAGGTTCCCAGAGCTGGCCTCTGATTTAGCAGACCTGGGTGTGAAATGTCTTTTTTTTTTTTTCCCAGTTGTGGGGAAATACACATACAATTTACCACCGTAACCATTTTCACGTGTATAGTTCAGTGGCATTAAGTCCATTCACGCTGTTGTATAACCATGACCACTGTCCATGAAATTCCTTCTTAAATCTTAGAAAGAACACTGAAATTTCAATTCTCAGATTTCTACACAAGAGATCACATAAATATTTAACATGATAACCCTCCTGATCCCTTCCAGGGAAGACTGCCTGACCACCACCCCCGCCCCGATGTTCTCCAACAATGCATTCAAGGGCGATCTCCCCCAGTGCAACTCTATATCTCTGCCAACTGTGGGGGCAAGCTCAGTTTACCCATCAGCCAGGCCATTAAATGTCTACCATGCTGTTGGGAACTTCTCCATTCATCACCAATATAGGAAATGGCTCAAATTACCTGCAATTTACTCAGCTTCTGTGGCAAACTTGCTTCACTTTGGCATTCATAAGACAAATCAAGAGAGAGGAAATCGACAGTGCCCTAGAAATAAATAAATAGGGTTGTTAGAACGTAAGCAATTTCAAGGCAAACTACTGTTCAGAAATAGCCTTTTTTCTTTCTCCTCCTATTCCTAAACTGATACTCTGAAGTGAGATTTTCCAAGGGAAAAGCAGGCAGAGGACAAGCTGGGACAGCATGAGAATGTGTGTGTGGGATGTTCTGTTGGGAATACATCACCAGAGACTTAGCAAAGTGCTTGGCATACAGTAAGTGCTTGATCAATGTATATGATTAAATGAGTGAATGAATGAAGTACTGTATGCCAGAAATTGTGGGCTCCCACCAAACAGGTGAGCACTAAGGGAGTCAGAGGCCAGAGCTGCCCTGGTCAGCAGCCCTCCCATTTTGCCAGGATGGAGAGAGTGGAGCCCTCAGACACCCACAGGACCCTCAGGGATCTCTCCAGACCCTACTGGGATTTGGGGGATCGTTTTTAATTGTAGGCTATAGTCACTGGCTACTGTCAGGCCACAGATTAAAGTCTGCCCGAGTGGACCCTAGCTTGGCCCATAGTATTGGAGAACACAGCTCTCACGGTCCTGGACATACCACCCTGCATACATTCTAAGAACTTCAGATTCGCAGAGTAAACCCATAAAGATACCACTGGGATTCCCTCTCTGCCTTTCTCAGAAGTCATTCTATCCTTATCAGGACTAGATTATCACCTGTCATCTCTCCTCCACAGATGATCTGTTCTTTCAGGACAAAGACCCTGGATAATGGCATCCGATGACAACCAAGGGCGTTGTGGACCTTCGATAACTGACTCACCAGTGGTTCCCTCTGGCTTTTCTAATCAAGTCGTCATCAGTGTTTACCAAATAGTCCACACCTTGCTCCACTTTCCTGAGTATCACTCCAACCCTTCTCCCCTCACCCTCTCAGCTCTTACTTTGGTCTGTTGATTCTGTACAAAACATATAGTCGTTGAGTTCCTACCCTTAAAATCACTGTGCTCAGTGCAGCAGATGAGGATTCGCATTTAAAGAGTAAGAACCACAGAAGCTTACCAATTAATAGAGTGTTAGCAAATGCACCAATGACATGAAAAAACACGGAGAGTTAGAAATGTGATAAGCAAAGTCCACACCAGTGGTCTTCAAACACACCTGGGAACTGAGGAAGCCTATGAAGCCACATTAAGCCATGGCCCTTATGTGCCTTACTAGCTCTCCAGGTGGTTCTGATTCACAAGGCTTGGGAAGTGCTGGTCTAAATAAAGGGCTAAGTGTTCCAAGTGGAGAGAGAGCACATCAGGTTGAGCAAGGGAGTATTATTAAATGAGGCCTCCTGATGGAGAGCATATGCGCATGTATGTTGTAAATGGGTAGAATTTTGTTGAAAGAGATTTGAGCAAGGCTAGGATAGGAAACTCACATGAGTGCCCATGCAAGTGAGCAGGAAGAAAGCATAGCATACACACTGGGAAAAACAGGAGGGGCAACCTGAGAGAGAGCAAGACAGCCCAAGTGAGCCACACTCTGGAAGGCCCTGAGGAATTTGCACCAATTCTTGCAATCTGTGGCAAAATACACATTACATAAAATTTAGCAAGTTCAGTGTCATTAGGTGCATTCACATTATTGAGCCACCATCACCACCATCCATGCGATGCATTTTTAAGTCTCAGAGTGAGCACTGAGTGTAGCTTCCCAGTAGGGAACTGATAAAGACTGTGCTCTTGGAAAATCCAGAAGCCCTGGGTGGCATGGACTGGGGCAAAGAGACCAGTTCAAAGGCTATTGCTCAACAAGCACTTTTGTGATCAGCACTTTGGTCTTCTGGGTTCATGACCGATAGTGGTTATTACCCCTTGTAAATTAATTTAGATGGCATTCTGGCCATACAGTCAGCCTCGGAGCTGGTTATTCAGAACCTTATCACATCTGCATTTTAAGTTCCTGAGCTGGTAAATCTGAGGGCTGGACCCTGACCCACGGAGCCTCCATGGACATGGAGACACTCGTGTCTGTCATCCAGCACCATGCTATCTATACAGCACCCTGTATAGATAAGGGTAGGAACTCAACTTCGAATGCCACAGAACTACAGAAATCAGCTATTTTGTCTGATGACTTTCCACACTGCCCAGCAGCCAAGCTTACAGAGGCCAAAGCTGTTTAATTCTCAGATTTTTTTTAAAACTTTTCTTATTAAAATTGTAGTTAAAAAGTTATGTTTAGAGGAGACAGGAACCAAGATGGTACTCCAGGGAGCACATTACTTAAAAAACAAAACCCTTTACTCTTCCTTGTATCTGTTTTGCTACAAACTGGCCTCTCCTCTAATAAGCTATTTTGGACTCGGACTAAAAAATCAGAGCACACAGAGGTGTTGGACTTTTTTGCATAGACAAAAGCTTGGGCTGCAACAAATGAGATTTTGTTTGTAAACATGAATCTAGAGAATGGACCGCACTCAAAAGAGGCACTTACAAAAATGTCAAGCTGACAGATGAAAACTTCTCTTGTGCTCTAAAATTAAAATCACAACTTTCCTCAGATGTTACAAATACTACTTGGGGCGACTGTCATCACCTTGGCAAGCAAAGATGCGGATGGTTCCAGCAGGAGCTCCGAGGCGACGACAGCTCGCAGGACCACAGAGAGCTTTCCACCTAAAACCAACCAGAGGAACCAGCTGCAGGTGAGCGAGGCAGGACTGGGACCACGGAAGCTGCGTGGGGACTCTTTTCCTGTTCCGTGTTCATCGACTTTAAAAAAGGATTTCTTTTTAAAAGCCACCTGGGTGGTGGCTCAGTCAGTTAAGCGACTGCCTTCTGTTCAGGTCATGATCTCAGGGTCCTGGGATCGAGTCCCGCAACGGGCTTCCTGCTCAGCTGGGAGTTTTCTTCTCCCTCTGCCCCTCCTATGCTTGTGCTCTCTCTCTCTCTCAAATAAAATAAAGCCTTTAAAAAAGGGTGGGGGAGGATTTCTGAAGAAATCACTTACATCCCTTTACCCCAGCTGGAAGATTTTGGATAACAAGGTGGCTTTAAAAACATCACTTACATCACTTTACCCCAGCTGAAAGATTTTGGATAACAAGTTGGCTTTAAAAACATCACTTAACATCACTTTACCCCAGCTGAAAGATTTTGGATAACAAGGTGGCTTTAAAAACAAAAAAGTCCCTTTACAGAATGTTCCATTTAAAGCAGGACTCTGAAATACAGGACACCTGTAAGTCTTTTAGAAGAATAAAAGCAATTACCATGCCCTGCGCCTCCACAGTGTAGAAGGCGGTGTGGGGAGAACTGCTTCCTCACCCGCTTAAAGGCAGGGTGCTCTCGGGAAGCTACTGTTCCCGGGTCCTCACTCACTGGAGGAACAGCTGTTCAGACCCTACTGCGCATGCCCAGAGGGGAACCGAAGGCACTGTGAACACCTGCCGCGTGGACCCACTTGCTTTGATCTTGGATTACCTACAGGGGTGCTGGTACTTGTGTGCCTCGGAATCCCCCGCGTGCTTGTCCGCGGACTGGGCTGAGCCGCACAACAAGGGCACTTTAAGGAGCCTCCCAGGTGCTCTTGACCACCCTTTGAGAAACACTGCGGTGGGGGAGGGCTTCTTCAGCGGTTTGCATTGTGCTCTAGGATTCTTTCTTGCGCCTGAGTGTTTCTCTCCCCCTGGATTGTGTGCTTGCTGAGGAGCAAAATTTAAAACATCTCCTTAATCCCTCCAGATATCAACTTCAATACTGGATGCATAGCGGACCTGGGGTTTGGAAACACTAAACAAAAACCGAAAAAAACCGGAGTTTGAGAGTTAAACTGTAAGGCTGTATTCCTGACTTCACTTTCATCCAGATTCTCTCAGGAGATCTCCTGAGACAATGAAACCACCACTGAGAACTACAAGAGTGCTTGGCTTTGTTTGGCTTTGTTTGAGTAATCTCTATGTCCAACGTGGGACTCGAACTCAGAAACCCCAAGATCAAGAGTCGCTCGCTCTTCAAACTGAGCCAGCCAGGTGCCCCCAAAGGGGCTTTATTTTGATAAACATGATAGAACTTTGAAATCTTCTGAGTAAGGAATATCAGAGACATTCAGTCCTCGTTCTGATAAGATAGCGCCATTATCTAGTTACTCAGTGATTGTGCCGGATGGTTCCGTTTCGCCTTTCACAGATTTCCGTGCTTTGGTCCATCATCATGTCAGCACACATGGAACATACAGCTTGTGCTTAACATTTTAAGATGTACAATTTAGTGTCATCTCTAGACTAATGAAATGAAACAAGACTACAGTTAATCCCTAAGCAGAACTGAACTCACAAAGCATTTCTATTTGACTCTGCAGGCTGCTTTTAGAATTAGTGAACAAATGTACTTGAAGCTCCAGAAATTCTTACACAAAATAATCAAACTTCCCCACCATGGTTGCCAAACTTTTCCCAGTGCAAGCATAAACTATACTTAAAATGCTGCAAAGGGCAGATTACTCAAAACTATCCCTTACAGGGATGCCATGAAATAAATGAAAGACTTATATTTTGTTTTCTTTCTTTTTTTAAAGATTTTATTTATTTGAGAGAGAGAGAACAGAGGGAAAGTGAGAGGGAGAAGCAGACTCCCTGCTGAGTAGAGAGCCTGACGTGGGGCTCGATCCCAGGACCCCGGGATCATGACCTGAGCCGAAGACAGATGCTTAATCACTGAGCCACCCAGGCGCCCCAGAATATAATTTTTAAAAAATTTTGGTAAAATATATATAACATAAAACTTACCATTAAATTTTTATTTTTACTTATTTTTTTGAGAGAGAGAAAGAGAGGATGGGGTCTGGGGAAGGGGAGAGGGAGAGGGAGAGGGAGAGAGAATCTCAAGCAGACTCCCTGCTGAGTGCAGAGCCCAATGTAGGGCTTGATCTCATGACCCTGAGATCATGACCTGAGCTGAAATCAAGAGTCAGATGCTTAACCGACTGAGCCACCCAGGCACCCCTACCATTAAATTTTTTTTTTTTAAAGATTTTACTTAGAGAGAAAGTGAGAGCTCAAGCATGGGGAGGAGCAGAGGGATAGGGACAAGCCGACTCCGTGCTGAGTGTGCAGCGTGACAAAATGCTTGATCCCACAACCCCGAGATCACAACCTGAGCTGAAATCAAGTCAGAAGCTCAACCGACTGAGCCACCCAGGTGTCCCACCATTAAATTTTTTAAGTGTACATTTCAGTGGCATTAAGTACATTCACTTTGTTGTGCAACCATCACCACCATCCATCTTCAAAACTCTTCCAACATCTCAAACTAAAACTCTGTATTCATTGAACAGGTAACTCCCCATTTCCTGTCCCTGGTAACTACTATTCTACTTCCTGTCTCTGTGAATTTGATTATTGTAGGTCCTTTGTGTATGTGGAATCCTACAATAATTGTCCTTCTGTTACTGGCTTATTTCACTTAGCATAATGTCTTCAAGGTTCATTCATGTTATGGTATGTGTCAGAATTTCATTTCTTTTTAAGATCGAATAATATTCCATTGTATGTAAATAGCACATTTTGTTTATCCACTCATCCATCCATGGGTTATTTCAAACTTTTGGCTATGTAAATTAACACTGCTGTGAAGATAGGTGTATAAATACCTGTTTAAGTCCCTGCTTTCAGTTCTTTTGTGTCTGTTCCCACAAGTGCTAGATGATATGGTAATTTTATGTTTAATTTCTTGAGGAACTGCCATACTCTTTTTCCATACTGGCTACATTATTTCACACTCCTGTCAGCAATGTATAAAGATTATAATTTCTCTGTATCTTCACCAACACCTGTGATTTTCTGCTTTCTAAAATAATAGCTATTCTTATGGATGTGAAGGGATATCACATTGCGGTTTTGATTTGCTTTCCATAATGGCTGAGCATTCTTAATGATTGAGGTGATTTTTGTATATAGTGCAAGGTTAGGGTCCAACTTTGTTCCTTTGTATGTGGATGTTCAGTTTTCCCAGGAACACTTGTTGAAAAGACTCTCTTTTCCCCACTGAAAGTTCAGTCTTTGCACTTTTGTAGGAAATCATTTGACCATATAGGCAAGGGTTTATTTGTGGGCTTTCTGTTTTATTCCATTGGTATATATGTATGTCCTTACACTAGTACCACACTATTTTGATTATTGTAGCTTTGTAGTAAGTTTTTAAATCAGGAAATGTGAGTCTTCCAACTTTGTTCTTTTTCTTTTCTTTTTTTAAAAGATTTTATTTATTTGAGAGAGAGAATGAGAGAGAGAGAGAGAGCATGAGAGCGGGGAGGGTCAGAGGGAGAAGCAGACCCCCCGCCGAGCAGGGAGCCCGATGTGGGACTCGATCCCGGGACTCTAGGATCATGACCTGAGCCGAAGGCAGTGGCTTAACCAACTGAGCCACCCAGGCACCCCTACCTTGTTCTTTTTCAAGATTGTTTTGGCTATTTGGGGTCCTTTAAGATTCCATACATATTTAAGGATGGATTTTTCTATTTTTGCAAAAACTGTCATTAGGATTTTGATAGGGATTTTATTGAATCTGTAGATTACTTTGGGTAGTACTGAAATCTCAACAATATTAAGTCTTCCAATCCATGAACAAAGGATGTCTTTCCATTTATTTTTGTTTTCTTTACCTTCTTTCAGCAATGTTTTAAAGTTTTCAGTGTACAAGTCTTTTGCCTCCTTGGTTAAGTTTTAAAAATAACTGTTTTAAAAAAGATTTTATTTATTTGGAAGAGAGAGAGAAAGAGAGAGATGAGCAGGGGCAGAGGGAGAGGGATAAGCAGACTCCCTGCTGAGCAAGGAGCCTGATGCAGGGCTCAGTCCCAGGACTCCAGGATCATGACCTGAGCTGAAGGCAGATGCTTTACTGACTGAGCCACCCAGGTACCCCTAGAAAATAACTTTAAAAAACTACTTGTTAGAGGGAGCATAACTTGGGGCATCTGGCTGGCTCAGTCAGTAGAGCATCCAACTCTTTTATTTTAAACTCTTTTTAAAAAAGATTTTATTTATTCATTTGAGGGAGAGAGCACAAGCAGGAGAGGCAGAGGGAAATGGAGAAGCAGAGCGAGAGGGAGAAGCAAACTCCCCGCTGAGTTGGGAGCCCAAAGTGGGGCTCAATCCCAGGACCCTGAGATCATGACCTGAGCCGAAGGCAGATGCTTAACCATCCGAGCCACCCAGGCACCGAGAGCATCCAACTCTTAATCTCAGAGTTGTGAATTTAAGCCCCACATTGGGCATGGAACTTACTTAAAAAAAAAAAAATGAGGGAGCATAACTCCCCAGTCATTAAGTGTAAGCTGTGTATGGTGACTTCTTTCCAAAGAGTGCAGGTTGGAAAGGAGGAAAAAAGAGTAACTTTACCCTAGAGATACCTGACAAATACAATCTCAATTAGGTGATCAGGGTCAACTTCAACAGTATAAATCATGTTGATGGTATGTGCCCTTGATATGATATGATGAAAATAGCACTTTATTCTCTAATCTTCCTTCCTAAAACTCATAATCTCAGCCTATCCATGAGAGAAATATCCAACAAATCCCAATAGAGGTAGTCACAAAAGACCACATATTATATTATTCCATTCATATGAAATGTTCAGAACAGGGAAATCTATAGAGACAGGAAGCTAATTAGTGGTTGTTTAGGACTGAGGTGAGAGAGGGGAATGGGGATAGTAGGATGATAGTTGGAGCCCCATGTTGGGTACAGAGACTACTTAAAAATGAAATCTTTAAAGTATACAGTTCAGTGGTTTTTAGTATAGTCACAAAGCTATGCAATCATATCCACTAATTCTAAAAGTTTCATCACCAAAACCAAAATTTCTTATCCATTAGCAGTCACTTCCTGTTCTCTCTTCTAGCCCTAGACATTGCTAATCTACTGTAGTGTCTCTATGCCTATTCTGGAGATTTAATATAAATGAAATCATATAATATGTGGTCTTTTCTGACAAGCTGCTTTCACTTAGCTTAATGTCTTCAAGGTGCACCTGTTTTGTGGCATGTATCATTCCTTTTTGGGTAATTAATATTCCATTTTATGTATACACCACATGTTGTTTATCCATCAGTTGAGGGACATTAGGGTTGTTTCCACTTTGGGTTATTATGAAAAATGCTGTTATGAATGTTTGTGATAAGTTTTCGCCCGGACATTTATTTTCATTGCTCTTGGAGATATACCTAAGAGACGAATCATTGAGTCATAGGGTAACTCTAAAGTTTATCTGTTTGACAAACTGCCAGACTGTTTTCCAAAACAGCTGCACCATCATTCATTCCCACCAGTGGTGTGGGTTCCAAATTCTCTACATCATTGCCAACACTTGCTTTTGTATGTTTTGTTTTTATTACAGCCATCCTAGTTGACCTGAGGTGGTATTCTATTTTAATTGTTGGATTGAGAAGTCACTCACTGGGTATTTATTATAGTATTTTGCTTTTTTTAAAAAACAGTTCAGTAATTTTTTATAGTGTTTTGCTTTTAACCAATATATTTTATACAACTTTTTTGTGTATATTAGGTGATATATTTTGAAAAGAACAAAAGGCTATGGGATTGGACTAAAAAGGGAGAGGAGAATAAGAGAGAGAAAGAAGAAAACCACCTTTGGGAATAGGAAGGAGACTGGAAAAAGAATTTATTTTGTGTCCTGCATTATATTGGGGTAGAAAATCTAATGATATTGATGAAACACAAAATGAAGGATGGGAGGAATGAGCAGCAGAAGAAAAGGAAAATATGAGCTTAAAAAGCAGCCTTTAGTAACCTGATGAAGATGAAAAATGGAATCTGCAAACATTTTAATAAACATGTTTATATAGTTTTATAATCAAAATAAGTCTATGGAGTCTGTCTTCAAAACAAGATAGATTTTCCTTTGTTTGAGATGAACCAAGTTCAGTCTTGCCTTCTTTCAAAGTTCATTTACCCAGTGCTTCTCCAGTAGAATTATAGCCAACAAACATTTACTTGCTCACCCTCTCCAAGGAGGGTTCTTTCCAAAGAATCCAGTTTCAAATTCAACCTCTCCTCATCTCCCACCCTCTACTCCCAGCTCACTAAAGTGACTGCTGGGCTTGTCGCTGTCCCCCTGCAGGGGCTCTTCTCTCCACCTGGAATCCTCTTCTCCAATCCATTTGCTAGATCCCTCCCTTGCTGTCCTTTCTGAGACAATCTTCCCGACACCCCCGTCTGAAATGGCCCTGTCCACACTCACACTTTCTTCCCTTGCCCTGCTTTCATTTTTAACATAGAAAAAATATTTGATCTCTTTATAATCAAATACATGCAAATGAAGCATATAAGAAGATAATAGTTTTCAGCTGTCAAATTACCAATAACAAAAATGATTACATCATTGAAGACAGGCTGAGTCGGGTCAGAGCAGTTTTAAAACTGTTGGTATACACTGGGGCGCCTGGGTGGCTCAGTTGGTTGGGCAACTGCCTTGGGCTCAGGTCATGATCCCAGAGTCCTGGGATCGGGTACCACTGTCGAGTCCCATGTCAAGTCCCATGTCAGGCTCCCCACGTCGGGCTCCCAGCTCGGTGGGGAGCCTGCTTATCCCGCTAGCCCTCTCCCCTCTCATGCTGTTTTTCTCTCTCTCTCTCTCAAATAAATAAATAAATAAAATCTTTTTAAAAAAACTGTTGGTATACACTATTAAAACTTTTCTGGAAGATAATTTAGCAACATGCTTTAAAGTCTTAAAGAATGCATATTTTTTGACCTAGTACTTTCAATTCCAAGAATCAGAAAGAATTCATCAGAAGGTAGGCAAAGGTTTATATATAGGAACATTCATTGCAGTGTAATTCATAATGGTGAAAATTAAATAAACCTATGTATAAAATAATATATATGGGGCACCTGGGTGGCTCATTTGGTTAAGCCTCTGCCTTCGGCTCAGGTCATGATCCTGGAGTCCTGGGATGGAGCCCCGCATTGGGCTCCCCGTGAGCAGGGAGTCTGCTTCTCCCTCTGACCTTCGCCCCTCTCATTCTCTCTCACATAAATAAAATCTTTAAATAAATAAATATTTCTCTCATTTATATATATATTATTTTATTTATATTTTAAAGGATTTTATTTATTTATTTGAGAGCAAGAGATAGAGATAGCCAGAGAGAGCACAAGCAGAGAGGAGAGGGAGAAGCAGGCTCCCCGATGAGCAGGGAGGCCGACTCGGGGCTCGATCCCAGGACTCTGGGATCATGACCTGAGCTTAACCAACTGAGCTACCCCGGCACCCCATGAAAGAAATATTTAAAACTCTGATCCCTTTATATGATGAGAATCTGTAAGACCATTGAAAATCATGCTCTCGGGACACCTGGGTGGCTCAGCTGGTTAAGCGTCTGTCTTCAGCTCAGGTCATGATCCCAGGGTCCTGGGATGGAGTCCCACATCGGGCTCCCTGCTCAGCGGGGAGCCTGCTTCTCCCTCTCCCTCTGCCTCTCCCCATCTGCTTGTGCTCTCTCACTCTGACAAATAAATAAATAAAATCTTTAAAAAAAAAATCATGCTCTCTTTCAATGAATTTTTAATAAAATGAGAATATACTTATAAAATATCTTAAGTTTAAACAGTAGGATTTACAAGTATGGCGCATATGTTACATACTATGTATACAAATATACATACTGCCCAAACCTACTGAATCAGAACCTGAATCAAAATTAGCTTTGAAGCAGGAATATGGACAATTGCAATTACGCTCTTCTCACTACCTATCAGTATATCCCTATTTTATCTGTCTTCTTTGCTGGAATGAAAACTTCAGCTAGAATGCATAACTTGCTTTGCAGGAGAGAAAGGGGAGACTGAGGGAGGACGGGCAATCTTGAAGCCTTGGAGAGTCGGAGGCAGGACTGGAGAAGGAAGGGCAGAAAGATACTCCGTGGTGGCACAGACTCAGGATTGGGGAAGGAGTGCTGAAGAGAGATTTTCAAAGGAAATGCTGGGCACTCTGCAATATGAGCCACTTGTGCCCCTCTCCATGGGGAAGTTTTCAGTACAATGTTATTTTCTCACTAATGAATACACATGACAAGATTATTGAAGGGGAGTGAGAAGAAATGCGAAGTCCTGCTGTAAGGAGGGTAGGGGAAGGTGGGTGATGAAGATGGCCAGTGGGTCAGCCATCAGGGTGGTGTGCACTTACCTTGAGAAGCATATTTTTCATGGTAAATCTCGTAGGCTTTTCTGTGGGCATCAGTGAGGGTCTGGAGACGTGAAGATCTTGATTCCTGTTGGGGAAGCTCTTTTATCACCTCCTCCAAGTCACTAAACGTGAACCAGATCTCAACCAGGTCCCCAAAGGAGTGGAAGGCGAATGTGGCATAGTCTGCAAAGAGATCAGCAAAGACTGCACCTCTCCGGATGGTGCTGGCAGGGAGGGTCCGTTGATGCAGAACGACCAGGGGCTGAAGCTGCGCTGTCTTGAGGGTCTCGAGGAATCGCCGGTAGCACTGCACTGTCTTGCTGTCTGGGTTCTCGGAGCTTCCTGCTGGGAGAAGTTGTGCCCATGGCAGAAATACTTTATAATGGGTGATCTCACTGGCATGAACACGCCTGAAGTACTCCGGCAGGGAAGAAGGCAGTGGTTGTTGACAAACATAAACGCTTTTGTCCTCTGCTGCAAAGTTAGAACCTTGGGTTCCTGGTGGACCACCCAGGTTGTACAGCAAGTCATTGGTGAGAGGACCAGCAGCTGAAATGAAGTTTCTATCAGATTCCCAATCTAACCCCCAGCATGAAAAGCTTAGGAGGACAATAAACACTGAATTCCAAGCCAGCTCCATTTTCAAGGACCTGTTAGGAAGTATGTGGAATCCTTACTTTTATAACAATAGCTAGGTTGTAAAATGCTAAGTGATTATTAACACTTAATATTTAACTGGGTTATCTATGGTAATGAAATCAGTGCACAGCTTACCAGCATAATATCAAAAATTTAAAGACCATAGAGATAACACGAAAACCTCAAACATCTCACATAATTTAAGCAGATGAGCCTGGAAAATGTATGAAGGGGAAAAGTAGTCCACATTTTTCCCTGAATTATGAATTATTTTAAAATTCGTTTACATAATAGAACAAAGGTGAATCCTTGTCAAGCCTTTCTCCCCCCTTAAAAATATGTAAGTAGGGGCGCCTGGGTGGCTCAGTTGGTTAAGTGTTGGACTCTTGGTTTTGGCTCAGGTCATGATCTCGGGGTCCTCGGATCGAGCCCTCCATCGGGCTCTGCACTCATCATGGAGTCTGCTTGAGATTCTCTTCCTCTCCCTCTGCCCTTCCCCCTGCTCTCTCTCTCTAAAATAAATAGAGAAAATCTTTTTAAAAATTATAAAATGTAAAGAAATATATATAAGTAAATGATGAACATTGTGTAAAAGATTCAAATATAGAAACATATGAAAAACCTGCAAATTCCCCTTCTCCAGCCCCTCTTGCCTTCCTCAGGTAAGCACTCTCAACACTGTGCTTCCTTCCAGTTTTCTTTCTTTCTGTAGTTCAATGATTATTCAGGAGTCAGAATGCTTGGGTTTAAATCTTATCTGGTGAAAGTTACTTAATTTCTCCATGTCTGTTTCCTCATTGGTAAAAATAGTGAATAGATAAGTTGTGAGAATGAAATGAGATCATTCTTTAGCATGTTTAGAACAAGGCAACTCAATGAAAACTATTACTAAATATATACAAATGCAAACATATGTAAGTGTATAACATTTTAAACGTATTAATTTAACGTATATGGGATTATGCCTTATGTATTGTTCCTCAGGTTTCTTTTTTTCCACCTAACAGCTTCTGGAACTCTGTCTATATCAGAATATATAGAACCACTTATTTTTAACAGATGCATAGCATTCCACATAAGAATGTACCCTAATTGAATCTCTAGCATATAGAACACTGGTTGATTCCTAATTTTAATGTGTTGCAAATGAATATCTATATCTATACATCTTTGTCTAGATGTATGACCATGTCTTTAAGACAGAGTCTTAGAAATTAAGTTCTGGACTCAATGTTATACACATTAGAATTTTGATTGAAATCCAAATAGTCTTCCAAAACAGGCTTCTTGAAATTTAAATCCTACCTAACGTTAGGGGGATGCCTAAATCTCTACTTTGCTAACACCTGTTATAAAACTTCACATTTTTCACACTTTGAAAGATGAAAATATTATCTTCTTGTTGATTTCTCATTTTTCTGCTTAAAGGGGATAGCTAGCTGTTCATGTTATACCATATATGTGTGGGTTTATTTCTGGGCTATTTTCTTCTCTTCACCTATGTGTGTTTTGGGGGCAATACCATACTATTTTGATTACTATAGCTTTGTAATATAGTTTGAAATCAGGGACTTTGATGCCTCCAGTTTTTTCTTTCTCAAGATTGCTTTGGCTTGTCAGGGCCTTTGTGGTTCCATATACATTTTAGAATTATTTGT
This sequence comes from Mirounga leonina, assembly GCF_011800145.1. Taxonomy (NCBI): domain Eukaryota; kingdom Metazoa; phylum Chordata; class Mammalia; order Carnivora; family Phocidae; genus Mirounga; species Mirounga leonina. The sequence continues at coordinate 91,738,184 of NW_023270377.1, read as the reverse complement.
TCTATTTCTATGAAAAATGCCAATGGAATTTTGTTAGGGATTACATTAAATCCATAGATTGGGTTGTATGGACATTTTAACAATGTTAATTCTTCCAATTCATGAGCATGGAATATCTTCCCATTTATTTGTATCTTCTTCAATTTACTTCATCAATGTCTTACGGTTTTCAGTGTACAGGTCTTTCACATCTTTGGTTAAATCTACTCATAGGTATTTTATTCTTTTTTTTTTTTTTTTTAAAGATTTATTTATTTATTTGAGACAGAGAGAATGAAAGAGACAGAGAGCACATGAGAGGGGGGAGGGTCAGAGGGAGAAGCAGGCTCCCTGCCTAGCAGGGAGCCCCATGCGGGACTCGATCCCGGGACTCCAGGATCATGACCTGAGCCGAAGGCAGTCGCTTAACCAACTGAGCCACCCAGGCGCCCTAGGTATTTTATTCTTGATGCAATTGTGAGATTGTTTTCTTAAATTCTCTTTCCAATAGTTCATTGTTAGTGTATAGAAATTCAACACATTTTTGCATATTGATTTTGTATGTTACAACTTTACTGAATTTATTGATTCCAACAATTTTTTTGGTGGATTCTCTAGAGTTTTCTATATGTAATATCATATCATCTGCAAATAATGACAGTTTACATCTTCCTTTCTGATTTGGATCCCTTTCATTTCATTTTCTTGCCTAATTGCTCTGGCTTAGACTTCCAATACTAGATTAATAAAAGTGGTGAGAGTGGGCATTCTTGTCTCCTTCCTGACCTTAGGTGAAGTTTTCAGCTTTTCGCTATTTGAGTATGATGTTAGCTGTGGGTTTGTTGTATATGGCCTTTATTATGTTGAGGTACATTCCCTCTACACCCACTTTGTTGAGTTTTTATCATAAATGGATGTTGAATTTTGTCAAGTGCTTTTTTCTTCATCTACTGAGGTGGTCATATTTTTGTCCTTCATTTTGTTAATGTGGTGTATCACACTGATTTGCAGATGTTGAACCATCCTTACATCCCTGGAACAAATCCCACTTGATCATGGTGTATGATCCTTTTAATATATTTTTTAATTTGGTGTACTAATATTATGTAAGGACTTTTGCATCAATGTTCATCAGAGACATTGCCTGTAATTTTTTCATTTGGTGACCTTGTCCGATTTTGGTATTAGGGTAATGCTGGCCTTATAAAATAAGTTTATGTGTTCCCTCCTCTTCTATTTTTTGGAAGAGTTGGAGGACTGGCATTAATTTTCTTTAAATGTTTGGTAGAATTCACTACTGAATTCATATAATCCTGTACTTTTGTTTGTTGGGAGGTTTTTGATTATTGATTCAAACTCCTTACTAGTAATTGGTCTGTTCAGATTTTCTATTTCTTTACGACTCAGTCTTGGTAGGTTGTCTATTTCTAGGAATTTATTTCTCCTAGGTTGTTCTATTTGTGTACAATTGCTCATAGTAGTCTCTTACCATCCTTTGTATTTCTGTGCTATCAGTTTTAATGTCTCCTCTTCCTTTGGATTTTGAGTCTTCTCTTTTTTTCTTGGTGAGTCTAGTTAAAGGTTTGTCTTTTGTTTTTTCTTTTCAAAAACCAGCTGTTTCATTGAGCTTTTCTATTGTCTAATTTTAGTCTTTATTTTCTCTTATTTCCTTCCTTCTACTAACATTTGTTCTTTTCTAGTTCTTTGAGATGTTAAGTTAGATTGTTTATTTGAGATCTTTGTTTCTTGATGTAGCTATTTATCCCTGTAAAGTTCCCTCTTAGGGGCGCCTGGCTGGCTCAGTTGGAAGAGTGTGTGAGTCTTGATCTAGGGGTCATGAATTTGAGCCCCATGTTAGGTTTAGAGATTACTTAAATCAATAAAACAAACAAAAAATAAGTTCCCTCTTTGAACTGCTTTTGCTGCATTCCATAAATTTTTGTATGTTGTATTTCCATTTTCATTTGTCTCAGGTATTTTAGAATTTTTTTCTTCTTTGAAATTGGTTGTTTGGTAGCATGTTTAATCTCCACATACTTGTTGATTTCCCAGTTTGTTTGCTTAAGGTTTTACTTATTTGAGAGAGAGAGATATTGAGAGAGCAAGTGGGAGGAGGGGCAGAGGGAGAAGCAGATTCCCTGTGGAGCAGGGAGCCCGACACGGGACTCAATCCCAGGACCCTGGGATCACAACCTGAGCCGAAGGCAGATGCTTAGCAGACTGAGCCACCCAGGTGCCCCCGTTTTCTTCTGTAATTGATTTCTAGTTTCACACTAGATTATGGTCAGAAAAGATGCTTAATGATTTCAATCTTCTTCAATTTATTGACTTATTTTGTTGCATAACATGATCTACCCTGGAGAATGTTCCCTGTGTGCTTAAGAAGAACATGTGTTGTTACTTTTGGATGGACTATCCTTTATAGGCCTGTTAAGTCCATCTGGTCTAACAGGTCATTTAAATCAATGTTTCCTTATTAGTATTTTGTCTGGATTATCTATTCATTGATCAAAGTGGGTACTGAAGTCTCCTACTATTATTGTATTACTACCTATTTCTCCCTTTAGGTGTATTAATACTTGCTTTATGTACTTAGGTACTCCTATGGCTATATTTGCATTTTTTTCCATGTGTCCTGGAGGTAATTTCCATTTCAAACATGTAGGTTTACTCCATTTTTGTTTGTATATCCTACAGTACAGTTGTACCACAATTTATGTAGTCATTTCTTTATTGATGGATACCTGTGGGGATTTTGTGGGAAATACATTATAGCTCAATTACCTTAAAACATTCAAGTCTTCCCATTCAGAAACATGTTACATCTATCCATTTACTAAACACGTGTCTAATTTCTCCATAAGGATCTTATACATGCTCCATCATCCATTAGCCACTTCACCTCCTTGACAAGTAACTTGTGCAGAAGGGTGTGTGGAAATATAAGCACACTTATTCAGACATGCAAAAACTGGGGCTTTATTTATAGTAATGACCTCACCTTTCTCTGGAAGCCCCCACTCAAATGGCAAAATTGGGAAGAGGAGGAGTCACCAAAAAACTCACCTTTCCTATGCTTCAAATTTCCCTTTAGGTAAATATTTATCAAATTAAAGTTCAAATTTGTCAGGGTGTTTCTTTCAGGACCTCCCCATCTCATTTCATCATGTTGGAAGTCAGTGCAGAGAGGGGCTTTCTTGCTGTCCCGAGTTTTCACTAGCCTGTTAACTGAATGTCCTGCCTGTTAGTTGTGCCTTATGCTAGCATCTCCTAACTCCCTCAACAGGAAGCTTGGTATCCTAAACCCTGAGGTTTCCTCTTCCCAACAGCTTCTATCTTCATTAGTTAGGAACATACTTTTGACAGAGGAGTTTATAGTCTGTATCTGCTAACCGCACAATTTCTCTATCCATTCCCAGTCCTCCTCACTCTACTGTTTTCAAGCCATTGGAGAATGAACTCACATAAAACATATAAACATTCCCTAACCGGTCCTGCAGGGCCCCAAATGCCATCTGTTGTTAAAAGGTGCAAAAGTGTGAACTGCTACATCATGAACATACTAATGATGAAAAAGTATAATAAACGTTTCATTTTTATAAACTGTCTGAAAAAATAAAACACAGAACTGGAATAAACCTTGGAAAGTAATTTCCAAAGCCCCTTATCCGTCATACTAATTCTAAGAAGGACTCCTCACAGGAACCTAATCCTAGAGGCTTATAATGCTATAAACTTCCACCCACCTACCCATTAAACAAAAAGGGAAAGACTCATGTTTGTGAGTACAGATGCCCCCCACCACCCTGAATAATTGAAGTTTGAACTGTGTGGGTCCATTTATACATGGATTTTTTCAATAAATATATTGGAAAATTTTTTAGAGATCTGCAACAATTTGAAAAAACTTGTAGTAGACAAGACTTATAGCCTAGAAATACTGAAAAAATTAAGAAAAAGTATTACTTTAAGAATACAATATGGGCGCCTGGGTGGCTCAGTCGTTAAGCGTCTGCCTTTAGCTCAGGTCATGATCTCAGGGTCCTGGGATTGAGCCCCCTGCTCAGTGGGGAGCCTGCTTCTCCCTTTCCCACTACCCCTGTTTGTGTTCCTCTCTCGCTGTCTCTCTCTCTGTCAAATAAATAAAATCTTAAAAAAAATACAATATATGTGTTAATCAACTCTTTATATTATCAGTAAGGCTTCCAGTCAACAGTAGGCCATTAGTTAAGTTTTTGGGAAGAAAATTAATACACAGATTTTTGACTGGACGATCTGGTGCCCCTGACCTCCACGTTATTCAAGGGTCAACTGCAGATGAAAGCAGTAATTAGAGAAGGGAGGAAATAAATCCAATAGACAACTGAAGAACATATTATTTTATTTTTTATTTTTTTTTAAAGATTTTATTTATTTGAGAGAGAGAGAATGAGAGACAGAGAACGTGAGAGGGAGGAGGGTCAGAGGGAGAAGCAGACTCCCTGCTGAGCAGGGAGCCCGATGGGGACTTGATCCCAGGACTCCAGGATCATGACCTGAGCCGAAGGCAGTCGCTTAACCAACTGAGCCACCCAGGCGCCCCCATATTATTTTATTTTGATGAAGAAAGGCAGTCATTTACAATTATAAAGTGATTCATACCATAAAAGTAAGGTCTTGGTTACAGAGACCAAACACTGGGTTCCAACTTCATTTAGACAATAAACATAGCTAATGTTAATACAAAAGCGTATTACAGGAATGTGACATACAGGACACCAACTAGGTTCTTACTCCTCAAAATAAATTTTACTGAAGCCTTGCTCCCAGAAACGTTTCTCTTGCTAGTAGAGCTACATCTGTACTCCAGGCCAGGACGTAGGGGCCACAGTCTCTCAGTTAGTTACTTTCAGTATCTCAATCTTCAAGCGAGTAATTAGGGTTAACTACCAAGTAGGGATCTTCTTCATAGCTCTCACTTCCTTCTGTGGAGCCTTTCAATCCAGCTTGGGTGAGCTCAATTAGAACATGATCCTGTGAACACAAACATTTGTCCTCACGTCTCCAGCGGTATTGTAAAAATGCCCCCATCCATAGAACTTGATCCTTCTGAGTGTTTGCTATTAGCGTTTCTTCCATTTCCCCTTCAGAAGGACTTAGAAAAAGGACTACCCCTTAAAATCTTTACCAAGGTTCTGTTAAACTCCTTTCCCACTAGGATACAGACCCTTTCATACCATAAACCTCTTGAAAAATTACAAAATACATAGATGAGCTCAACAACATTGTGATTTCAGTAAGGTTTCCTGGCATACTACAGCCTATAAATATAATTTCAAAAAAGATAAGATGGGATGCCTGGGTGGTTCAATCAGTTAAGTGTCTGCCTTCGGCTCAGGTCATGATCCCAGGGTCCTGGGATAGGGCCCCACATCGGGCTCCTTGCTCAGCGGGAAGCCTGCTTCTCCCTCTCCCCCTGCTGCTCCCCCTGCTTGTGCTCTCTCTCTGTCAAATAAATAAACAAAATCTTAAAAGAAAAAAAAAAGGTAAGATATAATGCATGAATTTTAAGATTATGCAACTGTGTAAAATCGAATGATAAATATGCTTATCATTCTGTTTATCACTCTGATAAAAGTGTTTTAATGTCACTTATGTTAACTTCTAATTACTGGCCACTGAACTCTTTCATATACCATCCCTTCATAATTCAGTTAGAAGCAGAATCTAAAGATAATCAACATGGAAAAATTTTCACTCTGAGCTAATAAAAAAGGGTAGAACATGCCACATGTACCTGTAATTCATTCTAAAATAACCAAACAAATGAAGGGCACCTGGGTGGTTCAGTTGCTTAGGCATCCGACTCTTAATTTCAGCTTAGGTCATGATGTCAGAGTTGTGACATCAAACCCCTGCATCAGGCGTGGAGCCTGTTTAAGATTCTCTCCTTCTCCCTTTGCCCCTCCCCCCGGCTCCCCAGGGCACGTGTGTTCCCTAAAAAAAACAAGACTAACCCACAAAGGAGAGGGACTTCCAGCCAAGCCCATAGAGAACTCAGGAAACAGTGATTTGATCCAAAGAAGGTAGAAATGTCCCATAGTAGGAGCACTACTGTCACTAAGAGGGATTGAACACTTTCAAGAGATCACTTTATGTACTAACACACCCTCACAGGGAGAACACCTTATCAGCACAGTATAATTTCTCTAGTATTCTGTAGTGAGCTAGCTCAGGTGGTGTAAAGTTAAAAAGTTAGCCCCAGTTCAGATCAGCTAATTTCACCAGGTGTCCCAATGTGGATTTCTTGTGTGGGTCATTTTATCTTACACTGATCCCAGGAGACACTAGGGAGGGAAGGGCTTGGCCTGGTGCAAACACTGCCCAGCACTAGAAAGACCTCTGAATGCACACCACCCCAATTCAGCTTTATCTTCATAGATATTATTTATTAAATTCTGATCTGAGTAATTGTTCTCAACACCCCGCTCCAACAGACACCACCTGTAATCATACACTCACATCTACTCCCACAAGTAAATGACTTTTCAGATGACACAACACTGATATGTGACACCCATAATATTCATATAGTGGACACTGTAAAGTGAACTGCAGGATGGCTGAATCTGCTGTTTAAACAGAAATATTCAATCATTCAACAAATATTTGACCTCTTTATGTGCCAGGCACCACTACAGATCTTGGGGATATAGTAGTTAACAAAACAAAGTTCCTGCCCTCTTGGTGCTTGCATTCTAATGAGACAAACTGAACAGACAATGATAAGCACTATGAAGTAACGTGAAGCAGGTTAGGGAGTGATACCAAGGAGGTTCTTATTCTGACAGGCCAGGCAAGAACCACCTCTTTGAGAAGGTAACATTTGAGCAGACATCAGAATGGAAGAGGGGATTTGGGTAAAGAGACAAAGGAGGAAGACAAGTGAAAGGTCTTCATGTTTGGTGTGTCTAAGAATAGTGACAAGGCCAGCACCACTGAGTAGCAACAGGAAGAGTCCTACGCAATGAGGTGAACAAGGGATTTGATTGTGTAAGTTTTGCAGGCTATGGTATGGAGACTAGATTTTATTGCAAACATGAGGGAAGGACTGGAAGATAGGGCACTAAAACATTCTGATTTGTTAGAAGCTCTGTCTGGCTGCTGGACACAGAGCCAGTACAAAGGAGGACAGTTAGGAGGCTCCTGTGAAAGTCCATGCATGGGACCTTAAGATGTGAAGGTAGGGAGAAGAGAACACAGAATACACATACTGAAGGCAGGGCTCACGGGGTTTGTTGCTAAAAGGAGAAGCTATGAGGGAAAATTGGAATCATGGATGATTCTGAGGTAGAAGGCTTAGAACAAGTAAGTATATGGGCACAGGGGAAGAAATGTTTTGAACACACTGAGTGTGAGATGCCTATAGTTCACATGTAGGCAGCTGGCTAGACATGTGGAGTTTAGAGGAGAGGTGAGAGCTAAATCTGGGAGTCATCAGTAGATGGGTTTAAACTCATAGAACCCAATGAGATCACTCAGGTAATCAATGTAAATAGAAAAGAGGTCTGAGGACTGAGGACAGTACTCCATTTAAAAAGTTACAAGACTTGAGAAAAGAGACTAAGATGAAATAATCAGAGAGATAGGAAAAGAGCCAGGAAAATACAGTGACTTAGAAGGAGCAATCAACGTGACAAATGCTAATGACAGGCTGAATACAGAGAAATGACCAACTGATGTAGGTAGGGAGGAATATGCCTGTAATGGTCCGTAAGAGAGTGGGAGAAGTCACAGCACTGCACAGCGTCATTGTGAGGTTGGTAAGACACAGTAAAGAATGATCCGCTTGAGATTAGTGGTCATGAATTTAAAGTAGGACATGGCCCGTGGTGGTATGCCTTTCTCCAGATACTTTTAACTGCCTGGATGCAGGATAGTTAAAGAATTATGTTTAACCAAGGCTGGGGTTTTACCAATCAAGTAAAACAGAGAGATTACAGCTTAAAGTTTGAGAAAAGAGTGATCACTGGGACAGAACATATGTAGGCTGGGTGATGTGGGAAGTGAGGATATGGAGAAGAGGAAACATAGAAAACAGGAGATAGGGGTCAGAATGCTTGCAGGTTTATGGTTATGGGAGTAGAAAACAAAGGTTAAAAACACTCAAGACAGGGGCGCCTGGGTGGCTCAGTTGGTTAAGCGACTGCCTTCAGCTCAGGTCATGATCCTGGAGTCCCAGGATCGAGTCCCGCATCGGGCTCCCTGCTCAGCAGGGAGTCTGCTTCTCCCTCTGACCCTCCCCCCTCTCATGTGCTCTCTCTCTCTCTCAAATAAATAAATAAATAAAATCTTAAAAAAAAAAACAAAAAACAAAACTCAAGACAGTAAGACCCTAAATCCACCTTCCCAGATTTAACTTAGGTTCTGCTTGTTTCAGCAGAGGAAAGAAGTCAATTAACTGCTGTAAATTCTTTTTTACAATTCATAATTCTAAGTAGATCCCAAGAATTCAAAATAAATGAACATGAGGCATGGACTCCCTCCCCCATTAATAATCATGCAGGAGTAGTTCTGTACGTACATAGTGGGTGAGTCGATGAATGACTTTCTCTATGATTCTCTTTTTATTTATAAGTTCCTCTTCGGAATCTATTTCTGATTCGATTTCCTTCAAGTACCAGTTAACAAGCTCACTCCTCTTTAATGCCGACTCATCCTCTTCTGCAACAAAAAATACATTTCAAAAGGATTAAATTTTCCTTCTAGCAAATTGTATTGCCAATCCTTGGGGTTTGCATACACAACAAGATAATGTACAGATTAGATAACCATCAACCTGTCAGAAAGTGTATCTGCTGAAATAAGATTTGCAATGTTCCAGCGTAAGCCTGAAATAACCTGTCATATTACTTGTATTAAAGTATGCTTCACTTTATCCTGAGGAAAAAAAATCTAATAAATAGAGATTATAAGAAACAAGTTTCTTAAAGCTATTAAGATTTCAAAGTATGAAGGTGTTTCCTCCACCTTCTATGCTTCATCACCCATGGGAACGTTTGCCAATAGCAACTGAAAGCATAAATTAGCAACAGCAAACAAAACTTCTTAAACATAACTTTTCCTCTTTGGAACACGGAAGATTTCATGCAGCTGAGATCAACCAAGAAGTGAACCATGGGCTTTCACTCAAAATAAAAAATTACCAATTTATTTCAGTAAGGTCTATCTATACTGAATGACTTTCTACTTCTTAAGACTCCAAAGCAGAACTCTAAAGTCACAAGAAAAGTTGGAACTTGGATAATACAACTACTACAGAAAGTATAATAAAAGAAAACTACTCAGTCGTGACTCTAGCTATTGCTAATAAAATATAAAATCAAAAACAAGAAAATTCTAGCTTTACTGACAATGCCTTTGAAAAGTTTTATTATGGGTGTACTGAAACTTCATTATCTAAATGTTCTTGGTAAGTGACCTTCTTGGTTTAAAGTTGTGCTCCCTGTGGGGGGAGCCTAGGTGGCTCAGGTCATGATCCCAGGGTCCTGGGATGGATCCCACATCGGGCTTCCTGTTCACCCTCTGCCCCTCCCCCCAGCTTATGCTTGTGCTTTCTCTCTCTAGCAAAAATAAGTAAAATCTTAAAAAAAAAAAAAAAAAAGTTGTGGGGCGCATGGGTGGCTCAATCAGTTAAGCATTTGCCTTCGGCTCAGGTCATGATCCCAGGGTCCTGGGATTGAGCCCTGCATCGGGCTCTCTGCTCAGCGGAGAGCTTGCTTCTCCCTCTCCCTCCTGCTCTGCCTACTTGTGCTCTCTGTCAAATAAATAAATAAAATCTTTAAAAACAAAAAAAAGGTTGTGCTTCCTGCGCTAGACTAGAGAACAGCTGTCTACCTGAAGACTGAGAATTCACAACTTACTTGACTGGGTGAATAGTATCTTTTTTTTTTTTTAAAGGAAGACCTAGCAGAATTTGTCTGTGGAATGCAGATAGTGTCTGGGTGCTAACTATACCTCTATTCCATTAATGGTTTGCCATGTTTAAAATTCAGTTGCATGATAAAGAGAAAAATGAAACACAATGTGAACACACGAACATGTAAGCTCCCCAGTGTTTTTATGTGAGAAGAGGGTGGGGCTAAACCTGTCTGTCCTAGTGGCCTCTTTATTGCCTTCTCTCCTTCCCGCACCTGGCCTACAGTTCCAAGGAAACAGGGGAAAAACTACAGGGCTGAAATCTTTAGTAAGCTAAGACAATCTCTGCTGTTCTCTTCTTCCATCACAGACAGCACACTGTGATGAGAGAATATGTATGGAAGCCAGCATTTGGGGATTTTTAAGTAAGAACTACCTGATGGGTAACCACCTAATGAAAGTTTAAGTTCGACCCCTTGACTTCATCATTTTTCCTTCTGCCTTGTGGTTAACTATAGGCATGTTAGAATAGCACAGTAAATCAGTCAAGGTAGGAAGTGTACTAGTGTCCAGGTATCACACTTTACCTATGGAGAAATGAGGATTTTACTTCATTTCTAGTACAGAATAACCTGGGCTAATATGGTCCTTTCAGTTCAATTACTTGGTTACGAGATATAAACAACCTAGACTCCATCCATTTGAAGTAAAGCTATTCTAAGGAACAGTGATTTTGCATCTGCATAAACATTTGCTAAGTGCTTCTTTACATATTATCAGATCCCAACTTCTGCTTCTCAAAAACATTGAAATAGGCCAAGGACATTAAACAAATGACCTTTGTCTGGCAATGAACTTACGGGTAAATGTCTAGACTGTCATCTATACTGATATCCCAAAGACTTTCTTTGCCAAAGCGAGCTTGTGTAACGTTTATGATCTCTTCTGACAAAACAGAATCTTTAGCAACAGAAGTGGTTTATGCAAATACAACCTACACAATGACTGAGCATGTGCGCACACTAGGTACAGCCTTACCTTCCTCCATCTTTCTGAGGTGAAGTACAATAAGGTTGGAGATTCGGCAGTACTCGGGGAAGCTCAGCCTTAAGGAGGCTTTAGGAACCAAATCTTGGTTTATGTCTTCACTGTGGCCATTGATTCCATTCACAGGAGCAGGGCTGTCAACATGACCTAAGTAAAATATCAACCATATGAATCAAATGTTTGTAAGTATACTACTTCTATTTTATTTTATTATTATTATTTTTAAAGATTTTATTTATTTATTTGACAGAGACAGTGAGAGCAGGAACACAAGCAGGGGGAGTGGGAGAGGGAGAAGCAGGCTTCCCGCCGAGCAGGGAGCCCGATGTGGGACTTCATCCCAGGACTCTGGGATCATGACCTGAGCTGAAGGCAGCCGCTTAACGACTGAGCCACCCAGGTGCCCTACTACTTCTATTTTAATACTAACTTCTAACTAAGCATTTAGTTATACTCAGTATTTAGTAATTTTACAAATAAATTAGAAGCAAATTTGTAAATGCTAGTAGTGAAGACAAAAACTAATTTGAAAGCAGGTGCTTGGGTGGCTCAGTTGGTTAAACGTCTGATGCTTGATTTTGGCTCAGGTCAGGACCTCAGGGTTGTGAGGGAGCCCCACGAAGGACTCCATGTGTGGAGGGAGCCCCACGAAGGACTCCATGTGTGGAGCCTCCTTAAGATTCTCTCTGCCCCTCGTCCCTCCTTGTGTGAGTGCACTCTCTCTCTCAAAACAAAAAACAACCCAAAAAAAACTAAAGTGGAAGGAATGGGAAGGATGGCAGATACAAAGATTTCATGATCTAAAAGTTCATTTGCAATATTATACACAAAATCTAAAAATCTGGTATTTGTCTGGAACATGTGTTTAATTCAAAAGCAAAATAATGATAAATAAGGCCGGGGAATTAGGTCCAACTCTTACCATTTTGGTATATTTTCTTTCAGTCTTTCAAGCATATATATTTTATATTAACTATTTAATTGTATTTTACTTTGTAAATAGTACAATATCCATTTTTTCCCTTTTGCTATACAGACCTCAAAACTATCAACAAGTACACTTTTACCGTAACATCTCAGAGAACATTTTGGTCCCTAACTCCAGAACAGTAAACAAGTGTCTCACCATTGATGCCATCTGGGCCCTCATCTACCTCCATCTGGGCCTCTTCTTCTTGATCTAGATTAACATCAGGTGTTTCTACACGGATGATTGACTTATTCAGTAGCCTGAAAGCTTCCTTCACATGTTTAGGCTGGACCTAAACCAATCAAGATGAAGTAAATCAGAAAGTCAGTGTTCTTGATACACCACACAGATTTTCTCCACACCAAATCACAGTGGCATTTTAGTTTTCTCTCACACACATAGAATATGAGTTAACACCATAAATTCACCAGAATGGCTTATAAGGACCAATAATATATAGTACTGGAAAGAATGTAGAACAACTTTCATTCACTGCTGGTGGGAATATAAATTGATACAACCACTATGGAAAAGCATTTTGGCAGTCTTAACTGAACACACCTACAACCTGTGACAACAATTCCACTTCTAGGTGTATACCCAACATAAATGTACACACACATATATAGACCAAAAGATATGTATATCCCATGAGAACCCAAATTGGAAACTATCCAAATATCCATTAACAGAACAGGTGAATCACTGTGATGTATTGACAGAATATTACAAAGCAATGAAAACAGGCAAACTATTGCTACACAAAGCCTGGATGGTATCTTATAGTGTTAATGCTGTATAAAAGAAACCAGACACAAGGGGGGACATACTCTATGATCGCGCTTATATAGAGTAATGGTTATCCTTAAATCCTCACATATATGGTCAAAAGTTTTTTTGACAAGGGTGTCAAGACCAGTCCTTGGGGAAAGCATAGTCTCTTCAACAAATGGTACTGTGGAAACTGGGTATCTTATATAAAAGAATGAAGTTAGACCCCTGCCTTACATCACATACAAAATTAACTTAAAATAGATTGAAGACCTAAAACTATGAAACTTTTGTAAGAAAACACAGGAGAAAAGCCTCAGGACATTGGATTTGATAATGGTGTCAAAAGCACAGGCAACAAAAGAGAAAAATGACAAATGAAACGTATAAAATTCCAAAAACTTCTGAGCATCAAGGTCATCAACAGAGTAAAAAAGGCAACCTACAGAATGGAATAAAGTATCTGCATGTTATATATCTAATAAGGGATGAATATCCAAAACATATAAATACCCATGTTCATCACAGCATTATTCACAACAGCCAAGAGGTGGAAGTGACCCAAATGTCCACTGATGGATCAATGGGTAAATAAAATGTGGTACACAGTATCTCCCTTTATTCTCAGGGATTATGTTCCAAGACCCCCAGTGGATGCCTAAACTGCAGATAGTACTTAACCTTACATAAACTGTTTTTTCCTATTCATACATACCTATGATAAAGTTTATCAACTAGGTACAGTAAGAGCTTAACAATAACTAATAAAATGGAACAATTAGAACAATATACTGTAATGAAAGTTATGTGAATGTGGTCTCTCTCTCTCAAAAAAACTTATTACATTGTACTCACCCTTCTTGTGATGTGATGATGTCGCTTTAGGCTACTACTGACTTTCTCACAATACTTCAGGAGGATCATCTACCTCTTAATGGTAACTCACCTCTATATGTACTCTATAATCTATGACATGATTATTTCATCACATTAATCTAACTATGTTTAATGAATGTTTACCAGCAACCTTCAAGGGACAAATCCTAGCATCGTGTATCCTATGAGCACTCAACGGTCATACCAAAGATAAAAACATGCTTATAAACCAACAAATCAATTGCTCTTTCCTCCCGTTATGTTAAGGTGACTTTGATACCTCGTCACAGCAGTGCATCCGAGCCATTGCTTCAGAGAGACGGATCATGCTCTCGAGCTGTCGCACTGTAATCCTCCATGAAGACTTGGTTACCCCAGAGCCATCCCTCTGGCGGAGACGTTTATACTGTTCCACAATGAAGTCCTCTGACTCTTTAGAAATCTGTTTCAGAACATCACCAAAGTCAGAGCTTTTCTACTTGATGGGAGCTGCATTAAACATAAGTTTAAGAGCCTTCCAGGTAGAGACACTCTGGGGAACTGTGAGGGTCAAAACTCTGTAGTCAATAAAGAATTAACACTGAAATGCATTTCAAAAGAAATTAAACTGGGGTGCCTGGGTGGCTCAGTTGGTTAAGGGACTGCCTTCGGCTTAGGTCATGTTCCTAGGGTCCTGGGATGAAGCCCCACATCAGGCTCCCTGCTCAGCGGGGGGCCTGCTTCTCCCTCTCCTTCTGCTGCTCCCCCTGCCTGTGCTCTCCTGCTATCTCTGTCAAATAAATAAAATCTTAAAAAACAAACAAACAAAAAACACTAAACTAAGGATGCCTGTGAATTTCATATACTAATTTTGTCAACAGGAATACAGCAGGGTATTTAAGCAAATGCCATTTCTAAAAGACACAGAACAAGCTAAAGCAGTGGAACAGGATGTAATGCCTTTTAAACCCAAGATGCCAAAGCTCATTAAAAAAATTAATGCTCAAACTGTTCTTGAAACTCAGTTAATTAACTTATGCTGTCTTTGAGAAAAAGAGGTACACACACACACACACACACACACTCCAGCTATTTCAGTAAACCTTATTATTTGTTGAATAATAACAAAGTGAGAATACTAAAAAGAATACTCAGTTTTTCAGAGCGAGGAACTCAGCCCATTAAGGAAGCCTGCCAAGGTCATAGGACCGGTACACAGTCATAGAGAACAAAAGCCTCCTTAAACATATGTGACCAATAACCCTTAGTTTTAAATGCCTCATTAAGCTTCTTTCAGGACAATGAGAATCAATCTCAATATTACATATAATCAGTGAAGGTGATAGATAATTAAAATCTAAGGGCAACTCCCCAAAGTTGAGCCAGACAATAGTGTAAAAACCTCAACCAGAATCAATTTTTTTTTTTTTTGGTATTCTATTTTAGGAAAATGTTAAACAAAACAAATGGATTACAAAGTTTACTTTAAAAATAAATGTCCTGGGTGCCTGGGTGGCTCAGATGGTTAAGCGTCTGCCTTCAGCTCAGGTCATGATCCTAGGGTCCTGGGATTGAGTCCCGCATCGGGCTCCCTGCTCGGCGGGGAGCCTGCTTCTCCCTCTGCCTCTCTCTCTCTTATGAATAAATAAATAAAATCTTTAAAAAAAAAAAAAAATAAATAAATAAAAATAAATGTCCTGGATCCAGTACAGATTCAATTAAATGAACTACATCAATTACTGTAAAATATTAAGCCATGTTCGTCACAATGACCTAAAGGAATCCAAATTTTTCCTTAAAGATTCCAGAACATTCAGTAGACTACTGATTGAGCTCATATAATTTTAAGATTCTTAGGAATAATGGCTGAAATAAAAGTATGTCCGACTTTATTTGGTTATCCAAAATTCTTCACCCATAAAAATCTTTTTATTAGCACCTAACAAGTAAAAGAAAATTATTCACATTTTTAGAAAATTTCCTCTTCCCAATTTTCTGAAGAAACATTGTTCTCAAAACAGAAAAACCTCAAAAAGAAAACAAAACAAAAACAAACAAAAAAACCCCCAAACAAGTATAGGTTAATTTCCACAGAACCCTTTTTAATGCCCTCTTCAATGCCCTATGCCAGTACAAAAGGGCAAGTTACCTTGGGTTTAAACTGTCTTGCAAAGAGAAGATACCTCCTGATATCATCAAGGGAATAGACACGATCAATGGAATCCTCAATTCTTGAATGCAAGTCTACTATACGTCTGGCAATAGCATAATCTGTAACCTAATTCAAAAGAAGAAAATCACTTTGGTCAGTCACAATAATATCCACTCCAGATTATTCCTGGCATTACAAAATTATTTATAGCTAAAAACAAGCTCTAATATGCCAATGAAAGCTGTATCAATGGGTACCAAGTTTCTGAGCAAAGTTTGGTACCAGTTTCATTTAAAATCAAAAGTTCTTTTTTGTTTTTTTTTTTTAAAGATTTTTATTTATTTATTTGACAGAGAGAGACACAGTGAGAGAGGGAACACAAGCGGGGGAGTGGGAGAGGGAGAAGCAGGCTTCCCACTGAGCAGGGAGCCCAATGCGGAGCTCGATCCCAGGATCCTGGGATCATTACCTGAGCCGAAGGCAGACGCTTAACGACTGAGCCACCCAGGCACCCCTAAAATTAATAGTTTAATGCATACCTTTGCCCCACGCTAAGAATATTCCTGAAGGAATTAATGGATTTTAATAACAACACCAGAATTAAGATTTCTAGGGTGCTCCGTATATGCCAGGCACTGTTGCCTTAAGTGTGTCTAGAAGCATTTAACTCATGCAACCCTCACAAAAATCTTATTAGGTAGGTAATATTATCCCTATTTTACAGATAAGTAAATTGAGGCCCAGAGAGGTAAAGTAGCTTTTCTGACATCACAATACATAATGGAGCCAGGATTTGAATAGTCTAGCTTCAGAGTCCATGCTCTTAGCCACAATATTATATTGCCACTTGTGAATATATGAAGATAATCAAAGAATTGTTATTCACATTGAAAAAAAAGACGCCTAGGTGGCTCAGTTGGTTAAGTGGCTGCCTGCCGCTCCCCCTTGCATGTGCTCTCTCTTTCTGACAAATAAATGAATAAAATCCTAAAAAAACCACACTAAAAATAAGCAATTTTCTCTCCTATAGTACAAAAAAACCATAGATATATAGAGAAATGTTAATATGTGAATAAAGGGTACATGGGTGCTACATGCACTATTCTATTTCTTGCAACTTTTCTGTAAGTTTGAAATTATTTCCAATTAAAAAGTTTAAAAACTAAAGAATCACACACAGGGGTGCCTGGGTGGCTCAGTCGGTTAAGCGGCTGCCTTTGGCTCAGGTCATGATCCCATGGGCTCTCTGCTCAGCAGGGAGCTTGCTTCTCCCTCTCCCTCTGCCTACCACTCTATTTGTGCTCTCTGTCAAATAAATAAAATCTTTGAAGAATCACACACAAACACAAATATATGAAAATCAGACAACTCCCAGCTATGAGGATGGAGATAGGGAAGGGGGAGGACTGGGTTAAATATTTATATGGATTTGTGAAGGGAAAAAACAAAACATAAAAAACTAAAAATCCCCCCAAAAATCTGCTGTTCCATAGCCTTCACATAATGGAAGGCAGCTTTTATTTAGATAATAAAGTTTCGCTATAAGCAAGAGGTAATCGTTTTGTCTAATGTAATGTAGGGACTTTCATGCTCAGCAATTAACTGTATAGCCTAGAATGTTAGCTTCCATATAATGTCATTTTGTACTTCTGTGCACATCTGAGCTGTGCAATGTGGCTGAATATTTAAGTCTAGGTATAAATAACTTTAATAACTAACATGTTAAAATCCAAGTAAATCTACAAGTTTACAGTCAACCTTAAAACTGTTACATAATTAGGAAAAAAGTGTGATATACATTCAACAACTGGATGGGAAGATATAGGAAGATAAATGACTCATGATTTGGTGGAAAAAAACCAATTTTTTCCAAGCTTACTAAAAAACAAACAAAAAACAACACCCAACAAAAAAAAATTCCTGTAAAAGTCTTTGAGTATGGCTGGGAGTTAACCATGTTTCCTTTTATCTCTTCAGAATTAAAAAAACAGTAACAAAAACAACAAAAAACTCAATATTCCTCAGCACAATTAAGTGGAGCCAGCAATTAAAGTGACTTTATTTTGATTTTCTTAATAAACCTTTTGCCCAATCTTATGCCATTCTGAGAGAAATGAAAGTCAGTGCAAACACATGCACCAGCCGTTCAAGAGTACATCCTACAGTCTTGTCTCCTTCAGTTACTCAAACTGGAAATAACAAAGGAACCCAAGAGCGACAGTTCACACAGTTACCTCATTACATTCATCCACAAGTATAAAGAAGAGATCAAATCGGGACATGATGGGAGCTGACAAATTTATATTTTGTTTCAAAGATTTTGATCTGTCATAGTGTCCACTGATTGGGTTTGCTGCTGCCAAAATGGACGTCCTGGCATTCAGAGTAGCCTGACCATAAAAGAAATCATTGTTATAGGTTTAAAAAGACATCTGGAATGGTCAATAAACATAGGACAAAATGCTCAATCTTACTCATAATTAACTAAATGCAAACCAAAATATTAAGGCATCATTTTTCACCTACTGAATCATCAAAATTAAAGTCTGGTAACGTATAGCAAACAGGCACTCCCATATTAATGGTGGGGTTATGACACACACATTTTTTAAGCCAGCAATTTGTTAGGAATTTATCTTGCAGCTAGGTACAGGAAGATGCATGTTCAAGGATGTTTACTACAATATGGCTTGTAATCAAAAGGCTGAAAATGACCAAATGTCACTCTCTGGGAATCTAATGAGCCAAACTGGGGGACACAAGACTTGAAAACCATGTAGTAAAATAAATACTAAAATGGATCTAGTATGTGCTGGTATAGAAAGATTGCCAAAACAAAATTATGAAGTTAAATGAGCAAAGAACTAACTTATATGTATTATGCTTACTTATATATGAAAAATTTCTGAAAGGGCTATAACTTCTGAGCATTTATTGGTGATAGGAGTTGCAGGGGAAGATTTCACCTTTTAATTTATATTTTATTCTACTGCTTAAATTTTCCTTACCTATTTGAATGCATTACTTTTATTTAAAAAGTCTGGTTTCTCTCTAATATTGGTTACAATGCTGTACTTATTATTTTCATTTAAATAATCTGTTGACTCTGATTATTTTTTGTTACAACTGGAAGCACACATTATCAAAGAATATAGAAGCTTGGTGGAAATTCTGAGAAGTGAAATGCTAAAAATTTTACCAATGCTTTCTCTATTTTCTGTCATAGCAATACATTTTCTAAGTACCCCAAAAAGCGCCTATAATTTGGATTAATAATGCTCAGGGCTATGTTTCCCACTTCAATGATCAGCATTTCATGTTGAAATAACGCATTTTATCCAAGTGAACGTTTCTAGAGCTACACTAATCTTTAAGGCTAAGGCATGATGCAGCAGAACAGAAGTGAACATACATACCTTCACTCCTGCTTTAGTGATAGAGATGGTCTGCTGTTCCATAGCCTCGTGAATAGCAACTTGATCCCGCACATCCATCTTATCAAATTCATCAATACAACATACACCCTTGTAACCAAACAAATTAGCATAAGAAATTGCCTTTGAGATGTCAAATGCCAAGTATAAACTCAAGTTTGCTACTACAGAGATCTTTTCATTCTCTAAATAACTCTAAGGTAGGTAACTAAGCAATCTTAATTTCCCCTACTAGATAGAGGAGGATAGTTCGACAGATTCCAGAGCTAGAAGGAACCATATATGTTGACTCATTTTAAATCAAGAGCAGGATTAAAAACATACAGTTACTTACTGCATCCTTATTCAACATCAGAACTTTGTGTAAATCTCTAGGTCAAATATTCTGGGTCACCTTAGCATTCATTTTAGGCTGGGGTAGTGAAGGGTAAAGTTGGAACAACATTTATAAACGTATAGCTATGGCTTATATGCTTTCACAGATCTAACAGATCTATGTCAAATACATGTAAAATGCAAGAGACATACTCATAGAGGTGTCATGGTCTGGAAAGGAACAAATGCTGGGAACTACTAGTCAGAGCAAACACATGCTCAGGGCAGGCAATACATTCTAGAGAAGCTCAGAAACCAATTAATGATGACTATCTCAAATTCTAAGCTAATAAAACTGAATTATTTACTAAAAATGGGTTTTTTTTTTAAAGGCTTTCTCTTTAATAGAAATTTATAGGCCTTTTTGATAGGGTAGGGGCTATTCTGATTTCTTTAGTAAAGTATAAAATGTTCTTACATTATCAGCCAACATCAAAGCTCCAGCTTCAATGACAAATTCATGAGATTCTTCATCTCTTACAACAGCTGCTGTTAAGCCAGCAGCACTGGATGCTTTGCCACTGGTGTAGACAGCTCTGGGGCTGAACTCCTCCACGTGCCTGTTCAACGTTATCATATTCATTAACACATGACTACAAAAGCATCTTTTCTAGAAATGTCAGCTGACAGGGCTTATGTTAATCAAAAACTGAAATTTCTTTTTTTAAGATTTTATTTATTTATTTGACAGAGAGAGAGGAAGATAGAGCACAAGCGAGGGAGCGGCAGGCAGGCAGAGGGAGAGAGTGAAGCAGGCTCCCTGCTGAGCAAGGAGCCCGATGTGGGACTTGATCCCAGAACCCTGGGATCACGACCTGAGCCGAAGGCAGCCACTTAACTGAATGAGCCACCCAGGCGCCTCCCAAAATTGAAATTTCTTAAAGAACATCTGAGAGAGATATTAAACATAAGCATTTCATAAAGACATATGTCACAGACTGAACAGAAAGCCTTATATCTCCTTTGGCCTTTTAAATCAACTTAAATCCATTCCTGTCAAATGGAAGATGAAGTTCATACATGACAAGAACATCATTTTTTTCCCTTTTTTTTAATGTTATGTTAATCACCATACATTATATCATTAGTTTTTGATGTAGTGTTCCATGACCCATTGTTTGTGTGTAACACCCAGTGCTCCATTCAGTACATGCCCTCTTTAATACCCATCACCAGGCTAACCAATCCCCCCACCCCCCTCCCCTCTAGAACCCTCAATTTGTTTCTCAGAGTCCATAGTCTCTCATGGTCCGTCTCCCCCGACAAGAACATCATTTTAAAGAAGTCTTTAATAATTAAGTTTGGCAACAATGATCTATTAGAAGGCCTTGCACTTAAAAAACAAAACAAGACAAAACTGTATCTGAGATTTATTCCAAAATAATAGATTGGTTTAAGATCTAAACATTAATAATATGCCATAGCAACAGAATAAAGGATAAGAACAATCTCAATAGACGCAGAAAAAGCATGTGACAAAATCCAACATCCTTTTATGATAAAAACTAGAAATATAAGAATTTCCCACAACTTAATAAGGGCATCTATGAAAACCCACAGCTAACATCATACTTAATGGTAATAGGCTGAATGCTTTCTCCCTAAGTTCAGGAACAAGATACAGATGTTCGCTCTTGTCATTTCTGTGCAACATTATATTGAAAAGTCTAGCCAGGGCAATTGGGGAAGAAAAACAAAAAGGCATCTATATTTGAAAGGAAGAACTATCACTATTCCCAGATAACATGACCTTATAGTTAGAAAATCCTATGGAATCCATTAAAACAGAATAAATGAGCACTTGCAAGATTGCAAGATAAAAGATCAACAATCTATTGTATTTCTATACACCTGCAATGAACAAGTAAAAAATGAAAAGAAAACAGTTCTACTTACAATAGCATAAAAAAGAATAAAATACTTATGAACAAATTTAAGAAGCACAAGCTTATACTGTGAAAACTACAAAACACCATTGAAAAAAATTAAAAACCTAAGTAAATGCAAAGATATCCCATGTTCATGGATCAGAAGACTTAAAATTGTTAAAAAGATAATATACCTCAAATTGATCTACATATTAATGCAATCTCTATTAGTATCACAACTCGCTTTGTAGAAACTGACAAAGCAGATCCTAAAATTCATGTAGGGGACACCTGGGTGTCTCAGCTGGTTGGGTGTCTGATTCTTGATTTCAGCTTGGATCATGATCTCAGGGTTGTGAGATCGAGGCCCACAACTGGGCTCCACTCCGGATGTGAAGCCTGCTTGGGATTCTCTTTCTCCCTCTCCCTCTGCTCCTCCCCCTGCCACTCATATGCACTCTCTCTAAAACTAAAAAATAAAAAATAAAAAAAAAAATAAATAAAATTCATGTGAAAACTCAAGGTACCCAGAATAGCCAAAACAATCTGGAAAAAGAAGAGTTGGATGACTCACATTTCTGATTTTGAAACTTACTACAAAACTATAGTAATTAAGATAGTGTGATATTGGCCTAAGGACAGACATCGAGATTATGAAAATAACCCAGAGTCCAGAAATAAACCCTGACACTTACAGTCAACTGATTTTCAACAAAGGTGCCAAAAACAATTCATCAGGCTAAAATAATAGTCTTGGCATTCAAATAACTGGATATCCACAGGCAAAAGAATAAAGTTGGACCCCTACCTCATACTATATAAAAAATTAACTCAAAATGGATCAAGGACCTTATTTATTTATTTGAGAGAGAGAGAGAGAGAACGCTAGTGGGGGGAAGAGCAGAGGGAGAGGGAGAAGCAGACTCCCCACTGAGCACAGAGCCCGATGTGGGGCTGGATCCCAGGACTCCAGGATCATGACCCAAGACGAATGCAGATGCTTAACCAACTGAGCCACCCAGGCGCCCCAAGGACCTAAATTTTAAAAGCTAAAATTAACCCAAAGAATTGCAAGCAGAGACTTGAACAGATACTTGCACATCAATGTTCACAGCAGCATTATTCACAATAGCCCAAAGGTGGAAACCCAAATGTCTATCAATGGATGAACAGATAAAACAAAAGGTGGTTAAGTCCATACAATCGATTATTATTCACTCTTTAAAAGAAAGGAATTCTAAGATATTCTACAACATGGATGACCCCTCACTATTATGCTAAGTAAAATAAACCAGTCACAAAAGGACAAATACTGTATGATTCCATGTATATGAGGGACCTAGAATAATCAAATTTAGAGACAGAAAGTAGGATGGTGGTTGCTAGGGGCTGGGACAGGAGTAAATGTGAAGTTACTGTTTTAATGCAGAGACTTTCAGTTTGGGAGATGAAGGAGTTCTGAAGATGGATGGTGGTGATGACCGCACAATTTGAATGTACTTAATGCCACAGAAATGTACATATAAAAATGTTTAAAATGGTAAATGTGATGTGTATTTTACAATTTAAAAAAAATGGTGAAAACTTATATGCTAATGTTCATAGCAGTATTGCTTATAAAAGCCAAAGTAAAAACAATCCAAATGCCCATTACTGATAAATAGACACCTAAATGTGGTAAATATGTATGATAGAATATTAGGTAATAAAAGAACATGAAATACCAGCATGCTCCAACATGGCTGAACCTTGAACACATTATGCTAAATAGAAGAAGCCAGTCAAAATGAATCACATAGTATATGATTCCATTTCTAGGAAACGTCCAGATAGAGACTCAAACATAGATTAGTGGTTGCCTACGGCCAGTGGGGAGAATGAAGGCTGCTAGTGGGTATGGGATTTCTTTTTGGGTAATGAAAATGTTGTAAACTTAGTTTGGTGATGGTCATACAACACTGTGAATATACTAAAACCACTGAACTGTATACTTTGAAGAGGTGAATTTTACGATATGGAAATTATATTGCAATAAAGATGCTAAAAGATATAGATATAAAAGGCTATTTCTAAGATAACTGTGTACAACTCTGTTACCAACAGCAACACTGTGGCACATCTTTTTGTGGTGGTGGAGGGGAGGTGGGAACAGAGGAAATGAAGAGAGAAGCCCCCCCCCCCCCGCTTTTTAAAGATTTTATTTGACACACACACAGAGAGAGAGAAAGAACGTCAACATAAGCAGGGGGAGCGGCAGAGGGAGAGGCAGGCTCCCCGCTGGGCAGGGACCTGGACACAGGGCACGGATCCCAGGACCCTGGGATCATGACCTGAGCCGAAGGCAGACACTTAACAGACTGAGCCACCCAGGCACCCCAGACGAATTCCTTTCAACCTAGGACTACTATTTTCAAATCTAAAGCCTAGTCCTTGATATATGTGAAGGAAATAATACTTACTTATAAAATTCCAAACCAACTAAAAATGTTCTCTGTTCTAGAACAGTGCCATTTTACAAATTTCCCAAACAAAGGAAAAGCAGCTTGATATACTATGAAGAGCAAAAGCTTTGCAGTCAGATACATCTGAATTCTAATATTCATGGCTCAGCAGTCACTTGTTAGCTATGAGAAGTTGGGTAATTTACTAAGTTTCAGAGAAGTTTTGTTTGCCTCCCCCCAAAAAGATGATTATTTTACATGCCTGTCTGGGTGCTGCTAGGACAAGATGCATATACATATACAGCACCAAGAACACAGCAGGTGTTTCAAAACTGGTTGCTTTTATTTTGACCTCCAAGTTTCTTAAAAGTTTGAAACTAAGCAAGTATTTGCTATAGCTTCTAAAAATAAGCAAAACTGCTAAAACAGTACACATACTGATAAGGTTAGCATAACGTGTCTCATCCTTATTGCACTGCTATTGGAAAGCAGTTTCCTAGTTAAAAACCTTAAAAATGGGGGTGCCTGGATGGCTCAGTCATTAAGTGTCTGCCTTCGGCTCAGGTCATGATCCCAGGGTCCTGGGATCGAGCCCCACATCGGGCTCCCTGCTCCGCGGGAAGCCTGCTTCTCTCTCTCCCACTCCCCCTGCTTGTGTTCCCTCTCTTGCTGTGTCTCTGTCAAATAAATAAAATCTTAAAAAAAACCCCAAAAACCTTAAAAATGTTTGTATCCTTAGTCTCAGCAATCCCATGTTTAGGGATTTTCCCAAAGGAAACAAAACAAAATAAAATAAAAATTTATACAAATCATGATGTTCACTGTATCGATATCCATAATCATTAAAATAAATGAAGACAGGCTAGGAAAATAATTTTTAAGTTATGGTACACCAATAAGAAATGGTGAAAATAAACATGGAAATTAGGGCAAATTAAAATTAAAAATTGCTATGCTGGGGTGCCTGGGTGGCTCAGTCGTTAAGCGTCTGCCTTCGGCTCAGGTCATGATCCCAGGGTCCTGGGATCGAGCCCCGCATCGGGCTCCCTGCTCCGCGGGAAGCCTGCTTCTCCCTCTTCCACTCCCCCTGCTTGTGTTCCCTCCCTCGCTGTGCCCCTGTCAAATAAATAAATAAAATCTTAAAAAACAAAATAGCTATGCTATGATTTATAACCATGAAAATACATATTCATGTATCCAAAGACTTATAAAAAGATTATACGAAGACATTATACAAGGATTAAAAGAATTCTAAATGGGATTGAGATTATAGGCAATTTTTCCCTGTTCTAAAAAATTGTAAAATGTTGTCACATTCTGTTAAACAAATTAAGGTGATTTAATCTAAGCAAGTTATATTTTCAACAATCATAATCTATACTCCTGCTTTAGTAAAGGCACACTGACTGCATTCTTGACAGCACAGAAAACCTGGAACTATACACACTGTTTTTTCCAATGTGCTACCTCAGGCAAACGCTTACTTGAGAAACTGGCTCTTAGCTGTACTTGGGTCACCAACAATGCAAACATTTATGTCCCCTCGAAGAGAGGTTCCTTCCCCCGTTGTCTTTGGAACACCACCAAAGAGCATCAGCAAGACACCCCGTTTTACTTCATCATTGCCTAAAAGGAAAACACAAGGTATTTTTCAATATGAGGCTAAACAATTTCACAAGAAACTACAACACGTTTACTAATCAAGAGCCAAGAGAGCTGAAGTGAAGTGTAAGACTGAATAAAAGTATCTGGCCTCTACTCTCGGTTCTTGCTTTGTGAACTTAAAGCCAGCTAATCACTGTCCCAGTGTTCTCACCTATACCACAGATGTCACCAGTGGTGATGCTCACCATCCTAAGAGTCTTTCCTTCAAGTCCTACTTCCTCATAAAGCCTTTTCTGATGTAGTACTTCTCAAAACAACTCCATAAATAAACTATGTCCAGCACAGCACACTGCACTTACTAGTTCTTTCTAACAGCAGATCTTGCTGTTGTATCCAGAGTTTGAGGAAACAGTCCATGATTTACTTCTTTTGTATCACCAACAGTGAATAGTGCTAAATACAGAAACACTCTAAATGAACTGCTATGGATTAGATAAGATGCTGATTGTGATTTATGGCTGCTTCTACAAGCTTTTTATGAATCCAATATAAGAAGGAAATGTACAGAAAAAAAACCTGGATCTTTACAAATGTGCTGTTAAAAATCCAGGTAACCTCTTTCTATTTTGTGTCCCTATGAACGTGCCTATTCTAGGTACCTCATTTTAAGTGGAATCATGTAATATTTGTCTTTTTGTAAATGACTCTAACACCCCTTGTAAGTCCACTAAAAAACCTTTTGATCTGATTTATGTGCTGTAAGAAATCACTGATTGCTGTTTTAAAAAAATTTTTAAGTTCCAGTATAGTTAACATAGGTATTCATTGCTATTTCTTAATCATCATTTTGATTTCAAGTTTATGCCACAAATGGAAAGAACTCTTACCATGTATAGTAGGGAACAGGCTGGTACAGAGATTGTGGTACAGATTTTTATCCTGACTCATTTCAAACACTTTCTCCCACTCCTTCACAGTCATTTGGTTCTTAATGCTCTCAGCGGTCTGTTCCTCATCTCGGAGCTCTTTCCCTCCAAACTGAGGGGTGGAGAAGAAAGGAAAATATACTTGCATGGAACAGTCAAAGTAAAGTGAAACAGAGAGAGCTTCATTACAAACAAAAAATAGCCTGGGAAGTCAACTTCAGAATCTCTTGACTACAAAGGTTTTCAAAAAAATCCCCAAACTTGTAATGCCTAAGTTAATCAAGATACTGAAGAGTTTGTCATTTCTCCAGTGAATTGAAAACAAAAAAGCTAACACTGTTTTATACTGCTATCGAAATGAATCTGAACGCTCAAGAGATGAGCCATAATAAGATGTTAATCACTGATACGAACATAAAGTAACATAGTATTATATTCACCCCTCTTCTTCCAATACTGGACTATTTTCCAAACTTTTTCTCACTGCTTTCCCACTAAGGACACAGAATCAAGTTTTACACAACTATTAATACCAGGAATCCATCGCTCACAGAAAGATCAAGTTACTTTACTTCCCAGATTACTAAATTTTTCTATTTGTACTTTCTCCAGGAGCATGATAGAGCAACTGTGTTAATTAAAAAAACAATAAAATTATACCATGGATAATTTTTATCAATGCTGTTAAGGCATTGAGCTCTTAAACACAAAAACAGGTTTTTCCTCAAGGTCAGAAACACATGAAAAGATTTGAATCAGGGGCGCCTGGGTGGCTCAGTTGGTTAAGCGACCGCCTTTGGCTCAGGTCATGATCTCGGGATCCTGGGATCAAGCCCCGCATCAGGCTCCCTGCTCAGTGGGAGTCCTTCTCCTGCTGCTGCTCGCTTATGTGAGCTCTCACAAATAAATAAAATCTTAAAAAACCAAACCACCAAAAAACACAAAAACTGAAGAATCCTCCCACCCCACCATTAACACTGACTAGATAACTCAGCAGTTTCAGAAGCCTATATTGTTGTGGCAGCCCCAGGGGACGTCTTTCTCAACCTTTTCCATTCTATTAAGACTCACCCTTGGGTTGGTGGGTGCAACACAGCAGGCAAGAAAGACCAGCCTGTATGAAAGATCCCTAACACCAAGAGCCCGGAGTCCTCGAATGCCTTCCGTCTCATATCCATCAACACCACTTACACGGGAATTAGTTTCTGCACGTGCTCCTGAAAGAATGAATGACAGTTTGTTTCACAGCTCAAATATCAAAGGTGCTGAGACTCAAAATTGCTTAAATAAACAAACCCCATAAATCCAAAGATTTCATTTAGGCCTTGAAATTTTTCAGAACTGTACTTTTTGATGCAAAATCAATTTGTCTCTATTCTTACCATATTTCCTTGGTCACCCTGATGGATAGCCAAAAATAAGGAAGATTCAAGAAGCTGAATGTTCTGTAGCTTCAGGTAATGAGAATTTGTTAGATTTGAGCCAAAGATTACTGACCTGGTATGCTAAGCTTAGAGACATCAGGCACAACAATTAGAGTCCCTGTAAAGTCACACTTGTCACCAGCTTGAGCTGACTCCACAGCTTCAGCTCTCAAGATCACCTCTAAACTTCGGGGGATACTCCCTCGAGGAAGTTCAGCTTGAGTCTCTTGAATACGAACCTGTAACAATGGCCAAGAAGAAGAGATTATCTTTCAAATGCCATATAATCTAAATTAATGCCACAAATATCAACATATTCCAAATTCTTACCATTTGCAGACTTTTGACATTTGCCAAAATTCACTGTAAAAATTCTCTACCCTAATACTCCTCGCAATTTGGTAAACGATAACATCTACTTAAAAACTTCACCTTTAGGGGGCACCTGGGTGGCTCAGTTAAGTGTCTGCCTTCAGCTCAGGTCAGAATCCCAGGGTCCTGGGATCAAGTCCCACGTCAGGCTCCCTGCTCAGCGGGGATCTGCTCTTCCCTCGCCCTGTCCCTCTGTGTGCGTGCTCGCGTTCTCTCTCAAATAGTGCCTAGAGGTGAATTATTAGCATAAACTGAATCTGAACGCACAGGAGATAATACCTTTTGAAAATCAACAAATCTTGATTTATTTGTATCCAGCAAGAATCTCCTTCTGTTGGCACAAACTGGATTTCGGCAGATATTCGGCTGTGTGTATTTGAACTGCTGTTCTACATCCTTGATCACTGTCTGACAGTCCAAGCACAGGAATGTTCCACTCACAAGCTCTGGGTGAACAGGATGAGTCCGTACTACCTGCCCACTGATGCGAGTGAGCAAACCAATTCTGGATGATGTGAGTTCTCGAATTCTGTTTAAAGATAGATATCTCATTAGTAAATATTCACTTCCAAACTAAGAAATGTTTCTTTTTTTTTTTTTAAAGATCTTATTTATTTATTTGACAAAGAGATAGAGAACACAAGTAGGCAGATCAGCAGGCAGAGGGAGAGGGAGAAGCAGGCCTCCCGCTGAACAGGGAGCCCAATGTGGGGTTCAATCCCAGGACCCTGGGATCATGACCTGAGCCGAAAAACGCTTAACTGACTGAGCCACCCAAGCACCCCGAAATGTTTCCATTTTAATGATAGGGTATTCAAGGATAAATTTATGTTACAACAAACAAAAACAAAACAACAAGAGAAGGAATTCTTTGGACTTCTCCAAGAATGATTTAGTCAATGTGCCCATTCCTAAATTAGACAGTGTATATGCATTCACAGCAAAAAACATCAATATGAAAACTAAAGGACACCAAAGAAATGAAATTACAACTATAAAACAGATGATCCTAATTTATTTTATATGCAAATATTTTCTGCTTACCTATAATTTCTAAATAATCATGTATTAGTTTCACAATAAAATTATCATAGGGAAAAAATGGTATACTCAGAAGTTCAGAAACACTTCCTTTACCTCACAAACCCATTTTATATTAAATAACTTGTTAATTTTACAAGTAATTTCAGTAGTTTAAGTTTTCAAAATATCACTTCAATTTCTTCCAGTAAATTTATTCTTTAAATAACTGCTAACAGGAAAACATGTTTTAAAGTTATGCCATTTAAGCTCTGACAAAAATTTCCAAAGATTCATGATTTTCTGTGACTGTTCTCAGTTTTCATATTTTCTCACTTGACTGATTTTTCCCCAGATGTCCCCTGAAAGGCGTCCTGAAATATGACAATCCCCAAAAATGGCTTGATTTAACTTACTTCCTATTTCATCTCCCTAGAAAAATGTATTTCTCCAAAACCAAACTTTCTAGATAACTAAACCTAACTCTTTACACATATAAAACTAAACCTATGGGTGCCTGGGTGGCTCAGTCAATTAAGCGTCTGCCTTCGGCTCAGATCATGATCCTAGGGTCCTGGGATCAAGCCCTGTGTTGCTCCCTGCTCAGCAGGGTGTCCGCTTCTTCCTCTCCTTCTGCCCCTCTTCCCTGCTTGTGCTCTCTCTCCTACTTGCTCTCTCTCAAGTAAATAGATAAAATCTTAAAAACAAAAACAAAAAACAACTAAACCTCCTGAGTTTTTTAATCATTAAATGATGCCTATACTGTTTGGTGAATTCCTGTTCTTCCAAAGAAGGGTTTCTTACTTGTGTCGGATAGGTAGGTCTTGGAATGCAACATAAAAATCCTTGGCAAGAGGAATCTCTTTTCGGTCTTTGACGAAGGTTTTCAAGGCCCGACACAGGTAAGGGTAAACTCTGAAAAGCAAACAAACGAACAAAAATCACACGTCCTCTTCAAGAGGCCTACCAAGGCCTTTCATGCTTATAAACAGCTGAGACTAAGCAATTTCATCTGGCTACAACCAAGCCTTAAAATTTAACTATGCAGGACACTTATATTGTCTAGTCTAGGTTTATGAGCCTCTTCCAATCCCTCCTATCCACCATAAATAGATCTAAGACAAAAGAAACACAAAAGATAAAATGTTATACCCAAATATCCACTATCTTTAAATTAGCACTTAGCACTAACACTGTAGGCCACTCCTCTGTCCAAGATGAATCTACCTGAACAATCTTGGTGGTTTACAATCCAGCAAGACAGTCTCCCATTTGATGTCAAGGCCTGGTATATTTTTCTAGGTATAATTTTTGACTGATAAGAAACAGATAAGGGGAGAAATTTGTGTACTGACATGAGAGCAAACTGGCAGAAACATACCACTTGATCGGTTAGACTGAAGTGTCTTGATACAAGTTCCCAGTAGTTGTTACAGCTTGGTTTGTTTAAGCAGTGGGATCTGGAAGTCCTCTGAACAATGAGCTACCTTCAGGAGACAGAACTGCTACATGGCCTGTGCATGAGGTATGGGTATAGGTATTTCTACCACCTACCACCAGCCTGGATTTTCTATCTCCCTCACTTGTCAATACAACTTTTCCAGCTTACAGTAAACTCTGCTGCTTATCCCTGAAACTATTCCCGATGATCAGAAACACTGAAACAAGTCATCCATCTCCAGCCCACCATGTAAAGGAACAGGGTTGTCTCTCCTTACTTCTGGGTCTTCATTTCTCTTTCACAACTGTCCACAATGTTTATTTTAACCTGGTTTTATTTATACAGATTGTCACATTTATTTATTAATGTTTATTTATATGTATTTACATAATGTTATTTAATTTATTAATCCAAATGCTGACAAAGATTTGTTTAAAGAGATGTTTCTTATTTTATACAGCAATTAAAAATAAAATGAAAGACTAATTAATGTCTAGTTTCTACCCAAAAGAAATACCATTCAGCTATTAAAATGTTTTCAAGGGATTTTATAGGATATGGAAAATTACGTTATACTGTTAAGTGAAGGCAGGCGACTATATCTACAGTATGACCTCAATAGTTACATAATACCCGGAAATAAAACAAAATGTGCCAGAAGATCCTTGGGAAACTCCACATTTGCAGACCTGCTAATGATGGGTTATCTATGGATGGTGAGAATATATTTGTAATCCCACTATCCACAGATATGTATGTATTCCCTCTACTTATCTCTACTTTCTACCTTTCCTACAACATACACATTACTTTCATAATCAGAAAAAAATTAAACTTTAAGGACAATGTCATACTTTAAAGACACCCTGATCAAGAAGAGGATCCACACACTTTCTCAAATATCTACTTCTGGGGGCAAGGGAAAGGATCAAATGAATGACACAGCAATAGCACTGAATGCCCGAAAGAAAGTAAGCGATCCTCTGAAACCTACATAGAAGGCGTAGGTTTTCAACATTCGCATGTGAAAAATATTCGGCTCCACAAAGGCCTAAATTAGTTCAACTAAAATGACCACTGGCTCTATCAAAGGGCCTCTGTGACAGCTGGCTTCTGCCTCACAAATGAACACTTGGCAGTTCAAGAAGATCTGGATTCACAGGCTCCATGCTTATTTAAAGTAAAGAAGATTGATACACCATACCTATAGAACTCTTCTTGAATGGTGGTAGAAAGTTGTTGGTTAAATTGCTCCAGGTCCACAAAACTCACAACCAACGTGTTTCTCTCGGGACGAATGAGCTCCTCTGCTAACTGTAAGTACTTAATTTCTCCATCACTGTTCTGGAACCTGCAGGTACATGCAAGTCAGATTAAACTTAAGAATTAGGTAGTAAAAAGAAGAATCTAGATGCCTGATAACTCAGTGTATTGGTTAAAATTCATCAGCTGTAGGGTCAGATAGGCTCACTTTACTAATTGTGTAACTTGGGGCAAGTTAGTTATCCCCCTTTTTTGAGAAAAAATAAATAAATTAGGACATTGCTTTATCTCAGAGGATTACTGTGAAGTTTAAATGAGAATGCCTGTAAAATGCTTTGCACAGAGCCTAGAACACAGAAAAACTAGGCCTTCCAATTTTAATCTGCATTTCTTAATTTAGTATTTTCTAATAAAAAATGCCCACTCGGGTGCCTGGGTGGCTCAGTAGTTAAGCATCTGCCTTCGGCTCAAGTCATGATCCCAGGGTCCTGGGATCGAGCCCCACATCGGGCTCCCTGCTCAGCAGGAAGCCTGCTTCTCCCTCTCCCACTCCCCCTGCTTGTGTTCCTGCTCTCGCTCTCTCTGTCAAATAAATAAATAAATAAATAATCTTAAAAAAAAATGCCAACTATTCTTTTATTATTGTTATGTATAATTAAGATTGGAAAATATTAAACCAAGAAATGCAGGTTGAAATCCAAAGATTCAGTTACTATAGGGAAAACTAACAGACTGGTTGTTAATTTAAAAACGTGAAAATACAGGGGCGCCTGGGTGGCTCAGTCGTTAAGCGACTGCCTTCGGCTCAGGTCATGATCCCCGGGTCCTGGGATCGAGCCCCGCATCAGGCTCCCTGCTCAGCGGGAAGCCTGCTTCTCCCTCTCCCACTCCCCCTGCTTGTGTTCCCTCTCTCGCTGTATCTCTCGCTGTCAAATAAATAAAATCTTTAAAAAAAAAAACAAAAACAAAACAAAACAAAAAAACGTGAAAATACAGAGATGAGGTGCCTCACTGTCCAAGTCCTCAGGAAAACAGAAACATCTATACACAAAATATAAAGGATTATCACAAATATTTTTGCTTTTTGTTCTTTTAACATAAAATGCAGGTTCATTTTGAGGCAAAAATCAATTCCTTCTTCAAATACAGCATGCTCTGTTAAGATATATACTGGACATCTACCTGCAAAGCACTATGCCAGAGATACTTGAAGCTAAAATGACAGTGTTGTTCCTGCCCTAGGAACACAGGAGACACTCTTATTAAAGAGAGGTAACAAGAGAATCTAAACATCCATGACAAATGAGTAAAGAAAATGTATACAACACATACAAAGGAATACTACTCAGCCTTAAAAAGGAAAGTCTGCTATATGTGTCAACAAAGATGAACTCTGAGGACATTACATTAAATGAAATAAGCCGATCACAGCAAGACAAATATTGCGATTCTGCCTATATGAGATATCTAAAATAGTCAAATTAATACAGTCAAAGTGGAATGAGGGCAGCTGGCTGGCTTAGTTGGTAGAGCATGCGACTCTTGATCTCAGGGTTAGGAGTTCAAGCCCCAGGTTGGGTGCTGAGCTTACATTAAATAGACAGACAGCAGAATGGTGGTTGCCAGAGGCTAGAGTAAGGTGGGAAATGTGGAGGTACTAATCAATAGGCATAAGGTTTCAGCCAAGTGAGACTGAATAAGCTTTAAGAGATCTACTGTGTAACATTGTACTTATAGTCAATGATACTATATTGTACAGCAAAAAATTTGTTAAGAGGTTAGTCTCATGTTGTGTTCTTTCCACAATAAAATCAAGGAAAAGGTGTGCCTGGGTGGCTCAGTCATTAAGTGTCTGCCTTCGGCTCAGGTCATGATCCCCGGGTCCTGGGACTGAACCCCCATTGGGCTTCCTGCTCAGTGGGAAGCCTGCTTCTCTCTCTCCCACTCCCCCTGCTTGTGTTCCCTCTCTCGCTGTGTCTTTCTGTCAAATAAATAAAATCTTTAAAGTAAATAAATAAATAAAATCAAGGGGGAAAAAAAAAGTACAAGAAATGTGCTGGGGGACTATAAACGAATTCTGCCCAACAAGAACATGTAGAAAGGCTTCAAGAATTCAAAAGGTTCAGAATTTGAAAGAAAACAAAAACACCAAAAACCCCCCAGTGGTGGTGAAACTGACTGCAGATGTTGGCAAATAAGTGGCAATGTCAGCAAAGGTATAGGAACAGGGATGGTTGTGGAAGGATACAGGAACAGGCTGGTTGTGAAAGATGAAACTGGGAAGAGCTGTGAAGAATTTGGGACTTTATTCCATAAACAAGGGCAAATCAAAGCTGGAATTTTGAGAGGAAGTTAACATCCCCCCCCCCCCCAAAAAGTGATTATCTGTCTTATCTATCATCATCCCCAGCACCTAGCTGTATGGTAAACTGCAAGGTAGCGAAGGCAATTATATCCTTTGTTAAAATTAAACATTCATTGAGGACTTTTGCAATATGGTGTGGTGGCCAGGTGGGG
This sequence comes from Mirounga leonina, assembly GCF_011800145.1. Taxonomy (NCBI): domain Eukaryota; kingdom Metazoa; phylum Chordata; class Mammalia; order Carnivora; family Phocidae; genus Mirounga; species Mirounga leonina. The sequence continues at coordinate 91,703,827 of NW_023270377.1, read as the reverse complement.
TTAAGGGTGGGATTTACATTCAAGATGAAGTGGCTGACAGGTAGATATAAGATACTCTACAGAGATAATGGAAAATGGCACCTCAGGGGCATAAAGGAAGAAAGGATTGGTGCTGCCTGAAAGGTTTATAGGGTTTCACAAAGGAGTTGTGAGTCTTTAACTGGCTTTGAAAGATGAGAGCTGTTAGGCAGAGGTAAAGAATGTAAATTAAATTATTGTTTTAAATATATCAGAATTTCATAAGACAGCAGAATTATTCACAGTAGTAAAAGTGTGGAAACAACCCAAAAGTCAGTGGATGAATGGACAAAAAGTGGTACACGCATACAGTTAAATACTATTCAGCCTTAAAAAGAAATTGACACATGCTGTATACACGGATGAACCTTTAAGACATTATGGTGGAATACGCTGGTCACAAAAGGACACACACTCCAAGTATAGGAGGAGATAACTACATAATGACATTCATAGTAAGGAGAAGGGTGCTTGCCAGGTGCTGGGGCGGGGTGGGGGATCGGGGTTACTGTTTAGTGGTTGCAGAGTGTCAGTTTGAGAACACCAAAAAGAGTTCTGGAGATGGATGATGGTGATAGTTGCTTAATAAGGTACATGTATGTACTTCATGCCACTCCACTCTCCACTTAAAAAAGTTAAATGCCAAGTTTTGTTATGTATATTTTACAATAAACAAAAAAAGAATTTCATAAGACACTCCAAAGTCTATACTCTTAGGGAAAGAAGTGATACATCTGCACTATCTAAGAAAAGTAACTGGCGGCAGTGGCGGAAAGCCAGGCAGGGAGGTTATGAGAGGACAGGAGCTTGGAAGGCAACTGACCAAAAAAAAAAAAAAAGTCCGTGCATGGGGAGGGGGGCGGTGGAAGGAAAGGGAGGGATGGATGGAGGGAGTGTGCTCACTTTCAAGCAGGTCGGGGACTCTCCCCCCCCGCCCCCCCAGCATCTGTCTACGCGCAGGGTTCACTCTAGTACTTTTACCTCCAAAGGCTCCAGGGGTTGCCCGGGCCCTCGGCGCCCCCAACACCAAGGGGCCTGGCTGTCCGGTCCAGTCAGGACTCTGCAGGGATCCCCACTCGATCGTGCTACTTATCCTCCCCGAGCCTCAGTTTCCGTACAGGTACCCAGGGCCGACGGGACCACCAGCCTTACAGGCGGTGAAGACTGAATGATGGGACCAAAGCGCTGCCCTAGAGTCTGAGGAAGGGCTCGCGGTGAATTTTAGTGCCGCGCGGCAGTCCGGCTAAGCCCCAAGTGGGGCGTGGGACACTCTGCAAGGCGCGTGACCCCTCCATTCCCCAATACACGGCGGCTCCACGGCCCCGGGGGCCGGAAGCGGGGAGGGGCAGCTCGGGGAAGTTCCGCGAGGAAGGGGCGCCCGCCGACTTACTCCTCCAAGAAATCCAGGAACAGTTTCTGACACTTCTCTGCCACCTCGTCGCGCACTTCCAAGTGCTGGCTGCCGGCGCCCGGCTCCGCTGCGGCCGCGAGGTCCATGGCTGCCTGGAGCAGAGGGGTCGCAGCCGACACGCTCCGCAGCCCCGAGTCGCTTCACTACCGACGCTACAGCTTTGCGCGCGCCGCCGCCGCCAAAGCTCGCCCCCTCGCCCCGCGGGATGGCCGGAACCAATCGCGGCGCAAGAGCTCGCGGATTTCGCGCCAAACCTGCCCAATGAGCGCGGCCTCTCCCTCAGCCCCGCCCACGGAGCCGGGATTTCGCGCCAAATGCTAAGACCTGGAGGAAGCCCGCGGGTTCTGCCTTTGCGCCTGCGTAGTGTGGCCGTGTCACCGGCAGGTTGGTTTCTGAACAGGTTGAAAGGTTGGATCTCGGTTCGGGTGGTTTTTCAAATGTTCTTCAAATCATTTCACTGATATTAACTGAGCAGTAGACATAAAGCTCTATGGAAAAGAGAAATGAGTAAGATTCAGACCTGCTTGAGCCGTGTAATTGGAGGAAATAAACGAAATCACCGGGTAAAGCTGTACAAGAGCCCAAAGAGATGTATAAATAGTACCAGGGAGGGGCGTGGGCAGAGTTATTGTAGTTGGTGCTGACTGGGGAAAATCAGCGAAATGTTTGACATTGTTGATTAACTCCTCTCCTAAACTCAACTGTTGGTTTGCGTCCTCTTGATTTTCTTTACTCTCTTTTTGGCAATCTTTACCCAACTTCGTTCCGCTTGCCTTTTCTCCTATTTGGTCATTTTTGGTTAGCTTTTGTAGATGCCTCTTCTTCAGTGAGCCCCTTAAGTGGTCTGGTCCCAGGGCCCTTCTTTCTCCTAAAGAAGCTCTGTTGGGCGACCCTCTTCATTCCTGTTGTTGCAGGATCGTTGAGTAAGCCTGGTCAAGAAGGAAGTCTTGAGGGGTTTTACAGTGCAACTTAGCAAGTTTACTTAAATAGCACGGGGCTAGGACCCGTCAGCAGAAAGAGCTGCACCTTTGCTGTGTGAAACTGGTGGTTATATACTTAGTGTTCAAGGGGGAGGGGACGTGCAGGAAGTATTAGATCATAAATATTTTCTTGGAATTTCTACTCATAAAACTACTTTCACAAGAGTTCTCTGGTGCTTATTCAGCTTGATATTATTGGTGAGATGTACATGCAGTCATGAGACTCTTTAAGAATGTAGCAGCCAGCACTTATTTGATCCCTATCAGAATTAGGCAGGCAATAGGTCAGCCTTCTGAGCTAAAGATGAACATTTTTCTTTTTTTTTTAAGATTATTTATTTATTTATTTGACAGAGAGAGTGAGAGAGCACAAGCAGGGGGGAGCAGGAGAGGGAGAGGGAGAAGCAGGCTCCCCACGAGCAGGGAGCCCGATGTGGGACTCGATCCCAGGACCCTGGGATCATGACCTGAGCCGAAGGCAGACGCCCACCATCTGAGCCACCCAGGTGCCCCAAGATGAACATTTTTCTGCTTCTATCTCTCAATCACCATCGCTTCTGGGTGCCGATGACTTCCACATTGTGTATCACCAACCAGTACTTTCTTGGGCTTCCAAGAGATTAAGAGAAGCCTGGACTACTTCCATTTCTTGAGGTTTCCACACATGAAAATATTTTTTTCTTAATGCCAAACAGGGTGACAAAAGTTACTCTAATTCCTTTAACACCACCATGCGTGTACAAATACACTCTTCACAAAATACAAGGTTTAACAAAAATGCTCACTGCTGATGTACTATCTGAGACTGTATGTCTTACCTCATTTGAAGGGGATGGGAACACTCGTGGCCCTGTATCCCTCAGCTCTTCACAACGTCCAGATTCTGGACATCACCACTTGTATGCATTTTAGGAACCTCAAAGTCCATGTGCTACAGGACAGTCATAACCCTCATGCTACTAAGAATGGATCTAGGAGATAGCTAAGAGCAGTTTGCTGACCTGATTTGGTCTCTTGCTCTCCAAAGTTCTCATCTTTCTTTCCCATTTTTCCTTTCTGCCCTCCTCTTTCTCTTCTATCCTCAGGGTCAATTTCTCCGAACTTTAGTCTCACACACAGAAGGAAAAAAGCAAGGAAAAAGAGCGCAGAGTTCAGGCTAATTCGGAGCTATGCTCACTGAGAAAATTGGGATTTCCTCTTCTCAGCTCTCCACACCTCACAGGTCCTCCCTTCCTCTCTCAGACATGCACCTGTGGCCCAGAATAGTACATGAGGTCTCCAAGTGAGGGTTGTGGGGATTCTTTCCATAGCAGGAGGAGGGTGTGGGTTATGAAACATCTCTCTGCTATGTCCCAGAGAGTCATATGCCTGTGGGTATGTATAGGCCTGAGACTGCCATTCTTAGAAAGGCCTGCTTGCAAGGTTGGCCTTTGGCTGGCACTTGGGAACTTGATGGGTAAAAGTTCCCTACACTGATAAGACACTTTCCCTAAATGATAAGGATGGCTCACTGTGCCTAAAATGTTTGTGCAAACAATGTAGTTTATGCTGAATTTGTTCTAAGAGTCTGGAATCTTGATATGTGCTAGTTAGAGGGTGCCTATGTGACCAGACCCCAGTAAAAACTCTGGGCTACTCTAATGAGCTTCCCTGGTAAACAGTGTGACGTGTGTTGTCACGGTTAGATGCTGGGGCGGAATTAAATGCATTCCCTATGACTCCATAAGAAGAGGACTCTGGGATGCTTGTGTTTGGTCTCCTTTGGACTGCTCCATGTGCCTTTTCTCTTTGCTGATTTAATTTTCTATCCTTTTGCTGATTTTATTTTCTATCCTTTTGCTGTAATAAATGGTAGCTGGGAGTACAATTATATGCTGAGTCCTGTGAGCCCTCCTAGCAAAGTATCAAAACTGAGGACCCCCAACACTATATATATATATATATATATATATATATATATATATATAAAACCTTCTTATAAAGAGAATTTTAAACATACTCAAATATAGACAGAATAGTATAATGAACTTCCATTATATAGCCCCAATAACTGTCAACATGTGGCCATTCCTGGTCCAACAACACACTTCTCTGCTTTTCCTTCTCCACTGTTACTATTGTCTTTAAAAAAACCTATTTTAGAATGGTTTTAGATTTACTAAAAGTTGTGCAAGATAGTACATCCATTCTCATATATTCTGTGCCTGTTTTCCCTACTGGTAACATCTTACTATAATACATTTGTCACAACTAAAGAATCAGCTTTGGCACAGTACTATTAGCTAAACTCCATACTTTATTTGAGTTTTGCTAGTTTCCCCCTAATGTCCTTTTTCTCTTCTCGGATTCCATCCAGGATACCACATTACATCGTACTGTCATGTCTCCTTAGTCTCCTCAGGTCTGTGACAGTTACTTAGGCTTCCCTTGGTTTTGATGACATCGATAGTTTTGAGGAATACTGCTCAGATATTTTGCAAAACATCCCTCAATTGGGATTTGTCTGATGTTTTTCTCATGATTAAACTGTAGTTACTGGTTTTGGAAGGAAGACCACAGAAGTAAAGTATAGTTCTTACCACTCCCTTACAATTTTGAAGCAAATCCTAGGTGTATCATTTCATATGTAGACATTTCAGAATGAATCTCTAGAAGATACAGACTATTGGAATGTTACTCAGTCATAAAAAAAGAATGAAATCTTGCCATTTGTGACATGAATGAACTCAGTATTTATGCTAAGTGAAATAAGTCAAGCAAAGACACATACCATATGGTTTCACTTACATATGGGATCTAAAAAACAAAACAAATGAACAAATAGAAACAGAATCATAAATACAGAGAACTGATGATTGCCAGAGGGGAAGGGGGTGGGGGATGGGCGAAATCAGTGAAGGGGATCAAGAGGTACAAACTTCCAGTTATAAATAAATTATGGAGATGAAACTACAGCATAGGGAATATAGTCAATGAGATTGTAATAACATGATGACAGAAGGTGACTGTGCTTATGGTGAGCACTGAGTAATGTATAGAATTGTTGAGTCACTATGTTGTACACTTGAAACTAATATAACATTGTACATCAACTATATTTCAATAAAAAAAGGGCTATTTTTCCAGAGACATATCTTTGGCTGGGAAGGAACCTTCCTTCAAACAGCTGTAACAGTACAGATTAATGATGCTGATTCTTTTAAATCAAACTATAATAATTTAAATCAAACTATAATATTTTCCTGGATTACCAACACTTTATCTCACTTTGAATAAAACTACCAGATTAGGGCGCCTGGGTGGCTCAGATGGTTAAGCGTCTGCCTTCGGCTCAGGTCATGATCTCAGGGTCCTGGGATCGAGTCCCGCATCGGGCTCTCTGCTCCTTGGGAGCCTGCTTCTCCCTCTGCCTTTCTCTCTCACTCTGTCTCTCATGAATAATAATAATAAAAAATCTTTAAAACAAAAAAAAAAACAAACAAAAAAACTACCAGATTAAATTTTGATGTGATTTATTTTAGCTGGTGTGCAATATTCAATAAGATATTTACCAAACATACTATGAGGTATTTTTTTCCAAGTATAGTCAATCCCCAACTTATAAAATATTAATATATCCAATCTCTTATTTAACAGGATAAGAAAATTTTATGCTAGCTACTGACCAAATTAGTTTTTAGCAGTACTTGATGAAATGCCTTTTTAGTCATTTGCTTTTCTCTTTAGTTACCTACAGATGAGAAGGTAGGATTTGATCATGATGTATATCAAATGTAGGGGTGAGGGCAATGGGAATGATGGCAGTTTTTACCTATTTTTATATGATACTTGTTTAATTTTTCCTAAAAGCTAAATATCAGAATTATACACATACACAGTTACTGAAAAAATATTTAAAACTTCCATCATACTTCTCATTTCACAATTTATTTAAACCATGCCTTACATTATATTATTATAAATTAAAAGAATGAGAAACCGCATTCAGATTTACTCTTGGTTTTATAGCTGTTATAAAAATGGATACATTAATCACATTGTACCCATGTTATTTTAATATTGATTCAAGTTTTTAATCATCACCTTTATAAATTGTATTCCATATTTAGTCCCCCAGTGGTTATTAGACTATTCCTCTTTTTTTTAAATATTTTATTTATTTGAGAGAGAGAGAGCGGGAGCATGCGAGACAGAGAGAGAGCACAAACGGGAGGACAGCAGAGGGAGAGGGACAAGCAGACTCCCTCCTGGGCAGGGAGCCCAACACAAGGCTGGATCCCAGGACCCTGGGATCATGACCTGAGCCAAAGTCAGATGCTTAACCAACCGAGCCACCCAGGCTCCCCTAGACTATTTATTGAAACAAGTATTAATACATCTGTTTGTATTGAAAAACGAAGTTGGGTACTAACAAATGGTAAGTATGATTAGGCTGATTTAAAATGAGGATGGGCTTTGCTTAGTGGGTTAAATGGTGGGCATTTTCCAGAATCATATTTTAAAAAGATTATAAAATGAAAACACTTCATTAAAAAATGTATAAACAGAGGTGTGTTGAAGTTAACATTTTTTTTTATTCTCAGTTTAGAAGAGAGAGATTTGGGCAGCAGAAATATGTTGAGAAATCCTCAGAAGAGATGATGGAGAAGCTTTGGAAGTAGATGCAGTCACCCAGGGAGCATCTGAAGAACGAGAAAAGGCAGATCCAAGCATGAAAGCTGGAGAAGACCAGCAGTAAAGGAGAGGCTGAGGAGGAAATGCCATGGGGGAGACTAAGAAAGAACAGCCAGAGAAATAGGAGGAGAATCTCAAAAGTCAAAAGAGGAGATTCCAGAAACAATTCTTGTCAATAGAGAGTGCTGCAGAGCAGTCCCAGAGGACAGCAACTGAACATGGTAGAAGGAGTTTCAGGGACATGGAAGGGGTGGAAGTCAGATTGCAGGGGGGTGAAGGGAGGCCAGGAAGCAGACTGACAGGCAGCCACGCTTTACCAAGTCAGTCTGCAATGACAGAGTGGATTGTGAGGGATCTGCTCTGCTCTGCCCTGGGTTGAGAGACCCTTGACCCAAGCTTTGGTGCTTTTGAAACCATTAGCTGTTGGAGCAGGAGTGCAGGGAGAGAGAGCCAGCCAAGTCAGCGGTTACTCCCTCCCCTTGGCAACCCAGGAGAAGAGGGGGGACTACGTGGCCCCCAACTTTTGTGATGAGATGTGTGGCATACTCTATGGAGGCTTCCCGCTATTCCCTCTTCCACTCTGATGGCCAGGGTCACCACCTATGGTAGGCAAGGCCCGGGGCTGCTGGAATCCAGTCCGACTCCAGCCTTTCACCAGGGAGGAAGGAGAACTTTGTTCCGGATTGCACAGAGCCACCAGATGGGCTAGCCGCTTCCCTGCAAATAGCCCATCTCTCTCCAAGGATCTTGGCCTTAGCTAATCCCACTTCTCCTCCCCAAAAGGCAAATATGGGGGAGATGTTTTGCTCTACACAGGTGTGGGCAATGAAGGAGTACTCACTTAGAACTTTGCACCAGAATCCAGTCACATCAGGAAGGACATTTTGTATGCCGAGTAAATGCTGTAGCTTAAACAGTTAAGTACATGAGCTCTGGACTGGAATCCTGACTCCACTACTTAACTGATCTTGGGTAAGTTACTTAACCTCTCTGTGCAAGAGGGTTTTATCTGTGGGATAATAATAGTATCTGCTAGGGCGCCTGGGTGGCTCAGTTGGTTAAGCGACTGCCTTCGGCTCAGGTCATGATCCTGGAGTCCCGGGATCGAGTCCCACATCGGGCTCCCTGCTCGACAGGGAGTCTGCTTCTCCCTTTCCCACTCCCCATTTGTGTTCCCTCTCTCGCTGTGTCTTTCTCTGTCAAATAAATAAATAAAATCTTTAAAAAAATAAAAAAATAAATAAAAAATAATAGTATCTGCTAACAAGGCTGTTGCCATAAAAATTAAGTGAGAGAATATGTGTAAAGTGCTTCATAATATGTGTAAATATGCCTGGCACATATATCATACTCATATTCTATTATTTAACCCTGTTCAGGACTGATTAATTATAACTCCGTGTCTAAAATGTTTTCCATAAAAGTATATTTATATAATATAAATACATTGTGGTGTACCATATGTACGTGTGTAATGTGTGTGTGTGTGTCTGTGAAACCTTGCTTTGAGTGTGCTTACGTGTGCTCAGCCAAAGAGAGCCACTGTAACTCTCTGTACCAGTAAAGGTTCATTAGCCCACCACACTGCAAAACTGCATACCTCATCTGCTGACGTGGGTGTATTCTGCACCTCAGCTGTATTTAGGACTAGCAGTTGGAGGTTGGTGGAAGACGGACGTTAGGAAGGGCATCATAAACATCACTGCCACCTGGGAGCAGAGACCGAGAATGTGTAGGATGTATGCCTGGGAGAAACTACTGGAGTTTTGAGGAGGCCAAGATTAAATGCCAATATTCCAGGAGTATGTTCCCCTGAAGACTGCTATGAGGACCCACGTGGGGCTGATCTGGCTGGCACTCCCATTTGTAGGGATCCATAGTCCCCTTATCAGCATGGGACATGTGCTCATAACTATTAGACCTGTCTCCTTACTGTCCCACCTGTTTTGTGAAGCTTTCTGACCTCCCCGCCTATGATTCTCCCTCTTTTCTCTGAACTCTGGAAACAGTACATCACCCAGTTGGCACAAGCAGTTTTCTGCCTTAATTTGGTTGGTTTTCATTTCAGGTTGTTATCTTTTGGCTTGATGCCAGACATTTTCATTGAGTGATTAAAACTGGGAACTTGGGAAGACTTAAAATCATTTAAGAAAAAAGAGCACATTTTCTTAAAATTTTTTGGTGTGCATAATGGAAAAATTTCAAATATATAAAAAAGCAGAGAGAATAGAATTATGCACCCCCCATGTATCCATCATCTAGTCCAATCTTGCTGGATCTATGCCAAATTATTTGGGAACAAATTTCTGACATATAATTTCTTTTGTAAATATTCTAGTATGTAATGTATCTTTAAAAGATGAGCATTCTTAAAAAATACATATATATATGTGTATGTCTGTGTACATATATGTATGTATGTATATGTGTATGTATGTGTGTGTATATATATATGTATATGTATACATCTATCTATCAATCTACCTATCTATCTATCTATATCACCACTTTATCACTTTTTCAGATGCTCTTATGCATCTGGTCAGATCTTCCCAGGCTCACCTGTCTCTCATTCCAGTTCCATGTGGGCTCTGAGCCACTTGATTGCATCTCCTTACCCCTGTGCCTCCCAGGTTTCCCTGTTGTCAGCACTGAGGAACTGGCTCATGCCTCTCAGAAGCACTGTGGAGGAGAAATGAAGTGAAGGCCCTAAGAGAATCTTTGATCAATGGAAGAGGAGAGTCAGTGGTTAAATTTTTTACCCTTAACGCATCCCCTACCAATGGCTATTTAGATTAGGTTAGGGTTTTTTCCCTCTTTTCCTTCCCTTATTCCCCATTAGAAACAACAGTGCATTAAACATCTTTGTTTTTTTTTTTTTAAGATTTTTATTTATTTATTGAGAGAGAGAATGATAGAGAGAGAGCATGAGAGGGTGGAGGGTCAGAGGGAGAAGCAGACTCCCTGCTGAGCAGGGAGCCTGATGCGGGACTCAATCCTGGGACTCCAGGATCATGACCTGAGCCGAAGGCAGTTGCTTAACCAACTGAGCCACCCAGGCGCCTGCATTAAACATCTTTGTATGTGTGTGTATTTCTTGAGGATAAATTCTTGGAAGGGCAGGCCCTAGGTGAGAGGGAATGGACATTCTACATTTTCATAAACTGCCAAGTTATTTTTCAATAAAGTTGTACCAGTTTATTTTTTTTCTTTTTTAAAGATTTTATTTATTTATTTATTAGAGAGTGAGCGAGAGAGAAACAGCATGAGAGGGGAGAGGGTCAGAGGGAGAAGCAGGCTCCCCGCCGAGCTGGGAGCCCGACGTGGGACTCGATCCCAGGACCCCGGGATCATGACCTGAGCCGAAGGCAGTTGCTTAACCAACTGAGCCACCCAGGTGCCCACCAATTTATTTTCTTAACAATGCACAGGGCATTTTCATTTTTTTAAAAAGATTACTTATTTATTTGAGAGAGAAAGTGTGCACAAGTGGGGGGGGGCAGAGAGAGAGGGAGAGAGAGAATCTCAAGCAGACTCTCTGCTGAGTGGGAACCCATGCCCCATGAGATCATGACCTGAGCCGAAATAATGAGTTGGATGATTAACCGACTGAGCCACCCTTGTGCCCCAAGGGCATTTTCATTTTAAGTGTAATAAGAACCTTAAGGCAAATGGATTCAGTTCTGACCTTAGAATTACAGGCTGTGGTCTTCTGATGGAAAAAGATTATTTGGGCAATAGAAGCTACCTGGTGCCCCTAAAATTTCAGCAATCCCCGTACTTTGTTCCATTCATTTATTTATTCAATCATGCAACAAATATTTATTTTATTTTATTTTTTTAAAGATTTTATTTATCTGAGAGAGTGAGAGAGAGAGTGCACGAGAGGGGGTAGGGTCAGAGGAAGAAGCAGACTCCCCACTGAGCAGGGAGCCCAATGCGGGACTCGATCCTGGGACCCCAGGATCCTGGGACTCCATGACCTGAGCCAAAGGCAGTCGCTTCACCAGCTGAGCCACCCAGGTGCCCCCATGCAACAAATATTTAATGAGTACCTACTATATGCCAGTACTAAGATAGAAACTAGTGATACCATAGTGAGCAGACAAAAGTCCCTGCCTGTCATGGAGCTTACATTCTAGGGAGCCAGGCACACTGGACCATACTGAAGACTTTGATATAATTCATTCCTCTCTCTACCAATAATTACCCAGTGTTTCACAAAGAGATAAAACCGATCTCCTTGACTTGAAATTGAAAAAGAAAATTTCACACCCCATTCTTCAAAGACAAAGAGATTCATATAGTTCATGTGCAGTTGTGGCAGGCTGTGTGAGTGTCATGGGTTAATCACCCATTTTTCATCAGCTCCAGGAGATCATCCTAGGCCTAGGGGACTGGTGGTTGACAGGCAACTCAGAAAAAGATGCACTTCCAAGCAGTTCAGATGGAACCAAATGAAACATTTTCTGATCTGAGCTGCAAGCCCAACAAGTTATTCTGAAGTAAATAAACGAAACAAAAACACAAACACAAAACCAAAAAGAGCCCAAGCTCTTCTCAGCAGTTAGAGAGAGGATTGTACAACCCATAGCAGCTCTCTAGAAAGCATCGGGTTACAGGGTATGTGGGAGGCAACAGGATGGCTAGTCTGATTCCCAGCATGACTGCAACTGAAATATCCAAGGGTGTGGTCTCTGTGGGTTTTGCGTTATATTTTAATTAACAGGACAAAGGGCTCTAGTGCTTTGTGCAGCTACTAGTCCCTTCTGTGCTACAGCTTGGTGTGTGTATTCTGTTATTCACTCATCAAAGTGCTGATGTATCTTGCAGTGGGCAGCCGTTTTTGTATATATGGCTGAGAGGGGCGCCTGGGTGGCTCAGTCGGTTGGGTGTCTGCCTTCGGCTCAGGTCATGCTCTCGGGGTCCTGGGCTTGAGCCCCGAGTAGGGCTCCCTGCTCAGCGGGGAGCCTGCTTCTCCCTCTGCCTCTGTCCTTCCCCACTGCCCCCCACCCTGCTCGCGCTCTCTCTCTCTCTCAAATAAATAAAATCTTAAAAAAAAAAAAAAAAAGGTAGGGCCTTAGAAACTTACCTAAAGGTGGAAGCAAATTGCAGAAATATGCCAGTATACATAATATGTAAAGTATAAAGTGATACACAAGAGGAAAGTAGAAATGGAGGATTCTAATTAGTGTGTTTTCTGTAAAATGAGATAATCATCGATTCCTTATTTTATAGTAAATTATAATTTTAACAACTGCAGGTAATATACATTAACAGAAGAAGAGCAGAGACACAGATAAACAAAAAGATAATAAAAACCATCTCAAGTTGTATCACACAGAAATATTACTTGTTAACATTTTGGTGCTGTACCTCCTTCCTTGTGAAACACACTATTATGTGAGCTGGGTTTTTTTTTTTTTTCCTTTTAGAAGTCAACAATATATAACGAACATCTTTTCAGTTGGTAAATATATTTCAGTATTATTTTAATGGATGTCTAGATTACTGGGAAGTCCATCCAGGTAGTATATTTTTACAAATTTAATTAAATATTTATTTTTATTTTAAAGAATTTTTATTTATTTGAGAGAGAGAGAGCATAAGCAGGGGGAGGGTTGGAGGTGGGGTAGAGGGAGAGGAAGACACAGACTCCTGCTGAGTAGGGAGCCCGACATGGAGCTCGATCCCAGGACCCTGAGATCATGACCCGAGCTGAAGACAGCCGCTTAACTGACTGAGCCGCCCAGGCGCCCCAGTTTAAATCTTTAGATAATTTTTTGATGAGGAATTAATGAGTCAAAGGGGAAAACATTTTAATACTCTTGATATATGTTACCACACTGACCTCTAGAAAACTTGTGCACTCTGTACAGCATTATAGTAGTACCACTGCAAGTTTGTTCTTCCTTGCCAATTTAAGATGGAAAAATGAGACCACATTTAGTTTTTACATATATTCTAATCATTTCCTAAGACACCTTACCAGCTTTCAATAAATACAGTTCAGTGTATTGCACTAAGCCTGGATCTCTTTGTTCCACCATGGCTTATACAAGGGTACCATACCTTTTTCAGGCCATGGCTGAATCTGGTGATGGTCATATGAGGAGAAGCCCTACTGGATTATCTGGTGTCAGACATTTCCCCTCCCCCCAACGCGTAACAGCTACTGCTAATAAGGTCAGTTAAACCTGCCATATTGTGACTCTTCCTTGCCTCCTAGTTTTTGGCATGAGGAGCCTAAAATGGCAGAGCAGCAGGCTGTGGTTTCAGGTTTATGGGGCTCTACTGTGTCTCCTGGTAGAGATGTTACTGTCCTGGAGCCAGGACCTCTGGATCCTGGGTCTCAAGCTGTGGAGAAGGGCACAAATTTCCCCAAGGGGATTACTGGAAGAGATGATGAGCAGGGCCACTCCTTCCAACTCTTGTATCCTGGACGCTTACATTCCATCTGATGGGCACCATGCATCTTACAGTGGTTGTTGATTCAAGGTATATACATACCATGTCCTGGAGGTGGTGCCCCCTCCTGCACAGTATCTCCATACTGGCACCTTGGTCAAGGCTTCAGAAGGCTCCTCTATCATTCTAGAAGGCTTCAAGCTTCTGGGTGGTGCAGAATGTAATAGAATCAGTGTTGGAAACTCAAATGAGTTGAGAAAGAGCTGAGCTGTCAAGTGTCTGAATAGTTGATTCAAGCAAGAAGCCCAAAGTGAAAGCCATAAATCCCTTACCACTATGATATTGAGCAAGATGCTGAAAGCAGAGAAAGCAAAATCTTCTCTGTTGCACTTTCCCCCATGGACTGATGAGTGGTGGAGGGTCAGGTGGATCAGGGCAGAGGTGGGGTCATCTCATTATTGAGGTAACCTTGAACAAAAGGCAATGGTAGGGGTGCCCAGTCGATTGGGCGGCTGACTCTTGATTTCAGCTCAGGTCATGATCTCAGGGTCCTGGGATCCAGCCCCAAGTTGGGCTCTGCACTAGGTGGGGAGTCTGCTTGAGGATTCTCTCTCTCCCTCTCCCTTTGCCCCTTCCCCCCCCACTCATGTGCTTTCTCTCAAATAAATAAATAGATTCTAAAAAAAAAGCTATGGTAGTTTTATGGACACTGAGGTGGAGGCTAGAATGAAGGGGAAAGTACTGAGTTAGTGTGGGAAAAAGCGTCTTCAAGGTTTCCCCCTCCTCTCTTCCTTTCTTTTTTTCCCCAAACTTTTATTTACATTCTAGTTAGTTAACATACAGTGCAATATTAGTTTCAGGAGTAGAATTCAGTGGTTCATCACTTACATACAACACCCAGTGCTCCTCATAAAAGTACCCTCCTTAATATCCATCCCCCATCTAGCCCATCCCCCACCCACCTCCCTCCATCAACTCTCAGTTTGTTCTCTGTTATTGGGTCTCTTATGGTTTGGTTTGTTTCCCCCTCTCTCTTTTCCCCCTTCTCATATGTTCACCTGTTTTGTTTCTGAAATTCCACATATGGTATTTGTCTTTCTCTGGCTGACTTATTTCTCTTAGCATAATATACCCTAGCTCCATCCATGTCATTGCAAATGGCAAGATTTCATTCTTTTTCTTAAGTATTTTATTTTTTTTAAGATTTTATTTATTTATTTGAGAGAGAGCAAGATCACAAGCAGGGGGGAGGAGTAGAGGGAGAAGCTGACTCCCCACTGAGCAGGGAGCCCAATGTGGGACTCAATCCCAGGACCCCGGGATCATGACCTGAGCTGAAGGCAGACGCTTAACCACCTGAGCCACCCAGGTGCCCCAAGATTTCATTCTTTTTGATGGCTGAGTAATATTCTATTATATATATATGTATATGTGTGTGTATGTGTGTATATATATATATATCACATCTTTTTTTTTTTAAAGATTTTATTTATTTATTTAAATGACACAGAGAGAGAGAACACCAGCAGGGGGAGTCCGAGAGGGAGAAGCAGGCTTCCCGCCGAGCAGGGAGCCTAATGCGGGGCTAGATCCCAGGACCCTGGGATCATGACCCGAGCCGAAGGCAGTCGCTTAACCAACTGGGCCACCCAGGCGCCCCTATACCACATCTTCTTTATCCATTTATCAGTCAGTGGACATTTGGGCTCTTTGTATAGTTTGGCTATTGTTGATAATGCTGCTATCAATATTGGGGTACATGTACCCCTTCGAATCTGTATTTTTGTATCCTTTGGGTAAATACTTAGTGGTGCAATTGCTGGGTCATAAGGTAGTTCTATTTTTAACTTTTTGAGGAACCCCCATACTGTTTTCCAGAGTGGCTGCACCAGTTTGCATTCCCACCAACAGTGCAAGAGGGTTCCCCTTTCTCCACATCCTTGCCAACATCTGTTGTTTCCTGTGTTGTTCATTTTAGCCATTCTGACAAGTGTGAGGTGGTAACTCATGGTTTTGATTTGTATTTCCCTGATGATGAATGATGTTGAGCATCTTTTCAAGTGTCTGTTAGCCATCTGGATGTCTTCTTTGTAAAAGTGTCTATTCATGGTTTCTGCCCATTTCTTAACTGGATCATTTGTTCTTTGGGTGTTGAGTTTGATAAGTTCTGTACAAATTTTGGATACTAACCCTTTATTGGGTATGTTGTTCGCAAATATCTTATCCCATTCTGGAGGCTGTCTTTTCATTTTGTTGATTGTTTCCTTCACTGTGCAGAAGTTTTTAATCTTGATGAAGCCCCAATAGTTCATTTTTGCTTTTGTTTTCCTTGCCTCCAGAGATGTGTATAGTAAGAATTTGCTAAGGCTGAGGCTGCCTGTGTTCTCCTGTAGGATTTTGATGGTTTCCTGTCTCACATTTAGGTCTTTTATCCATTTTCAATTTATTTTTGTGTATGGTGTAAAAAAGTGGTCCAGTTTCATTCTTCTGCATGTTGCTGATCAGTTTTTCCAACACCATTTGTTGAAGAGACTGTCTTTTTTCCATTGGATATTCTTTCCTGCTTTGTTGAAGATTAGTTGACCATATAGTTGTGGGTCCATTTCTGGGTTCTCTGTTCTGCTCCATTGATCTATGTGTCTTTTTTTGTGCCAGTACCATACAGTCTTCATGACTACAGCTTTGCAGTATAGCTCGAAGTTCAGAATTGTGATGCCTCCAGCTTTGCTTTCCTTTTTCAGTATTGTTTTGATTATTTGGGGTCTTTTGTGGTTCCACACAAATTTTAGGAGTGTTTCTTCTAGCTCTGTGAAAAATGCTGGTGGTATTTTGGTAGGGATTGCATTAAATGTGTAGATTTCTTTGGGTAGTATAGACATTTTAACAATATTTGTTCTTCCAATTCATGAGCATGGAATGTTTTTCCACTTCTTGTGTCCTCTTCAATTTCTTTCATAAGTGTTCTGTAGTTTTCAGAGTACAGACCTTTTACCTCTTTAGTTAGGTTAATTCCTAGATAGCTTACCGTTTTTGGTGTAATTGTAAATGAGATCGATTCCTTGATTTCTTTTTCTGCTGCTTTGTTATTTGTGTATAGAAATGCAACAGATGTTGATTTTATATCCTGAGACTTTCCTGAATTCATGTATTAGTTCTAGCAATTTTTTGGTGGAGTCCTTTGGGTTTTCTATATAGAGTATCATGTTGTCAGCAAATAGTGAAAGCTTGACTTCTTCCTTGCTGATTTGGATGCCTTTTATTTTTTGTTGTTGTTGTTGTCTCATTGATGAGGCTAAGACTTCCAGTACTATGTTAAATATTAATGGTGAGAGTGGACATCCCTGTCTTGTTCCTGAACACAGGGGAAAGGCTCTCAGTTTTTCCCCATTGAGGATGGTAGTAGCTGTGGGTCTTTCATATATGGCCTTTATGATGTTGAGGTATGTTCCATCTATACCTACTTTGTTGAGGGTTTTTATCAAGAATGGATGCTGCATTTTGTTAAATGCTTTTTCTGCATCTGTTGAGATCATATAGTTCTTATTCTTTCTTTTATTAAAATGTGTATCATGTTGATTGATTTGTGAATATTGAACCGCCCCTGCAGCCCAGGAGTAAATCCCACTTGATTGTGGTGATTAATTCTTTTTCTTTTAAAAAAGATTTTATTTATTTATTTGACAGAGAGAGAGAGCAGAAGCAGGGGGAGTAGCAGGCAGAGGGAGAGAGAGAAGCACGCCCCCGCTGCTGAGCCACCTGGGTTCCCTGGATCTAGGTTCTTTTAAAAGCAGACCAAACACACCTAGGATCTAGCTTCCCCTTTTTTCCCACCTGGAAAAAATGACAAGACAGAGGCATTCACCCCCAAAAGAAAGAACAGGAAGAAGTAACAGTCAGGGATTTAATCAATACAGATATAAGTAAGATGTCTGAACTAGAATTTAAAACAACAATTATAAACATACTAGCTGGGCTTGAAAAAAGCATAGAATACACTAGAGAATCCCTAACTGCATAGACAAAAGAACCAAAATCTAGTCAGCTGAGAGTGAAAATGATAGAACTGAGATGCAAACCCAAATGGATGCCATAAAAATGAGGATGGACAAATCAGAGGAATCAATCAGTGATATAGAATATACAATTATGGGGTGCCTGGGTGGCTCAGTCAGGTAAGCATCTGCCTTTGTCTCAGGTCATGATCCCGGGGTCCTGGGATAGAGTCCCACATTGGGCTCCCTGCTCAGCAGGGAGTCTGCTTCTCCCTCTACCCTTCCCCCCTCCTCTTGATCTCTCTCTTTCATTCACTTTCTCTCAAATAAATAAATAAATAAATAAATAAATAAATAAATCTTTAAAAAAAGAAGATATAATTATGGAAAATAATGAAGCTGAAAAGAAGAGGGAAAGAAAGGTATTAGATCACGAAAGTAGACTTAGGGAACTCAGTGACTCCTTAAAATGAATAACATTCATATCATAAGAGTCCCAGAAGACGAAGAGAGAGATAAAGGGCAGAAGGTTTAGTTGAGCAAATTATAGCTAAAAACTCCCCTAATCTGGGGAAGGAAACAGACAGTGAAATCCAAGAAGCACAGAGAACTCCCATTAAATTCAACAAAAGCCGGCCATCACCAAGATATATCATAGTCAATTTCACAAAATACACAGACAAGAAAAGAATCCTGAGAGCAGCAAGGGAAAAAAAGTCCTTAAACTACAAGGGAAGATAGATCAGGTTCACAGCAGATCTGTCCACAGAAATGTGGTAGGCCAGAAGAAAGTGGCAGGATATATTCAACATGCTGAATGGGAAAAATATGCAGCCAGGAATACTTTACCCAGCAAGGCTGTCATTCAGAATAGAAGGAAAGATAAGGAGTTTCCCAGACAAACAAAACCTAAAGTAGTTCATGACCACCAAACCAGCCTTGCAAGAAATATTAAAGGGGATTCTTTGAGTGGGGAAAAAAAGACCAAAAGCAACAAAGACTAGAAAGGACTGGAGAACATCACCAGAAACACCAACTTTACAGGTAACACAATGGCACTAAATTTATATCTATCAATAATCACTCTGAATGTAAATGGACTAAATACTCCAATCTGACACTGGGTGTCAGAATGGATAAAAACCAAACCAAACCAAACCAAAACAAGACCCATCTACATGCTGCCTACAAGAGACTCATTTTAGACCTAAAGACAACTGCAGATTGAAAGTGAGGGAATGGATGGGTGCCTGGGTGGCTCAGTTGTTAAGTTGCTGCTTCGGCTCAGGTCATGATCCCAGGGTCCTGGGATCAAGCCCCACATCAGGCTCCTTGCTCAGCAGGGAGCCTGCCTCTCCCTCTGTCTGCTGCTTCTCCTACTTGTGCTTGTTCTTTCTCTTTCTCTCTGTCAAATAAATAAATAAAATCTTAAAAAAAAAAAAAGAAAGTGAGGGGGTGGAGAACCATCTGTCATGCTAATGGATATCAAAAGAAAGTTGGAGTAGCCATACTTATATCAGACAAATTAAATTTTAAACAAAAGACTGTAACAAGAGTTACATTATATCATAATTAAGGGGTCTATCTATCAAGAGCTTACAGTTGTAAATATTTATGCCCCCAACTTGGGAGCACCAAATATATAAATCAATTAATAATAAACATAAAGAAACTCATTGATAATAATACAATAATAGTAGATTTTAACACCCAACTTACAGCAATGAACAGATCATCTAAGCAGAAAATCAACAAGGAAACAATGGCTTTGAATGACATATTGCACCAGATGGACTTAACAGATATATTCAGAACATTTTATCCTAAAGCAGCAGAATACACATTCTCTTTGAGTGCACACGGAGCGTTCTCCAGAATACATCCCATACTAGGTCACAAATCAGCCCTCAACAAGTACAAAAAAATTGAGGTCATACTATGCATATTTTCAGACCCCAATGCTATGAAACTTGAAGTCAACCACAAGAGAAAACTTGGAAAGACCACAAATACACAGAATTTAAAGAACATCCTACTAAAGAATGAATAGGTTAACCAGTAAAATAAAAAAGAAATTAAAAATCCATGGAAGCAAATGAAAATGAAAACACAACAGTCCAAAACCTTTGGGATGCAGAAAGGGCAGTCCTAAGAAGGAAGTGTATGGCAATACAGGCATACCCAACAAGCAAGAAAAGTCTCAAATACATAACCTAACCCTACACCTAAATGACTTAGAAAACTAACAATAAATAAAGCCTAAAGCCAGCAGAAGAAGGAAAATAATGAAGATTAGAGCAGAAATAAATGATTCAGAAACAACAACAACAATAACAAAAACCCAGTAGAACAAGTAAAACTAAGAGCTGGTTCTTTGAAAGAATTAATAAAATTGATAAACCTTTAGCCAGATTTATCAAAAAGAAAAGAGAAAGGACCCAAATAAAAATCACGAATGAAAGAGGAGAGATCACAACCAACACCACTGAACAAATAATTATAAGAGACTATTATGAAAAATCCTAGGCCAGGGGCGCCTGGGTGGCTCAGATGGTTAAGCGTCTGCCTTCAGCTCGGGTCATGATCCCGGGGTCCTGGGATCGCGTCCCGCGTCGGGCTCCCTGCTAGGCGGGGAGCCTGCTTCTCCCTCTGCCTCTGCCTCTCTCTCTCTCTCTCTGACTCTCATGAATAAATAAATAAAAAACATAAAAAAAAAAATCCTAGGCCAACAAACTGGGCAATCTGAAAGAAATGGACAAATTCCTAGAAACATACAGACTACCAAAGCTGAAAAGGAAGAAATAAGAAATTTGAACAGACCCATAACCAGCCAAGAAATTGAATCAGTAATCAAAAATCTCCCAATAAGCAAAAGTCCAGGGCCAGATGGCTTCCCAGGGAATTCTACCAGACATTTAAACATTTAAAGAAGAGTTAATACCTATTTTTCTCCAATTCTCTCTCTCTCTCTTTTTTTTTTAAAGATTTTATTTATTTGAGAGAGAGTGAGTGAGCAAGAGAGAGCACAGGAGCAGAGGCAGAGGGAGAAGCAGACTCCCCTGATGAGAAGGGAGCCCGATGCGGGGCCCGATCCCAAGACCCTGGGATCATGACCTGAGCCAAAGTCAGACGCTTAACAACTGAGCCACCCAGGCGTCCCTTCTCCAATTGTTTCAAAAAATAGAAATGGAAGGAAAACTTCCAAACTCCTTCTATGAGGCCATCATTATCTTGATTCCAAAACCAGACAAAGACCCCACTAAAAAGGAGAATTATGAGCCAATACCCTTGATGAACATGAATGCAAAAATTCTCAACAAGATACTAGCAAATCAAATCCAATAATACATTAAAAGAATTATTCACCGGGGCGCCTGGGTGGCTCCATTGGTTGAGCATCCAACTCCTGATTTCGGCTCAGTTCATGGTCTTGGGGTCATGTGTCGGGCTCTGAGTTCAGCGTGGAGTCTGCTTGAGATTCTCTCCCTCTCCTTCTGCCCCTCCCTGCATTGGTGTGCTCGCTCTCTCTCTCCCTCTCTCGCTAAAATAAGTAAATAAATAAAATCTTAAAAAGAATTGGGGCACCTGGGTGCCTCAGTTGGTTAAGTATCTGCCTTTGGCTCAGGTCATGATCCCGGGGTCCTGGAATCAAGCCCTGCATTGGGATCCCTGCTTAGTGGAGAGCCCCCTTCTCCCTCTCCCTCTGCTGTTCCCCCTGCTTGTGCTCTCTCTCTCTCTGTGTCAAATAAATAAATACAATATTTTTAAAAAAGAAAAGAAGCCAGATCCAAAAATAATAAAATAAAATAAAACGGAAGCTAGATCCTATTTCCCCTAGAGCTGAAGCCTTGCAGCACTCTATGATCAATAGACTTGGTGCATGCAAGGGGTTTGTGCTGGTCTTCTCGGGGAGGGGCCTGTCGTGCTGATTCTCAGACAAATTTGCCCTAGTGGAGATGCACCTGCAGGGTGCATCCCCCTCTTCTCTTCTCTAAGGAGGTCTCAGCAGACCTGTAGAACACTTCTGCCCAAGACTTCAGATAGAAAAACCCAAGAATGAAGGTTAGGAATATAAATATGTGAGGAGTGTGACCAGCCAAAGGGTCTGAATCCTTGATTGCATCTCCCTTCAGAGATTGTGATGCATTGGCTGTGCACCAGACTGCCAGGGCACCTTTCCCCTATGAGCCCTGCCAGGTAAGGCCTTTGTAAGCACCTATGGCCAGGCCTAAAAAATCACACATAGATTTTTTTTTTTTGATGAATTTTTTTTTTTTAAGATTTTATTTATTTGCGAGAGAGAGAATGAGAGAGAGCTCGAGAGGGAGGAGGGTCAGAGGGAGAAGCAGACTCCCTGCTGAGCAGGGAGCCCGATGCGGGACTTGATCCCGGGACTCCAGGATCATGACCTGAGCCGAAGGCAGTCGCTTAACCAACTGAGCCACGCGGGCGCCCTCACACATAGATTTTTAACAAGGTGCTAGACTCCCCAATCAGTAGATCCCATGGTATTGTGCCTACTGTTTTGCTATAAAGTGGGACTCTTAGTATGAGTTGTCGTGTGGGATTCCATGTTGCTAGATCAAAATTTGTAAGCTGCTGGATATTGTTACTAGATGAGACTTTGTGGAAAGGAAAGAAAAACCCATACCTTAAGTATGTGTTGAGTCAAGTCAAGGGGAATGGCCGCCCTTTCTAGGGTGGAAGGGTCCAATGTAATCAACTTGCTAAAAAGTGAAGGGTTGGTTTCCTCAAGAGATGGTGCCATACTGGGGCTCAGCACTGATTTCTGTCACTAATAGATAGGACATTTAGCAGTGAGAATAATTAGATCAGCTTTGGTGTGTGGAAACTCATACTGGGTCCATATCCACTATCTCTGCCACTGGGCTACTCTTTCAAGAGCCTATTGTGCCAGCCTTGCAGTGGCTGACATCAGCTGGCCCAGTCACTCTGTCCACCAGTGCCTCCTCCGTGGTGCTTCTTCTCTGGGGGGCATTAACATGTGATGCTAAGATCTTCACATTTTGTGCATATGTCTTTTTTTTTTTTCAAAGATTTTATTTATTTATTTGACAGAGACAGTGAGAGAGGGAACACAGCAGGGGGAGTGGGAGAGGGAGAAGCAGGCTTCCTGCCGAGCAGGGAGCCCGATGTGGGACTCGATCCTAGGACCCTGGGATCACGCCTGAGCCGAAGGCAGATTCTTAATGACTGAGCCACCCAGGTGCCCCGTATATGTCTTTTTTATAAGCCTCCTTATTCCCAATTTCCAAACTTTCTCTTTCCCTGCCTCTGACTAATCAGCGTAGCCATTTCATTTGCCCACAAATGAATGTATAGTCTTACCTAGGGCCACTTCTCTTTCTATGCGAAACAGATAGCCAGAGGCACTGTCCACTGGAAGGATTTAAAATCTTTCAAGTCCACCCTTGAGTTACCACTCAAGGGTAGTAGTGTTCAACAGCAGTTACTTGCAAAGTCAGCCCAATCCTGAACCAAATATGGCCCTTTTCTTCCTCTGCCAACAGGTCCTTTCCCCCTCTGTCCCATACAAGGTCATAAGTTTGAGCTGAGGAGCAATGAAGCACCAGTAGTGATGACAAGGGACCCTGAGAGTCCTGATCATCTAACTTACTTGGGCCTTTTTCTATTCAAGTCCAGTCCCAGATGTACAACCCACTATCTTATGATGGATTGCTATTGACCCTTATAATTTGGTGGATCTGATAGAAGCCAGCATGTAATGGGAAGGTCTGGCCACATGGTCACTTGATGTCCTATAATCAGGTGCTCTATCTCCACCAGGGCCCTGTAGCAAGCCAGGGGCTGTTTACTGAATGGTGTATAGTTTTCTGCTGCAGATGGCATAGCATTGCTCCAGAACCTGTGGGGACTATGTTGTGATTCTCCTCTTGAGGCTGCCTATAAACTCCACATGGTATCTTTTCCACCAGTGATACAATTAGAACCACAGGTTCTGCTGCTTGAACCACAGCCTGGACCTGGTGTAGAGCCCTCTCCTGTTCTAGGCACTACTCATACCTGAGAGCATTCCACATAGATGGGTCAGAGCAGTATTCTGTGAAGTAGTCTGTTAAGAGTTATTAGTTCCATGTGTTCTAGACTTGGAAAGTAAAAAGAAACTAGGATATTATTATTATTATTATTATTACACTTTCTGAATGTCTTATAAAAAGTGGGGCAACCATAAAAATGTATGGAGGAAATCTCTTTAATCCACAATCATGAATGCAGCACAGTGTTTAAAGCAAACACTAGAAATGATTACGCTTAGTGAGGAAGGCATGTTGAAAGCTGAGACAGGCTGAAAGCTAGGCCTCTTGTGCCAAACAGCTAGTCAAGTTGTAAATGTGAAGGAAAAGTTCTTGAAGGATATTAAAAGTGCTACTCCAGTGAACACCTAAATGATAAGAAAGTGGAACAGCCTTATTGCTGATATGGATAAAGTTTTGTGGTCTCGATAGATCAAAGCAATCACAACATTTCCTTATCCAAAGCTTAAACCAGGGCAGGGCTTTAGCCCTCTTCAATTCTGAGAGAGGTAAGGAAGCTGCAGAAGAAAAGCTGGAAGCTAGCAGAGGTCGGTTCATGATGTGTAAGGCAAGAAGCCATCTCTTTAACATAAAAGTGCAAGGTGAAGCAGCAAGTACTGATGTAGAAGCTGCAGCAAGTTATGCAGAACATCAAGCTAAGATGACTACTGAAATTGATGATAATAAACAGATTTTCAATGTAGACAAAACAGCCTTCTGTTGAGAGAAGATGCCTCCAGTACTTTCATAGCTAGAGAGAAGTCAATGCCTGGCTCCAAATCTTCAAAGCACGGGCTGACTCTCTTCTTAGGGGCTAATGCCCCTGGTGACTTGAAGTGAAAGCCAATGCTCATTTGCCATTCTGAACATCCTAGAGCCCTTACAAATTATGTTCAACCTATTCTGTATGTGGTCTATAAACAACAAAGCCTGAAGACAGCACATCTATTTACAACATGGTTTACTGACTATTGTAAGCCCACTGCTCAGACCAACTGCTCAGAATAAAGGATTCCTATAAAAATATTACTGCTTATTGACAATGCTGCTTGTCACCCAAGAGCTCTGATAGAGATGTGCAAAGAGATGAATGTTTTCATGCCTGCTAACATAACATCCATTCCATAGCCATGGGTCAAGGAGTAATTTTGACTTTCAAGTCTTATTACTTAAGAAATACCTTTCATAAGGCTACAGCTGCCATAGATAGTGATTCCCCTGATGGATCTGGGCAAAGACAATTGAAAACCTTCTAAAAAGGATTCACCATTCCAGATGCCATTAGAACATTCATGATTCATGGGAAGGGGTCAAAATATCATCATGAACAAGAGTTTGGAGGAAGTTTATTCCAACCTTCATGGATGACTTTGAGAAGTTCAAACTTCACTGGAGGAAACAGCAAGAACTAGAATTAGAAATGGAACCTGAAGGTGGCTGAATTGCTGTTCTTTCTCTCTTTTTTTTTTTCCTTTCCAATGCATCAGATAAAACACTGGCTAATGGTTCAGCTGGATCAACACGGTTAATCTGATGGGGAAAAATGTTATGTCATCAGCTGCATTATTGCTTCTACCTTATGATAAAAATTTAATGGGTGAGGAGTTCCTTCTTATAGATGAGCAAGGAAAGTGGTTTCTTGAGATGGAATCTATGTCTAGTGAAGATGCTGTGAAGGTTGTTTAAATGACAACAAAGGATTTAGAATATCACATTAATTTAGTTGATCAAGCAGTGGCAGGGTTTGAGAGGATTGACTCCAATTTTGAAAGAAGTTCAATTGTGGGTAAAATGCTATCAAACAGTGTCATATGCTACAGAGAAATTGTTCATGAAGGAGTCAATGTCAAAACTTGATGCAGCAAGTTTTGTTATGGTTTTATTTTAGGAAATTGCCACAGCCACCCCAACCTGTAGCAACCACCATTGTGATCAGTCAGGAGCTGTCAACATTGAGACAAGACCCTCTACCAGCAAAAAGATTATGACTGGCTGAAGATGGTTAGCATTCTTTAATAATAAAGTACTTTTGTTTATTTTTATTTTTTAAAAATATTTATTTATTTATTTTAAAGAGAGAGAGAGAGAGAGAGAGAAAGCAGGGAGGGGCAGAGGGAGAGAGAAACTTTAGCAGACTCTTTGCTGAATTCGAAGCCTGAGGCAGGACTTGATGTTGCAATGCCGAGATCATGACCTGAGCTGAAACCGAGTTGGACACTTAACCAACTGTGCCACCCAGGGCTCTAGCACAATGTACTTTTAAATTAAGGGATGCACATTGTTTTTTTTTTTTTTTTTTTGACATATTGCATACTTAACAGACTACAATATAGTGTAAACATAACTTTTATATGCACTGAGAAACCAAAAAATCTCATTTGACTTGTTTTATTGAGATATTCACTTTATTGTGGTGGTCTGGAATTGATTTGCAGTATCTCCAAGGTATGCCTGTAGTTAATTTGAAAATGATTTCTGTAAAGATTTGACTAAGTTAGAAAAATGGATGAACTATTTTGAAGCTGAAATAATCCATCAGTATATGTCATCTACTTATTTTTTAAAAGCACATATGAGGGTTGCCTGGGTGGCTCAGTTGGTTAAGCATCTGCCTTTGGCTCAGGTCATGATCCCAGGGTCCTGGGATCGAGTCCCACATTGGGCTCCCTGCTCAGCGGGAAGCCTGTTTCTCCTTTTCCCTTTGCCACCCGCCCCCGTCCACTTGTGCTCTCTGGCTCCCTCTTTTTCTGGCAAATAAATAAATAAAATCTTAAAAAAAAAAAAAAAAAAGCACATAGGAAAAAAAGCATAGGGTTAAAAATGACATTGCTGTTTATATCCTTTCAGACCTCTCTGAGTACACACACATATTTGGATATGTACATATCATTTTCCGTAAACAGTGTGACATGGGATCTAGGTTAGGGTCCTGGTGGAAAACACATGGCACACTCAGGAGTGATATGCTTGAAGACAGTTTTGTGAAGTGCTCATAAACAAAGGTTTGGGAAGCTTTAAAGAAAACAGAAAGGGATGGTGATGTACTCTAGAACTAGTGACTATAGGAAGCTATAACCACCTCTAGACCTGAAGGGGCAAAGAGAGAGAGTAGTTAACTGGAACCTGAGAAGAAGCTGTGGCTATATGGAAGGAGTTGTGACCTTCTGCTCAGTGCAGGCTGTGGCCTTCAGGAGAGGACAGCAGAAATGGCCAAAAGATGGCTCAGCAGAGAAGGAAAATAAATATCTTGACTTTTCTCTTCTCCTTCCATTTGATCTCATGTTGGTGCTTTCCAAAGACCAAATCCAATTAGAAGCCATTGAGAAGGGTACTTGGTTGATACAGTCTATAGAAATTGGCCTCCTAGGGCACACATCAGAGTGGAAAAGGGCAGAGAGTGGGGAGAAGGGGGGGATGTAAAGAATGCCTAGCTCACAGACAGAGCTTTCAATAACAATGACTATACCTATATGTAGTCCTAGCTTTGCATGGTTCTGATATATACAACTCTCAGTTACCACTGTTTTGTTAAATTACACCCATCTTCTAACAACATGGTTCAAATTCCAGTTATCATGGTATATTAACTATGAGTAATTGCAAAAATACAAACTTCACGGCTAACTCTCCAGTCCATAAATCGTTCTGCAAATAACAGATGTTCATCATGTTTAGGGATCAATCATGTCACCTCTTTCAAAATCTGTCAGTGATTGGTCACTGCACATGTTGTTAGTTTATACAGACAGCAGAATGTGTAGTTGCGTTGCCTCCTTGTCTCCCACTAACGAACCTATGCGACATTTTATAAAAGCAGATAATTGAAAGAGGGAACTGGCTAACAAAGATGAAAGTAACACAAAGAGGGATGCCTGGGTGGCTCAGTTGGTTAAGCGTCCCCCTTTAGCTCAGCTCATAGTCCCAGGGTCCTGGGATCGAGTCCCACATCGGGCTCCTTGCTCAGAAGGGAGCCTGCTTCTCCCTCTGCCTGACGCTCCCCCTGCTTGTGCTCACTTGCGTGCTCTCTCTCTGGCAAATAAATAAATAAATAAATAAATAAATAAATAAATAAATAAATAAA